>NC_064425.1:38746843-39394843 GCF_023375975.1 Astyanax mexicanus
TCATCATAGCATTTTTTTTAAGGTCTTTGCTACTGCAAAGAGCTTTTTACTGTATACCTGTAACTCTACCTCTTCACAACTTTACAACTGATGCTCTTAAACAGTTAAACACATTAAGAGACAAGAAATTCAAGGAATTAACTCTTGATGAAGCCTTAACATTCTAGGTGACTCTACCTCATAAAACTGACTGAGAAAGTCCAGCCAAGATGTGCAAAACTGTCATCTAAACAAGAGATGCTAATATAAAACACATTCTAGTTTGTTTTTGCTAACTAAATAATTCCAAATGTGTTTGTTTTAGAGTCTGGGTCGTAAAGTTTTAATTCCAAAACCTTAAAAAAATTCCAAACCTTAAATGTATTTACTGCCTCAGTCACCAGAGTAATGCCTCTGGAGTTAATTCAGCTGCTTGTACTGGAAACATGGGAACGAGTTTTCAGTGAGACTTTGCTTTTACAGTGTAGATTTTCGCAGTTGGTTGTAAATGGTCCCCCAGTTATCGCTTACGGCAAACTATGCAAGAAAAACGTCAAGTAGTCTTAAATCTCTAAAACGCATAAGGTCTAAAATGTTACAGAAAATGCTCTTAAAAGTCTTAAAAGTTCTTTAAAATTCTTCAAAAGTTCTTTTAAATTGAACTAGCTGAAACACGCAGGAACTCGTCATGTTGTTTGTGCACTAAAATGCTTGTGGTGAGTCTCAGGTATTGGGTAATATTTATTAAGCAAATATACAGAAAAAGAGAGAAAACATAATAAATATACAGAATTATATAAAAATATACAGAAACAATCAGCACACACATTTGAGTATGCAGCAGTGTTGGCAATATAGTGCAGTTTAGTTATTCAGTATTCCTAAAGTGGCATTGTCTATTATAATGATATAAGAAAAATGCATGTGGTGTCGGGTAGATTTAAAACTAAATATTTTAAATATTTCCATAAACGTATTCAGAGATATTTCTCTAAAGGTCTATTGCACAATTTAGACTTAAGTTTAATATAAAAATTACATTATATTCTTAAAATCAGCCACAATTCCCTTCTTTCTCGATTAAAAAAAATAAATTCAGTAAATTTAGTATGCATTAAAATGATCCTTTAAGCTACAGTATTAATATATTTATATTTTTAATATTTTTATTAATATTTTTTTTTCTATTGTACTTAGATAAAGACACTCCTACAGTGAGGAACAGCAGCAGGAGCTCCTCAGATAAAATGCTTTTACAGAGCTGTGTCATGCGAGATGGTGTAGGAGAGTAGCTCTCTCAGTAGCTGAACAACCTGTGAATATGGATCCCTTCTAAAAGAATAAAAAACATAAATGCTCTTTTTGTTTTATTCTAGCTATGAGCCACCTGAACGGCCAGAAGATGTACGGGAAGATAATACGCGTGACCCTTTCAAAGCACCAGACAGTGCAGCTTCCCAGAGAAGGTCTTGATGATCAGGGCCTCACTAAAGACTTCACCAACTCTCCTCTGCACCGCTTTAAGAAGCCCGGCTCCAAGAACTTCCAGAACATCTTCCCTCCTTCAGCCACCCTCCACCTCTCCAACGTCCGGTGAGTACCGGAGAGCGGGTAGATAAACCAGTAGTGATAAACAAATACTGCAGAGAGAAATCTGCCAGGTAATGTGAAGGATAAAAGGAAAAACACATTTTGTTAACTGTGACCTTTGTAGCAGATGACTGGGCAGGCTTGGCATTGACACTCTGATCGTACCTCTTCAGGAATTGCATGAATTACTGTCTTCATCTGCTTTTGGATTCCCAAGGTTTTTCCTTTTTAGAAAATTAATTGCCAGTTTCTCTTTTGTAGCTCAGGGGCGCAGGTTAAAAATCTGAACTTGGTTAATTATGTAGTGCTGTGGATGGAGGAGGATTTGTGGAGCTTTTTTTTTTTTTTTTATAATACCCGTCAGTTCCAGTGCCGCTGTCTTCCTGAGTCTTGCCATGTGGAGAATTGTGAATTGTGAATGCCTGTGTGTGTTTTACAGTGACGATGTGACCGAGGAGGACCTGAGACTCCTCTTCTCCAACTCTGGAGGCACAGTAAAAGCATTTAAGTTCTTTCAGTAAGTTTCTCAAGACTCTCACTGTTAAGTTTTTTCAACATTATGAATTGTGTAATTGTTTAAAGCGATTATACTTCACTACTGTAATGAATTTTTGTTTTACTTCAGTAAAATATTATTAAATTGAGTCATGAATTAAGCTGCTTTTTGTGGGTAATACGTAAATTAGGGCTGCACAGTATATTGATTAAATCGTAATCCCAGTGTATGCATATGCAATAATCACATTACATATTGTGCACTCTCTCTCTCTCTCTCTCACTCACTCACTCACTCACTCACTCACTTTCTTACTCGCATTCTTACACTTTCACTCTCACCTTCACTGACTCTCCCTCATTCTTTCTCTCTCACTCTCACACTTACTCTCTCACACTTATTCTCTCACTCTGACTATTTTTCTCACTCACTTTGTCACACACTTTTACTCCCTCATTTTTTTACTCTCACTCTCTTACTCTCTCACTTTCTCTCTTACTCAATTTTACTCATTTTCTCTCTCATTCACTCTCTCTCTCACCTACCCTCTCACTCTCTCTCTCTCTCTCTCTCTCTCTCTCTCTCTCTTTCTTGCGCTCTGTTACCATATATTTATTAAGCAATTATTACCTATAAGAAGTGCAGGTTAGTACAATATATAACGATTACAAACACATTTTTTGAATAATGCAATATATTATTTTCAAAATGTCAGAAATGATTGAGTTTTTTGTTAATATTGCACACCTCTACAAGCAGCTAAAGTGGCTTGGCTTGGTGTTGTTTGAGTGCGCTTTAATTTTTTAATGTTGCTGCACACACACACACACACACACACACCACATAAGAGTGTAGTGTTGTGATATTGTGATGTGTTATGGCCATATTGCCCACCCCTTTTCCCAATAACTTAACATTTAAAACTAAATATTTTAAATAGTTCCATAAATGTATTCAGAGATATTTCTCAAAAGGTATCATATATAATAAAATCAGCCACTATTCCCTTCTTTCTCCGTTTAAAAAATAAATTCAGTTTAGTATGTATTAAAATTAACCTTCAAGCTTCAGTATTAATATATTTATATTTTTAAAATTTGTATTAATATTTATGTTTTTCTATTGTACTTGGATAAAGACACTCCTACAGTGAGGAACAGCAGCAGGAGCTCCTTAGATAAAATGCATAACATTGTTTTTCTGCCTTTCTCCAGAGATCGTAAGATGGCTCTGCTGCAGATGTCCACAGTGGAGGAGGCCATCCAGGCCCTGATCGACCTCCACAACTACGACATGGGCAGAGGCCACCGCCTCAGAGTCTCCTTCTCCAAATCCACCATCTGAACATCTGACCATCTGAAGAACATCAGATCATGCTCTGTAGCTGCACCCTTCACTCCCCACCCACTGCAGAGCATAGAGTGAAATCCATGTTGTATCAGTCATTCCTGAAGACCATATCACTATATCATTAACACACGGCATAGTGTTCATAGAGTCTCCTCTCTGTACAACCTGCTCCTCCTCGTCATTCGTGCGTCGGGCCAGCTGTTCTCCCCACGACAAAAAGGTGCCTTACGTACACAAAACAGCGTCATCTACTGTTTGTAATTTGCATACTCGTGAACTGGCGGTAGAAGTGTAGGCACGTTACGTTCTTTTTTTTTTCTGTGAATGTTCTGTAGGATTTTAAATGTGGTACTTTTTCTGGTTTTTGTTAGTATTGAAGCATTTTAAATGCCCTTTCACACAGAGTCTGACATTTGTTTTGGTACTGTGCATCATAAACGGGGATAGAATCTCTGTTTCTCTCGTAAATGTCCACTCTTTCTGTTTCTCTGCTTCCTGTCTGCTTTAAATCTCTTTACTTTTCTCCTCCACACAAGTGCTCATTAGCAAGGGAAGCTAACGTTATGTGTGGTTCAGCTGCATAAGGTCACTGTAAAGAAATCACTGGCATCTTTTCTTTAAAGCGGCAGTCTGTAAGTTTTGGTGAGAGTGTGTAATTGCACTGAGCATGCTGAAAAGTACTATTAAAATCTGGATCTGCTGTCTTTTAACTTTTTTAAGTTCTAAATCTGTATTTCTTTGGTTTAACGATGCTTAAATCAGTAGATGATGACAGAGTTTGATGTTTTGGTGTTTCCATGTTTGCAGTAGCTTTTGTATCGGCGCCATTAGCAACACCATGGTTGCTAAGGTAACCAACAAAAGCTGTTAAAATCAGATAAAGGTTCTGAGACATACCGGACACCCCGTTTTTTTTATTTTTTATTTTATTTTTTTTTTATTCAGAATGAATATATGTGGCTTTGCAAGAATGCAAAAAGTAGCAGAATTACATTGGTGCAATTTTTTACTTTAATATTTTGCCATCTCTCCGACTGTTGCTTTAACTTCCATGTGTTCAGTCTGATTTTACCGCATCCTACATCCTCTGCAGCATTGCAGTCGGTCAGTTACAGAAACAGATTGAAAGACATTATACGTGCTTGTTTTCAAAGGATTTTTTTCCATCTGAATAAATCTGACTCTGTGTGAAAGGGCTTTAAAGCTTTTTTTTTTTTTTCTTCTCTCAACCGAGTGCGAAACTTTCGTTAGTTCTGCGTCACTTACGAATGAGTGACATGGTCCGATGAAACGGCCACCTGCCTGGACGTGTTCTGTTCATTTCTGTGTTTTTGGAAGGGCTGTAGTGGATTCTGATTTAGACCTGGCACTTAAAATACAGTTTCAAACTCAATGCTGGATACCCTTTATACACACACACACACAATTACACAAAGTTACACATGCAGCATAGTGTATTATATCCCACTCCCAAACCTTTCTCGCTTTTGTTTGGTTTGTTTTTTTTGGGAAGGGAAATTGATTTTCATTTTTAAAGCATGATTTGCTGTGTCTTGGCAGTAGTGAGGACAAGCTTACTGTTGCTGTTGCAAATGTGCGACCAAGGTGTGTTCAGATTCAGCCAAATAGAGACTAGACACCCCTTCTAATCAGTTTTCAATTACAGCTGCACCTGTTTCTATCACAGATCTGTGAATACTCAAAAACACAACCCGTATAGCTCCTGTAGAGACGCATTGGCAGCAGAATAGGAATCTCTAGGGATGATAGTCATGCCTAATGCAAGGCCTGAGCAAGAAGAGTATAAATGTTGTTGTGTACCTTGGATGGCAGAGCTGGGAATGGCGGCACCCCAGAGTTTGTTGTTCCAGTTGTATATTCTTGTTTGAGAATGGTTCACCAATGTTTTACGATTAATCACAACACAGTACATTACCCTTTTTTTAATGTCCCAGGTCATCACTGTTAGCACTGTGTCAGATTAGAATTACCGGTTACCGATTAGCATTACCAGTTACCAGTTAAGCACAATTTATACTTCTTCGTCAAACATTCGCCGTAGCTTACACGCTGCTGTGTAAGCGAACAGCCGCAGCTATGATTGATCCGCCGACCCTGGCGTTCCCACCTACACATTCCCATCCTTGGGGTTTAAACTGCAGAGCAACACAGAGGTATAAACACGCTCCGCTGCATATTGAACTATTGCTGAATACGCATAGTCTATGCCGTAGGGTCAACGCAGAAGTATAAATTGGCCTTTTGCACTTAACCAAAGTTTTAAAGTTGACTTAGCTGTGTGCTGGGAAGCCATCTTGGATTTTGAACTTTGTGTTTGTAATGCTTTTCCAACTTTCTAAATAGAAAATCCAACTTTTGGGGGTTTCCTATTTGGAATTTCAGAATTCCCACATCAAACCAATCCAAGTCTTGAGCTCTGGATAAAGTCCCCCAGCATTGAGCTGTGGAGCAGTGAAAGATCTGTGCTCTCTGGAATGATGAGGCTCCATCTAACATTGTTAGTAGAATCTGAGTTGAATTTGAGCTGAATCTGAACGCACCTTGTCTCCTAGCTGGGTGTTGTGATGTTCACTGTGACGTGGTCGTTGTGAAGTGTTGCCCTCACGCATAGAAGAACTGTTGGGACCAAAGTTAACGTGCCTTTTGTCTTATTTTTCTCTGCATTGTACAAAACCGTCTCATGTTTGGTCACCTTACCTACAGGGGAAAAATTCTCTTCTCTCAAGTTCTCTTAAAATGTCAGTAGATGTTGCTTGATGTCTCTCGTTGATCTCTTGCTGTGGTCTGGGAAGGGGAGGGTAAATCACTCTGCATTAATGGATTTGATTAATTTAATAATTTAATTTGCCGTTCTGTGGTCTACTTTTTTTGGAACCGCTGGGGTTGAAGGGAGGGGGCGCTGTGTATATTTTCTACATGGGTTAGCCAGAGCTGCCACATTTATTACATCATTTCTCCTGATCAGTTATTTTGGGTCAGTCGTGATGTACACTGAGTCTCAAAGTCTAGGCTGCAACCGAGGTGGACTGCAAAATAAAAGTCCCTTGAGAAACTTCAGTTAAAACAGAAGAAAAACCTTCAAGTTTCTTTTTAGGAAATAATGTTCCTCGAAGCAATTTAAACATTCTTCAAGACTCATTAAAGCAACGTAAGTGGTTCCAATTAGAAAGTAGGAACCCCTAAAAGTTCCTTAAGTAACGTATACTCAAAGTGAACCTTTCTGTACAGCTGAGAAATTCAGTCGATGTTGGGAGCTCAATTTTGAGGACACAACTAACGTATCCTTAAGTTTCTGTCATATATTTCTGTCACACTGATTGCTTACACAGAAGTAAGTAGCTGTGGTCCATCTGTGTTCCTATGGTGTGACTGAAAGCAGTTCATATTAGCTAGTTGTAAAATTACTACCCAGCACTAGTACCCATCTCACATGCTCTCTGCCTGCTTGATAAATCACCAAATTCTGGTTAGCTAATATTAGCTAACAAACTATGAAAGGATAAACATACTGTCAGAAGCTCAGCTGTAAGAGATGGCAGAGACTAAACTCATTATATTTCTTTAATATTTTACACATCCACATAATTTGTGTATATATATATATATATATATATATAAATGAATGCACTTAAAAATGATAGGTATCTTTGATTTTACCAAATTAAAAGCCTCTGGAATATAATCAAGAGAAAGATGGATGATCACAATCCATCAAACCAAGCTGAACTGCTTGAATATTTGCACCAGGAGTAAAGGCATAAAGTTATCCAAAAGCAGTGTGTAAGACTGGTGGAGGAGAACATGCCAAGATGCATGAAAACTGTCATAAAAAACCACACACACAGAGAGACTAGTGCACTTCAACAAATTAGAATATGATTTACAAAAAGTTAATTTATTTCAGTAATTCAGTTTATAATGAGAAATTCATGTATTATATAGATGTATTACACACAGATTGATTGAAGTGTTTATGAAGTTTATTGTTGATCATGGCTTACGGTGAATTAAAACCCAAAAGTCCTGCTGGAAAATGAAATCTGCATCTCTATAAAAGTTGTCAGCAGAGGGAAGCATGAAGTGCTGTAAGATTTTGTGGGAAAATAAAACTGCACTGACTTTAGACTTGATAATAAAACACAGTGGATCAACACCAGCAGATGACATGTCTCTCCAAACCATCACTGATTGGTGGAAACTTCACACTAGACCTCAAGCAGTTTGAACTGTGTCTCTCCACTCTTCCTCCAGACTCTGCTCCCTTGATTTACAAATGAAATGTAAAATTTACTGATCAGTGATGGTTTGGAGATCAAACCTCATCAAACATAATTATGGTACACGCACTCATCATCAAAGAAAATCAATGCAAAAAAAGCACAAAATAAAGAAGGATGGGGTTTTACTGCTAAGAAGAAAATATAAGTTGCCAGGAACAATAAATGATTAACCTTTTAAACTGAGTTAGATCTATATTCTTTATTGAGCTACAGATACAGGGGTTTGAAAAATGAAACTGAAACACCTGTCATTTTAGTGTGGGTGGTTTCATGGCTAAATTGGAGCAGCCTGGTGGCCAATCTTCATTAATTGCACATTGCAGCAGTAAAAGCAGAGCGTGAAGGTTCAATTAGCAGGGTAAGAGCACAGTTTTGCTCAAAATATTGCAATGCACACAACATTATGGGTGACATACCAGAGTTCAAAAGAGGACAAATTGTTGGTGCACGTCTTGCTGGAGCATCTGTGACCAAGACAGCAAGTCTTTGTGATGCATTAAGAGCTACGGTATCCAGGGTAATGTCAGCATACCACCAAGAAGGACCAACCACATCCAACAGGGTTAACTTAACAGTAATGTAAGTAAATGTAATTAGTTACTTTGCACCTCTGGGATTGGTTATTCAAATGTATCAACATAACACTACTGATTACACATTACAATTCATTACATTACAGGTTACTAGCACAATCACTCAGATAGCTTGTTCCTTTATCTCCCATCCAGGTACTATCTCCTTCTGCAGTTGTCAACATCTTGTCCTTGCATCCTATCACAACATGAGACGACCTTGCTTCTTCTAAATGGACATGATATTCTAACAACAGATCCTAGTGGAATAGCAGATTCTAAAAATACAAACTGTGGTGTGTCCGCACAATTCATTGCTAATGATTACAGGTAAATGAAAAATTATAATTATCAAACAAAAGGATATAAATGAAGATTAAAGGATATACACGTCCAGAATCCATGGGTGGAGGCATCGCTCTATTTTAACTGGAGAAAAGAGATGTTTCTGTCTGTAGTTAGATGGAAAAGTTTCAGAGGAAAGCTCAGAGAGTACAGATCTCTGAAGGCTTTGTAAGTACCGTAATAAAGCACACAGACTCCAGACTTCCCCCCCCCCAGAGTTTAATACGCTCTGCTCTTCCTCCGCTCTGAGGTCACTGTCCTCTAAGCGCCCATCATTCTTTCACTACCAGCTCATCTCTGCTCACAGACCTGAGAGCTCTCACTGAGAGCCAGTCCTGTGCAGACTTAGCTGTTTTTTTTCCTTTTCAGTTATAATAAAGACTTACAGTTTTGTTTCTCACACCTACTGTATCTACAGTATCATCCTGCTAGTAGTTTATACATTTTTAGTACCGTATTTTTCACACTATAAGGCATACTTAAATTCCTTTAATTTTCCCATAAATCCTCAATGTGCCCAATATGCCTTATGTATGAATTTTACAAGTCAGGAACTAAGAAACAGTAAAGCCACTAAGCTGAAGTACAGCGTTTTACAGGAGTTTCAGTTCAGTTCTCCAGCACCGGGGCTGGAGTAGCCTTAGCCGCTAACCGCTATCTCCCCATTCAGAGGTGAGTATTATTGGCCTGTAGCCTGCTGGTAACCCTGGCTAGCACTGCTGGAGCAGCATAAGCATTAGCCGCTAACCGCCCTAGCTCTTTTTTTGTTCAAAGGTGAATATTATCAGCCGCTTAGCGGATAGCCGCTAGTGGCTGATAAGTGCTGGAGAAGCTTACTGTAAATAAACTAAAGTGCTTTACTCACCCAAATGAACAATTTTCATTAGAGAAATCTGTGTAGATTAACATTCAGCACTTGTTTGGCTTTAAAAGAAAGTCATTTTTTATTACAGTTTTGTTTACTTAGCCTCTTCACTTCAATTTAGTTAGCTACACCCCACCACCACCCAGCAGCAAGACCTGCTGAATTACAAGTTCCTTACAGTGTCTCTTAAAATGTGCCTTGTAATCCGGTGTGCCTTATAGTGCGAAAAATAAGGTAATTACTAGTTTTAACAAAAAAACTTGTATAGCTTTTAATGAAACCGTATTGGTGCTCTATCATAAATATTGAATAACTGTAGAGAACTACTGATATATGAATTGAAGGTTCTGGAAAATGTAAAGTGGGTACCACCCTAATTTTTTCCCTTTTTTATTTAAGCTCGTTAGGTTATAAATATACATGGGGTTGGGCAATGAAACTGAAACCCCTGTCATTTTAGTGTGGGAGGTTTCATGTCTAAATTGGAGCAGCCTGGTGGCCAATCTTCATTAATTGCACATTGCACCAGTAAGAGCAGAGTGTGAAGGTTCAATTAGCAGGGTAAGAGCACAGTTCTGCTCAAAATATTGCAATGCACACAACATTATGGGTGACATACCAGAGTTCAAAAGAGGACAAATTGTTGGTGCACGTCTTGCTGGAGCATCTGTGACCAAGACAGCAAGTCTTTGTGATGCATCAAGAGCCACGGTATCCAGGGTAATGTCAGCATACCACCAAGAAGGACGAACTACATCCAACAGGATTAACTGTGGACGCTGTAAGAGGAAGCTGTCTGAAAGGGATGTTCGGGTGCTAACCCGGATTAGATCCAAAAAACATAAAACCACGGCTGATCAAATCACGACAGAATTCAATGTACACCTCAACTCTCCTGTTTCCACCAGAACTGTCCGTCACCACAATAAATTATTGTGCTCTAAAACCAGGTGTTTCAGTTTCAATATCCAACCCCTGTAGATATATGAATCATCAAGTATCCATTATGAAAGATTCAGTATCTACTATGAGATTACCAGTCAAAAGTTTAAAGTTTTAGAACACCACTATTATTTAATTGTTTAATTATCCAGTAGCAACTAAAAGACCAAGATGAGTTTTTCTATTATCTCGTCTCAGCAAATCAATTTGGGCACACTTGTCGTTTTATTGATTTGAATACCTTTAACACTAATTACTGGAACACAGAATTAGTTTGGTAAGATCATTGACTATTTACCTACAAAAACTGGTTCATTCAAAACAAAGATTGTTCAACATCATGGTTTAGAGGAAGGATATAAAAAGCTCAAAATCTCAGAGATTTCAGCTGCAGTTTCCACTGTGAGGAACAGAGTGAGGAAATGGAAGAAGCACAGACACAGTTCTAGTTAAGACCTAAAGTAACAGAGCAAGAAAAATCTCAGATAATCAGAGGAGAAGGATGGAGAGAACAGTCATAGTCAACACAGCCACAGACCTCCAGATGAGCTTCAAACACCTACATAAAACACCTACATCATCTTGCTGCAGATGGAGTCACTGGGCATCGTTCACTATTCACTATTCAGCGCACTTTACACAAGGAGAGGCTGTATGGGAGAGTAATGCAGAAGAAGCCTTTTCTGAGCACACGCCACAAACAGAGTCACTTGAGGTATGCTAAAGCTAAAGCACATTTGAACAAGCAGCTTCATTTTAGAATAAGGTTCTGTGGACTGATGAATCTAAAATTGAGTTATTTGGAGGGTGGTTATTTATTTTGCATGGAGGAAAAAAAACACTTATATATATACACTTATATAATACTTCAACAAGACAATGACCCTAAACACTAAACACTACTACTCAAAATCTACTAAATCATTCGTGCAGAGGAACAAGTACAACATTCTGGAATGATCATCTCAGATCATCTCAGTCCCCAGACCTGAATATTATTATAAATCTGTGGTGTGATTTAAAGCAGCTGTTCATGATCAGAAACCATCAAACCTGACTGAACTGGAGATGTTTTAATTGTTTTTTATACAGAAGAATGATCCAAAATACCTTCAACCAGAAGCCAGACTCTCATTGGAAGCTGTAGGAAGAGTTTAGAGGCTGTTATTTCTGCAAAAGGAGGATCTACTAAATATTGATGTCATTTTTCTTTTGCACACTTTCTGTAAATCCTATAAACTTTATTTCACTTCTCAAGTATCACTGTGTTCTTCTGCTATATGATATATTTAACTGAAAATTCTGATCCGAAAACAACCAATATTTATAAAAAAAAAATCATGAAAATTATAAGGGGTGCCCAAACTTAATACCACTATATATAAAAAAATTCTCTCATTCTTATTCCACCAGTATGATCAGATCTGACACATCCTTAGACAAATTGAGTTTGACAGTAAATTCACAGCTTTTTTCTCCAAGCGCATTAATGTGAAAGTGACAATAATCATTAAAGTTATTAGCACGGCGCAGCCTGAGCAAATTGGAGCTCCTGCTGAGTGGGGTATGGATTCCTGACCTCTGACCTGGACTAATTTGCATTGGCAGGAGAACCTTTCGTTTCAGTCTGTAAGGAAGCCAGGAAATGGTGATGATGGTGAGGATGATGATGATGATTGTGATTCTTTGGGTCTTGATAATGAAGTCGTATTGGGTAAAATTGTAGCGTTAGTGAGAAATTGGTCACGGGTTGCTTAATGAAGTGTTACTCTGCTGCTCTTGTAGGTTTCTCCGTTTTTTTAATTATTATTATTTTAAGAGAAAATACTCTAAATCTCTATTAAGTTGGGGTTAAATGTACACGGGGTTCTGGGGTAATTCTCTCGTTTATAGAAGCTCCTCTGATTTTTATTTCTTTATAGATCAGCCAGATCTGTGTTTTTCTCTTTGCTCCACTTATAAAAATTACAGTGCAAATTACAATTACAAATTGGTGCCGCAGGGCTCCAGTCGCCTGGACCTGTGGGTTCAATCCCTGCGCCACTGTCTGTGAGGATTTTTAACACACTAAAGTTACTTTTACCAGAGTTTTGTTTGATCTGTTTGTTAGTTTTGTCCATTTTCACACTGCAGTTTATTGACTGAGCACAGTAAAGAACATTACTACATTCTCTCAGCATCAGCTACATGGGCGGAGTCTCCCTATAGTCCCTACACACTGATTGGTTGGTAGGATGCTGTCCATTTGGCAACTTGTCTTTCCAGGTGTTATGCTGAATTCTCTTCTGTGCCAAAATCCAACTCCCTTTAAGTGCAGGTGCCTCCAGCAGCAATATGGTATTTAAAGTTGGTATACAGTGAATAGCCCTATTTTAATAATAGTTTAATCCATATCATGAGAAGCAAAAAATATTCAACTAAGTAAAGAAAAAGTACTTTAAGGAATAAAGGTCAGTCAATCCGAAACATTTCAAGAACTTTAAAAAGTATTCTCAAGTGCAGTCATCAAAGATTATCAAAAACATCATGATGATGAACCTGGCTCTCATCAGGACCACCCCAACAAAGGAAGACCAAGAGCTTCCTCTGTTGCACAGAATAAGTTAATCAGAATTACCAGCCTCAGAAACCTCAAGTTAATTAACAGCTCCCCAGATAAGAGCACCTTAAGAGAATTTTAGTTTAACACTTTTTAGTTACTACATGATTCCTTATGTGTTTCTTAATAGCCCGAATAACTTCAGTTTACATTTAAAATTGAAGGAAAAAAATGTGTCCAAACTTTTGATTGGTACTGTATTTTCCAGTAGTGGCCCATGCATTTTTAAAAAACCCTGCAAAAGGCTTTTAATTTGAAACATGAGATGCAGACTTACCAGCCGGCCTCCACTGGGCTGGAATGGTTTATCCACAATGGTAACTGTTTTTCTGAGCTGGATTACTCAGAAAGAGTTGATGGCAAACCGGGTAAGTGTGACCCCTGTGTAAGTTCAGTTTTCACACTGCTCTGTGGTTATAGTTAGCCTCTTGTCTGTTTTTAGCTTTAAGCTAACATTTTTATAACTTCTTGGCTCTGTATTGTGTTTTGGAATCCAGTATCCAGTGCATTTACTGCTTAAAGAAATTCTATAGGAAACACTGTAATATTACCTAAAATATATTAGTTTTTGTTAAGTATAAATGGAATAAAAATAAAATAAAATCAAATAATAATAATTAACGTTTTTCACCCAAAATGAAATCCGCATCTCTATAAAAGTTGTCAGTAGCAGAGGGAAGCATGAAGTGCTGTAAGATTTTGTCGGAAAACAAAACTGCACTGACTTTCGATCTGATAATAAAACACAGTGGATCAACACCAGCAGATGACAGACATGACTCTCCAAACCATCACTGAACTGCAGTTTGGACTGTGTGTCTCTCCACTCTTCTTCCAGACTCTGCTCCCTTAATTTTCATGTAAAATGAATGTAAAATTTACTGATGATCAGTGATGGTTTGGAGAGACATGTCATCTGCTGGTGTTGATCCACTGTGTTTTATTTTGTTTTCCCACAAAATCTTACAGCACTTCATGCTTTCCTCTTCTGACAACTTTTATGGAGATGCAGATTTTATTTTCCAGCAGGACTTGGCACACTGCCCACACTGCAGAAAGTACCAATTGGTCTTATATAATATTCTAATTTTCTAATACACTGATTTTTGGGTTTCATAATCATCAATGATAATCAAAGACATAAATGCTTAAATAGATCACTCTGTGTGTAATACATCTATATAAGAGTATATATATGAGTTTCACATATATATATATGTGGTAACCAAATATTCAGTGCATCCCTAGATTTATACACTTCAAAAAATATTTTTACACTAGAAGTTCATTTGTATCTCAAACAATATTAACAGTTATTTTGCAAAGACCATCAAAAACGATATGATGAAACTGGCTCTCATCAGGAAAGGGAGAGTGAGTGGCCCCACACACACACACACACACACACACACACAGTGAGGATTCAGCGCTGGCCCGTGTCAGTGTTTCCAGTAGCACGACTCTCCCTGCAGTCATGAAGAGGATATAAACTCTTGTTTGCCGGTTTAATTTAATTAGCCTGGTGGAGGTAGGATGTCTGTGGAAAACTGGCCAATGCTAATCTCATTTAGCCAGGCATTACGCTGCAGCCCGGGCCTGGCCTGCTTTCCCCCGCATGCCGGTGTTGGACTTGGAGCGCCACCCTGCCAAGCCCTGGCACAGTCCAGCAGCATCGCCGGGGCTCTGAGAGACACAGAGCCCCCGGCCTGGAGACGCACTCGCGCTGAGAACCCTGCTCTCCTGAGCTTCCCCCACCGCCCCGGTGTCAAGTACCGTACTTCAGCTTCTAACACCAGAGGAGAAAACCCATTTAATAGAACAATCTTTCTAACCAAGCCACTGTCTGCTGTATCTACAGCCGTACAGCTGATTACCATAAATGGTAATGTTCCTGTGTTTACAGTAAATTACAGAATGTTGGGACAGTATAAAAAAATGCACATAAACTGCAG
Source organism: Astyanax mexicanus (assembly GCF_023375975.1). Taxonomy (NCBI): domain Eukaryota; kingdom Metazoa; phylum Chordata; class Actinopteri; order Characiformes; family Acestrorhamphidae; genus Astyanax; species Astyanax mexicanus. Next base: position 38,761,835 of record NC_064425.1, read on the forward strand.
ACAGTATGACAACAGCCCGATCAACTTAATTTTATTTAATAATTTACATCCATTCCTGCATTTCAGTCCTGTAACAGTAAAGCGTTTAACACAGGGGTGTCCAAACTTTTTTTGTTGGGGGCCAGAAGGAGAAATATATTTGAAGTCACGGGCCACAGACTCTGTAATAAAACAAATAATGAAATATACCACTTTAAATAATACTTTTTTCCTGATTACTTTCATTTACACACCATTTTACTTGACTTACTATCTTTATCTTTGACAGTGTTGTGTAAACTAAGATTTTTCAAATTGATGTTTAATTTCATGATGTCTCTTAATATTAAACTCCTTAATTACGGCAACTTTTAGACTCATTTGCCTGTTTTTCTGCGCTAGAAATGTGCACCCTCTCCGCTTTTAGACTCTTTGGCCCGTTTTTCTGCGCTAGAAATGTCCACACAACATTATGGGTGACATACCAGAGTTCAAAAGAGGACAAATTGTTGGTGCACGTCTTGCTGGAGCATCTGTGACCAAGACAGCAAGTCTTTGTGATTTACTGTATCAAAAGCCACGGTATCCAGGGTAATATCAGCATACCACCAAGAAGGACCAACCACATCCAACTGGATTAACTGTGGATGCTGTAAGAGGAAGCTGTCTGAAAGGGATGTTCGGGTGCTAACCCGGATTGTATCCAAAAAAACATAAAACCACGGCTGATCAAATCACGGCAGAATTCAGTGTGCACCTCAACTCTCCTGTATCCACCAGAACTGTCCGTCACCACAATAAATTACTTTGGTCTAAAACCAGGTGTTTCAGTTTCATTGTCCAACACATTCTATGTGCTCAACTTTGCAGAGACAACTTATGATAATTTCTTAGAATGACTCATGTTGGCGATTACATCCTTAGATTTTCTGTTCTTTAACAGAAAAGTTCAGAGCAAAATTAGAGAGAATTCTCCCCGCTGTGCACCAGTACTCATGAGACACGGCAGAATGAGATCAGGCTCTGAAATGTTCCTCTAACATTAATGGTTTGGTGTCCTCATACACTGTCCTTCAAAAGTATTGGAACAGTAGACTGAAACCAATTGAGTTTGACACTGAAACATCAGTCAAAAGATCAACAATTCAGCTTTTATTTCCAGATATTTACTAGATATATCTTCATCTGATCCACAGTTCAGAATATACAGTAGCACTTCCTGTCAATCAGCAGACCTAAACCCTATAGAGCATGCATTTTACCTGCTAAAGAGGAGATTGAAGGGAGTAACCCCCCAAAAACAAACACCAACTGAAAGAGGCTGCAGTGAAAACCTGGAAAACATTATAAAAGAAGAATGCAAAGGTTAAGTGATGCATTTATTGCAAGCAAATGATTTGCATCTAAATATTAAGTTTTATTAACTTTAATCTATTGTAAGTTTATCTGTTCCAATCCTTTGGCTCATAAGAAAAATGACTGGGTTCAGAAAAGGTGCTGAAATCTTCTGAACTGTGTATCAGATCTATGTGTAAATAGATGGAAATAAAAGCTGAAATGTTGATCTATTGATTCATTTTATCTTGTAATATCAAACACAAAACTTTTCAGTCTACAGCAGAAAAGAGCAGAAGAGGAAGATTTTATTCAATCATCATTACAAAAAAAGAATGCAAAACTTTTGTGATGCATTTATTGCATGCAAAGTACTTTTTTGGTACCACTTTAAAATAAGACTACCTTTATAAAGGGTTTATAAATGGTTTACAATTAGTTTATTAATGGTTACTTATTAGGTTGTAAATGCCTTAATAATCATTAATAATCAGTTATAACACATACATAGAAAAGGCAACAATAGATGGCTGTTGGTTAATTATTTGGCAAACAACAGGTCATTGTTGCCCTTTCTACCTATGTGTTATAACTGATTATTAATGATTTCTAAGGCATTTACAACCTAATTAGTAACCATTAATAAACTAATTGAAAACCATTTATAAACCCTTTATAAAGGTAGTCTTATTTTAAAGTGGTACCACTTTTTAACTAAATATTACGTTTTATTAACTGTTCCAATAGTTTTGCTCATGAGAAAACATGGGTGGTTCAAACAGAAGGTGCTGAAATCTTCTGATATAAAGGCTGAAATGTTGATCTTTTGTTTCATTTTTTCTTTTTAATATCAAACAAAAATGTTTTTAGTCTACAGCAGAAAAAAGCAGTATAGTAAACACAAAAGTCTACAGAAATATTTTGTTTATCTTGGCCAAGAAGTGGAATATTTTGATCAATCAGAAGACCTAAACTTTATAGAGAATGCGTCTCATCTACTAAAGAGGAGACTGAAGGGAGTAAACCCCCAAAAAAGAACACCAACTGAAAGATGCTGCAGTGAAAACCTGAAAAATCATCACAAAAGAATAATGCAAAGGTTTTGCAAAGTATTTGCAACTAAATATTAAGTTTTATTCACTTTAATCTATTGTAAGTTTATCTGTTCCAGTACTTTTGCTCACAAGAAAACATGGGTGTGTTCAGACAAGAGCTGCTGAAATCTTCTGAACGGTGTATCAGATTTAAATGGAAATAAAAGCTGAAATGTTGATTTTCATCTTTTAACACCAAATGTTTTTAGTCTACAGCAGAAAAGAACAGTACAATGGACTAAGAAGTCTACAGAAACATTTTGTTGACTGACTGGAAGATCCTTCACCACAGGTGAGTTTTTATCAGGCCCAAGAAGTGGAATATTTTAACCAATCAGAAGACCTGAACTTTATAGAGCATGCGTCTCATCTACTAAAGAGGAGACTGAAGGGAGTAAACCCCCAAAAAAGAAGAGTAGCTAAAATAGGCTGCATGCATTTATTGCAAACAAAGTATTTTTTAAATATTAAGTTTTATTCACTTTAATTATTTTTTGAAGTTTATCTATTCCAATTTTTTGGCTCTTAAAAAAAAAACATGGGTGGGTTCAGACAGATGTGAATAAATGTAAATAAAAGCTGAGATGTTGATATTTTGATCTGGTCTCATATTCATCTTTTTATGTAAAAACCCATAGAAATAAAAAGGGATTGGCCTCTTTTTTTTCTCCAGTACTTTTAGATGGCAGTGTTAGATGGTAGTGCAGTTTTAAGTGTCCAGGCTCGCTTTAGCTTTTCCGCTGGAGCTTCCCTGGGCTCTCAGACTTACAGCCTGAAGCAGATGTTAAACGTCGCTCCCCTGATAGATGTGCTGATAAATGGTAATGGAGGTGATTACTTTAAAGAGGGATAAAATGGCCTCTGAGCCACAGGCCATCAGCGGCGGCGCTGGCTGGGGCTTTTTACATAGCGTGGACTCACGTTCCTGTCCCTCAGCCTGGGTTCCCAAGTAGATCGATTGGATTTTTCACCACTTTTAACCCAAAAAAGAGATACGCGAGAGTCTGCTCCCGATCCTCCACCTCGTGATTGATCTGCACTTTTTTTTTTTTTTACGACAGGCATTAAATAGATTTTACTGCCTCGTAAAAAAAAATAAATAAATAAAATAAAAAAAGCATGCCGAACACGGAGGTGTCTGCCGATGGCTTTAATCTTGATTTGATCTTAGCATGCGTGCTACAGGCCCGCGTTATAAATTCATAAACGGAGCTATTATCTTATTAAAGCGCGCGCCGTGCGGACCCACTGTGATGAATTCATTCTCAACACTAAAGAGCTGCTGCAGTTAATCTGCTGAGCTGCGGAGAACTTTCATTATGTTGAATATGCATGAGCAAGTATTGTAATATTGGATTGTGCATGCATATGATACAAACACACACACACACACAAATTAATACACCACACTAGACATGAACACTAGATATGCACAGATTATTTGGAAATCTTGGAAATTTATATTGCTGAAAATAGCTAAAAAAAAAAAAAGAAGCACTTTTTATGTTGAAGTGAAAAAAAGAAAAAAACTACATTATTTATACAGAACAATGACTCGTTTATTTCCTCTAACAATTTTCCCCCAAGCAGTGCAGCAGACCTCTACCAGAGCACTGCTGTGTACTACAGTGGTGGCAGGGAGTGAGGGACGGAGCTGCTACAATTAAGGGTGTCGCACTTTAGCCCTTGTCTGTCTTATTTCCTTTCTTTCTTTGTTCTTTCTGTTCCTGTTCTACTTTTCTGCCTTTTTCTCTCTTTTCCATGTGCTTCTAAAGCACGTGGCTCTGTTTTGTTAATGTCTTGTCTCTGCCCCAACCTGGCCCTGTCATCAGTGTTCTTACCTGTGGCTCAGAAAAGGCTTCTTCTGCATTACTCTCCCATACAGCCTCTCCTTGTGTAAAGTGTGCTGAATAGTGAATAGTGAACGATGCCCAGTGACTCCATCTGCAGCAAGATGATGTAGGTGTTTTATGTAGGTGTTTGAAGCTCATCTGGAGGTCTGTGGCTGTGTTGACTACAACTGTTCTCTCCATCCTTCTCCTCTGATTATCTGAGATTTTTCTAGTTCCGTCACTTCAGCTCTTAACTAGAACTGTGTCTGTGGTTCTTTCATTTCCTCACTCTGTTCCTCACAGTGGAATCTGCAGCTGAAATCTCTGAGATTTGAGCTTTTTATATCCTTCCTCTAAACCATGATGTTGAACAATCTGATCCAAACAAGCAATGATTTATAAAGGAAAATCATGAAAGATTATCAGGGATGCCCAAACTTTTTCTTTACTACTATATCTGCCAACAACTTCCAAGCCAGGATAGCAGCATTAGCTGAGATATCTAAACCTTAACATTTGTGTGTTGACCAAAAGACTGACTGCCTTTCACTGTATACATTTTACCCCATGTGACTTCAGTAGCACTGCTGAGGTAAATTTGTAATCTGTGATTAGCAGCTTTTTTTCTCTGCTGGGACATTAAATACCTTTGAAAAGTCAGACAAAACACATTTAGGCATTTCATTTTATTCAGTGGTGAAAATGAGCTAAAATAATCAAAACTGTTCAGTGTTTGGCCTCCAGCCAAATGTTTCATTTTGTTCCTGTTCGGTTTCAGGAAAACAAACAAAAAAAACATCTATTTCATGGCATCCCAAACAACCACACAGCAGTGAAGTAAACTTGGCCAAGAAATTCAGATGTGAGTTCTGGTAGTAATTTGTGATCAGATTACCCAGGATGCATTTTAATGTTAATGGAAGGTGTGTGTGTGTGTGTGTGTATATCATTAAGGGAGAGCCAACTCAGTCTGATCTTTAAAGATAATGTAAGGATGAGGAGAGCACTAAACCCCCTCTATACCAACAGTGGCATGCCTTCTCTTTCTCTTTCCTCCTGATCTCTCTTTCATTGTAGCTTGTTCTTTCTTTTGCTCTCTCTCACTCTCCCTCTCTCACTGTTGCGCTCTTTTTCTCTCTTTCTCCTTCTATCTCTTTTTCCCTTTCTCTCCCTCTGTTGCTCTTTCTCTGTAGCTCGCGCTCCTTCTTTCTCTTTCTTTCTTGTTGCTCTGTAGTTTGCGCTCTTTTTTCTCTCTTTCTCCTATTTCTCTTTTCTTCTTTCTGTCCCTCTTTCTGTTGCCCTTCTCTGTAGACTGCACTCCTTCTTTCTCTTTCTTTTTTCTTTTGTCTCTCCCTCTTTCTTTTGCTCTGTAGTTTGTGGTCTTTTTTCTCTCTTTCTCCTATTTCTCTTTTCTTCTCTCTGTCCCTCTTTCTGTTGCTCTTTCTCTGTAGCTCGCACTCCTTCTTTTTTTCTTTCTTTCTTCTTCTCCCCCTCTTTCTCTCCCTCTTTCTGTTGCTCTGTAGTCTCTTTTTCTCTCTTTCTCCTATTTCTCTTTTTTCCTCTCTCTCCGCCTGTTGCTCTTTCTCTGTAGCTCATGCTCCTTCTTTCTCTTTCTTTTTCTATCTCTCCCTCTTTCTGTTGCTCTTTCTCTCTAGTTTGCACCTTTTTTTCTCTCTTTCTCCTATTTCTCTTTTCTTCTCTCTGTCCCTCTTTCTGTTGCTCTTTCTCTGTAGCTCGCGCTCCTTCTTTCTCTTTCTTTCTTTTTCTATCTCTCCCTCTTTCTCTCCCTCTTTCTGTTGCTCTTTCTCTGTAGTTTGCGCTCTTTTTTCTCTCTTTCTCCTATCTCTCTCTCCCTCTGTTGCTTTTTTTCTCTGTAGCTCACGCTCTCTTTTTCTCTTTTTTCTCCTTCTATCTCTGTCTCCCTTTGTAGCTCAAACTCTCTTTCTTTCTCCTTCTATCTTTCTCTCCCTCTCTCCTTGCACGAGAACTTGTCACACCTCTAGTGGGTGGTAATGATTGTGACCAGTGTTATCCGGCTACAACTAGCAACAATTCACATTCAATGCAAGAGACAACGCCCACATATCCCAGAGGTCAGTGCAGCATTCTTTATTCAGTCAGTGGTCTGTTTAGGCATTAGTGTTGTATTTTTGATTTTAGGTATCAGTGAGATAGATCAATGACAGACTTTGATAAAAAAAAAACACAGGCATATTAATACAGACAAGCAGATATTTAATCTATTTAATTCCACATTAATAAAGTAATCCACACAGCATTAGCAATTCTGTGTTTATGCCTCAAAATAAAACTGATAGTACATCGCCAGACTCTGTAAAAAGAGTGAATTGCAGCTGGAAGTTGGGGGCAAACTTGCTAATGTGATTAATTTGCAAAAAAATATTTAAAATACCCGTAAATATAACCAGATTGATTGCATGCTTTAACACATTTTTAATTAGGGTTATGTAAAAAAAAAAAAAAAATTTGTAAGGTTCTGTTTCCTGTTTTGATAGAATTGATAGAAACAGCTGAATGTGAGATTTAAATACCCTTTAATTGCTCCGAGGACTTTAAATGTGGAATATTATTATATATTCAAGTAAAGTGAGTGAGTAGACTGTGGATTAATACTAAACTCAACCAAACTATGAAGAAGAACATATGGAATCTATCGAAAAATATACAAGAATTTTGAAAGTCCTCATGTACAGTCACAAAGACCATCAAAAACATTGTGATGAAACTGGCTCTCATCAGGGCTTGCTTCAGGAAATGAAGAGCAAGAGTTTCCTCTGTTGCTTAGGATGAGTTCATCAGTGTTACCAGCCTCAGAAACCGCAAGTTAATTAACAGCTTCCCAGATAAGAGTCACCTTAATGCTTCACAGTAGTAGTATTTTTTGGTTTGTTTAACCGTTTAAGTTACTACATGATTCCTTATGTGTTCCTTCATAGTCTGGATCACTTCACTATATATTTACAGTGTAGAAAATCTGTATTTTTTTGTTTGGACACATTTGGAGACACAGACACAAGTTAAGTGTGAACTGAATTTGAGTGTAAACTTTCCTCATTGCATTTTTTTCGTTTTTTTTTTGTCCCCAAAAATTTCTGTACTGATACAAATTAACTGTTAGTCGACACTGAATCTTAGAGTTCACACATCATTCGTCCACTATATCAATTAATGCCTGCAGCCATACTACCCACTTCATTATTAATACAATACAAATTATGGCAAAGTGGCTCCTGCTCTGTGTTTATAGCCAGAGGTGAAAAGTAATGAGTTACATTTACTCGCATTACTGTAATTGAGTAGATTTTATGAGTAATTTGTAATTTTTTAAAGTAGTTTTTAAAATAGGTAATTTTACTTTAACTTAAGTACATTTTGACACAAATAATTTACTTCGCTACATTGGAAAACTCCACCTTAATGAGTGAAAAATAAAATGCTGGAAAAAAATACAATTGTCTGAATTACAAAAATAATAATTGCACAGATGCTCTTGCGTAGAATAACGAGGCAATAACGTCCTCATGCAATACAAAATGTGCCCCGCCGGACAGAGCTGTCAGCTTTCAAAACTTCCACATCAAACCTGAGAAAGCATGTGGGGTAAGTACTTTTGTCATTAAACAATCTGCTTAAATGTTAAAAAAACAAAACAAAAAAAAAATGTAGATAGCAGTTAAAGCAGAGCAATGGCAATTTAAAAAATAATAAAACTACAAAAAATACAGTTTATAGTCACATATATGATCATAACTTTTTAACAGTAAAGAAAAAAAAAATCATAGAAATCTATGCTACTTGTTCTTGAAAATGTTTTAAGGGGTGGTCTGAACAAATACTGCCTCCAAGGGGTGGTCTGAACAAAAAAAAAGCTCCAAATTATTAAGTGGAATAATAGTTCTTTAAAAATGATTTAATTTATGAGTTGTTGTACTTTTTACATCAAATAATTAAAAGTAACTATGTAATTTTTACTCAAAGTACATTTTAAATTGAGTACTTTTTTTACTTTTACTCGAGTAGATTTTTAGATGGGTACTTCTACTTTTACTTGAGTAGAATTTTATCAAAGTAAAGGTACTTTTACTTAATTACAATTTTTCTGTACTTTTTCCACCTCTGTTTATGGCACATAAGCACAAACTATACCACACTATAGTGAATACAGCCTCCCACAGGCAGCACAGTTAATGCGTCCAATCTGCAGAATCAAGTATATGGATTAAAAAAGCACATGTTAAAGTGATAAAGCTGTGATTCCACTGCTGATTATCAAACACAGCTTCACACGGGCACAGTGTGGTACCGTCCCGGGCTAAACCCCGCTGCAGCCGCCCAGCCGATTCACATGACTCATTAAAAATGAATGCGCAAGGGCCATCATATCATTTACATTTAGATAAAAGTCCAATTGATTTGGGAGATCTCTCGCCCGCAGCGTTATCACAGAGATTCACCTCTAATCTGTGAATAAACGTCCTGTATGAGCCCCCCCCCCTCCGGATCAGGAACGCCTGGGCCGGTAATGAAGTCGTCATTTAAAGGCCAGATCGTCACATTCACACACAGCCTCAATTAAGAGCTTGAAGCTCCGCCCACAAATTCATTCTATCATAATACCTACTGTTCTCAGGTGGGACCATCTTATAACAGGATGCTGAGAGGGTCACACAAACCTCAATGAGACTCCCCTCAATAATTAGTAGGTACTAGGGGTGTCACGATTCTCTAAATCCTCGATTCGATTTTATTTCCAATTTTAGGGTCACGATTCGATTCGATTCTATATGTTCTTTTTTCTTTTTCTTTTTTTTTTTTTTTTTACAGCAGAAAGGCCTATGCCAGTTTTAGATTAGTCTATGGTCAGTCATTGGTTTGATTCATCAAAAGTACAATATCTTATTTCAAAAGGTGGGCTTGATATAAGTGATGCAAAGTGATACAAGTGATCTGTAATACATCACATTAGGCACTAATGGTCAAATTTAAATAATTTAATCAAGATATATATGTAATGCCATCTAGTGGCTTTTTTTTGGTAGCAGCAGTGTGCACTATTAAAACAGCAATGTGCAACATAACAAAATAAATAATAAAAAAAATACAGGAACAGTCATGTACAAAATAATATAACGTTTAGAGCCTTAACAAACTGAACTCTATCCTACTATAACAGTTAAACATGACAAATAAGACTTTAAGACTTTTTTGGTCAAGTTTTTTTCTTTAACAAAGATATATTATTACTTTATCTGAGAGAAAGATGCTCCTTGAGGTACCAAAACTATTAACATGTTTGAGGCGAGACAAAACAACTGTTATTTTTATATTTTCCAGTTTTTCTTCAAGAAGATGAGAATGTCCACATTCTCTGGAGAAAGAGCTGCTCTTTGAGCAGTCACAGTGTCCGCGGCGTCAGCTACAGTGTGCTGCGCCATTTGCGTAGCGCGTGTGCTTGCGTAGCTTAGAGGGAGGGATCGTCGATCATCTTTTTGACTTCGAGGTTTGAGACCATGACATAATTTCAATCGATTTCGATAAAATATCGAAATCGTGACACCCCTAACAGGTACTAGAGCTTAGATCGGGCCCAAAAAATCCGACCCGATCCAGCCCGAGCCTGTGCACGTTCTGCCCGAGCCCGACCCAACCCGTTCCATAAACTGTCTGTTTTCGGGCTGTTTGAATGAGAGAAATATGATCAGAATTATGTTAATTAACACTGTAACATAGAAGCATAGAACTATTATTTAATTAAAATGATTTTTAAGAACAGCTACACACAGTGTTCACGTGAGCCCAGAACTACGTGATTACATTTTTCATTATAGTTTATTTAATTTTGTTTTCTCCTACAATTCAGTAAGTTTTAATTAGTTTTTTAAAGTGGGCTTGCTAGTTTTTATTAGTTTTCACACATCTCATCAGAGAGATCATTCTTAGAAACGAGAGAAAGAGAGAGAGAGAGAGAGAATTTTGCGTGTTCTGGTGTATGAGCTACTCACGGGTAAAGGTTCTCACATACTGTATCTCCTGTTTCTCTTTTATCTCCTCGTGCTCATACTGTAATCCCATACAGAATTCTGCAATTTCTCAGTGTTTTCTGTCGTATTTTGGGGCTAGCACGAGCGCTTTAAACGAGAAAAAAACGGCACGGACCACGAGGTGCCGCCGCGCTGCCGCTGTTGTGCCGAATCCGACTCCCTGCTAAATCCGACTCCGCTTCATAAACAGAATCGGCACAACACCGCCCGCTGTACAACTCTAAATAAATAAATTAAATAAATTAAACACGAAAATGAGGGTATTCTATCAGTAATTTCAGTTCGTTTGAGTTAGTTTTAAACACACAACACAGTTCCAGTTAGTTACGTTTTTTTCCTTTTAATAACCGTTTTTATTAGATTCAGTTAACACAAATTTTTTATCACTTTCAGTTTTCGTTATTTGGTTCACTTTCGTGAACAATAATAATTGGTTACTTAGCAACATTGTGATTTTCACACCAGAGCTTTATTTAAAAATAAAAATATAATTAAAAACAAATTCCTACATCTCGGATTATTTTCTGGAGCCCGGCCCTGCCGAGGAATGTGATGGGAAATCTCGGCCCGACCGACCCAATTTCGGGTCAGTCCTCGGGTCAGGTCGGGTTCGGTCACAGAATCTAAGCTCTGGTAGGTACTAAACAATTACTAAGTAAGATACACTACTCAGTCTGATCTTGAACTGATGATGGTAGAGTCTGACCGCTGCACAAAGCAGCTCTTCTCCATCCAGCACATCCCGAAGATTCTCAATGAGGTTAAGGTCTGGACTCTGTGGTGAACTCTCTCAATCCATGTGTGAAAATGATGATCTCATGCTCCCTGAATCATTCTTTCGCAATTCCAGCCCCATGAATCCTGACATTGTTATCTTGGAATATCTTCTGTTATTTGTCGCCTTACATACAGCTTAGAAAGTTACCAAATTAGATCTATTGTACAGAAATACTGGCATAGTCTAGAAACTGATCCAAAACTTTCAAAAGTATTTATTAAACCTTCTCTCTTCTCATTTAAAAGAGCGTGTAATCTTCAAGATAAATTGGTAAAAAAACAATGTTTCAGGTTACTCCAGGATGTTTTTCCTTGCCTCCAATGTGCAGCGTGTAATAATCTGGTGAAAACTAACTCTTTTACACATCCGAGAACGGGCAAAAGATACTGTCACACCTTAGCCTGTGTCTGTCTAGTGTCTTTCCTTTTGTTTGGTTCCTTCCTGCTCCTGTTCTCTGTTCTCTTGTTTTGTTTACCTCCCCATGTCATTCATGTGCTTCACATGGCTCTGTTTTTGTTTTTGGTTTTGTCTCCACCTTAGCCCCGCCCTGTCATCTGTAACCCCTCCTGTCTCATTTGTAACTCCGCTCCCTCATTACCCACACAGGTGTCCCTAGTGTGTGCCTGTGTATAAATACCCCATGTGCTCCTTTGTTCTAGGTCGTGCTTTTTGTTTGACTCTGTCCTGTGTGTTTGCTATTTTGGTCTACAGTTCTGATTTGTTGCATTTATAGTGTTTTATTCTTGGCTTCTCAAGACCTAGTTTATCTTTTGTTTTATAGCCTTTAAGTGTTAGTGTTTATTTTCTTTCTTCTCAGTTTTTGGTTTGTTTTTTGTTATGTCAAAAAATTAAGTAGTTTTAAAACCAGTACTTGTGTTGATTCATCAGCTTCAACAGAAGTATTTTTAACCCTAGTATCTATACTTCTCCCTGCAGAGTAATGAATATCAATTATTTTAACACATTTGCTACTCTTATACTCTATTTACATTACATTACATCCCTCCTACTAGAGGTGGGCGATATGGCCCTAATAAAATATCACGATATTTCATGGTATTTTTGCGATAACGATACTCTTGCCGATATGACTGAATACTGAATAAAAAAAATAATAATAAAAAAAAATAACACTACTGCACCAAAATTAATGTTAAATTTTCTTATTGCATTCAGTATGATATGGCACACCCTTAACTGAGATTTTAAAAAATACAGGAAATTAAGCAGTAACATTAATTTGTAACAGAAGTCAAAGATCCAGAATGCCATGGTACTAATAATGCACTCTAAATATCTCCATATATCCAGGATTAAAGTAAAATAAATTATACTGGACAGATATAATCTGTCTCTAGTAGATATAAAATGGAAAATGAGACCTGTGTGAATTTTTCTTTTGCTAAAAACAACAAAAAGTAGTACCCTGATGTGATAATTAGGGATGGGTGATATGGCGCGATATTTTGGAGCGATATTGGTTGGAATGGAGCTGGACTCTCTGGTTACAATAGCTGAGAGAAGGACTTTGGATAAACTGCTTTCTGTCATGAACAATGATAGTCACCCACTTCACACCACCGTCATGAAGCAGAGGAGTGTGTTTAGCAGCAGACTGCTGTCACAGAGCTGCACAACAGACAGACTCAGAAAATCCTTCATACCGAGAGCCATCAGACTCTTTAACTCCTCCCATCGGGGACGGGATGCTGCTACTGACTGAGTTTAATCCAGTCACACCACATGGACATTATTACTCAACCACTTAATTATTTACACTAACACTTCCCCAACCTCACTTATATTCAAGTACACTTTACTCATGATTGGGTATTCACATTTTCACATTCTCTTTTTAGAACTGTCTTCTGACGTATGCATACTTATATTTATATTATATTTCTATGTCACATCAGTCACTTTCGTAATCGATGTCATTGCACATTGCACTTTATTCTGTTAATTATTTAATTATTTATGACCATTAGCAACATCTACTGCATCTACTGCTCCGTTTACAGATAGATCCTTACCTTGTATAGTTAGGTTTTTTATAGCCTTATATATTTTCTATTCTTCTGTGTTTTGATTTGGCTGAGTATGTTTCTTATTGTATTGTGTTGTTGCTGCTGGATGCCTAAATTTCCTTCGGGATAAATAAAGTATCTATCTATCTATCTTTTAGGGTATAATATAGTACACTATATTGAAAAAAGTGAAGGAGTGATCTTGTGACAGTAACTGTGATTCAGTGGAGGGATGGTCTGAGGGGAAACTGTGTGAATTAGAGTTTTGTGAAGTGGTTAGTTTAGGTAAAGCTATGAGAAGCCCACCGCGCTCACGCTCTCCGGAGGATTTGATAGATGTTAAATAATTCAGACCGAGTGCAACCTTCTAACACCAGCCGCAATTTCCCAAAGGACAGACGAAGGAGGAGCGATTACACCTGCGTCCGCTAAAGTTTTAATTCTCTCCAGGAAATAGTCCTGATCCTGTGACCTTCAATGAAGAGGAACAGGCAGACGGATCTGTAGCTGTTAGACGGGATTAGTGTGTCTGCAGGGCGACGCTGAGGACTGGGTGCTCTATTGAATCACACAGATTAAAGATAACAGTGCAGAGAAGGAGCTGGACTGATACATCATACAGCAGATACAATCACCCAGCATTTAACCTACACTGATCTATAACGTTACGCTTTAGGGTTAATATATATATATATATATATATATATATATATATATATATATATATATATATATATATATATATATATATATATATGGTCACTTTCCCACACACACACACACAAAAAAATTAAATTTTTTGACATAATGTCAATCTGGAAATTGTTGTTTAATTATTTACACTATCCTCTAAAAAGATTGGAACAGTAAGGCTCATCTTTTTTTTCTGCTCTAGACTGAAAAAAAAAAAAAAAAACATTTGGGGGTACCACTTTAAAATAAGACTACCTTTATAAAGGGTTTATAAATGGTTTACAATTAGTTTATTAATGGTTTCTAATTAGGTTGTAAATGCCTTAAAAATCATTAATAATCAGTTATAACACATACGTAGAAAGGGCAACAATATAGAAGGCTGTGGGTTCACTATTTGGCAAACAACAGGTCATTGTTGCCCTTTCTACGTATGTGTTATAACTGATTATTAATGATTTTTAAGGCATTTACAACCTAATTAGTAACCATTAATAAACTAATTGTAAACCATTTATAAACCCTTCATGAAGGTAGTCTTATTTTAAAGTGGTAGCCATTTGGGTTTGACAAAAAGATGATTAAAAGATAAATATGATAAAAAAAGATCAACATTTCAGCTTTAATTTCCAGATATTTACATCTGGATCATGATACACAGCTCAGAAAATAACACCTTTAAGCAAAACTGTGTTTTTGTCTGTTGTTTGCAGACTGTGCATTTATATTTAAGAGAGTAACCAACATGAAAAACAGAGTGCTATGAGTCTAGCTCTATCCGGATGGGATTAGTTTCTCAGGGGTCCTGGGGTAATTTTCTCTTTTATGGGGGTCCTCTGTGGTTTTATTTCCATCCTGAACAACCATATATGTATTACAGGCTGAATTACCTTCCGTGGTTCTCCAGTAATTTTAGTCCTGTCCAGATACAAATCTCTGAGTTTCGCCTCCTCGTGTTTAATAAAATAGCTATTTGTCTACTGCTGTGCATCGTAATTACACTTTGGTCGCATGTTTCCATGGAGATCCACGTAAACACAACAGCGAGTGGAAATGGAGGAGCTACTGAACGTGATGTCATGTGACTGAGAAAGCTAAAAAAAATACCCGATCCTTCTGTTTTTCCAATTGCAGTCCAGATGCAAGAGTTACTGAGTCACTGAGTAGAAGTCTGAAATATTCTTTACAGATTTCCCCCCTGAGAAACTAATCCCGTCCGGATAGGGCTTATAAGTGAAAAAAGCAGCTGTGAAGCTCAGAGAAGTTGGAAAATCAATTAGAGCCATTGCACAAATACTGGCCTGTCCTGAAGAAGAAAGTCGTCACTGGTGTACTACACAACAGATGTCAAACAGGAAGACAGTGAGGCCAATCTTTATTTCTGCTGTAGACTAAAAACAACATTTGGGTTTGACAAAAAGATGATTAAAAGATGAATATGATAAAAAAAGATCAACATTTCAGCTTTAATTTCCAGAGATTTACATCTGGATCATGATACACAGCTCAGAAAATAACACTTTTTCAGACAAAACTGTGTTTCTTTCTGTGCAGACTGTGCATTTATAGTTAAAGGAGTAACCAACATGAAAACCAGAGTGCTATGAGTCTTTAGCTCTATCCGGATTGGATTAGTTTCTCAGGGGTTCCTGGGGTAATTTTTGACGAACATGTGCATGTTTTCCTCAGGCGTTCTCTGAAAAAATTACAGGCTAAATTATCTACTGGTTTTGCTGAACTTTTGCTGGTTCTCCGGTAATTTTAGTCCTGTCCGGATGCAAATCTCTGAGTTTCGTCACCTTGCGTTTAATAAAATTGTCACGTCTGGTGCTGTGCTCCTCTGTCCATTCCACACCCAGCTCTGACGAAGGTTCTCAGGTCAACAACTACATTACCCAAAATGCACCACCCGCTGACATCACGCACTCACCTGGTCACGTGACACCTCACCTGCTTCCTCCAGGAAGTCCCGAATACTGATTACTGGCACTATAAAAGAGCACTCCACACAAACACCCACGCCGCGTATTGTAGGTTCTCCTCTTTACAAAGCGTTCTATATCTCTTGTCTCAGTTTATCTTGTGTATGACCTTGCCTTTGCTTTTCTCGACGCCGATTATTGCCTTGCCTCTGATATTGGATTGCTTGTGTATTACCTGGACTGTGTTTTCACTACTGCCTCTTGGATTACCTCTGACATTGGATCTCTCGTGTATGAACTCTGGACTGTCTCTCGTTTATGGTATGGTTTTGTCTTCATTGCTCTGGTTATTGGTTATTACCCATTTTTCTGTATCGACTACGTCTTACATCTGTTTATTTTATAATAAACACAATTTTATCAGTATCTGTACGTGTCTGTATTCTGTGCTCACCATGACAAAAATAGCTATTTGTCCACTACCGCGCACCGTAATTACACTTTGGGCGCACTTTTCCATGGAGATCCATGTAAACACAACAGCGAGTGGAAATGGAGGAGCTACGGAACGTGATGTCATGTGACTGAGATGTCACTGTTTACTTTCATCTGATTTGTTCTGGTCCCTAGTCTTAGAGACTCTGTAAAATGCAGAATCCACTGGAGATCTGATGTGCACCTAACTAGTTAGTGTAAACAGAACTATTTTATTTATTTCATGAGTTTTTTTTGTAATTACAATGGAACAAGTGAGTTTCCAACATGTTCACTACACCAGTAGTCAGTGGTTTTAATGTTATGATGTGCTGACTGCTGTATAAAGAATGTGATTTAAATTGATGGAAATGTATTTATATACTTTTTAATGTGTTTATTTAGGTGATGCCTTAAACCAGCATTACTTAACCCTTTAAGACCCTGCATCCATTACAATGGACATCATGTATTTTTTTTCTTTATTTTATATTTTGTTGCACATAACACTATTTGAGAGCTGTTGTCCTTCAAAATAGATCATTAATCAGCCGATGAAAAAGTTTAGTAACCAATGAAACAGTAACTTGGCCCCACCCACTGCACTGGAAAAACAGTAGTACTTATTAAGGCCATTAAGGCAAAGTAATAGCTAATTTTTGTATTAATTCAATGTTATTTAGAACACTTTTTTATTATGGTTTCTTACTGTTTAGGGATGGTTTATGTAATGAAAAGGTCAATATGAAATATAAAATATTACACACAGGCTTCCAATGCAATAAAAATGGTCCCACTTTATAATAAGTGTTCCTAAGTACTTTGTAGTTGCATGGTAACAAGCTATGTAACTACAGTGTAACTAATGATGAATTACACATTGTTACAGATTAATTAGGGGTAATTGAGTGTTTTGAATACTAAAAAAAACATTATTTAGATATTATCATGGGAAGACAGATTTAAAAATTCTGTTAGGTCTAAACCAGTAGGTTTTGGGGCTGAAGCAGTTAAAACAAAGCTGTTTCTATCTTCCCATGATAACAACAGAAACATGTTTTTTGTTTGTATTCAAAACACTCAATTTGCTCTAAATACAAACAAGACAAGAGCTGTTGGAGACGTTTATATATGTGTAATTACACTTGCCCTATTACATGTGTAATACACTCACCCTGGTACACACGTGTACTTACACAAGTCAAAATTAACCTTAATACACATGTGTAATTACATAACCTGTACCTCTGTAGTTAATCTGTAACAATGTGTACTTAATCAGTTGTTACACTGTAGTTACATGGATTGTTACCATGTAATTGCAAAGTACTTAGGGACACTTATTATAAAGTGGGACCTAAAAATAAATAAACTATTAAATATTTAAGAGTTAATTGGATGTAGATTTTATAGTAGAATATTAGAGTCTTCTTTTCTGTGCATTACAGACAGAAAACAGCAAAACTTACATTTTGTTTTCCATTGTTTTCCTAGAGATAATTCAGGTCTGAAAGGGTTAAAAGGTTGTATTACATAAATAATAAATATTATGTTTTTTGAACACTGTAAAATACAGTAGAATATGTAGAATACATTTATATGCTTTTACTAAATAATCTTCACCCTATACATGAGCTATAATCCAATAAAATGCTTTTTACCATTACTATTATACAGATACGAGACATTTCAGCCTTATTTTCGAGACATTTAACGAGCGTTCTTGATCCATTTTATGTGCCTCCTTGAACAAAATCTCACAAATGGATTTTTACCATAAATAAATCTTCTGATTGAATGAATGAGTAATTATAATGTCCATAAACCCCCCACAGACATGCTGGTGATTTGAATAATATCAGTCCTGGGCCATTTCTTGTGATTCAGGACGCATATCTAATGTCTGAATAATTCAAGGAGACACTACAAGTCAATTTCTGCTCAATCTCAGCATGTTATGCTAATGAGGAGCACTAGGCCAACTAAATATTGAACACAGGTTCTGGACTGGACTCTTTCACTTTTCACACACTGTTCACAGCTTTAAAATAATAATAATGGTTTATCTTATCGCTTGGTCTTAAATTTTAAGTTAGCTGTTCCTCAAAAAAGCATTTTGTATTCTATCAGTAGGAACAAATGTGTAAATGTGTAAAGCTGTCCATGAGGGGGCTAAAAAAACATGATTTGTACAGTCATATGAAACAGTTTGGGCACCCCTATTAATCTTAAACATTTTTAGTTCTAAATATTTGGAACAGCCATTTCAGTTTGATATATCTAATAACTGATGAACACAGTAATATTTCAGGATTTAAATGAGGTTTATTGTACTAACAGAAAATGTGCAATATGCATTAAACCAAAATTTGACCGGTGCAAAAGTATGGGCACACTTATCATTTTATTGATTTGAATACTCCTAACTACTTTTTACTGACTTACTGAAGCACTGAAAAATTGGTTTGGTAACCTCATTGAGCTTTGAACTTCATAGCCAGGTGTACCCAATCATGAGAAAAGGTATTTAAGGTGGCCAATTTGAATCTCCTCTGAAGAGTGGCATCATGGGCTCATCAAAACAACTCTCAAATGATCTAAAAACAAAGATTGTTCAACATAGTTGTTCAGGGGAAGGATACAAAAAGTTGTCTCAGAGATTTAACCTGTCAGTTTCCACTGTGAGGAACATAGTAAGGAAATGGAAGACCACAGGGACAGTTCTTGTTAAGCCCAGAAGTGGCAGGCCAAGAAAAATATCAGAAAGGCAGAGAAGAAGAATGGTGAGAACAGTCAAGGACAATCCACAGACCACCTCCAAAGAGCTGCAGTATCATCTTGCTGCAGATGGTGTCACTGTGCATCGGTCAACAATACAGCGCACTTTGCACAAGGAGAAGCTGTATGGGAGAGTGATGCGAAAGAAGCCATTTCTGCAAGCACGCCACAAACAGAGTCCTCGGAGGTGTGCAAAAGCAGTGTACTGCAGTGGAGTGAAAGTGCTACACTCCTCACCTGTAGAGGAAGCCCAGGAGAAAAACATACCAATTCTCACATAATGCTGCTTTAAATATCAGTCCCAAGTATACAAACTGCAAACTGCTACCAGTAGAATATCACTCTTTGTGGATTGTCCGGGAACTGATGTTGGCGTTGAAGCCTGGCTTACATTATCCACTCTAATATATCATAAATGTGTTCTATCAGATTAAGATTAGGCCAGTCAAGTTCTTCCACACTAAACTCTCACCAAGCTTATCCATGTCTTTATGGACCTTTTTATGCACTGGTGAGCAGTAGTCATGTTGAAACAGGAAGATACCTTCTCCAAACTGTTTTTGCAAAGTTGGGAGCATGAAATAGTTTAAAATCTCTTTTTATTCTGAAGCATTAAGAGTTTCTTTCACTGGAACTAAAGGGCTGGAACTTTTTACTTGGCACAAGGCAGTCAGACAAAGACTTATCCATTGGATTGCCAGATTGTCAGAGAAGTGTGATTCGTCACACTAGTGAACGCATTTCCCTGTGGCTTAGGAACTGATTAGAACACCTGAATTTAATGATTGGATGGGTGGGTGAATAAGTTTGGCAATATAGTGTAATTTAACCAAAATTGAGAAGATTTAAAGTTATCCAATAATTAGAAGATCAAGACAGCAGCATCAGTTTATCATCAAATGGAACAAAGCAAAAAAAAAGCTCTACATACAGTGTATCACACAAGTGAGTACACCCCTCACATTTCTATATATATTTAAGTATATACTTCCATGGGAAAACACTGATAAAATGTTACTTTGACACAATGAAAAGCGTAAATATATTCTTCCCTCAAAATAACTCAATATACAGCCATTAATGTCTAATCCAAAAGTGTACCAAAGTGAGTACACCCCTAAGAGACTACACCCCTTAATGTCCAAATTGAGCACTGCTTATCATTTTCCTTTCAAAATGTCATGTTTCAACGCCCTGAAACTGAGCTGCAGCACAGTGGCCAAGATCATCAGCTTTTTAAAAGAGCAGGGTCCACGCAGAACAGAACTCAAATTGGTTGTCCGAAGAAGCTAAGAGCACATGCTCTGTGTCACATCCAAATGCTGTCAGCATTGCTGCAGATATTAGAGAGGTGGGGGGTCAGCCTGTCAGTGCTCAGACCATAGCCTCACTCTACATCAAGTTGGTCTACATGTCACCCCATGACAGAAGAGACAGGGAGCCTCTTCTGAAGTCTGTACACAAGGAAGCCCGCAAACAGTTTGCTGAAGACATGTCAACAAAGGACATGGATTACTGAAACCATGTCCTATGGTCTGATCAGACAGAGCAGCAATCAGGTGAAGTGAGTATCAAGTGGTATCAGGTGGTATCAAGAGCCACGGTATCCAGGGTAACGACAGCATACCACCAAGAAGGATACCATCCAACAGGATTAACTGTGGACGCTGTAAGAGGAAGCTGTCTGAAAGGGATGTTCGGGTGCTAACCCGGATTGTATCCAAAAAACAAAAAAACACGGCTGATCAAATCACGGCAGAATTCAATGTGCAGCACAACTCTCCTGTTTCCACCAGAACTGTCCGTCACCACAATCAATAATTGTGGCCTAAAATCAGGTGTTTCAGTTTCATCGTCCAACTCCTGTAAGTATGTCGTGTCTACAGTCAAGCATGGTGATGGGAATGCCATGGTCTGGGGCTGCATGAGTGCAGCAGGTGTTGGGGAGTTACTGTACATTTCATAGAGGGACACATTAACCCCACTATGTACTGTGTGAAATGCTGAAGCAGAGCATCAGTATCTCTCCCTCTGGGAACTGGGTTGCAGGGCATGATAATGCGTTCCAGCATGATAATGACCCCAAACACACCTCTAAAAAGACCACTGCGTTACTGAAGCTTTATTGAACAGTCTGAGATAGATAGATAGATAGATATATAGATATATAGATAGATAGATAGATAGATAGATAGATAGATAGATAGATAGATAGATAGATAGATAGATAGATACAAGATAGATAGATAGATACTTTATTGATCCCCGAGGGGAAATTTTGGAAACCCCAAAGGGGTAAAGGTGATGGACTGACCAAGCATGTCTCTAGACCTAAACCCAATAGAACATCTTTAGGGTATCCTCAAGCAGAAGGAGGTGGAGGAGAGCAAAATCTCGAATATCCGTCAGCTCCATGATCTCTTCATGGAGGACTGGAAAAGCATTCCAGTGGCAACCTGTGAAGCTCTGGGAAACTCCATGCCCAGGAGAGTTAAGCCTTAGAACTCTAGGCTGTTTTGGTGTGTTTTTTCATCGTTTTTGTCAGTTCCTCTTTCAGGTTTTATAACACAGTAATTATATCAGACAGCCACATGCTCTGATCTCTTTTACTCCAGAAGACATACGGCTGCTCAAAAATATAATCATTTAAAATGTAAAATTAAGCAGAATTGTTATATTTTCCTGAAACTGATCATATTTTGGTCATTTTTTTTTACTTATTTTTGAATGTATAGACTTTAAATATATTCACACCTAAGATATATTTTTTTAAACTGGTTAGATTAGAGTGTTTATGAGTTGAAAGCATAAGAATATTGATGATTAGAGTTTATTACATGGTTTATTAATTATTACTTTGATAAAATACATGGAGAAACAGCATCATGCACATTTATTTTTCTTGATAATTAATAATCACACCTCTAGGATACATGTAGATACTAAAAACCTGACACTCAGAGCAGCCTATGCCTTTCAGTATTTTAATCAGGACCAAAATGTTCAATATTTCAACTAATAACAAAACTGATTTACTAAACTAGATATTTATTTTCAGCTGTTTATAATAACAACAAATATTATAATAAAGAGTTAAATTTCCACAAAATGATGAGAAAAACACTTTTATTTAGGAGACACAAAGAAAACTATATACAAAAATGTAAACTTTTTAGTCTAAATAAATAAAAATGTTTAGTGCAAAATAACTACTTAGTAAAAATGTGCAAGTAAAATAAAAACTATATTAAGTTGTGCGCACACCATAACTAACTTAGTTTGAGTAAAGCAGGTAGATTCACACTTTTTCTGTGGACACTTTTGAGCCATTTCCTGATATTAATTGGTTTGAAATCCCATAGAAATAAGTTGTTTAAAAATATTGGTTGGGGAAAAGCAAATTGCACATTTTTTTTGTGTGTTTTTTCATCATTTTGAGGAATCAGTGGCGATGGTGACGTCATGTGATTAACTCAGAGACCCAAGAATGAATGTAAATAAAACTGATTATGTGTTTTGAGCAAATAAATAAGAGTTATAATGGAAGAATAAAACAAGGAACTTTGAAGTATATTTTATTTTTTAGGTGTTTTTCTCAAAATATTTCTTGTAGATTTAGCTTTACCACACTGGGTAACCACTTTTTTTAGAAAGAGTAAGTTCCGCCCTTTCTGACCATATATGGATTATGTTAATGCGTGAAGGAACTCCTGAGTAATTTAGCTGAGAACACAAGGTGCGATTTTGGACATAAAATCCGTCTGTAGGGTTCTAAGGGTTAAGGCATTTCTGTAAAATAATGGTGGCCACACCAAATATTGAAGGGGGGTGTACTCACTTTTGTTGCTCGTGGTTTAGACATTAATGGCTGTATATTGAGTTATTTTGAGGGATGAATATATTTACACTGTTATATTAAAGCTGCACACAGACTACTTTTCATTGTGTCAAAGTATCATTTTGTTTTCCCATGAAAAGATGAAATATGAGGGGTGTACTCACTTTTGTGATACACTGTATTAAGCAGTTGATGATCAGCGGATATGAGAGAGGCCTTTGGAAACAGTCACACGGGTTACGAATGATCAAACACCTCCGTCCAGGTGTTGACCGCAGAAGCGCTGCCGGAAAGGTCAATATTATTTCTCTGTCACGCGAGAGCGGAGGTGGAACGGGAAAGAAAGGGGGAGGGCTCTCCATCCGCCTATTAACATTTATGAATAATTTAAGCGGGCATGCCTGGCCGCGGTCCAGACACATCATTTCCTAATTGGAATCAAATGGAGGAAGTAGAGGGACGCGGGGCGATGGATGTCTGGCAGCTTGAGAATAGCAGGAGAAGCAGGATGGACTCTGATCTGGAGGACTCTTCAGTGTTCAGAACCAATAACCACTACAACTCATCTCCACCAGGCTGTTCACGCTTACTGTGATCATAGTGGGTCAAAATCAATATCACAATAAACGTGTCTTTTTTGGTTGCAGCATAGTAGTTTCAATTTCATACAAACACTGTGAACAACACACAATTTACTTCAATATTTTATTTATATACAATTTATATACAATTTATATAGCGCTTTTTACAACAAAGGTTGTCACAAAGCCGCTTTACAAAGAAAATCGGGTTCACGCCTCTTATGAGCAGCACCACAGAGATGCCAATTTTATGGTGACAGTGGCAAGAAAACTCCCTTTAAGAGGAAGAAACCTTGGAAGGAACCAAGACTCAGTCCGAGGAACCCATCCTACTCGGGTTGACCCGCTCAGTACAAACAAATAACAAACAGCAAACAAATAACAGAACAAAACAGTACAGAGAATTAATGTGAGCTATAGCTAATGTAACAGTACAGAGAATTAATGTGAGCTATAGCTAATGTAACAGTACAGAGAATTAATGTGAGCTATAGCTAATGTAACAGTACAGAGAATTAAAGTAAGCTATAGCTAATGTAACAGTACAGAGAATTAATGTGAGCTATAGCTAATGTAACAGTACAGAGAATTAATGTGAGCTATAGCTAATGTAACAGTACAGATAATTAAAGTAAGCTATAGCTAATGTAACAGTACAGAAAATTAATGTGAGCTATAGCTAATGTAACAGTACAGATAATTAATGTGAGCTATAGCTAATGTAACAGTACAGATAATTAATGTGAGCTATAGCTAATGTAACAGTACAGAGAATTAATGTGAGCTATAGCTAATGTAACAGTACAGAGAATTAATGTGAGCTATAGCTAATGTAACAGTACAGAGAATTAATGTGAGCTATAGGTAATGTAACAGTAGAGAGAATTAATGTGAGCTGTAGCTAATGTAACAGTACAGAGAATTAATGTGAGCTATAGGTAATGTAACAGGTACTAATTTATGAATATGAAAATGTGATGGCCACAAATTATAGAGCTATGGCTAATATAGAAACAGATACTGAGTGTGTTAACGTTAATCAGTGCAGGGTTGCAGAGCCGAAGTACGTCTCATTCAAGGTTTAATTTACTTTCCACATTGCAAATTAATATTAAAGGACACATATGGAATTTTGTATTAAAAACAGATAAAATCCCCTGATCTAAACTTGATGAACTGAGATGGTGATTTGAGGTGATTTAATTGGGATGAGCTGGAGCTTCACAGCGTGAAGGAAAAACATCAGCTATTGTTCAGCACCTCCAGGAACTCCTTCCTTCAAGACGCTGAGAAAACTATTCCAGTTGACTCTCCTTCATGAAGAGACTGAGATTAAAATACAGAGAGTCTGCAGATCTAAAGAATCTAAAGTATAAAAAGAAAGAAAAAACACTTTTGAATGAGAAGAGGTGTATATTAGAGCATAACATTGTAAGACATTTAAACCCAGGTGTGTTCTGACTTTGGCAGACTGCTTTCGTTCTGTTTATTGTTGATGTAAAAGTTTGCATAGATGCCAACAGGCACGTGCTATGGGTTTGTGCACTGCTGCGTATCCATGTATAGGGGTGTACATGCCTGTGTTGACAATTCACTTTCAAGATAGCTATGAACGTCTGACTGTTGATGTTTGTCTAGGTTGTATTCAGTCAGTGGTGCACCTGTGTTTTCTGTTGCAATACACCAGAGATTTACCTGAACACACCTTACTTCCAGACCACCACGCCGGTCAGCATAGATATATATGATATATAAGCACCTTTGCTATTTAAACGACACAGGCGGAAATTCTAAGATGACTGTTAGTGCAGGCTGTAAGATAGCGTAGTAGTAGACGCTCCTACCTACAGTATAACTCTTCCACCTTTTAGATAAAGTAAAGTCAGAGGCAGAAGAGCTGAATCTTTTGCTGCACAGTTTGTTTGGTCACCCTTTAGCTCTTCATCAGTGGTCACAGGACGCTGCCCTCAAGACACAGGACTTGTGGACTATTCTCAGTCCAGCAGTGACACTGAGGTGTTTAAAAACTCCAGCAGCACTGCTGTACCTGATCTCCTGAGGTCTTAAGAACAGGGTGGAAGGAGGATTATTAAATATCGGAATTTTTCATAATGTTGTAATGTTATGTCTGATCTGTGTTTATCTGTATATTGAGGAATCTTTCCTGAATTTGCTTTTCTTATCTCAGATCGCTGTTTTCCACAATCCAACACATTCCAGAAAACAGAATTCAGTCGCGGCTAAACGAGAGGCGTTCCGTTGCAAACTGAAGATTTGTGAAAGGCGAAGCGTTTGGTTGTAATCCTGGACTATTGTGCCGCTGTAATAACGCTGGAATAACTCGGCTGTTGTTGAGGAGCTGCGTTTTCATGCATTTCAAACAAAATCCTCACAGTAGGTCTCTTTTCTCTCCCTCCTTCTTGTTTTCTTTTTCTTCTCTTTCTGAAAGAGATGGTTATGATAGCGTTTTAATTAACTCTATCTTCGGAGCGGTCCGGCGTGTTTGTTTGCGGAGCCGACAGTCATGCAGAAATCACATTAACGGAACAGAGAGCGAGTGAAGCGCCGGCGCCGCAAACTTTTATTCAAATCAGCAACAAAGAACGCTTGCCTCGCCAAAGCTAATCAATTGTGTCCCACATAAGTGTCCAATTGATGCATCTGAGGCATTGTCACGAGCACAATTTGGACGCTTCATTCTGTGTGCGTTTAAACGTAAAGCGGGAGGACCATGCCTTTAATATACTGCTTTATACAAGTCCTGAACGATTCGACTCAGGGATGTAGAACTGAGATCTTTCATTGTGTGTGTTTGTTTTCAGCACTTAAACAGTGCCAGAAGTCATGGGACAATTAAGCAGTAGAACATGAGAGAGACTTAACTTAAAGCTCCACGAGGTAGGATTGAGATTTTGTGCTCGTGGGCTCCCCCTACAGTTGCAAAGTGTAATAAATGTTTCAGGCGGATAAGTTCCTCTTTCTCGTTTTCTGGCTTTCACAGACATATTCGGTCTCTTTCCAGCTTCTGCCAGAGTGTCTGTATGTTAGTTTTTAAAGAATGAACCGGTAGTTCTTGTAGAACTGTTAGAACTACAGGTCGGAAAGCAGGTCGCAGTTCTCGCGAGCGTTGGTCGCGGCCGCCTCGGAAAACTTACAGAGTCTGGTTTGAGCTCAGAGGAGCTTCGGCACAGACACGAGAGCACCGCTATTCCTCCTATTACACCTCAATGCAGCGCTGCAGTGAGTTTCAAGCTGTAATTTTACTTCTTTAAAAAGATCTAAAATCAAGAAAATCCTACCTAGTGCTGTTCTCTTGCTTTTATACAACTTTTTTTTTTTTTTTTTTACAAAATGAATAAAGACAATAAAAGAACCTCAAAATATTAATAATGAATGTGCTTTACCAAATACAAAATGACCAAATATAAAATAAATGGCTTCCAATGGAAGACTACTATTAAGATACAAGATATTTAAGCGTGATAGCAATGAGTTATGCGTTCTATACAGCCATAATTGGAAAACCTTGTATGTCCAAAAAAGGAAAGTTACAGGAGTAGAAAAACACTTTCTTCACTTTTAATGAAAACCACTGTAAAAAATCATCTTATTGTCTCTTATAAATAGGCTATGTGGAGTATTAAAAGAGTTCATCCTGATTTTGTTGGAATAACTGTCTCTACTGTCCAGAGAAGACTTTCTTATAGGCTATGTGTGAACTTTGCTGTGAGGATTTGATTGTATTCAGCGACAATAGCATATTACAGAGGTCAGGATGTTGGATGATGATCACCACCCCTAGATAGAGAATGTCTGATAATGTCTGATGTCTAATAATGAAGTACAAACACTTACTGTAGCTTCTTTACTTAAGTAGAAATGTTGGTTATCTATACTTTACTGGAGTAATTTTTTTTTTTCAGTCGACTTTTTACTTGTACTCTTTACATTTTCACACAATTTACATTTTAAAAACAGCCTCGTTACTCCTGTTTCAATTTAATTCCTGCTTCTCATCGTTCAATAAAACCCCTATCCAGATAAATCTCTCCATCCAGATAGAGTGAATCTGATTGTGATTGGATGTAGAGAAGTATAAACATATACCACCCCCCCCCCCCACACTCCAGCAAGAACATAGCAGACATATACAGTCTAGTATGAAGATGATTAGTGCCGAGACTCAAGAGAACTCCAGACAAACTCCAGTCCAACTAAACTTTAACTTTAATATATTTACTTTATTCTACTAAAATACATTCATTTACAATCAGCATATATGCAGCTGAAACAGAGAACAGTCTAGCGCATCCCAATTAATATTATCAACGTTAACATTTTAATATACTATAACATTATAGTCATTATGGCTTTTAAAAAAAAATGTGTTTTATTCTCTGGTGTGGTCTAAGCTTTTTTCCTTATTGGTTTTATTTTTTTCTCCTACATTGCTTTCACTTTTATACTTGAAAGCAGCACTAGGTAGGATTTCCTTGATTTTTTATCTTTTTAAAGAAGTAAAATGACAGCTTGAAACTCACTGCAGCGCTGCGCTGAAGTGTAATAGGAGGAATAGCGGTGCTCTCGTGTCTGTGCCGGAGCTCCTCTGACCTCAAACCAGACTCTGTAAGTTTTCCGAGGCGGCCGCGACCAACGCTCGCGAGAATTGCGACCTGCTTTCCGACCTTTAGTTCTAACAGTTCTACAAGGACTACTGGTTCATTCTATACAAACACACATAGAGACACTCTGGCAGAAGCTGGAAAGAGATCGAATATGTCTGTGAAAGCCAGAAAACGAGAAAGAGAAACTAATCAGCCTGAAACATTTATTACACTCTACAACTGTAGGGGGAGCCCACGAGCACAAAATCTCAATCCTACCTAGTGGAGCTTTTAAGTAGTTTTAAAACCAGTACTTTTACACTTTTACTTAAAGAGTAAAAAGCTTGATTTGATACTTTTTAAATATTTGTAACCCTAGTATCTATAATATACTTCTACCTACAAAGTAATAAATGCTAATACTTTTAACACATTTGCATAGAACTAGCTCTGACCTGATAATATATAGGAAATCATTGTTAATGTTAGTGTAAGTGTTAATATTATATCATGATTTTCACCTTAAGATATTTACAGTCATGCTCCCACTTGTTTAAATTATGAACAGATATGAAAGATCTGCACACTGAATTTATTAGATTCAACTTCAACAATAGTATCAATATTAAAAAAATGGGTTTGGGCTCGTATGGGTTAATTTTGTTAATTTGTTTTGTTCATGGTTTCAGCCAAAAATAAATATAATGTAATTTTTGTCGGAGATTGTTCCTTATTCTAGCTTGACCCCCCACTCCCACACTCAGATATGCCCACCTTAGAGAGATGAACAATGCTAAACATCAACACAACAGGCTATTGTTTTGCAAATAATGCACAAGAACAACAACAAAAAAAAAACTATTTTTTTGGGCTGGTGCAATTATTTTCTGTGTAACCAGCCTGGGAATATGAGGCAATTATTTGTACCAGCTAATTATTCATTTTCATAATAAAGGTAATTTTTCTGCACGGCCATTCAGTGCCGCTCCTCAGTTTTCCAGCCCTTCCTTCCTCTTTGTATTTTTTTTTCCCCGTGGTCAGGTAAGAGCTCGCGGCCCGCTTTAGTAAATGGGGCTAACCGGCGGCGGACCCCTCTTAGGCACGTACGGCGTTGCCCGGGGTAACCGTGCTGATGCAGTGGATGATGGGGCAGACGCTGAGGCGGAGGCTGCAGCCGGTGCAGCTGTCCGTGATTACAGGAAGATGGGTCTCAGGGTCAAACTTAATAGCCTGAAAAAGAAGAGCAATTATCCACTCTCCATAGGAGGATTTCCCCCAATCAGGACAGAGCTTTTTTAAATATATATATATATATATATATATATATATATATATATATATATATATAGCTCTGAAAATTATTAAGAGAATCAGGTTCTCTGATTTTACTATTTATAGGTTTATGTTTGAATAAAATGAACATTGTTGTTTTGTTCTATAAACTACAGACAAAATTTCTCCCAAATTCCAAATAAAAATATTGTCATTTAGAGCATTTATTAGCAGAAAATGAGAAAAAAAAAGCAGATGCAGCAAATGCAGAGCTTTCAGACCTCAAATAAAAACAAATCAATATTTGGTGAAATAACCCTGGTGTTTTTTAATCACAGTTTAAATCATGCATCTTGGCATCATGTTCTCCTCCACCAGTCTTACACACTGCTTTTGGATAACTCTATGCTGCTTTACTCCTGGTGCAAAAATTCAAGCAGTTCAGCTTGGTTTGATGGCTTGTGATCATCCATCTTCCTCTTAATTATATTCCAGAGGTTTTCAATTTGGTAAAATAAAAATAAACTCATCATTAACAAGTGGTCATTTTTTTTCCAGAGCTGTATATATGTGAAAATGTGAAAAATGTGAAACAATATAATATATAGATGTATTACAGTCCTGACGTTGTCATTCTGCCTGCTCCAGACTGTGAACACCACCCAGAACTCACACCGGACTTCCCTGACTGATCACGCTACGGCATTCCCGCTCTCCGAGTTTCTGATTGTTCCTATCTGACATTCTCTGTATATATACCCTTCTGTTTGCTCTCTTAATTTCCAAGTATTGAATCTAGTTTCCTAGCTCTTCTACAATGTGTTTCTTTTGTATTACAACCTTTTTGTTACCAACCCTTTCCTGTATTTTCTACCTTTGAGTTTTTGCCTTGCCACGTTTATTGTTTGTTTAGTAGTTACGTATTTCTGCATTTTTGACTCTTCTTTTGTCTTCCTCTTTTGCTGCTTTGGATTTTCTGGATTTTTGCTTCACTACTGTCCCTGGTATGTTGTTTATTCTCACTGCCTTATTGATATTGACCATACCTGTCCTTCATAACTCTTGTAAGCTTAATCGCTTGAGTGAATTATTGTAAGCATTGATTTTTTTTTTGTGGTTGATTATGATTAAGCCTTACAGCCAATAACAAAAAAAATCAGTGTTTCAGAAAATTAGAATATTATATAAGACCAATTGGGACTTTAAGCAGTGTGAGCAGTGTGCCAAATCCTGCTGGAAAATAAAAAACGCATCTCCATAAAAGTTGTCAGCAGAGGGAAGCATGAAGTGCTGTAAGATTTTCCAGTGAGGAAATCACAAAAAAGGACATTTGTTGGTATTTTAAGTTTAATTTGTCTATTATGCAAATACTTATTTGATCTGATTGTAAACAAGATAAAAAATAAATGTTAAACTTGCTAAAACACTTTACTGCAGTGGGGGTTGAAAAATTTTTTGAACACAACTGTACCTTGAAGACAGATACTATATTGTGGCATCTGCTGCATCTAGCACTCGATCCCTACCACAAAATCAGCAGAAACTGTGTAAGAACATTTGAGTTGCATGGAATGGGATTCCAAAGGACCCCATTAGGAACCTCTACAACTCCATGCTAAGACAAGGTGCACATTAAATTCTACCATGATTTGATCAGCCGTGGTTTTATGTTTTTTGGATACAATCCGGGTTAGCACCCGAACATCCCTTTCAGACAGCTTCCTCTTACAGCGTCCACAGTTAATCCTGTTGGATGTGGTTGGTCCTTCTTAGTGGTATGCTGACATTACCCTGGATATCGTGGCTCCTGATGCATCACAAAGACTTGCTGTCTTGGTCACAGATGCTCCAGCAAGACGTGCACCAACAATCTGTCCTCTTTTGAACTCTGGTTTGTCACACATAATGTTGTGTGAATTGCAATATTTTGAGCAGAACTGTGCTCTTACCCTGCTAATTGAACCTTCACACTCTGCTCTTACTGGTGCAATGTGCAATTAATGAAGATTGGACATCAGGCTGCTCCAATTTAGCCATGAATCCTCCCACACTAAAATGACAGGTGTTTCAGTTATATTGTCTAACCCCTGTACTTCCCATATCAGCCTAAATACTATATTTCATTTTTTATTTTTCATTGTAACTATTATCTTCTGAATAGCTTTATAGTTTGTTGTTGATGAGTATAGAATTTAATTATTATACATTTATAGTTATAGTTACAATTTTCTTCACACAGTCTTTATTTAATTGGGTTTTTTTTTACCTCTCACACACACGCTAATCACCCTGTATCATAACGGCTTCTGGCTGGATGCTGGTGGTCTCTGTACAGTCTGGTGGGATGACCTCATATAGAAAAAGTTCTGGTGAAGCCAGATGCCACCATATGCCGTACATGTTTCAGGAGGATCTCTGCAGACTTTCAGATCTTATTTTTATATCCGTCTACAGATCTGTGCTTTTATAATCATCTCACAGTCTGTGCTGCAGCTCCATAGGTCCCTCTGAAAGCCCAGGCCTTAACCCTGACCAACCACTGATATCACTGAGTACGACTGAACATAACTCTACAGCGGATCTCTCTCACAACCCACTGAACTCTGAGTCTGAGTGGAGAAAAATGGGATTTTTAATTTAAATGTTCTTTATATTAGATTATATTATAGTTTAAACTTCTATAAGTATTTATCTTAAAAAAGAGAATAAACATAATAATACAGTGGGCACTATTTTAGAAATACATAGCTCAATTGTTGCCAAAACGGGCACATGTCACCCCACTGCTCATTGAGCTCCATTGGCTACCAGTTGCTGCTCGTATCAAATTCAAAGCGCTTACAATCTCCTACAAGGTGATGACAGAACAGAACAGCTCCTTCCTACCTGCACTGATCACTCCTGAAGGCTTAGGCTACCTTAGGCTATCTATATGTTAATTGTACTTTAGATGGGACACATACCTTCCAAAAATTTCACTTTATCACATCAGTCCACAGATTTTTTGGTCAGCAGTGTTTTTATCTTGGAACTCTCTTTCTTATTATTATATCATTAACACAGACCTTAACTGAGGCAAGTAAGACCTGCAGTTCTTTAAATGTTGTTCTGGATTCTTTTGGGACCTCCTGGATGAGTTGTCCATGCCCTTTTGGAATAATTTTGGTAGGCTGGCCACTCCTGGGAAGGTTCACCAGTGTTTCATGTTTTCTCTATTTGTAAATAATACCTCTTGCTTTGGTCCGCTGGAGTCCCAAAGCTTTAGATATACTTAAAATACTGTAAGTTGCTTTTTGAGATATTTTATGCTGCTTTATGTTGTCAGACTGGTTCTATTTAAGTGATTTTGTTAATTCTGGCAAAACGTAGTTATACTCAGTTAAAGGGGCATTCAGTAGGCCATGAAAGTCAATATGTCACAGAGAGTTATCTGCCCTGCTCACACCTTCCCAGATGCAAAGCTCACTCGGCTTGCCAAGTTAAGGAGACTGAATCTACAAAATCATGTGCAAGACAAGTTCAGTGACTTCTACCATGGCAAGCAACGACTAGCTTCTAGCTTTCATGCTGCAGCACCACTCGCTGTTGGATACTGGCAACCTCAGGGGTGGAGTTAGTGTTGGAGAATAAGCAGCAGGCGGAGTCAGAGGCCAAAACAAACACATATACCCGGGACTGCACACTCCAAATAGGAACATACTGGTTGAAGCTCTGCCGACAAGAGCTGCCAGTGTTGTAACTCAGGATGTTTCCTTATTATCTGATAATACATCCTGATCATTTGATCATTTACTACTGAAAAAAAATCTTAATTGTCTTTTAAATCAAGGGAGGGGCACTGTATATATTTCTCCCTTATTTCCTGTATAGAGTATTTGAGAGACAGTATCAGTAATCCAGTGGTGTCCTGTAAGTAAAGGCAGTTGTGTTGTGTGTGTTAACAGTCAGTTGTGTTGTGTTGGATTGCAGGTAGCTTGTCGGAGCTGATTGGGTAGCTGGTGTTCAGAGTCGTTGCAGGTCATGTAACGCTCGCTGCAGCTGATGCACATCTCCAGATCGATAAGAGCCTGGACCTGCTGCTTGTTGTCCAGGTCCTGGTAGGCCTCAATGTGTTTCAAAGCCTCGGCAATCGCATCCTGCACACAGGAAATGCCCACAGGAAACACAGCCTGAGTGCTTTATTAAATCACTGCTACAGCAAACGCTCTGTGTCCAGTTTGTCTTTCGTGGTCTGGAACTTAACTTTCCCCTTAACGGTGCTTCGGTGCAGCTGTTTATT
Organism: Astyanax mexicanus; assembly: GCF_023375975.1. NCBI lineage: Eukaryota > Metazoa > Chordata > Actinopteri > Characiformes > Acestrorhamphidae > Astyanax > Astyanax mexicanus. Next base: position 38,795,383 of record NC_064425.1, read on the forward strand.
ACAGTCTGATTTACACAGCTGGACTTTAGACACAAAACACTTAATTCATGAAGATGGTAAAGTGGTTGAAATCTGTTTTTCTCGCCAAATCTGATGTTTATTTCAGTCTGTTCACACTATCCTCTCATTGTAATCTATTTCCAACATTGGTTGAACAGTTCACACTCCTTAAATGACGCTTATACACTAAAGAGAACAAGAGCTTCACCTGAAGTTTCGGTTTCATCTTCGCCAGCATCACAGGAGCTATCAAGGAGTTCCAGTGCCTAAAACTGGGGAACCAGCTCATCTTAAAAAGAACATGTTATTCAGCCATGCACACTTGTATAGTTTGCATCTATCTTTTTAAAACTTAATTATTAAGCTTTTTATTTTTCTTTTTGCTGCAGTATAGCGCCCTCCTATGGCTCATATGGAGCAATTTGAGTCTTCTAACGAAGCTTGAACAGAGACACCAGTCCAATTATTTATGTTACTTTGTTATACTGAAACCCTCACTCACTGCTGTTGTCAATTTTCCTCCTTCTACTTGACTTAAAATTTTTGAATTTTGATTGTGAGTCGCTTTAATGTAAATCAGAGTATTTCAGATTTCATTACCACACATTAAAGTGGCCCAAATCTGAATAGGAAATACACATCTGTACCACATACAGAGGTGTCAAGTAATAAAATGTAAATACTAGTAGAAATGTTAGTAATCAATACTTATTTTTAATTTTATTTTTAGTCGACTTTTTACTTCTACTTCTTACATTTTCACACAGTTATCTGAACTTTCTACTCCTTACATTTTAAATAGTGCACAATAGGACTCTGTGCCGCAGCCTAAGCTTTTTTACTTTAATGGCTTTATTTTTCCCCTTACATTACTTTTACTTTTATACTTTAAGTAGATTTGAAATCAGTACTTTTACACATTTACATTAAGAGAAAAAAGCTTGAGTTGATACTTCAACTACAGAAGTATTTTAAACTCTAGTATCTATAATATACTTCTAACTACAGAGTAATAACTGAGAATGCTTCCACAAATTTGCACAATGCTATGGAGATCAGAGTCTGAACTAAGCTTGATGTACAGTATTTGTTTAATTGAATACTATATATAAAGAAAGGTTAATCTACAGTTACAGCAGATACAGTAGGTTCAAATTTCAGCACAAATGACTAATTGAAGAAAAAAATGTTATTAGATTTATCAATTTTAAAAATCATTAGTGCAGCCCTTCTGAAGTCAAAAATACACAGGTCGTGTGTACCAATAAATAATATACACATGAGGTTTGTCTTGATATTTGTCTTGATGCTGCTCCTCCGTCCCCACCCCACAACCCCACCCCCCGCCCAAGAAAATAAAATGTTTGAGTTTGTTTAGCTGACTCTGTCTGGTTCTGGTCCTTATCTGTCTCGCTGGTGATAAAACTTTAATGTTTTATTTGTGGTTGTTGATTGGACACTGTATTCTGTGTATTGGGTGATAGTCAGGACTGCTTAGGACGCGGGGAAGACTTTTTTTTTATATACTTCTCTTGGCGTGTCTCTCCACAACCATACAACAAATAATCAGAATTTTTCAAAATTTCCCAGAAGCAAATCAGGGCTCTGAAGGCAAATGCTGAAGATTTGAGTGTTAATTAAACTAAACTTTTTCAGCTGCGTGATCATGGTGAGTGAACGCGAAACGGAGAAAAGGACATTTGAAGACGCGCCGTCAGATTATAAATCTGCTGGTTGGGAGCATTTTGGCTTCAGCGTTGAGTTTGATTAACAAGGTAAAATCACGGTCAGCAGATAAAGCACAGTGTGACATCAGTTGCCTGTTTTTGACTAATGGTAAGAATAGGTTTTTCTTTTTTATATGTCACCGGGAAAAGGACGCACACCAAATGACAAAATAAGTTTTTTTTTTCGGGTATTTTATTCTGATTAAATTGTACTCAAAACAATAAAAATAAAAATGAATACACTGTAAAACCCTAGCTTAGAACACAGTACAGTATTTGGTAGTGGCACTAATTACAGAAAATAGATAAATAACATTAATACCACATTAATACCATTAACAGAGCTCTTTTAATATTTGTTTTTAAGCTCACCTCGATTTACTCAGCTTTACTCAACAAGACTTGAGCATTTCATCAAGAGAACTTGGACAAACAGCTTCTGTAACCCAGAAAAATACAAGGCTTGACCACGAGGAGCACACTACCCCACAGAAACAATGCCATCTGCCCGCATCTGGTTGTGATTCATTCAAAATACATGTTTAGAAAGGCAAACTAAGCATCTACTACTGTTATAGGCCAACTAAACCTTATATTGTTCAGTATTTCCTGATTTTTACCTCTTATTTCATTAGGATGGCTCTGGATGGATCCTAAAATGGAGCACCACCATTCACTGCAGCTTGAGCCTCCTTCTCTACCATGCTCTTAGCTCCTCCCTTTCCTCTCTCAGGGTGACAACACTTCTGATTGTGTTTCTTAAAGTTACAGACACACATTTTAAAGGTGTATTCTCAATTCACCACCTGGCTACATATAATCAATTTTAATTAATTTGATTTGAAATAGAAAGGGTTAAAAACACAATGCATGTTGGAGCTAGATAATATTAATATCGAAACCGAACCGATACCGTGGCCCAAGAACCGTGACACCAACCAAACCCTGGCCACACTGTACCGTTGCATCCCTACTAGATACCCTCATCAAAGATGGCCAGCCAATCAAGACAATTGCCTGGATGTTTAACTGGCATGGCTTATTGGACTTAAGTAGGGGAAAGGGAGGGGGATTAGCAAACAGGTCATGTAGATGTTCTTTGCGCCCAACAAGGGTCCTTCTGGCCTTCCGGTCAACTGGCTGCTTTTTTCTTTTTTTGAGACCAACCAACTGAGAAGCAAAGTAAAAGTGTTAGATGCTAGATTTAGATGATATCCAGCTGACTGGATCATTTTTTTTCAGTTGAGTTAACTTCCAGTGTAATAATAGACACACAATTTCTGACTTTGCCCCAGACTAGTAGATTCAGTACATTGTGTTCTGAACACTGTAAACAAAACGAACAAAACCCCTAAAACTGAAGTAAAACACTTTTATTTATATGAAGTGCAAAACCAGTAAATTCACATGCATTTTCATTTTTCAAAGGCTTTACATACATACACCATATATTTACAGTTTTTTAGAACATATTCACGATTAAATATCTTCAATAGAGTGATTTCGATCAATGTTCTGCAGGGAAAAAAATATTATTTTACAGTTTTTTAGAGCATATTTCCGATTAAATTCCTTCAATAGAGTGATTTCTCAACATTCTCCAGGAAAAAACTGTTATTTTACTTTTTTTAAGCATATTTACAATTAAATTCCTTCAATAGAGTGATTTCGATCAATGTTCTGGAGGGAAAAAATATTATTTTACAGTTTTTTAGAGCATATTTCCGATTAAATTCCTTCAATAGAGTGATTTCTCTTAACATTCTCCAGGAAAAAACTGTTATTTTACTTTTTTTAAGCATATTTACAATTAAATTCCTTCAATAGAGTGATTTCGATCAATGTTCTGCAGGGAAAAAAATATTTTTCAGCCAAGAGGAATAAATGCTTGTGAACAGAACAGTGTTTAAATAAATAATAATAATTTAGGGTAAAGCAGCCCTGAAACTTAATTAAACAGTAAAACTGAAGAAAATAACTGTGTTACATTTGGTTTTTAAAATGTGTATTTCTTCTTATTTACAGCTAAATGTAAAAAATATAAAACTACTTTACTGTTTTGTATTTTTACACCAAAGACAAAAGTGTTTCTGTCATTGAGTGTGTTTTTACATTGAGACCCCATACATTAACATTCAACCCCCTTAAAAAAGTATACAGTTGAGTTCAGAGGTGGAAAGTAATGAATTACATTTACTCACATTACTGTAATTGAGTAGATTTTATGAGTAATTTGTAATTTTTAAAATAGTTTTTAAAACAGGCAATTTTACTTTTACTCAAATAAATTTTGACACAAGTATTTTACTTAATTTACTACATTGGAAAACTCCCTGTTACTGAGTAAAAAATAAAATGCTGGGAAAAAAAAACAAATTGTCTGAATTAAAAAAAAAAAAAATGGCGTGGATGCTCTGGTGTTCTGTCGAGTTATGCTACCCATCGATATGTGCTTCTTTATGGCACTGCGCATGCACCGACCACCTTTTTTTTTTTTAAGATTCCATGTTTTTGATGATATTTCCTTAAGTTTTAATTGGGAACATTAAACAATCTGCTTGAATGTTACAAAAAAAAAAAAAACATGTAAATAGCAGTTAAAACACAGCAATGGCAAGTTAAAAAATATAATAATGAACTGTAAAACTATAAAAATACAGTTTATAGTCAAGTCACCTATATGACCATAACCTTTTAACAGTAAAGAAAAAAATGGATCTTAGAAAACTTTGGCACTTGCTCTTGAAAATGTTTTATGGGCTTGATACTGCTTGAAAGGTCCAAATGATTTAATGTAATAATTATTCAATTTATTTAGTTATTTACAATTTTATTTAATTTACATCAAATAATTAAAAGTAACTATGTAACTTTTACTCAAAGTACATTTTAAATTGAGTACTTTTTTTACTTTTACTCGAGTAGATTTTTAGATGGGTACTTTTATTTTACTTGAGTAGAATTTTAGCAGAGTAAAGGTACTTTTATTTAATTAAAATTTTTCAGTACTTTTTTTTACACCTCTGATTGAGTTAAAAAACAGAGTATTTTTGTCATTTAATTTGAAAGATTTCTTCTGTACTTTTAGAGAACATTTATTGCAACAGATGTTTCTACTGTGATTTTCAGATATAATCTTTTTTTTTACATAAAAGACAGAAAAAAACTTTTATTTCTACAGTTTTTTTATTTCTTTTTTGTAAAAAATGTTTTTTTTTTTTTATACAGTGTATGGTTCAGTCACAGTATTTTCAGAGCGGAAACTCCGGATCGTGGCTTTAAACAGCAATATAAATGTAATCGAAGGAATGTAGTCCATTCCGACCCTGATATTCCTCATATTCAACTTCCTATTCCACAGAAAACGAGTGGGGCATTAAAATGAAGCTGGTATTGGTCAGAAAGAGACGGGGTGTGCTGACATATCTACTCATATCTCTCTAAACGTGCAGGGTAGGGTTTTTTTTTTTAGAGCCGGAATGTGTCGGAATATCTTTTTGTATCATTTCCACATCCATCAGGAGTGAAAGTGTGGCTTTTTCTTCGCCTCCAAGTTTCACACAAATGTATTCCCCTGGTCCTCCAGAATGCGTGGACTAAAAGGCCCATTCATATTCACAGTCACACTTCAATTCCTGCAGTCTGAGCCTGGGAGGGGGCCGTAAAGAGCCCCCGGCCCTCGGCGCCCAAATTGGGTATTCTGGAGGAAACGTGGCGAACGGAGGCGAGGAACGCCTCGCCTCACAGAATTAGCCACCCGTTTAAACAGAGCCATAAAGAAAAGCTGAAATAAACTGTTAGGAAATGATATAATACTACCGGTAATTGGATGATTAGCTGGTCAAACTAATGGATTGACACTGAAATGGTAATGAATGGTAATTCATGGAAAATAGACTTGTGGGTAGATAATGGCAGTTGCTTCCACTAAAAGACATTACAGATTAAAGCTATATATAATCCTATTGTCCCTGAACATTTCAGTTTAAATTCATTTTTTTTATTTCTTTCTGAGTTCCTGAGTTGCATTGTAGTAATTTTCCTTTATATATATACTGTATAGTATATATATATATATATATATATATATATATATATATATATATATATATATATATATATATATACTATACAGTGCACCCACTCACTTCACTGATTTACTTTTAACCTCTTTAACCCCGTGCTGATCACTCAGTGACTCATTTAAAGACTGGATTCATTATGATTCAGTTATTATTATAAATTCAGTTTCTGGAGATAAGATAAGCAGTAAGGAGAGTGGAAGAGGGCTGGAGGTGGACGAGTCCTCACAGTGCAGATCCTCAGAGTTTAGAGGGTTAAACCAACATGCTAACAAACAGCACAGTGACCACCAGCATTCATATGAGTCTATCTACTGATAGACAGACAGACAGACAGACAGACAGACAGACAGAGAAACAAACAGACACATGGATAAACAGAAAGAAACAATATGCATAAAGGGAGTGGATGACAGACAGACAGGCAGACAGACAGTACAATATTAGACGATATTATTACAGTAAAGTGTGATATTAGTATCGAAAGTGTGATATTAGTACAGCGATATGTAATATTAAAACATAAAGTGTGTTAATAGTACAATAAAGTGTTTTATTAGTACGGTAAAATAGTTTAATAGTACAGTAAAGTGTTTTAATAGTACAGTAAAGTGTTTTAATAGTGCAATAAAGTGATAAAGTATAGTTAAGTGTGATATTATTACAATAAAGTGTTTTAATAGTACAGTAAAGTGTTTTAATAGTACAATAAAGTGTTTTAATAGTACAGTAAAGTGTTTTAATAGTACAATAAAGTGTTTTAATAGTACAATAAAGTGTAATATTAGCACAATAAAGTGATAAAGTATAGTAAAGTGTTTTAATAGTACATTAAAGTGTGATATTATTACAGTAAAGTGTTTTAATAGTACAGTAAAGTGTGATATTATTACAGTAAAGTGTTTTGATAGTACAGTAAAGTGTTTTAATAGTACAATAAAGTGTTTTAATAGTACAATAAAGTGTTTTAATAGTACAATAAAGTGTTTTAATAGTACAATAAAGTGTTTTAATAGTACAGTAAAGTGTTTTAATAGTACGATAAAGTGTCTTAATAGTACAATAAAGTGTTTTAATAGTACAATAAAGTGTTTTAATAGTGCAGTAAAGTGTTTTAATAGTACAATAAAGTGTTTTAATAGTACAGTAAAGTGTTTTAATAGTACAATAAAGTGTTTTAATAGTACAATAAAGCGTTTTAATAGTACAATAAAGTGTTTTAATAGTACAGTAAAGTGTTTTAATAGTACGATAAAGTGTTTTAATAGTACAATAAAGTGTTTTAATAGTACAATAAAGTGTTTTAATAGTACAATAAAGTGTTTTAATAGTACAGTAAAGTGTTTTAATAGTACAATAAAGTGTTTTAATAGTACAGTAAAGTGTTTTAATAGTACAGTAAAGTGTGATATTATTACAATAAAATGTTTTAATAGTACAATAAAGTGTTTTAATAGTGCAATAAAGTGATAAAGTATAGCAAAGTGTGATATTAGTACAATAAAGTGTTTTAATAGTACAGTAAAGTGTTTTAATAGTACAATAAAGTGTTTTAATAGTACAGTAAAGTGTTTTAATAGTACAATAAAGTGTTTTAATAGTACAGTAAAGTGTTTTAATAGTACAATAAAGTGTTTTAATAGTACAGTAAAGTGTTTTAATAGTACAATAAAGTGTTTTAATAGTACAATAAAGTGTAATATTAGTACAATAAAGTGATAAAGTATAGTAAAGTGTAATATTAGTACAATAAAGTGTTTTAATAGTACAATAAAGTGTTTTAATAGTACAATAAAGTGTTTTAATAGTACAATAAAGTGTTTTAATAGTACAATAAAGTGTTTTAATAGTACAGTAAAGTGTTTTAATAGTGCAATAAAGTGATAAAGTATAGTAAAGTGTGATATTAGTACAATAAAGTGTTTTAATAGTACAATAAAGTGTTTTAATAGTACAATAAAGTGTTTTAATAGTACAATAAAGTGTTTTAATAGTACAATAAAGTGTTTTAATAGTACAGTAAAGTGTAATATTAGTACAATAAAGTGTTTTAATAGTACAGTAAAGTGTTTTAATAGTACAATAAAGTGTTTTAATAGTACAATAAAGTGTAATATTAGTACAATAAAGTGATAAAGTATAGTAAAGTGTGATATTAGTACAATAAAGTGTTTTAATAGTACAATAAAGTGTTTTAATAGTACAATAAAGTGTTTTAATAGTACAATAAAGTGTTTTAATAGTACAATAAAGTGTTTTAATAGTACAGTAAAGTGTAATATTAGTACAATAAAGTGTTTTAATAGTACAATAAAGTGTTTTAATAGTACAATAAAGTGTTTTAATAGTACAGTAAAGTGTAATATTAGTACAATAAAGTGTTTTAATAGTACAGTAAAGTGTAATATTAGTACAATAAAGTGATAAAGTAAAGTAAAGTGTGATATTAGTAGAGTAAAATTATATTAGTAAAGTGTGATATTAGTATAGTAATTAGTACAGTAAAGTGAATTATTAGTACAGTAAAGTGTTTTAATAGTACAGTAAAGTAAAATCTTAATGCAGTAAAATGCTTTAATAGTACAGTGTAATAATAATGCAGTAAAGTTTATTATTAGTACAGTAAGGTGTTTTAATAGTACAGTAAAGTGTGTTATTAGTACAGTAAAGTATATTAATAATACAGTAAAGTGTGATATTAGTACAGTAAAGTGTGTTATTAGTACAGTAAAGTGTGATATTAGTACAGTAAAGTGTGTTATTAGTACAGTAAAGTGTGATATTAGTACAGTAAAGTGTGATATTAGTACAGTAAAGTATATTAATAATACAGTAAAGTGTGATATTAGTACAGTAAAGTGTGTTATTAGTACAGTAAAGTATATTAATAATACAGTAAAGTGTGTTATTAGTACAGTAAAGTGTGATATTAGTACAGTAAAGTGTGTTATTAGTACAGTAAAGTGTGTTATTAGTACAGTAAAGTGTGTTATTAGTACAGTAAAGTGTGTTATTAGTACAGTAAAGTATATTAATAATACAGTAAAGTGTGTTATTAGTACAGTAAAGTGTGATATTAGTACAGTAAAGTGTGATATTAGTACAGTAAAGTGTGTTATTAGTACAGTAAAGTATATTAATAATACAGTAAAGTGTGATATTAGTACAGTAAAGTGTGTTATTAGTACAGTAAAGTATATTAATAATACAGTAAAGTGTGTTATTAGTACAGTAAAGTGTGATATTAGTACAGTAAAGTGTGTTATTAGTACAGTAAAGTATATTAATAATACAGTAAAGTGTGTTATTAGTACAGTAAAGTGTGATATTAGTACAGTAAAGTGTGTTATTAGTACAGTAAAGTATATTAATAATACAGTATAGTGTGTTAATAGTACAGTGATGTGTGTAATATTAGTACAGTAGTAGTATTGATGAGTATGTAGAGGGACAGGCGGCGGTGTTCAGTGTTTATCTTGCTGAGGGAGAGAATCAGCAGTGGTGTTGAAGCTCAGGCTCTTCAGAAGCTTCACTGAAACAAATGTGCAGATCCACAGGAGCGGCTGTGACTGCTGGACTAATGGCTGGCTTAGAGGGGGGCGCATCCTTGATGTATTTATTTCCCTGTAGAGCTAACACCGCCGGCCCCGCTCTAATCCTGCATAAAAGCATTACTCTCACCGGCACCGGCTGACAGCCCTAATGAATCACCCGCTACAGCCCTACAGCAGACAAGCCATGGGACACACACACACACACACACACACACACACAGACAGACAGGGATATCATTAATGGTGCATGAGTCAAAACAAATAGACTACTGGCTATTTGAGATCCTGTGTGCAGGACAGCTTGATTAGAGAGATGAAGTGGGATTAAATCCTGCGTGATGATAGGTTAATATTCTGACAAACAGATGACCAGCTAATCATCTCAGCACTTGTACAAAGGCCACAGGCACTGAGACCATTTTTAATAAAAAATATTAAATTAAAAACCCATTAATCTTCAGATTTAATCTTCAGACTGCTTAAAACTTATTACGGCTAATGATTAAATCAGTAAACCTTACTAATTAGTTACTAAGTACACTAGATTAGTCACTAATTTCTATGAAGTACTCAGTAATGATTAAAATGTAATCATTCATCACTATGTTCACTTAGTTGGAAGTCTAAACTGTTCAGCATTACATAATATTTTATTTATTTATTTCTAATATTCACAATAGTATCTTACAGTATTATTTGGATTTATATTACTACTATAAAGTATTTAATTGAATTGAATTTAGTACAACTGGTACAATAGCCCCTAATATTCAGTATCTAGGATGACTTAAGCACCGCCACTATAAACAATTCACTATATACTGCTTCAAATTATTAAACTACTAGTATGAATAAATCATTATCTGATATAAATTATTCAGTATTTATTATGAATTATTAGGTTTCTACTTTGAATTCTACTTTCAGTATCAATTATTATTTTTTAAGTAATTACTATGCATAAATCAGAATCTATTTTAAATTATTAAGTAATTACTATGCATGAATAAGAATCTATTTTAAATTATTAAGTAATTACTATGCATAAATCAGAATCTATTTTAAATTATTAAGTAATTACTATGCATGAATAAGAATCTATTTTAAATTATTAAGTAATTACTATGCATAAATCAGAATCTATTCTAAATGATTAAGTAACTACTATGCATAAATCAGAATCTATTTTAAATAATTAAGTAATTACTATGCATAAATCAGTATTATAAGTTATTGAATAACTACTATGCATAAATTAGTACATATTATCAATTATCTAGTAACTTTCTAGTAAAATTATAGAGTATACACTGTGAATTCAGCATCTCATATGAATTAGTATATAGCTGTAATAAAGGAGTAAGTGTATACTTAATAATAGTATTATTTGGATTTATATGACTACAATAAATTATTTATTATATAAAATAACTTCTATTATTTAGTATCTAGGCTGAATTATTCACTGTCCACTAAAAACTAAACTAAACACTATGAATTCAGAATCTCATATGAATGAGTATATACTTGTAAATAATTATTAAATGTATACTTAATGAATGGTTTACTACATTCTCTGAATTATTCTGTTATTATTTTAAGTTATTCATTTACTACTATGACATATTTATTATATATTATAAATTATCCAGTATCTACTATGAATTATGCAGTTACTATTATAGATCATTGAGTAACAGTACATTATATATATAATTTAGTTACGACTATGATTTATTCATTATATACTATAGATTATTCAGTATCTAATATGAATTATTCAGTATATACTATAAATTATTTCAGTGACTACAATCAGTTATTTATTATATACCATAAATTATTGAGTAATATAAATTATTCAGTGTATACTATACATTATTGAGTAACTACTATAAATGAATTATGCTGTCTACCAAAAAAAGTCCTGAAGGAGAATATCGAGCCATCTGTTTGTGAGCTAAAGCTGAAACGAACTTGGGTTCTGCAGCAGGACAATGATCCAAAACTACTGAATAGGGTTTACTAATCTAATCATAATATGGGGCTGTAATAAGCAAGTCCACCAGAAAGTCCACCTCTGAATGGCTGAAGAAAAACAAAGTGAAGACTTCGGCGTGGCCTAGTCAAAACTATTGACCTGAATCCCATTGAAATGCTGTGGCATGACCTTAAAAAAACCTTGTATGTGGTGGAATTACAATAATTTTTTAAATAAGAATGAAACAATATTCCTCCACAGCTCTGTAAAAGTCTTATTGCAAGTTATAGCAAATGCTTGACTGCAGTTGTTTCTGTTAAGGGTGGCTAAATCAGTTTTGCTCAAAATATTGCAATGCACACAACATTATGGGTGACATACCAGAGTTCAAAAGAGGATAAATTGTTGGTGCACATCTTGCTGGTGCATCTGTGACCAAGACAGCAAGTCTTTGTGATGTATCAAGAGCCACGGTATCCAGGGAAATGTCAGCATAACACCAAGAAGGACCAACCACATCCAACAGGATTAACTGTGGATGCTGTAAGAGGAAGCTGTCTGAAAGGGATGTTTGGGTGCTAACCCAGATTGCACCTCAACTCTCCTGTTTCCACCAAAACTGTTGTTTGTTGGGACAATAAATTATTGTGCTCTAAAACCAGGTGTTTCAGTTTCATTGTCCAACCCTTGTAAGTAATCTATTATTTCATATAAAAAGCACAACATTTCAGACTTTACAGGGTTAACATGGATTTCGCTGCCTGTTGTTTCGATCTGTTGTTCATTGCAGGTTTAAACATAGATGGATGTTTTAATGCCATTGGATTTTACCCCATTAGGGATCATTAAGTTAAACCTGAACTGAGAGAAGCCACATTACCCCTAATTTGGTCCAGAAGGGCTGGACATGAACCCACTGGCCAGAGCTCCTGCCCAGGTCAACCCAGTGACTAAATGGCCCACAGTAAACACCCCTAATGCCCATTACAGCCTCTGTCTGTCTGCAAGTAGACCCAGTCTGCACTCTGCTCGCTTCCAGGGAACACACCCTTATTAGCCCAGCCATCTCTCTGCCTGTCTGCTCTTTAGCCTGTGGATGCTATATGCTAATTCGCCCTCAGATCGTTCAGAGGAAACGGAAAATCTTACGGAGCGAGACCCTTTTAACGACCGGAGAGGAAACTGAACGGGACAGTGCGTGATTAGGCGTCTATAAAAAGCAAAGCCAGGTCACACGGCACGAGATTAAACAAAACACACAACAGAAAAACAGCTATTTAGCGACTCCGCTAAATCGATTTCGCGTTTCAATCTAAAACACGGCGCCTACAAAGCTTCAGAGGGGAGCAGCAGCGCTGGGGTAATTTGTGGGCAAGAGGGGGTCCGTGCAGGTCGGCTTCAGAAGGAGGTGTGTGTGATTTTAATGAGGAAAGCCAGGCTGTGTAAGTGCACTCACACTGCCAAATCCCATGTCCTGGCTAACCAAAAAGCCTGCGCTAATTAGATGCAGAGCTTTCCAAAACACAGGGCCTGTCAATTATCCCCCGTCCCCCCAGGACCACACATCCGCAGAGCAGCTTTAAAGAAGCATCACGCATTATGTTAGCGGGCGCACGCTGCTGTAAATTACACATGAATTACAAACGAAAGCTCAGGTTAGCAGGTACTGTAGCATAGCGCTATTCGCAGAACAAAGTCAGGTAAATCTGTACTCTTAATGCTAGCAATGTCAAATCACATCAAATCAGTTTAGAAGTTTATTAGTCACACAGAACTAGAAGATGACTGTTTTCAGTGACATGAAATAATGTAAATACACAGCAGATTCTACATGTACAATATGAGCTTTATATATATATATATATATATATAAAAAACATTTTAAATACAAATTGTCGGTCCTTCTTTGAAGCTAAACTATAAGGACAGAAGTATTGGGACACGTACACATTACACCTACAAGACTTGCAGCTTTTCTATATGGGAAAAAAAAGTATTGGGACACTTCCCATTAAACCTAAATGTGATTTTATGCCATCCCATTCTAAATCAAGCATCATTAGTTTGGAGTCCATGCCTCTTTGCAGGTACAGTATAAGGACAGGTAACTGGGACACCTCCCAAAAAACCTAAAGTTGAGTTTATTCCATGAATATAGAGTCGGCCCTTCTTTCCAGCTACACTATATGGACACCTGCACATTACACCTAGGGAAAAAGTATTGGGACACCTCCCATTAAACCTAAAGAAGATTTAATGCCATCCCATTCTCTATCAACAGTCATTGATGTGAAGTATTGGAACACATCCACATTACACCTACAGGAGTTTTATCCTATTTAAAACCATTGGAATTAATATGAAACTGATTCTATTTGCAGCTTTATGGTTTGTCTATATGGTCAAAAGTAGAATGCCATCCCATTCTAAATGAACCTTCATTAAGGTGGAGTCGATCTCTCTTTGCTGCTACACTATATGGACAGGGAATTGAGACACCTCCTATTAAACCCAAACCTAAAGATTTTATACCATACGATTCTAAATCAACTGTCATTAATGGAGAGTTGGTCCTTCTTTTTAGCTACACTATATGGACAGAAGTATTGGGACACCTCCACATTAAATCTAGAGGTGATTTTGTGCTATCCTATTCTCAATCAACAGTCATTAATGTGTTGTCGGTTCCTCTTTGCAGCTATACCATATGGACAGAAGTATTGGGACTCCTACAACGACCTTTTATGAAGTCCCATTCTAAATCAACAGTCATTTATAGAGAGTTGGTCCTTCTTTGCAGCTAGACTATATGGACAGAAGTATTGGAACACCTTCCATTAAACCTAAATTCTAAATCAACAGTCATTGATGTACAGTCTGCCTCTCTTTGTAGCTACACTGCATTGACAGAAGTTTTTGGACACCTACAGGACTTTTATGAAATCCCAATCTAAATCAACTGTCAATAATGTAGAGTCGGTTTCACTTTGCAGCTACACTATATGGTCAAAAGTTTTGGGACACATCATATTAAACCTAAACGAGATTTTATGCCATCCCATTCTAAATTAACCATCATTAATGTGAAGTCTGTCCCTCTTTGCAGCTACACTATATAATCAGAAATATTGGGACACCTCCCATTGATGCGAAGTTGGTCCCTATTTGTAGAGACTGGGACACCTATTGAGGTAGAGTTATTGATGTAGAGTCGGCTCCTTTTTGCAACTACAATATACTACACTACTCTACACATTTGAACAATGAGTAAGTGTCCCGATACTTTTCTCCACACAGTGTATGCCTTTAATATAAGCTCTGGGATTGGCTGAGGGAGCTGAGTGTGTGTGGAAGGGTGGTATTTTCAGCCATGTTCTCTTTGTTCGCTGCGTGGTATTTAATAAACCAAATTCAATAACTAAAAAGTCAACTTCCCCAAACTCATGTTAATATGTGGAGCTCAATACTGGCAGCGCAGCAGGCATTGATCTATGTTCTTTAATTGGCTCCAGACAGTGAATTCCTCCCTGACACGGAGGGAGAAATTATGGGATTTTTTTTTTCCAGTGCAGGATTCTTTCTGTTGCTGTGCTTTCTCATCAGGGTGCAAGATAATGGAGACCCCTTTGCCCGTGTCTTCACTCTACTTCATAAAAGCAATTAGTTACAAAAAGTTGCATGTGTGTGTGTTTGTATGTGTGTGAGCAGTAGATAAAGCAGGTCCTCACCTCACACAGAGTGACCATTTTTTTCATTGGAGGCCATATGGTCAGTAATGCTACTTTCTATTTAAGGGGGGAAATCTGGTGTAAACTCCTTCAACTCCTCCCAGTGGAGCCAGAAGGGAGAGGACTAGGGTTGCCACCTGTCCTGTAAAATATGGAATCATCCTTTATTTGACAACTAGCTTACTGTATTGAACCAATAAGGGATGCGATTTGTTCCGTATTTCCATAAATGTTCAATCCACATGTCTGTCACAGTCACATCAACACTAAACCCCTCCTCCCTCTGATTTTACTAGACTATTGTGATCTGATTAATTGTTTAGAATGTTGAATTTTGTCAAATGAACCATAATTTATTTAATATACAGTAGTAAAAGCCAATATAAATATTATAAATGACAGTTTAAATAACTAATCAAACTAATGGATTAATAAATTGAATTAATCTAGTTTTAGTTAATAAATAAATAAATTTGATAAGAGAAAATGTTTTCACAAACTCCACAATGTCTCACAATGTCCTCACAAATATAAACATTTTGACAAACTACACAGAAAAAAAAAAACTGAATTAATTATTTCCTAGGTAAAAGGTTTTGTACAGATTTCTGTGTATTTTGTGTAAAAATATTTATATTTTTGAGGAATACAGTGTCCAGTGATAATTACATAAAATATTATAATGTAGGGTTGATTGAAAACACCAGCACAAAATAAAACATACTATTGCTATCTATCTATCTATCTATCTATCTATCTATCTATCTATCTATCTATCTATCTATCTATCTATCTATCTATCTATCTATCTATCTATCTATCTATCTATCTATCTATCTATCTATCTATCTATCTATCTATCTATCTATCTATCTATCTATCTATCTATCTATCTATCTGCTCTCCTATCCCTGGCCGTTTTCTTTTACTTCATTTGAAGATGGCGGCGCCCAGAGAACTACCTCAAGATACTGTGTTTAGAAACAGTATTTTTAATAAACTATCTATCTCTGTACTTTCAAAGCTCTCAGTGCCTCATTTTTAATTTTAGGGTCCTCAGAACTCTGCCAATAAAGTTTGGAGCTACTCAGAGCTTGTTAATGGTGTAAAAAAGTGATTTCTTTGTACGGGCTTCGCTAGGCGATATCGCTGGGCGATATGGGAAAAATCATATATCACAATATGGAATTTTTAATATCACGATAACGATATATGTATCATGATATACCACATTTATATAAATAAATTAACAAACACGAAAATTCAGTTAGTTTTAGTTTTTTCTTTTAATTATTACTTTCAGTTAAGGAGAACTTTCAGTTTTCGTTATTTCGTTTGTTTTCTTATAAGTAGTTGGTTACTTAGCTATATGGTGATTATCATGCTATAGCTTTATATAAATTAAAAGTAGGATTAAAAAACAGATGACTACATCACAGACTATTTCCTGGAGCCCGGGCAGAGAAATAAAAGTTAAAGTATCCTGCTATTTAAAAGAAAGGAAAATGAATAACAATAATAATATAGTTCTGAATACTAAAGTTTAGATTGTCTGCCTCAACCCGAGCCAATAAGCTAATAAGCTAATAACAACATTTAATAAAAACAGAAAAATAGATATAAAATAGAAAAAAATAACCAACTAAACTAAGCTCAAAATACTAAAAGAAATATAATCTAACACATTCTAAAAGAACAAAAACTAATAGTATCACTCAAAGCAGTATCTCAAAGAAAGAATATAAAGCTTTACCAGCGCTATGAGACACAACACCCATAGAACGAAGGATTGGCAACAGGTCTAGTGTCTAGGGTCTAGTGAAATAATTAAAATGTAAAAATACACAGAGCGTCGTGTACCACATAAAATCAGTCCAAGATCCTCACCAAAAATAGAAAATCATGATAGAAACCCAACCCTAACGCCAATACATTTTATCTTAGCTACTGTATATATTTGCATGAATAATTGATGAAATTACTGTAGAAACGATAGGGATGATAGAAGATAAGTAGCACGATACTTTTCTATATCGTCTCCACGATATGTATCGTCATATCGCACAGCACTAGGCTATGCTATGCCCCTATCGCTAGCACTGTAAACCTTATGGTAGTATCGGCTAAAAGCTCTTTGTTTTGGAAAGCTTGGGGTGAATGGAGGTGGGCTATTCCAAATTTTCCTTTACTTGTTATCATGTTTAGCTATAACTCAAGTCCATTTTACACTGGAGTTCTCCTTTAAGAGCGAATGTCTTAATTTCCAAGCACAAAGTAGGAAATTTGAACTGGAACAATCCTACAGGTCAGATTTTTGTTTCAGATCCTACAGTTCAGAATCCAAGATAGACACCTGCACATCAACAGTAGTGTAGTAGCTATGGGTGCAATTGCTTAAAAGGTAATGTAGGTGGTGCTAGAGTGTTCTCAGATTAATTTCCCACTGAGTTAGAGTAGATAAAGCTAGTTTATTAGCATATCTGAAGTGACTAATCACATTTCGTTACCTAGAAATCCGATTGACCAGTCTAAGTTTGACAGTTTCAGTAGAATAGTGCTAAATGGTGCTAAGTGTAAAGTTTGGTAGAGGGGGGATTATAGTGTGGGGGTGGTTTTCAAGAATTGAGCTTGGCTCCCTAATTCCAGTGAAAGGAATTCTTAATGCTTCAGTATTCCAAGAGATTTTGAACAATTTTATGCTCCCGACTCTGTAGGAACAGTTTTGAGACGTTTCCTTACTGTTCCAACATGAAGCAACATCCATAAAGACATGGATGAGAGGGTTTGGTGTGAAAGAACTTGACTGGCCTGCACAGAGTCACAAATGAGCTTCCGGTTAAAAAATTCACATAAACACATAAATCAGGGGTCTGCAATTAAGTTTGGCCGCCAGATATTTTCCGAGCCATTATGTGGCGTGACAGAAAAATAAATTTGTTTTGGAAAATGAAGTGTAATGGGATGGACTTCTACAGACTAGTAGCTCTCCAGCCCAGAGGGTTGTTGAACCCAATTGCTGAACAGTTGATCTCAAAGCGGATAAACCCAAGAAGAAAGAAAAAAATAAAATAAATAAACACACCGCTCCTCACACGGCATCGAATCCATGTCATCAGGATTGATTGCCGTCCAATACACTACTGCTACCCCGGCTAGTGAATTGGGACACGGCTGGGGAAAAAATGCCCTTCTAAGGAGCCAAAAAACTGGAAAGGGAGGGTTGACAGCATATTAAACTCTATCGACTAAGAATGGGATGTCATTGAAGTTCATACTTCAGTGAAACACCTGTCACTTTAGTGTGGGAGGTTTCATGGCTAAATTGGAGCAGCCTGGTGCTTAATCTTCATTAATTGCACATTGCACCAGTAAGAGCAGAGTGTGAAGGTTCAATTAGCAGGATAAAAGCACAGTTCTACTCAAAATATTGCAATGCACACAACATTATGGGTGACATACCAGAGTTCAAAAGAGGACAAATTGTTGGTGCACGTTTTGCTGGAGCATCTGTGTCCAAGACAGCAAGTCTTTGTGATGTATCAAGAGCCACGGTATCCAGGGTAATGTCAACATACCACCAAGAAGGACCAACCACATCCAACAGGATTAACTGTGGACGCTGTAAGAGGAAGCTGTCTGAAAGGGATGTTCGGGCGCTAACCCGGATCGTATCCAAAAAACATAAAACCACGGCTGATCAAATCACGGCAGAATTCAATGTGCACCTCAACTCTCCTGTTTCCACCAGAACTGTCCGTCACCACAATAAATTATTGTGCTCTAAAACCAGGTGTTTCAGTTTCATTGTCCAACCCCTGTATACGTATACTGTATATATGTATTGTATCAGGAAATCTCATGCTTGTTTTAAACCAGAAGCTCCACAGTGGACGGCTTCTGCATCACCTCTCAGCTCCAGCTGCTGCAGAGTGTTGTATTGTGGGAGTGAATTTTCTGCAGTTGTTGAGAGAGAGTGGAACAGACGTTTGTGCCACTGATTAACACAGGAGCGCTCGGCTCGGCATGCAGCGCAGAGCTGCTTCTGAATTAAACTCTGCTTCACTTTATTCAGCACTGCTTTCACACAACAACACAAAACCTGGTTAAATACATTTTTTTGTCGCTTACATGTAAGTCCGGGGGCTTTTTCTGATTTACTAATTTTGCTGTCTGTTTTCTGTGATTGGCTAACGCAGGCAATGCAGACTAATACTTGTTTAAAGCTCTTTTCTCCAAACCTGTCCACCATACAGAACTCCAGCTGTGTGAGTGTAGAGATGTGTGTGTATTATGTGTGTTTGTGTGTTTGAAAACTATCAGGATGACAGGGTTTCTGAAGATCTCTGTCCACACACACACACACACACACACACATTTTCTTTCTCTCTCTCTCTCTCTCTCTCTCTCTCTCTCTCTGTCTTTTTCCCTCTCTTTTTATTTCTCTCTCTCTTACACACACACACACACACACACTTTCTCTCTCTCTCTCTCTCTGTCTTTTTCCCTCTCTTTTTATTTCTCTCTCTCTTACACACACACTTTCTCTCTCTCTCTTTCTCTCTCTCTTTCTATTTCTCTCTCTCTTACACACACACACACTTTCTTTCTCTCTCTTTCTGTCTTTTTCTTTCTCTTTCTCTCTCTTACACACACACTTTCTTTCTCTCTCTTTCTGTCTTTTTCTTTCTCTTTCTCTCTCTTACACACACACTTTCTTTCTCTCTCTCTGTTGTTTTCTCTCTCTTTCTATTCCTCTCTCTTACACACACACACTTTCTCTTTCTCTCTCTCTTTCTGTCTTTTTCTCTCTCTCTCTTTCTATCTCTCTCTCTTACACACACACTTTCTTTCTCTGTCTTTTTCTCTCTCTTTCTATTTCTCTCTCTCTTACACACACACACTTTCTCTCTCTGTCTTTTTCTTTCTTTCTATTTCTCTCTCTCTCACACACACTTTCTCTCTCTCTCTCTCTCTCTGTCTTTTTCTCTCTCTTTCTATTTCTCTCTATCTCTCTCTCACACACACACACACATGCATGAGAGATGAGAGATGCGGTGATCAGTTAAAGGTGTTTTTGCAGGTTTAGTAAAGCGGAGAGCTGTTTATGTAGAGCGGAGAATTAGCATATGTTTGTGTGTTTTTGGCTCTTAGGCGTAGAGAGAATTCCACTCTGTGTGATTTGTGTAATTTCAGAAGAGGGGTGGAGCTGGGGGTTTTGGGTGGTTGGGGGGGGGGGGGGGGGGTGTCATTTTAGCGGTTCTCCGCGGTTCTCCAGTTCGAATCCCAGATTGTGCTGTTTCTCCATCAGCAGCCAGAGTCTGAGAGAGCACAATTGGTCTTGCTCTCTCTGGGTGGGTACAGTAACTGGTGCTCCTTCCTCACATCACTCCCAGGGTGATGTCGATCACACAGGCATCTGTTAGCTGATGTATTAGATGCACCAGCAGCTTAGCAAACCATTTTTATAGCATCCAACTTCATAAAGCACTCCTCCCACCACCTCACGAATGTAATTTGGGTGGGCAGGGGGGACATACTCCATCCCCTTTTCAAAAGGTAATTTTGGGCCCCTACAATTTTTACCATCCAAAAACAATGTTACACTGTATTATACTGAGACAGGTCAAGCACTAGAACCAAGCAGAAAACGGTTGCCCTTTAGACCGCCCACAAGCTCATCGATTGGCTCTGCCCTTTCTTGGTAATGTTGGATTGGCTGTCCTCGCTGTTACTCTCCATATAGGTGTAAACAGTGTCTGAACATTAAATCCACTGTTAGCGGTTTTTAATATCAGAGCTTTCATTTACATTGACATTTGAATCTGTGTCTGTTAATATTTAACCGTAATTTTGTGTGTTTTGGGTCAAATTGACCCATGTTTTTTTATATCAAAAATATGATTTTCTCCAATTTAACTGCCTAAAAATATCAAATGCGTCTTTGTTACACTTATTTTAAATAAATTTGATGATCATTACTTCCACTGAAGTATGGATATTTTATTCAACATCTCCCATCATGTGATACTCTCAGATCAATTTGACCTGTCCACGAATGGGTCGTGCCGGGTGGTGGTCCAAACATTTTTAAATGATTTCATTTCATTTTTACATGCACTGGTCTATGATAATCCATCCATTTATATGCTTTCGAGATTAACTATAATCAAACAAATTCTGAATTTCTGCTTTTATTTTTTTGTACTCAAAAATGAGGTAGAATTTTATGTAAATGATGCTATTGACCAAACATTCCAAAAATAAGTGTAAATTAGGTTGACTAACAAGGTAAAAAACAGAAATGGGTAATAATTTTATGCTACATGCTTTATTTAAAACCAGTCAAACCACAAAGGGAGCAGTGAAATAAATCCAGTTAGTTTAAAACTAATTTTAAACTAAGTTTGAGTTCAAGTAGTGTCACGGAATGACCCAGGCAGGGAGACGAGGAGGCGGACACAGGTGCAGGTAAGGGCGATATAAATAAATAATTTATTAAATAAATAACAAAGAAACAAGGAAACGAGGAACAAGTAAACATGTAACAAAGAAACACAAATAACCAATAACAAACGAGTGATGATAATAATGATAAACAAACAGGGAATATATACAGGGAGCAAAACTAGAAAATAAACACAAGCAGGGTATATACAAGAGAATAACAAGGGAAACTAGAAATAAACAGGACTAGGAAGACTAAACTGAGCAGGGCAATAAACAGGGAAAATAACAAGGAACAGAGGCTATGAAAAACGGAGAAACTACGAAACATGGAGAGACAAAACAACAGGGGTTAGTGCAAAGACCGACAGAGACAAAGTGGCACAGGGGATCTATATAAGGAAACAAGAAACACTCTAGAATTGGAAACACCTGGGGAAGGGGCGGAGCTACAAATGAGACACAGGTGGAAATCTACTAAGACGGGAGACACAGGGGAGCACAGGTCACGTGGGGAAGACACACAGAGACACGAGACAGGGCTAAGACCTGACAAGTAAAGTTTAATTCTACATTAAATAATCTTTTTTTTGATTCTATATGAAACATATGTGGTTTAATTAAATCCAAACACAGTTTGACTCTGATGTAAACCTATTTTTTGATGCATGTTTGTAAAACTTATTGCAGTATGATTTAGAACTAAATACAGTTTAATTCAAAACTAAATCTACTTTCTAAACTTTCGAAATTTTACTAATCTAAGCTTAACCTAATAAGATTCCAAACAACATCTAATTTGATTCCAATAAAACACTTAGTCAAAAGTAAGCTAGAACAAATTAAGCCAAAACCTTTTTTTTTTAAGTAAAGTAGAAAAGCGTGTGAAATGTGTCTGGTTTTATAGATAACTGTATGTCACACACTGAGGAGGATGGGTTATGAATTATGCAGTTCCATTCTGAAGTGATGTTTGTAATAAAAGAGGCATGTCAGTGTGGATGGTTATGGATGTCGGGGTAAAATCAGTAGGAAATGCTGGAGGGGAAAAATGATGAATCAAATCTGATTCTGTAACAAATGTATCCTCAGACAGCGCACACTCACACTCAGTTTTATTCTGTGGGTTTGTAGAGAAGAGAGTCTGAGAAGTCTGAACTTTTTGATAGTCTGCTTTAGATCACGTTTGGCCTTCATTGCAGATACTTTGACAATTTAATGTAACATTAAAACTGATGTCCGTAAGTTTTTGAGATTTAGTGCCCTCTCAGGTGAGAATGGGTAATTGCACCGAGCATGTGGAAGAATCATTTTAAACTGTGCGGGTGTGATGCGGTCTCCTTTCAGAGTGGATGTATCCGATTCCAGGTTATGTTCAGTCAGTTAGAGAGAGAGAGAGACAGAGAGAGAGAGACAGAGAGAGAGAGAGAGCATGCTCAGTCAGAAACTTCAATTATACACACTTTGGTTTTACTATAAGTGAATGAACTACTAGAGTCTGAGTTTCTCCTTCTGAAGTCTCCATTGCTCCATCAGCCGCTCGCGTTCAGTAAAACTGAGCTGGATCCTCTTTTTTTTAAAGGCTGTACGTGTGACATAAGTAAGTAAAGACACGTGACGTGGCCATCCAGAGAACTACTGCGTAAAGCGACCCAAGACCCCAGTTTTTAGAAAAAAATAAATATGACGTAGCAGGGATGGTCGTTCCAGCACACTGGTACCATTAAACACAATATTCTGTCCCTTCTCCACCCAGAAATGCTTCTGCTTTTAGTTTAGGAAAAAAAAAATACGGACTGCCACTTTAATGAAAGGTAGAGCCACTGCAACAGAATGCAACAGGACAATGCCCTTCCACATACTGATACCTCCTCAAGAACGTGCCTTGCCTTAAAGTCACAGATACTATGCTATGGCCAGATGCATCACCAGACCTACAGTATCCCTGATTGAAAATATGTAGGATGCAATAAAAACCTATAGGTACAGAAGCAGCCACTTCCAGCCAAAAGGACCTTTAAAATACTGTAATTCTTACATTTGATGTAAATAAAGTCACATGTGATATCTTGTGGTATTAATTTGGTTTTAATTGGATTTAAGACCACTTTACTGATTTAGGTTCTTATCATATACCCTGCTCAAGGTGCATCACGATGTTTGTTGCTATCATAAACCCTATCAACAGTCTATTTTCATGCCCTGTGCCTGTGCCATTAAAATAGCGTCAGAATTTAGGAATAAATCTACACTGATGGGTGTAGTGGTCTGGAAGTGAGGTGTATTTAGGCATATATTTGCCGTGTTTCTGTTTTGGCAGCAGGAAATACAGGTGCACCACTAACTGATTAAAACCCTGACAACAGTCAACAGTCAGCTGCCCAATTTAATCCTTTCATAGCCATGCGTGAGTACTGTGCATATTTGCGCGTGCAAATCCTGCTTTTACACCAACAATAAACAGAATAAGTATAAATAACTTTGCTGTTCCCTTAAATGAGATGCTGGCGTACCTTTATAGCTTGAACTCACAGGGCTGTATCCTCTGCTGAGATGCACAAAGCGCCGCACTGATAAGATACGAACACGCCAAAGTCAGAACGCAACAGGCTCTTAAAAGGAATGACAACTGGTACACTGACTGGTTTATTTCACGTTACACCCAAAACACACCCATGATTAATTAAGAGCATTAATTCATGCCTTTTGTGTGTTTATAGCCACACAAAGTTCCCTCACGATACCAACGACTCACCGGCACACCCTAAATCCAGCTGTGCGAGCCGCAATTGACCGATGGACTGCACTGCACTGACTTTGGACTTGATGAAACACAGTGGACCAACACCAGCAGATGACCTGTCTCTCCAAACCATCACTGACCATCAGAGTCTAGAGGAAGAGTGGAGAGACACACAGTCCAAGCTGATTGAGGTCTAATGTGAAGTTTCCACCAATCAGTGATGGTTTGGAGAGACATGTCATCTGCTGGTGTTGGTCCAATGTGTTATATTATCAAGTCCAAAATCTTACAGCACTTCATGCTTTCCTCTGCTGACAACTTTTATAGAGATGTGGATTTCATTTTCCAGCAGGACTTGGCACACTGCCCACACTGCCAAAAGTACCAGTTCTAATTTTCTGAGATGCTGATTTGGGTTTTCATTAGCTGAAATAGATCACTGTGTGTGTAATACATGTGTATAATATGTTTCACATTTTAAAATGAAATAAATAAACTTAAAATAAATTATGATACATTGCTCTTTCCTACCCAAAAGTAGATAGTAGTAGTAAAAATTATCGGTATTGGTACCGGTATCAGCAATACCGGCCCTTTATTTAATTGGCATTGGATTGATACCAAATTTTGCAGTATCGCACAGCCCTATATTATTGTTTTTGAGATGCACCTGTATTGTCCACGTTGTTGTTTTAGCTGCATACCAACATTATTTTTGTGTTTGTCTATTTTTGTTTCTAATTGTGTCTTGCCCCCTTGATGTCTTTGCTCTGGTTTCTGACCCTTTTTGTCTACCGTTTTCTATTTTTTGAACTATGTATTTGGCTCTGATATTTTGGTTAGGCTTGTCTCTGTTTTTTACCTTTGCTTGCTTTGATTACGTTTGTTGGTTAATTAAAATCCCTCCTAATTCATTTTTTTTTTATTTTTACTGCAAGCATCTCACTCTAGTCTGTGGCGTCACGAACAGGACTGTACACTAGTCTTATAGTTTCAGACGTCAATACATGTCTTGGCTGCATTTGGATGGAGAGGGTAAATTGTGTAAATTAGATTTCTGCCTGAACTACTCCTTTAATGCTCTTCCAGTTTAGTGGTCTTTGTTCTTTTGTGATGGAATGAGCTTAGATACACAAACCAAACCAATTTCAGCCATACTGTAACAGCAGCCCAATAAGCTGTTTAAACAGCATCATCACTGTAAGGGCGCTACGTTAGAGGTTGTGATGTGGTTAATCCACCTTGCTGATAAGCTTCTGGATGTGGGGGGTGGGTTTGCCCCTCTGGTGCCGCAGGGTTGGTGGAGACTCGCCGTCCCAGTCCAAAAACTCCTCTATGGTCTTCAGATACAGCAGCGCCTTCAGGCCCAAACAGTAGCGCTGGATCACCATGAAGTCCTGATTCCGCACAGCACTACACACCTGTCACAAACACACACAGTTACACTCTAGTAAGAGCTGTCTTCTCCACCAGGATGAGGAGAGCAGAACATACAGTACAGTATGATGCAACAGATGCAATAGAGTAGCAATCAAATAGCCATCTGTATTTAATGGGTAGAAATGGATAAAATTGGTTTGCATCAAAATGTATCCCCTAGAACTTTTGATGATTTAATCAGACATTACTGTAATTCTAAACTCAAATTGTTTATTTATTTTGATTTAATTTGGTAATTTATTTGATCATTTTCCATGGAGTCCCACAGGGTTTAATTTTGACATTAGCTTTGAACGCAGTGTTATGAGACTGAAGAAGTATGAGTTGAATGAGTTTCACAAAGCAGTTTAGCAACTGAGCTCACTAAGGAACTTTACTCCATCCTGGTATCGTCACCTATGTGGATTGGTTTAATGAAGGGAAAGTTTGTCAGACATCAGTGATCTGTCAGTTTGCAAATTTGCCTTTTCAGGTGTTGCGCCAAATTCACTTCAAGAGATCTGAGTGGTCCAGTGGGCTCAGTGTTGCCAACTCCTCAGTAAGGAAAGTAGCTATTGGCTGTCCTAAAAGTCGCTAGAAGTAGCCAAATGACGTCATCGCCTAATTTGCATAATACATGTTTTTAAAGCGGTAAAGGATTAACTATGTGAGAGAGAAAAAAACTGAGTAAAAAAAACACCCTAAATATGTTAGAAATGTTACAAATGAACCCCAACAAATTAACAACTTCTGTTGCTTTTTAAATAGGCAGTTACGTCTCAAAATAACTTTATTTTTGTGTAAATTACATAAATCAGTTTTTTTTTCCCGTGTTGTTAAATGTTATTATAAGAGCAGCAGTTAGCCGGAACTGTTATTCTATGTATTTATTTATTGATTTATTATTTTTTTCAGGGTTTTTTTTTAGTTTTCTTTTTTTTAGTTTTCTTAAGTTTTCTTTATTTTCAAATCTATTATAGACAAACTGGTAAATAGCTTTTTACAAAGTGGCAGTGAGTTTTCTTTTCGCGTCACACTGAATACACTTTTATATTTATATTACTGCTCTGTAAACACGGGGTGGGGACAGTCAGCGGCGGATCTGGGCATGCACAGTTCATTTACAGCGGTTCGTGGAGCGGTGTGGGTCTGCTCTGAGTGTGAGAATGCCGTCTTAACACGGACGTCAATGTAGACGTAAAGACTCAAATGGCGTTTCATAAAAAACTGCACTGTGAGTGATGTGGGCGGGGCTCACGGCAG
Source organism: Astyanax mexicanus (assembly GCF_023375975.1). Taxonomy (NCBI): domain Eukaryota; kingdom Metazoa; phylum Chordata; class Actinopteri; order Characiformes; family Acestrorhamphidae; genus Astyanax; species Astyanax mexicanus. The sequence goes on from NC_064425.1 coordinate 38,822,324, forward strand.
CACCCTCGTCGCTGCGGACGGTAACTGAGGAGCATGTGTGTTCATCTCAGAGTCGCCAAAAGTCTTCAATAACACCACAAAAACTCGCTAGATTTGTCGCTTGTCGCTTTTTTACAAAAAAACTCGCTAGAGGGTCTGAAAAGTCGCTAAATATAGCGACAAAGTCGCTAAGTTGGCAACACTGAGTGGGCTAAGTGCTGCCACTATGATTGGGGGATCACCGATTCGAATCCTGTTCATGTAGCTTGCTGGACCTCTCTTCCGGTTGGAGTTGGAGTAGTAAAACAGCATATTCTTTGGTCAGACCTCAGTGCTCTATGTATGATGAAGCAGCATTTCCTCTGATTGGACATTAGTGCCTTAAATCTTAGAATTTGCATATTTTAATAGCCTACCCTCTGAGTTTTCTTTATGACAGCCTTCTTTCTGGTTGGACCTCTGTGCTCATATTTTGCATCATAAGGCAGCATCTATTTGTTTGGACCTCAGGGCTCTATGTTTGCTTTAGCAGCCCTTTCTGATTGGATATTAGTGCTCAGCCTCTCTGTTGCTTTGGCCTCAGTGCTAAGAGTTTGCATATTTTAACAGCTTCCCCTCTGGTTGGACCTCGGTGCTCACAGTTTGTCTAGTTAGTCAGCCTCTCTTCTGATTGGACCTCAGTGCTCTAAGCTTGGCTGCTTTACAGAGCAGGCCCAGCATCAGTGTGACCTCAGGGCCACAGCTCGGCGAGTGCTGGTGGGTGTGATTAAAATGTTTTCTTTCGCGGCTCTTCCCTCCCCTCTGCCTTTCCCCGAAGAACTCGGAGCCACTTGTGATACATTATTTCTCCGCATAATGAGGGTGTTTTTGGTTTATTTATTTAAAAAGAGATTTTGCGGCATCATGTTGAGATAATGGCTTTATTTGCACTAACAGCTTGTTCGGAGCCGTGCTGTAAATTACGAGTGGCTGGAAGATCGGCGGTGTTCTCCGAGCCGTGTGGGCAGATCCCTCGGTAAATGCCTTATGTGAGCTTGATTAGATCCGACTGCTAAATGAAAAATATTTAAACCCGGGCATTGAGCTAATGCTGAGATATTCCATTTCCAACAATGCACACTCTCTGTAGCTAATTACAGTAAATTAAAAAAATGCATTACCTTGAATGTTAAATTAATATAAGGGCCAAGTGTGTGAGTGCGGGCTGTCATGCTGTATGAAGATAAATCAGGAATAAAGCTCCTTCCACCCACAGTGCTCCCTCAGCCTCCCCCTGAGCTCAGGCTGCCTGCTAACGCATTCAGCAGCACTGTATCTCAAGACTTCTGTTTAAACGCTTCATAAAACATTTATTACATATACATGACCTGCGGCACGGGCAGATCAACAATAACTCACACAGAACTAACAATGCCAATCAAATGTTTGTGGAGAGCTGGTGTTTTAATTTACTTTCTATTATATATTTAATCACTTGTCATATATCAGGGATTTTTGAGACAAAGGACACAATGGGTTTTTAATTTCTAAAAATAAAATGTTGATTTTTCCAATATATATTTATATATTATAGTTGTCCCAGGTGTTGGCCCTTTGATGCTGTGAAAATACAATCTCCCAGGTTTAACATTTAAAAAAAAAATTAATGTCTGGTGGACAAGCCTGGGATTTTGTCAACACCGTAAGACACAAAGAAACATAAAAATACATATTTTGAATAAACTTATTACAATTATTTTGACTACTGGATGTTATTTTAATCAAATATTAATATAATTTGATTTAAATAAAATATTATAATGAAGAGTTATTCCACAAAATGATGATAAAAAAAACACTTTTATTTAGGCCATACAATAAAATAACTATATATACAATAAAATAACTATATATATATATATATATATATATATATATATATATATATATATATATATATATATATATATATATATATATATATATATATATATATATACAGGGGTTGAACAAATAAAAGTGAAACACCTGATTTTAGGTGCACATTGAATTCTGCCGTGATTTGATCAGCCGTGGTTTTATGTTTTTTGAATACAATCCGTGTTAGCACCAGAACATCCCTTTCAGACAGCTTTCTCTTACAGCGTCCACAGTTAATCCTGTTGGATGTGGTTGGTCCTTCTTGGTGGTGTGCTGATATTACCCTGGATACCGTGGCCCTTGATACATCACAAAGACTTGCTGTCTTGGTCACAGATGCCCCAGCAAGATAAATCTTTGAGATTATGTAAATATATATATATATATATATATATATATATATATATATATATATATATATATATATATATATAATTATACATAATAATGTTGTATAAATGAAGTAATTGTAATTAGGTAACATTGTATGCAGAAATTATGTAAAGGTTACTAAAAGAAAGGATTGACTAAAGTTCAGTTCAAATGCAGAAAGCTGCGAAACATTTTTAAAATAAATTTTACACGTCATTTTTTTCAGTGTAGTCCCTTAGCTCTTTCTCTCTCTCTCTCTCTCTCTCTCTCTCTCTCTCTCTCTCTCTCTCTCAGGTTGTGATGAAAGCAGGGTGGTGGTGTGATGGGACAGATGGAGGTGTTTATCACATTACATTTAACCTCATTTTCCCAGCAGGTTCTCTTTCATTGATCACAGCCACGTGTTGTCCACATTCATTTTAGCAGCTTGGCTCAAAACTCCACTTCCCCAGACTGACAGATCCACACACACCCTCCCCCCCTTCTCTCTTTCTCTCCTTCTTTCCATCTCCTTCTCTTTCTCTTCTTCTCTTACTATTTCTCTCTCACCCACACTTTCTGACTCTCTCTCTCTACCTCTCTAATTCACTCTATATATTTTCTCTCAAACATTCTCTGCATCTCTCTACTTCTCTCTTTCTTTCTCTCTCTCTCTGCATCCCTCTCTCTCACACATTTTCTACCTCTCTCTATCTTTCTCTCTCTACAACGCTCTCTCACACTCTCTGTATTTTTCTCTTTCTACCTCTCTTTCTCTCACACACTGCTTCTCTCTCTCTACATCTCTATTTTTCTCTCTCTACTTCCCTTTCTCTCACACATTCTCTCTCTCTAATTTTCTCTCTCTACCTCCCTCTCTCATACTCTCTGCCTCTTTCTTTATTTTTCTCTCTATCTCTTTTTTTTCTCTCAATTTTTCTCTCTTCATCTTTCTTGCACCCTCTCTGTCTCTCTTTCATTCACACTCTACAACTCTTTCTTTCTTTCTTTCTTTCTTTCTTATCTATCCCTCTATATCACCCTCTTTCTACCTTCGCCCCCCTTTTTTCCTTTTCAATATTTCTCTCTTTTAGAGACACACTTTACCTCTGTCTTTCTACCTCACTCTTTTTACCTCCCACCTCTCCGTACTATCTACTTCCTATTTCCTCTGTCTCCTCCTTCTCTCTTCATTCCTCCCCTCTCCTCTTCCTCTCCACTCTTCCCCTCTGCTCTTCCTCTCCTCTCATCCTTTCCTCTCTTCCCTTCTGCTCTTCCTCTCCTCCTCTCCTCTCTTCCCATCTACTTTCCCCTCCATTCATCCCCTTTTTCCCCTCCACTCATTCTTTCCTCTCTTCCCCTCCTCTCTTTCCCTTCACTCTTCCCTTTTGCTCTTCCCCTTCTTTTTCCCCCTCTGAATTTTCCCCTCCATTCTTCCCTTCCTCTCACTTTCTCTGCTCTTCCACTCCTCCCTTCCCCTCTTCCCTTTTGCTCTTCCTCTGTTCCACTCTGCTTTTCCCCTATATTATATCCTCCCGTCTTCCCATCTGATTTTCCTTTCCTTTCATCCCTTCCACTCTTTCCCTTGATTCCTCCCCTCCGCACTTCCCTTCCACTCTTACCCTCATCTCTTTCCCTCCCGCTTCTCCCCTACTTTTTCCCCTCTGCTCTTCCTCTCCTCTCTTTCCCTCTGCTTTTCCCCTCCTGTCTTCCTCACCATTCTTTCCCTTCTTTCTTCCCCTCCACGTTTCCCCTCTGCTTTTCCTTTTCTCCATTACCCTCCACTCTTCTACTCCTCGCTTCCCCTTCTTTATTCACTCCTCTCTTCCCAATCACTAATCCACTCCTCTCTTTTTCTTCTTTCTACCCCTCCGTTCCTTCCCTCCTCTCTTCCGCTCTTCCCCTCCTTTCTTCTCCTCCGCTCTTCCCCTTCCACTCTTCTCCTCCTCTCTTTTCCTCCACTCTTGCCCTCCTCTCCCTCCCTCTGCTCTTCCCTTCTGCTCCTCCCCTCTGCTCTTCCCCTTCTCCTCTCCCCCTCCTCTCTTTTTCTCTGCTCTTCCACTTCTCCTCCCCTCTGCTTTTCCCCTCCTGTCTTCCCCTCTGATTTTCCTTTCCTCTCTTCTCTTACACTCTTCCCCTTCATTCCTCCCCTCCTTTCTTCCCTTCCACTCTTACCCTCCTCTCTTTCCCTCCCGCTCCTCCCCTACTTTCTTCCTCTCTGCTCTTCCTCTCCTCTCTTTCCCTCTGCTTTTCCCCTCCTGTCTTCCTCACCATTCTTTCCCTTCTTTCTTCCCCTCCACTTTTCCCCCTCTGCTTTTCCTTTTCTTTATCACCCTCCACTATTCTGCTGCTCTCTTCCCCTTCTTTCTTCCCTTCTCTCTTCCCCTTCACTCTTCTGCTCCTCTCTTCCCCTTCTTTCTTCCCCTCCGTTCCTCCGTTGTGTCGTGTTAATATCAGTCAGCTCTTTGTTTTATTAATATGAAAGGTAATCAGGAAGTGATTTTGAGGGGATAGCTCTTTCTCCACAGCAGAAATGGGAGGGGCTAATGTCTGAGCTCATCACGCTCACTGTCAGAACAAACGATCACCTGAACTCCTATTAAAACTCACCAGCTGGAGGATTCCTCAGCGCTGTACTGCAAGAGCCTGATAAAAATATCTGTACAAAACTTACATTAAACTGGAACAAAGTCCTGAATCCTGAGGGTCAGGATGTTGATGGTCAGTGCTGTGCTGCTAATGTGGATCTGTCTGGAGTCATTTGTTTGGATCGCTTGGGTTTATTTTGTTGGTTTGGGTTTGATTTTGTTTGGTTAGGTTTGATTTTATTTGGTTGGGTTTGATCTTGTTTGGTTTGCTTATGTTTGATTGTTTTGGGTTTAATTTTGTTTAATTGGGTTGGGATATATTTTATTTGTTTGGATTGGGTTTGGTTTTATTTATTGAGTTGGGTTTGATTTTGTTTGTTTGGGTTGAGTTTGATTTTATTTGGTTGGGTTTGATCTTGTTTGGTTTGCTCTTGCTTAACTGGGTTTGGTTTAATTTTGTTTGTTTGGGTTAGGTTTCATTTTATTTGCGTTGCTCATGTTTGATTGGGTTGGTTTAATTTTGTTTGTCTGGGTTGGGTTTGATTTTATTTGGTTTATTTATGTTTGGTTGGGCTGGGTTTAATTTAGTTGGATTGAGATGGCTTTCATTTTATTTGGTTGGGTTTTATCTTGTTTGATTGGGTTGGGTTTGATTTTATTTGGGTTGCTCATCTCATGTTTGATTGGGTTGGATTATTTTTGTTTGTTTGGGTTGGGCTTGATTTTATTTGGTTTGTTTATGTTTGATTGGTTTGGGCTTAATTTTGTTTGGTTGGGTTTGATCTTGTTTGATTTTCTTGTGTTTGATTGGGTTCAATTTAATTTAGTTTGATTGGGTTGGGTTTAATTTTGTTTGGGTTTGGTTTAATTTTTTGTTTTGGTTGGGTTTTACTTTATTTGGTTTGCTTATGTTTGATTGGGTTGGGTTTAATTTTATTAAATTTATTTGTTTTGGTCATGTTTGTTTGGGCTGGGTTTGATTTTGGTTGGTTTGTTCATGTTTGATTGGGTTGTGTTTGGCTTTTTTGCCACAGTTTTTTTTGTGTGTAGGAACAAGTCCTACACTGGTTTCTATACTTGTGTATGCTATAGACTTCATCTCTTATTCACTCTGTTCTTTTCTTTTTCTTTTGTTTTTTGCTGTACGTGAACGGCCACACTGACAGCTCCTGTTGCTCTGACAACCCCCAACATGTCCTTGTCAAAGGGGGTCAGTCGCTCCTGCCCATCAGCCTTTACGTTCTCCACAGCTCAGGTAGAGCAGCGCTCAGAACTCACCCCGTACTGCCATCATTACCTCCAGCCTGCCAGATACTATCTGTAGAAAACTCTCGCCATGAAAACATCGGCAGTGGCAGTCTTTAGAGGAGAAAAACAGAAAGAGCTGCACTGCTCACACTGTTTCTACTGCACTCAGAGACTCAACACAGCGCTAGTGTTCATTATGAACTGATCAGACCCTGAACTAAACTCACTGTATAACAAATACACACTGCATTACTCTAATGTGGCACAAACAGGGGTTGGACAATGAAACTGAAACACCTGGTTTTAGACCACAATAATTTATTGTCCTCACGGACAGTTCTGGTGGAAACAGGAGAGTTGAGGTGACATTGAATTCTGCCGTGATTTGATCAGCCGTGGTTTTATGTTTTTTGGATACAATCCGGGTTAGCACCCAAACATCCCTTTCAGACAGCTTCCTCTTACAGCGTCCACAGTTAATCCTGTTGGATGTAGTTGGTGCTTCTTGGTGGTATGCTGACATTACCCTGGATACCGTGGCTCTTGATACATCACAAAGACTTGCTGTCTTGGTCACAGATGCGCCAGCAAGACGTGCACCAACAATTTGTCCTCTTTTGAACTCTGGTATGTCACCCATAATGTTGTGTGCTCTAACCCTGCTAACTGAACCTTCACACTCTGCTCTTACTGGTGCTCTTAATGTGCAATTAATGAAGATTGGCCACCAGGCTGCTCCAATATATCCATGAAATCTCCCACACTAAAATGACAGGTGTTTCAATACAGGTCCAACCCCTGTATATTCTAAGCATTTATGTTGCATCAAAATTTAATGTCGCCACCATTTGAGAATCAGGGCTAGTTAGCAATAGCACAATCCCTGCACAGTTCTAAATTCAAAGATTAGCTTAGTCAGCTAGAATCCCTTTTATACTTAACATAGCTTAACTACGCAATTAACAAATTAGTGTCAGTTCCAGCAGTTTAAAACTAAAATCTAAATCCAACAATTTCTGAATCAAGTTTTTTCACCGAGATTTCACCTTCTAGTCCCTAATGCCCTCAGGTTTCAGGGGCAGTGTGCTCTGCTAAACCCGTAAATAAGCAGATATACTATTTGCGAGATCTCTACTGATGGAATGGGCACTAACTTGTAAGCTGAGCACTGTATCTAAGCTAATTAAATATTCCCATACAGCAAGCTGTTTAAATAAGAAGCTGATGAAAGTTTTATGTGTAATTTTTCTGTTGTTGGAATGGGTGCTAATGTGTTATCTCGCTAGCTAACTAGGTTCATTAAGCTCTGATGGTATATTGCCTCAGAGAAAATCTGAATTATGATATTTGCTTTTTAAGGAGTATTTTAACTTATTTTTATGGAAGAGGGAGACAGTCAAACCCCACAGCCAATCAGAAACTCTTTTTCCATATCTCAGTATCTGTAACAGAATAGACTTTCCTGTAATCATTTATATATTTTCATGTTTGTTTGTTGTTTAATCTTTTGTCCTACTAGCAGATTTAGTGACACTGTATTTTTAGTGGGCAATTTCATTCAGTAGATAGACCCTAAATAACTAATAAACAACATATCATGGATGTAGCAGCATCTGAACATTCAGTAGATCACCAAGAGAATTTTACACAATTACTCAAAAAAATACTGACTCAATAGTGAATTTAGCTGTTCCACTTTTTAGATGTGTAGATTTAAATCTATAGATTGGTGTTTGTTTAGGTTTGCTTCTGTTTGATTGGGTTGGGTTTAATTTTGTTTGTTTGGGTTGGGTTTAATCTTGTATGGTTTGTTTATGTTTGATTGGGTGGGGTTTAATTAATTTTGGGTTGGGTTTGATTTTATTTGGTTGGGTTTAATCTTGTTTGATTTGTTTATGTTTGATTGGGTTGGGTTTAATTTAGTTTGGGTTGGGTTTGATTTTATTTGTTTGAGTTTGATCTTGTTTGGTTTGCTTATGTTGGATTTGGTTGGATTCATTTTTTTGGGTTGGGTTTGATTTTATTGAGTTGGGTTTAATCTTTAATGGTTTGTTTATGTTTGATTGGGTTGTGTATTTTATTTTGTTTGGTTTGAGCTTGATTTTATTTGGTTGGGTTTAATTTAGTTTGGTTTGCTTATGTTAGATTTGGTTGGATTCACTTTTTTGGGTTGGGTTTGATTTTATTTGGTTGGGTTTGATTTTATTTGGTTGGGTTTGATCTTGTTTGGTTTGCTTATGTTTTATTGAGTTGGGTTTCATTTTGTTTGTTTGGGTTTTATCTTGTTTAGTTTGCTTATGTTTAACTGGGTGGGTTGGGTTTAATTTTACTTGTTTGGGTTGTTTTTTTTTCTTTGTTTGAAGTTACTTGGTTTGCTTATGTTTGATTAAGTTGGGTTTAAGTTTGAGTTGGGTTTGCTCAAGTATGATTGGGTTGGGTTTGATTTTATTTGGTTGGGTTTGATCTTGTTTGGTTTGCTCTTTTTTTAACTGGGTTTAATTTAGTAGTAATTTAGTTTAGTACTACAACAAAACAGTATCAACTCTTTTTAATTCCATTAATTTCAGAAGAAACAATGATTTTTTTATCCCTCTTTGGACCTGTCTAGATCCTGGAGCCCACACTAGCTGCAGTTCTGTGAGAGCGCCACCTATAGGTTGAGGTGTCAGTCAGCACTCTACAGTCAGATCTTCACCAGTCTGATTATTAATTCTGGACACACGGTGGGACAGAGCGTGGGGTCTCAGCGCTCTCTCTGATTTTTATCTCCATTGGAAAAAAGCAGTGGCGCAGCGAAGGAGCCGGCCAGATAACGAAAACAAATAAGAGCCGGGGACGAGCGTCCTGATAATTACAGCAGCCTATGCTGCCCGAGAACCCTCAGGAACACGGCTGCCCCTGTAAACGGAAGCACCGTGGAGCAGACGCAGCGCAGCAATCATTAAGAGGCGGATTAAAGGAGGAGAAACGGCATCGCTAAATAAAAATGACCGTGGGAGGTGCGGCTGAGGGAGGAATAAAACGCCGCTGTGATCTTGTGGCACAATGGCGAGACTGGTCTCAGCTTTTATCCTGAACAGACGTGGAGGAAGGGTGGATGAAGAGGAAATGTAGATTCCTTCCATTTCTTCTTTACACGGTCGGGGGTTGAAACTTTGAGTTTGTGGCTTGTTTCAGTGCAATCTTTGGAAAACACTTTAACTTATCAGCATCATATACAACATATACTCATACATTATATAGATGTATTACATTACATAACAGAGTGATTTTTTTTTTTTATTTTTTTTAATAATTTTATTTCAATTTTTTCCCACTCCTTAGGGCTCCCCCTATCACTAGTGATGCCCCAACACACCAGGAGGGTAAAGACTAACACATGCTTCCTCCGATACATGTAAAGTCAGCCACCGCTTCTTTTTGAACTGTTGCTGATGCAGCATTGCAGAGCAGCATCACAGCGCTAACGCTCGGAGGAAAGCGCAGCGCCTCGGTTCTGATACATCAGCTCACAGACGCCCTGTGCTGCAGACATCACCCTAGGAGTGATGTGGGTGAAGGAGAGAGCGCCATCTACCCACCCGGAGGGAGCAGGGCCAATTGTGCTCCCTCTGAGCGCCGGCAGCATGATGGCAAAGCTGCATGAGCGGGGGTTCGAACGTGCGACCTCCCGCTCATAGTGGCAGCGCTTTAGACCGCTGGACCACTCGGCGCCCAAAGTGATCTATTTTAATCTTTTTTTTTTCTTTTATTGTTCATGATTATGGCTCATAGCTAATAGAAAAAACTAAAATTCGTATCTTAGAAAATGGAAATATTATATACAGTAAGATCAATAGGTATGTTCGTTTGGCAGTGTGGGCAGTGCGCCAAGTCCTGCTGGAAAATAAAATCCGCATCAGCAGAGGAAAGTGAATAATGAAGATTTTGTGGGAACCCAGTTATGCAGCTCGCCATCAGCTGCTGGAGCCCGGAGAGAGCACAATTGGTTTTGCTCTCTCTGAGTGGGTACAGTAGATGGCGCTTTTTCCCCCAATCACTCCAAAGGGTGATGTGGATCAGCACAAGGCTGCGTCTGTGAGCTGATGTATCAGAACCGAGTCGCTGCGCTTTCCTCCGAGTGCTCTGTGATGCTACTCAGCAATGCTGCATCAGTAGCAGTTTGAAAAGAGGTGGAGTCTGACTTTACATGTGTCGGAGGAGGCATGTGCTAGTCTTTACCCTCCTTGGCCTGGCTAAGTAGGGAAAAAAAAGAAAAAAAAAATGAGACATATTCACAATATTTTGAATTTATGGATCATATAGCCAAATTCTCATCAATAAACCCTGTTGAAAAAAATATATACTTAAGGGTACTTAAAACATCTTGAGAAATGTCTAAGTATGCTGTAAATATACTAAATAAATATAAAATAAAATGTATTAAAAGTACATTAATATTATGCTTTCATCAAATGTTTAAAAGAAAATTTTGGTTATACTTTTTAAAAAGTACAATATAGTGCATTAAAAAAATATATTGACTACTATGAAGTATACTTTTAGTTTAATGTTATTCAATATACTTCTAAAATACGCATTTCCAAATATACTTTTTGTACATTTTTGTACATTTGTAACTTTTTTATATATAATGTAATGTATATAATGTAATAATAAGTAATGTTTATATATATATATATATATATATATATATATATATATATATATATATATATATATATATATATATATATATGAATTACATTAATAAATACCTAAAATGTATTTCAATACTTTGTAATTATAATGAGAAAAGTATAAATAAATACAAGTAAATTATAGGATACAGTGTTAAAAACACATTTAAATGTCAAATAAAAAATTAAGTAAATTTGTAACACGCTAAAATTTTTAGTACAGTATATTAAAATATATTTATATACCCAACGGAGTATACTAGAAGTGTGCTACTTACAAAAGAAAGGAACAAGAAGCATATTTGGACTCTACTGTAAATAGATCACATATATTTAACATCAATTCTTAGTACATTTCTAATATTATATTATAGTAATATATTTGTTATACTTATTAAATGTATTATAATTTTACTGTAAGCATATTTAAAATATGGGGTTACATACATGAAGTAGATTAAATATTTGAATGATACTTAAGTAAATTTAAAATAGTTCCATTTTAGTAAAGTTAAGGACACTGAACACAATTTAAGTAACAAGACTTTTTTTTTTACTTTTTTTATACTGTAGTTAAAGTATAATAGGTACAAAAAAAGTTGTTCCATTTTATCAGTCTTTAAACACTTTAGTGCACTATAGTATAATAATGCCTAGTATACTTTAATATGCTATATTTTCAATGGAGCCCCTAATAGACGCTTACTTTTCCTCTTATTGTTATAAATATCAGCCCTCGAGCTCTTACCCATAAATCACAGCGCTGAGGCTTTAACCCTGACCCACTGTGACAGAATATAAAAGTAAATTAGAGAGAGAAATCAACACAGACCCAGACTGAGAGAACAAGAGGGACATTTATTCCTGCTTTTATCTGCCCCCGGCGGCGTCTCTCTGACACCAGCTTAATGCTGAGTGACCATCTGACGCTGCTACGAGCCGGACGGAGGTGTGGAGGGATGAAGTAAAGGCCCTGCTGGACTTTAAAGGCCTGAACAGGAGGCCGAGGCTCCTCCGAGTCCGGCCCCGCGGGAGGGCGGCTGACCGAGAGCTGAACGACTTTAAACGGGAGAGATATGACAGCCAGTCAATTCTGCTTGCATAAAATACAGGTTCAATAGTGTGGGTATTAATTTTTAATCCCGGCTGTGTTTCTGAACCTGTGCTGGTATTTGCAGATGCTGCAGCAGCTCTGTTCCTGGAGGGGAGATGCTTAAAGTCAGAGACACACATAACTTAAAAAAAACCTGCGCTGTCTATCAGAGATTTGGTGGCAATCCATTATAAATAACTCTGCAAAACAGAGTCTAATAGTCTATTTTCATACCTTCCTTAAATAGCAAAGGTGCTTCTGAATATATCTAAGCTGATGAGTTTGGTGCTCTGGAAGGGAGGTGTATTGCTATCTTGGCAACAGAAAACACAGGTGCACTACTGACTGAATACAACCTGGTCAGATTAACAGTCCACAGATCCACAGAGTTCATTGGTATCTTGGCAACACAGGTGCGCCACACGTCCCCGAAGATCGTACAGCTACTCTAGTTACACACACTCACAAGGATTTACAGCAGTGCACAAACCCAACTTTTATATCAACAATAAAGAGAATACAAAATAAAATATCATTGCTCTTCCTGTAAATAAGCTGCCAATTCAAATGAATAACTATGCAAAAGTCAACAAAAGTAAAAAAAAAAAAAAAAAAAAAAAAAAAAGCGTTATAAGAACGTTTACAAACATTTTGAAAAGGTTCCAGGAAGGTTATTCTGACATTTCTACAAAATAATGGTTCACATTACAACATTTTTTTAATATTTGTTATATACAGTGGTATGAAAACGTTTGGTCTCCTGATCATTTTCATGATTTTCCTTAATAAATCATTGGTTGTTCGGATCAGCAATTTCAGTTAAATATATAATATAGCAGAAGAACACAGTGATATTTAAGTTTAAATTAAATAAAGTTTATAAGATTTACAGAAAGTGCCCTGCATATAACAATTTTAGTTTCATCAGTCCACAGAACTTTATTTCAAAATGAAGCTGACTTGTTCAAATGTGCTTTAGCTTTAGCATACCTCAAGGGACTCTGTTTGTGGCGTGTGCTCAGAAAAGGCTTCTTCTGCATTAATTACTCTCCCATACAGCCTCTCCTTGTGCAAAGTAAGCTGAATAGTGAATAGTGAGCGATGCACAGTGACTCCATCTGCAGCAAGATGATGATGTATGTGTTTGGAGCTGGTCTGGAGGTCTGTAGGTTGACTATCACTGTTCTCACCATCCTTCTCCTCTGATTATCTGAGATTTTTCTTGTTCTGTCACTTTATGTCTTAACTAGAACTGTGTCTGTGCTTCTTCCATTTCCTCACTCTGTTCCTCACAGTGGAAACTGCAGCTGAAATCTCTGAGATTTGAGCTTTTTATATCCTTCCTCTAAACCATGATGTTGAACAATCTTTGTTTTCAGGTTATTTAAGAGTTGTGTGTTTTGAGGCTCCCATGTTGCCGCTCTTCAGAGAAGATGCAAAGAGGAGAAAAACTTGCAATTGGCGCCTTGACCCTTTCTTATAATTGGATTCACCTGTGTAAATGTAGGTCAAGGGTTAAAGAGTTTACCAAACAAATGTTGTGTTCCAATAATTAGTGTTATAAAGATATTCAAATCAATAAAATTACAAAGGTGCCCAAATTTATGCAGCTGTCTAATTTGTTTTAAAGAATTATTGCACACTTTCTGTAAATCCTATAAACTTTATTTCACATCTCAAATATCACTGTGTTCTTCTGCTATATGATATATTTAACTGAAATTGCTGATCTGAACAACCAATGATTTATAAAGGAAAATCATAAAAATGATCAGGGGTGTCTAAACTTTTTCATACCGCTGTTCATATGGAAATACACTGCTTGGTTTTACTAGTTATCATAATATTTAAATGTCTAAATCTGGTATCAGGATCAGTTTTGATTTCATGTCAGCAGGGTTCAGATTCTAGTGTTTCTTGACTGCAAATAACAAAACAGCAAAACAAAAAATAGACCTGTTAAGAGAGCAAGTGGAACAGTGTGTGTGTGTGTGCCCAGTGCCTTCACACCTGAACCAGAGCAAGCCTCGACATCAGAGTGAGCAGCCTGCCAGCTCACACCACACACACACACACACACACACACGTACAGTTTTATTGTATTGTGATAGATTTTTGTTTTTATCTTGATACACAGTATACATGTCTGAGAAATATGGAAATGTCACATGACTGTAATTAGTGCTGTTAAATTGGATAAAGTGCAGTAGATTTTCAATTATATATATATATAGAAGTATAGGTAGCTACTGATGCAGTTTGTCTGTGATCATTACAATCTTTTAAATCATTTTAATCATGCATAATAATATATATTGTTAATTTTAAGTTTATCATGATATAAATATTTTGTTAACACTTATCTGTAGGACATTAGAATTAATAAGGCTACAGACAACAGATATAAACACACAGAAGCATTTATAAATGCTCATTCCAAAGGCATCAAAAAGGGCTTTTTTGTGCATTAGCTTCAGAAGAGGCCCCCTTCTGAACAGTGCTATAAAGCCAGAATTGATGCAGGCTGACCTCCCACTTCATCAACCTCTGCAGCAATGCTGGCAGCACTTTACATCATATTTTTAACATATTTTTCAAAGCCATCTGTGTGGGTAGGAACACTTTTTTATCTTACATCCTCAGAGAGTCCTTTGTCATGAGTAAAATAGAGATATAGGCAATCAGTAAACCGTGCATCATGCAGCTTGATTTAGTGCATGTAAGTGTGTATTTGCTATTGTAATGAAAGGAAAAGTACACCTTGCGTGGCACCAAATATGCAAAAGGCATGTACTATTTTTCTTAATTAATCATGGGTTTGTTTTTTGGGCATAATGTGAAATAAACCAATCAGCGTGTCACTTGCCATTCCCTTTAAGAGCCAGGTGCACTCTGACTTTGGTAAATTGCTATTTTAACAGTGCAGCTACCTTGCCGTGTATAACACTTCTCAGCAGAGGAAACTGACCTGCTCATTCATGCTTGTGCAAAATTCACTGCCAAGATAGCAATGAACATCTGACTGTTGTTTTTAGTCAGTGGCGAACCTGTGTTTTCTGTTGCCAAGATAGCAATACGCCACAAATGTACCTAGTCTGATTTTATCAGAATTGCACCATGTGTCAATTTATTTTGAGTTATAAGCATACTGATTCAGATTGAAATAACCAAATCACTAAATAATATCATAAGTAATCATAATATATGCAGAAATCTTAAAAAACAGGCACACACACACACACACATACACACACACGCACAAACGCTTATAGTGGACACAGTCCTCTGTAGGTGTTCCGAGGGCATGGCATCTCCTTTCAGGCTCATCATCCTCGACACTGTGTTAGTAGCTGTGACTCCATCTGCACCGCCTACACACACCAAACAGCAGGAGCTTAAACACACACACACACACACACACACACACACACTCCTACTACCAGCACACAACACATAGCACACTCAGTTACTTAATATCACTAACAAACACAGCATACTTTCCAAAACAGTTCCAAAACTACTCAGCCTGTCATTAATACACTGTCTAATACATACACAAACACCATGTACACACCAGTCAAAAGTTTGGACACACCTTCTCATTCATTTTTTTTTAATTTATTTTCTACATTGTAAATGAATGCTAAAATGATCCAGACTATGAAGGAACACATAAGGAATCATGTAGTAACTTAAAAGTGTTAAACAAACCAAAAAAAAAAAATACTCTGTGAAAATACTCTACCTCTTCACAACTTTAGAACTGATGCTCTCAAACTCTTTAAGAGACAAGAAATTCAAGTAATTAACTCTTGATGAGTTCAGCACAGCTGTTAACTGAAAGCTGAACATTCCAGGAGACTCTACCTCATGAAGCTTGACGTATACTTGAGCATACACAGTTGTAAGCAGGGTTATTCACCATTATCCTGTATATATTCCACACAGAATGGCCTCTGGACTACAGGGTACAGATGCTGTTGGGCCCTAACTTAAACACATCTGTTTTCAATTATAAGCTAGAAGGTATGGGGCACAGCAGTTTTTAGTTGATGTGTGTGTGTGTGTGTGTGTGTGACTTCTTCTGTTTTCTCATTCGTACCCTTTCCTCTAGTTCTTTCCCCTCCCATGCATTGGGTCAGACTGACTTGTGTATATTCTATGTATGTATTCTATGTATGTGTGTATGTATGTTTTAAAATAAATACAGTTTTACATTAATAACAGTCTTTGCAATGTCATATGTTACTTTAGAACATGTGTAATGTCCTGCATTACACATTGAAGTGCAGTTCAACCACTGAAATAGTCTTAGAGTCTCTGTAAAACACCAAATCCACCGGAGATCCTATTTAAACCTATAGTTACTTACACTGATGTGGGTTGTCCAGGTCCAGAAACTAAACAAATCCACCCCGCAATTTTGTTGGCTAAGCCGCATCAAAGCCAGTGTATTTTTACTTTTAACTAGTGTAAACAGAACTGTTTTAAAAATACACCTACCTATCTCAGTTGTACTTCACTGATGGTGTTCCATAGACAAATTCTAATAATTTGTTTCTTATCTCTGAATTACTGGGCAAAGCGAACCAAGGTGGGCGAGGTAGACATGATGCTTTTCTTAATTGACTAATTTTTCTGAACATTTTCTTTTACTAGTTACTGCGGACAATGGAGGTTGAGGAAGAGTTTCTATTGTATTTCACAAAGAACAAGAAAATTTTGATTTTAGTGGAAGGAGACCTTTACGATTTTTCTTTTTAATCGAAAGCAGTTGTATGTATTGTGCAAAGTGTTATAATATATAGTATCAATGTGCTGTTGTGATCATCCTTGCAAAGCCAAATATTTTATTTCTACCAACAAAGTGGTCTGGTAGGTTTTCCGGGAGTCTTTTGGGCCACATCACATGTTTCTTTGACAACTTGCCCATGCTAAAGAACGCTGCACTGACCTGTTGGATATGTGTGTGGAGTATTTTCTCATGGCAGGGATTTTTAATCCAATGGAATTAATATTATGTTGGTCCACCATTTGCAACTTTAGTAGCTTCAACTCTTCTGGAAAGGCTTTCCACAAGGTTTAGGAGTTTGTTTATGGGAGCTTTAACTATTCTTTCAAAAGCTCATTTTGGCCGCATCACATGTTTCTTTGACAGCTTGCCCATGCTAAAGAATGCTGCACTGACCTGTTGGATATGTGTGTGGGGTCTACTGCATTAAATGTGGATGTAAATATTATTTCTACTAACCAGAGTTGCTTAATTAGACTTACATGACATATTAGGGTCACTGGTGTGAGTAGATCAGATACAGCAGTGCTGCTGGAGGTTTTAAACACCTCAGTGTCAGTTTTGGACTGAGAAAAGTCATCCAACTTCCTACTATCCTACTATCAGACCCCAAAACTCCAACTCAACCTATAAATCACTTGACCTTACCGTGAACATCATTGGTTAGCGCCTAATCAGCCTCACTCACAAGATAACATCTCACAGCCTATACAGGCATGGGCATTTTCTAAGCCGTTCAGTGATGTAACACATGGTCATGGTCAATTTAGATACTGCAGACCCATGATTTTTGATACAAATCATTTTTAAGAAGCAGGTAAGCCATGTTCCCTCTTTTGTGGCTCTGTAAATGTCCACAGTGTTGGTGACGTTGGGGTCAGTTTGGCACAGAATGGGGTCCTGATGGTGCTTCGGACCCAGCAGCAGATGTTCTGCACCAGCTCGGGTCCTCCAGAGCTCTGGGGTGAAGAACAGCTGGAGGTCAGGAGAGAAAAGCAACCGCACAAACTGAACTAAAACGCCAGTGCCAGAATGAAACTGCTGATGAACCTCTGAAGAAGATAAACAAGACCACCAAGCCATTTTTAAACACTGGGCTTATTAATCATCTCTACATATAAGTTATATTGCCAAAAGTATTTGCTCATGTCATTCTATTTTTAATCCAATGGGATTAATATGATGTTGGTCCACCATTTGCAGCTTCAACTCTTCTAGAAAGGCTTTCCACAAGGTTTAGGAGTTTGTTTATGGGAGCTTTAATCATTCTTCCAAAAGCTCATTTGTGAGTTTAGACACTGATGTTGAACAAGAAGTTCTGGCTCACATTTTCCACTCTAATTCAGAGGTGATCTATTGGGTTGAGGACAGGACTCCACCCAACAGAGAGAGAGAGAGAGAGACAGAGAGAGAGAGAATCAGAGAGAAAGAAACAGAATCAGAGAGAAACAGACAGAGATAAAGAAACAGAATCAAACAGAGAGAATCAGAAAAAAGAGAGAGAATCAGAAAGAGAGAGAGAAACAGAATCAGAGAGAAACAGAATCAAACAGAGAGAAACAGAAAGAGAGAGAAACAGAATCAGAGAGAAACAGAAAGAAAGAGAGAAACAGAATCAGAGAGAAACAGAATCAAACAGAGAGAAACAGAAAGAGAGAGAGAAACATGATCAAACAGAGAGAAACAGAAAGAGAGAGAAACAGAATCAGAGAGAAACAGAAAGAGAGAGAAACAGAATCAGAGAGAAACAGAAAGAGAGAGAAACAGAAAAAGAAACAGAAAGAGAGAGAGAAACATGATCAAACAGAGAGAAACAGAAAGAGAGAGAAACAGAATCAGAGAGAAACAGAAAGAGAGAGAAACAGAAAGAAAGAAAGAAAGAAACAGAATCAGAGAGAAACAGAAAGAAAGAAAGAAACAGAATCAGAGAGAAACAGAAAGAAAGAAACAGAATCAGAAAGAAACAGAAAGAAAGAAAGAAACAGAATCAGAGAGAAACAGAAAGAGAGAGAAACAGAAAGAAAGAAAGAAACAGAATCAGAGAGAAACAGAAAGAAAGAAACAGAATCAGAAAGAAACAGAAAGAAAGAAAGAAACAGAATCAGAAAGAAACAGAAAGAAAGAGAGAAACAGAATCAGAGAGAAACAGAATCAAACAGAAAAAAACAGAAAGAGAGAGAGAAACATGATCAAACAGAGAGAAACAGAAAGAGAGAGAAACAGAATCAGAGAGAAACAGAAAGAGAGAGAAACAGAATCAGAGAGAAACAGAAAGAGAGAGAAACAGAATCAGAGAGAAACAGAAAGAAACAGAATCAGAGAGAAACAGAAAGAAAGAAAGAAAGAAAGAAACAGAATCAGAGAGAAAAAGAAAGAAAGAAAGAAAGAAAGAAACAGAATCAGAGAGAAACAGAAAGAAAAAAAGAAACAGAATCAGAGAGAAACAGAAAGAAAGAAAGAAAGAAAGAAACAGAATCAGAGAGAAACAGAAAGAAAGAAAGAAAGAAAGAAACAGAATCAGAGAGAAAAAGAAAGAAAGAAAGAAAGAAAGAAACAGAATCAGAGAGAAACAGAAAGAAAAAAAGAAACAGAATCAGAGAGAAACAGAAAGAAAGAAAGAAAGAAAGAAACAGAATCAGAGAGAAACAGAAAGAAAGAAAGAAAGAAAGAAACAGAATCAGAGAGAAACAGAAAGAAAGAAAGAAAGAAAGAAACAGAATCAGAGAGAAACAGAAAGAAAGAAAGAAAGAAAGAAACAGAATCAGAGAGAAACAGAAAGAGAGAGAAACAGAAAGAAAGAGAGAAACCGAAAGAGAGAGAAACAGAATCAAACAGAGAGAAACAGAATCAGAGAGAAACAGAGGGAGAGAGGGAGAAAAAGAGAGAAACAGAGAGAGAGAAACAGACATAGAAAGTGTGAAAGAAAAAGAAAAAGAAAGAGAGAGAAACAGAGAGAGAGAGATACAGACATAGAGAGAGAGACAGAAAGAGTAACAGAGAGAATGAAAGAGACAGAGAGATAGAGAGAGAAACAGAAACAGACAGAAAGAAGCAGAAAGAGAGAAACAGAGAGAGATACAGAAAGAGAGAGAGAAAGAGAGAGAGAGAGTGGGCGAGATTTAAGATGCTCATAAGCAAATATGACTCAGTTTTTAACAAAAACAACAACAAAAGCACAGTTCAGTCACACTCATGTTCTTTGCAGAAGCTGCAGCAGAATAGAGTATGTTTTATATGGATGCAGTGTGTGTGTGTGTGTGTGTGTGGTTATGGCCGGTCTGTGAGGTGGCAGAGCGCCCAATCACTGGCATTCATAATGAATGAGATTTGAATGGAGCGCATCCTGAGAGTGGCGCGGGCTGTCATAACTCAGGCGAGCCAAATGGAAATGTGATGCGCCGCTGTCGAGCGAACTCGCCGCTCCGGGCCGCTCCGGGGCCGATCCGGCATCTGCTGGAGACGAGCTGCTCCGGGCCCTGTTCCTGTTCTCCTCACAACACCAGCGCCATCGTTCTGATGCGTGCGGCTCCATAAAAACACATCTTCTGCTTTTAGCCGCGAGCAAACAGAGAGAGGATAAAAAAAACAACAAGAGAAAACAACAAAAACTCTGCATAAAAAAAAAATTAACCTGTAAAATTCTATTCTTATCATTTATTACTATTGCTCCAGGTCTGGTTTTGAGGCCTACTGTGCAAAAAAGTAATACTTATATTATCTATTTTATTAAAAAAATTTCATATAATTTTTTTACCGCTTTCTCCAATCGTCCCACCCATATACAGCTACTACTCAGCAGTATATTTACTAGTTTAGATTATCACTAGTGATGCCACAACACCAGGAGTGTGAAGACTAGCACATGCCTCCTCCGATACATGTGAAGTCAGACTCCGCCTCTTTTCAAACTGCTACTGATGCAGCATTGCAGAGTAGCATCACAGCTCTAACGCTCGGAGGAAAACGTAGCGACTCGGTTCTGACACATCAGCTCACAGACGCAGCCTTGTGCTGATCGATATCACCCTAGGAGTGATGAGGAAAGGGGAAAGAGCACCATCTACTGTACCCACCCAGAGAGAGCAAGACCAATTGTGCT
Source organism: Astyanax mexicanus (assembly GCF_023375975.1). Taxonomy (NCBI): domain Eukaryota; kingdom Metazoa; phylum Chordata; class Actinopteri; order Characiformes; family Acestrorhamphidae; genus Astyanax; species Astyanax mexicanus. The sequence goes on from NC_064425.1 coordinate 38,843,052, forward strand.
CTCTCACGACTCTGATGGCAGCTGATGGCAAGCAGCATGACTGGGATTCAAACCAGTGATCTCCTAATCATAGTGGCACCTTTTTTTTTGCATTGCATTAAAATGACTTTGGTACTAATTTAAAATAAGGCTTCTTCATAAAGGATTCATGAATTGTTTATGAGGAGTTTATTAATCATTAATAAGCAGTTACAACACATAAACAGAAAGAGCTACATTGACATATAGCAAATACTGACCCCACATTCATTTATATTTTACTTTCTTTTATATGTAACATATCTAATATAATAATAATTAAAGTTAGTTCAGTTGTTTTATATGTTTTATAGTGTACACCACATTATAATTACTGGATAAATATTATTCTGGGTAGTTGAAAAAATAAAAAGTAATTAATATATGTTAATGCTGAATGATGAATAGTATAAGATAAGAAAAAATAATATTTGAGGTTTAACAGTATAAATTAATGTGAAATCAATATTCGGCAAATGAAATCTCACTGTTGCCCTTTCTATTAATTGTAGTCAGTGTTGTAACTGCCTAAATAATGTTCCTCTAATAACAACCTAATTAATAACTATTTATAAACCCATTTTTAAACTATTTATAATGTATAAAGGTACCTCATTTTAAAAGGGACCTTTACCTTAAATTATCCTTAAAAAAAAGTACCTCAACCACTTGAACTCATCCAGGACTACTGTTCTTAATCTTAGTTTTTAATTATTTTTTTTATGACCTGATATTAATTGACATTATTTCAAATGACTTAGTATGTTCTGCAACTGCAACTGAAATTATTACTACAAATGTTTAAATAAATACTATCAATTATTAATAAACTACTATGAATGTTACAGTATACAATATGATTTTTTGTTTTTATTATGCTAACTATTAATTTTTCAGTATCTAATATAATTTATTTAGTAACTATTGTGAATGATTAAAGTTTTACTATAAATTATTCAGGAACATTTTAATATATTTGTATAAGAACTTTAATGATTTTTTTTATTTTTTTATACATTTTTCAGTAACATATTGATTATTGAGTAATTGTTATAAAATAGTTTTTATAATGAATTGTTCAGTAGCATATGGCATATAACATATAACCATTCATGAACTAATGTTTATTATTACTATTTACTGTAAATGATTCAGTATTTAACATGGATTATTCAGTTTTTACTTATTCAGTAACATATCAACTATTTAAGAACTAATATGAATTATTATTTTTTTTTTATGTTATTTTTTTTAGGTTTTCACTATGATGAAGTATTCAGTATTCAATATGAATTACTGAGTTTTTGCTATTAATTAATTAGTAACATATGAACTATTCAAGAACTAATGTGATTTTTTTTTAGTTTTTACTATGATGAAGTATTCAGTATTTAATATGAATTACTGCGTTTTTGCTATTAATTATTCAGTAACATATGAACTATTCAAGAACTAAAGTTAATTATTCAATTTTACTGTTAATTATTTAGTAACATGCAAACTATTAGAAAACTATAAAATGAATTAATGAGTAGGATTAATTACACAATGATATATAGGTTTTCATCAGTATTTGATATAAATTATTATGCAGTTGTCTATGAATAAATTGGTATCTATTAAGTAGTTCAATATGCATTCATTATGAATCATCCAAAATCAAATGTATTATTCAGGATCTAGATTGAATAATTCAGAATCTATATATAACTATACACTTCCACTGACTTCCTATCTATACCTATTATAACCTTCTAACCATGATAAGGTATTCAGTGTCTGTAATTATTTATTATGAACTATGAATTTAATGAATAATTTCCTGGGTGTATTTTTAGCATCTACTGATCTTTTCTTTAGGATCTACAAATTTATTTATGTAATGTAATGTAATTTTTACAATGAAATGATGTAGTGATGTTGAGTAATATTAATAATGCATGTAATATGTGTGTAAATCAGTTATAAGAGAAAAATGGGAGTTACTGCTGGATCTTCATTAGTGAACTTCTGCTCAGTTCTACAGGGTTCTGTATATATATATATATATATATATATATATATAACTCCATCTGCGTTTCTGTACATGTAACACCGCCGCCCCCCCGCCGCTGAGGTCAGTGTGTGATAGTGTGGCACCTCGGTCAGCAGGAAGCGAGTGTGTGAGGTAGTGTGTGTGAGGATAATGAGGTTTCACAGCGAGGTATCTGCAGCCCATCACGCTCTCCAGCCTCTCTCCTACAGCTCCCAGGAACACGCTACTGCAGATAACACCAGCTACTGCAGCAAAATAGCCACCAGTATGGGCCGTGGGAGGCATGTGGGCAGCCGGCATTTTTAACAAGGCTGGCAACGACACACACACAAAGAGAAAGAGAGAAAGAGAGAGAGAGAGAAAGAAAGATAAGAAAAATAAGAAATAAAACAAACACTCCTATCATATTTTGGCAGCATTTTGACATTACATTAACACTTTATTCAGCATCTATTCAGCATAATTATTCAGTTTCCACTATGAATTATTCAGTGTCTATCCTAAACTGTTCAGAATCTTACATTAGTCATTCAGTAACTACTGTAATCTACTTAGTATCCACTCTGAATTATTTAATATTTACTGTTGCTTAAGCTGTATCCACTATGAAGTATCCAGCATGTAGTAAGTATTATTCAGTACTGGATTCCACTATGAACTATTCAGCATCCACTATGAACTACTCAGTGTCCACTTTTATTTACTTAGTATCCACTATGTATCCCTCATTAACCACTACGAATTACTCAGAATTTATTAGTATTGTCTCAGTATTCACTATGAAATATTCGGTAATGACAATAAACTATTAAAAAATGATTCATTATTTGCTATGAACTATTCAGCATTCACTCTGAATTACTCAGTATCCACAAAGAACTACTCAGTGTCCACTATGAATAGCTTAGTATCCACTATGAGTTACTCAGTATTTGTTATGAATTACTCAGTATTTACTATCAATTATTAAGTATTTACAATGAATTAATCAGTATTCACTATGAATCATTTAGTATAAATTATGAATTACTCAGCATCCACTATGAATTACTTAGTGTTTATTAGATAGATAGATAGATAGATAGATAGATAGATATATAGATAGATAGATAGATAGATAGATAGATAGATAGATAGATAGATAGATAGATAGATAGATAGATAGATAGATAGATAGATAGATAGATACTTTATCGATCCCGAAGGAAATTTAGCAGCCAGTAGCAATTACACAACACAGTAGAAACAAAAACAATACACAGTAGAAACAAACAATAAGTGTAGTACAATACACTTATTGAGGGATAAAATTCTAAATTGAGACTTAAAAAAATATACACATAAATATATAAATACAAAAAAACTATAGAAAGTGTGGAAGTAAACAGTCGTAGATATGAGGTAGTGCAGTAAAAGAATAAACTAAGTATAAGAGGTATTAGTAGATATGACTATTAAACATAAACATGTGCAAGTATTATATTTAAGTTAGGTGCGTAGTGTAGTGTCCAGGAGTGCAAGTGTACAGGATGTACAGTAGAGTGTCCAGGAGTGCAAGTGTACAGGATGTACAGTAAAGTGACAAGTGTCCAGGAGTGCAAATAAACAGTATATACAGTAAAGAGGCAAAAGAGTCTCAGGGTGTAGATGTGTATGGTGTTTTTCCAGTACAGATGAAAAAAAAAAAAAAAGGCTGTGATTAAGAAAGCACATATGAGCCTTGTTCCTCATCTGTCCTCTCTCTTCCGGCTCCACTGGGAGGAGTTGAAGAGTCTGATGGCTCTCGGGACGAACGATCTTCTCAGTCTGTCCGTAGAGCAGCTCTGTGACAAGAACCTGCCACTGAAACTGCTCCTATGATCCATGATGATGGAATGTAATGGGTGACCATCATCATCCATGATGGAGAGTAGTTTGTGCAGTGTCCTCCTCTCTGCCACCGTTACCACAGAGTCCAGCTCCACGCCAACCACGGACCCCGCACGCCTGACCAACTTGTTCAGACGCATCTCGTCCCTCTTCTTCATGCTTCCTCCCCAGCACACCACAGCATAGAAAAGACAGCTGGACACCACAGTCTGATAAAACATCAGCAGGAGCTTCCGACAGATGTTAAAAGACCCCAGCCTCCTCAGGAATTACTATTATGAATTACTCAGTATCTGCTATAAACTATTCAGTATTTACTATGAACTATTTAGCATCCTATATTAATTACTTAGAATCCATTATGAGTTACCCAGTATCCACTATGAGCTTCCCAGTATCCACAATGAGTTACTCAGCATCCACTATGAGTTACTCAGTATCCACAATGAGTTACTCAGCATCCACAATGAGTTACTCAGTATCCACAATGAGTTACTCAGCATCCACTATGAGTTACTCAGTATCCACAATGAGTTACTCAGCATCCACTATGAGTTACTCAGTATCCACAATGAGTTACTCAGCATCCACAATGAGTTACTCAGTATCCACAATGAGTTACTCAGCATCCACTATGAGTTTCTCAGTATCCACAATGAGTTACTCAGTATCCACAATGAGTTACTCAGTATCCACAATGAGTTACTCAGTATCCACAATGAGTTACTCAGCATCCACTATGAGTTACTCAGTATCCACAATGAGTTACTCAGTATCCACAATGAGTTACTCAGTATCCACAATGAGTTACTCAGTATCCACAATGAGTTACTCAGCATCCACTATGAGTTACTCAGTATCCACAATGAGTTACTCAGTATCCACTATGAGCTTCCCAGTATCCACAATGAGTTACTCAGCATCCACTATGAGTTACTCAGTATCCACAATGAGTTACTCAGTATCCACAATGAGTTACTCAGTATCCACAATGAGTTACTCAGTATCCACAATGAGTTACTCAGCATCCACTATGAGTTTCTCAGTATCCACAATGAGTTACTCAGTATCCACAATGAGTTACTCAGCATCCACTATGAGTTTCTCAGTATCCACTATGAGCTTCCCAGTATCCAAAATGAGTTACTTAGCATCCACTATGAATTACTCAGTATCCACTGAGTTACTCAGTATCCACTGAGTTACTCAGTATCCACAATGAGTTTCTCAGTATCCACTGAGTTACTCAGCATCCACTATGAATTACTCAGTATTCACAATGAAATATTCAGTATCCACAATGAGTTACTTAGTATCCACAATGTAATACTCAGTAAGTACTAGGAATTGTTAACTGTCTTCACTTTCTGCAGTATCAGCTGTAAGTTATTTCACATTTACTATGAATTACTTAGTATCCACTATGAGTTTATCACTATCCACAATGAATTACTCAGTATCCACAATAAATTACTCAGGATCCCCTATGAATCACTCAGCATCCACTATGAATTACTAAGCATCCACTATGAATTACTCATTGTCCACTATGAATCACTTAGTATACACTATGAATCACTCAGCATCCACTATGAATTACTCACTATTGACTTTGAGTTACTCGGTATCCACAATGAAATATTCAGTATGTATTATGAACTATAACGTCTTCTATAAATCTTTTGGGTATCCACTGCACTTTCTTCAGTATCAGCTGTAAGTTATTTAATATCCACTATGAATTATTCATTATTTGTATGATAAAGACAGTATTCAGTTTAAAGTGTAAAATCTGTAGCTACCTGTTTAGCTAAAGGCTAAAGGCGCTAACACATGAGGTGCTTATGAGACCTATTCATCTTACACAGCCCGGGACACAGTATCGTATCCTCGCCTGACATCAGTCCCACAGCTCACACACACACACACACACTCTGTCGCGTTTATGAGCAGACGTAGTGACTCCGGGGCCGGGGCCCAGCGCCATAAACAGCAGCTTCAATAACAGGATTATGAAAGCAGGAGAGATATAGTCGTGGCTGAGAGCAGGAGTGTGTGTAAGAGCTGCTTTTATAAAGGAATAGATCTCATCATCTGACACAAGCGTCTTCTCCCACGAGCCGCCATCTACATCCCTTACACTATACCGCCATGAACAACATCACCAGCTATAAATACAGCAGCCCTGCCTCTGGTGTGTGTGTGTGTGTGTGTGTGTGTGTGTGTGTGTGTGTGTGAGGAGTGTGTGTGTGTGTGCGTTTGCTGTGTTTTGAGTTCAGCACCTCGGACAGCAGCTCGGTGGTCCATGCACCAGCGCCCAGTAAAAATCACAGGTGTTAAAGCAGCTCCTACAGAGCAGATCACACTCAAATAAAGTGGAATCTGATTCACTTTAACTTCACCAGCTGCACTGAGCTATACTGAACAACACCATTAAATATTAAAGTGATAGTTTGGGCAAAAAAAAAAAAAAAAAAAAAACACAGTTTCTCCTTTAATAGTATCCTACACTGGTGAACTGTGTGTATATTCTGTAGGTATATACAGGGGTTGGACAATGAAACTGAAAGACCTGTTTCATTTTAGTGTGGGAGGTTTGTTTCATGGCTAAATTGGAGCAGCCTGGTGGCCAATCTTCATTAATTGCACATTGCACCAGTAAGAGCAGAGCGTGACGGTTCAATTAGCAGGGTAAGAGCACAGTTTAGCCGTTTTGCTCAAAATACTGCAAGCACACAACATTATGGGTGACAAACCAGAGTTCAAAAAAGGACAAATTGTTGGTGCACGTTTTCCTTGGAGCATCTGTGACCAAGACAGCAAGTCTTTGTGATGCATCAAGAGCCACGGTATCCAGGGTAATGTCAGCATACCACCAAGAAGGACCAACCACATCCAACAGGATTAACTGTGGATTCTGTAAGAGGAAGCTGTCTGAAAGGGATGTTCGGGTGCTAACCCAAATTATATCTAAAAAAAACATAAAACCACGGCTGATCAAATCACGGCAGAATTCAATGTGCACCTCAACTCTCCTGTTTCCACCAGAACTGTCCGTCACCACAATAAATTATTGTGCTCTAAAACCAGGTGTTTCAGTTTCATTGTCCAACCCCTGTAGGTATGTATTTAAATTAAAAAAATAAAAACATGGAAATTGTAAAGATTGTGACGCTCAGATTCTGTGAGCAGAATCTAAACACAGAGCTGAGAAAAAAAAAACAGACCAGTTCAAAAACCCCAAAACTGTTACATCACAGTCTTGACTGGTTATGTTTGTGCCTAATGCATAATGTACACAAACAAACACATATTCCGAGTTGACATTGCCCTCCAAACATTGAGATGCACCTGAACCACAGATGAATTGCCAAAGTTTAACATGCGTTAGAAGATGTGTTACTTTTATATTGTTATATTAGAATATATATTTTAGCCTAAAAGTGTTATGGAATAAATACTACAAAACATCAAAATGTAAAATACTTAGAGCATATAATCGAACATCTCTTTTTTCCCGGCATTTCAGATCCTTAACACTGCTACTGCTTACCTTAGAAACAGCTCAAAATCATGTATCTAATTTATCATAAAATATAATACGTTTTTCCATTTATAGCCATAGAATTAAAACCAGAAATCAAATAAAACAGCAGCAGCAGCAGCATAAACTGCAACAAGCAGGATAGCAGAGATGTTATATTATGACCAGTCATTAAAATCTATAAAATTCTAAGACTTGCCATTCGAGAATTTAAATGTACTTTTAAATATTACTTTTTATTTTTGCAAGGTTTTAAAAATATATATTTTCTGTAATGTTTTTTTTGTGTTATAGATAGATAAATTCAAGTAAAACATGCGATTTATCTTATCTATGTCGGAGATTATCAGAGATATTAAATTATTAAATTATTTTTTATTTTATGGTTGTAAATGTAAAAAAAAATAATATTCTATGGTAAATTAGATATGTGATTTTGAGCTGTTTCTGAGGTAAAGAGACGTTCATTTACACCCTTAAACTATTTTACATTTTTGTAAAATATTATTTTGGGAATCAGGTGTGAAATTGACGTTCTTAAAGTTACATTGTCGTAAAGTTGTTTGTAAATCGCTAAGATCTTTCGTTATCGGGAAACACCCCAGAGCTGTGAAACAGACCAATTCAAAAACTCCAAAACTGTTACATCACAGTCTTGACACATTATGTTTGTCCCCAGATAAAGTACATTAACAAACACATTCCTAATTGACTTTGCCCTCTACAAGTCTACAAGATGCATGTGAAGCACAGATTAATCACCAGTTTAATCACTACTTTAACATCACAGTAATAGTTCTTCAAGTCTTTATGCAAAGCTGCTAGTGAAAAAGCAAGAGCTCAGCCAATCAGAGAAGAACAAGGGTTAACCAGGTCGATGTCATTGGGTGCAAGGCTAAAAGTTAACCAGTCTTTGCTTAGGCTTTCTGTGGTTGGTGGGGTACAGGATCATGTTTAGGGAAAAGATTAGATTTTTTGGATTTGTAGAATTAGTTTTGTAATCAGGATTTTTTTTGTTTGTTTTATTGACTTTTATTTTGACCAAATTTGTAATTTTTTGTATTGATGGCTTATATTTTGACAGTCTTTGTATGCTTGTGTTTTTGTATTCTTTTTTGCTTGACAGTAATGGTGACATATTGTGACAAAGTCTGTTATTTTTTTGTATTAGTGACTTTTATTTTGACAAAGTTTGTTTTTCAATTTATACTGTTATTCCTTTTTTTAAAATGTTTTGTTTGTTTGCTGTCCACAAGTGCACACACCTTGGGGATTAAAATTCACTGCTAATTTATGTACATTTCAGGTGCACAAATATACAGTGGGTTGCAAAAGTATTCATACCCCTTGAACCTTTTCACATTTTTATTTTTTATTTATTTTACTGAGACTATAAGTTATAGACCAACACAAAGGAGCAAATAATTCTTAAGTAGAATGAAGATAACAAAAAGTAACACTGCTCATCACCTACCATCCCTATTGTGAAACATGGTGGTGGCAGCATCATGCTGTGGGGATGCTTTTCTTCAGCAGGGACAGATTGGGAAGCTGGACAGAGATAATAAAAAGAAGGATGGAGTTAAATACAGGGCAGTCCTAGAAGAAAACTTGTTGAAGGCTGCAAAAGACTTGAGGCTGGGAAGGAGATTCTCCTTCCAGCAAGACAATGACCCTAAATATACAGCCGGAGCTACAGTGGAATGGGTTAGATCAGAGAAAATTCATGTGTTAGAATGATTCAGTCCTGAAAGACCTAAATCTCATTGAGCTTCTGTGGCAAGACATGAAAACTGCTGTTCACAGACACTCTACATCCAACCTGACTGAGCTTGATGAGCTGTTTTGTAAAGAAGAATGAGTAAAAATCTCAGTCTCTAGATGCGCAAAACTGATAGAGACAAACCCCCAAATGACTTGCAGCTGTAATTACAGTGAAAGGTGTCTCTACTAAGTGTTTACACCATGTTCCAAATTATTGTGCAAATTGGATTTGAAGTATTATAAAGGTAATTTTTTTTTTTGTTTTCTCAGTTAAACTCATGGATGGTATTGTGTCTCAACGCTCTTTGGATCACTGAAATCTCCTATCTCAGACACCTGTGATAATTAGTTTGCCAGGTGAGCCCAATTAAAGGAAAACTACTTAAAAAGGATGTTCCACATTACTAAGCAGGCCACAGGTTTCAAGCAACATGAGCAGCTGCTAAAAATGCCGTTACAAACCAGCAAACAGATATTTGAAGCTGCTGATGCCTCTGGAGTCTCGCGAACCTCAAGGTGTAGAACCTTCAAAGGCTTGCTGTGGTGCATAAACCTACTATTCATCCACCTTTAACCAGAGCTCACCAGCAGAAATGGTTGCAGTGGCCCCAGACATACATGAAGACTAATGTCCAAACAGTCTTATTTACTGATGAGTGTCGTGCATTAACCCTGGATGGTCCAGACGGAGGGAGTAGTGGATGGTTGGTGGATGCCCACCATGTTCCAACAAGGCTGCGACGTCAGCAAGGAGGGGGCGGAGTCATGTTTTGGGCTGGAATCATGGGAAGAGAGCTGAAGGTGTGGAAATGACCTCAGTAAAGTATATAGAGTTTCTGACTGACCACCTCCTTCCATGTTACAAAAAGAAGAGCCGTGCCTTCCGGAGCAAAATCATCTTCATGCAGGACAATGCACCATCTCATGCTGCAGAGAATACCTCTGTGTCATTGGCTGCTATGGGTATAAAAGGAGATAAACTCATGGTGTGGCCCCATCTTCCCCTGACCTCCTGAACCCTATAGAGAACCTTTGGAGTATCAAGTATCAAGCAGAAGATCTATGATGGTGGAGGCAGTTCACATCAGAACAGCAGCTCTGGAAGGATATTATTCTGACATCATGCAAAAAAACTACAAAACTACAACTACAACTACAAACATTCACAAGTTCAATGGATTCAGGAATTGTGAAGGTGATATTAAAGAAGGGTTCCTATATTAACTTGTTACTTGGACTGTTTTTGTGATGTTTTTGATTGAAATAGCTTTTTGATTTCAGCGAATGTGAAATCCTCCTAATGCTGCAAATTCAACAAATTACCATTTTCAGTTCTTTATAACCTATAAAATGTTTTGAAACTCTGCATTTTGTGCATTTTGAATTTTCATATTGGGAGTATGGGGTGGTTATGAGATGGTTTAATGGTATATAAGCTCTGGTTGGGTTGGGTTTTCTGATGGTATGGGAGTAAGGGGTAGTTATGAGATGGTTTAATGGTATATAAGCTCTGGTTGGATTGGGTTTTCTGATGGTATGGGAGTATGGGTTGGTTATGAGATGGTGTAATGATATATAAGCTCTGGATGGGTTGGGTCTATTGATGGTATGGGAGTAGCGGCGGGTCCAGTATCATTGGGAGGTTTGTTCAATAAAATTTGATTTATACTCTAATGGATGACAACTTTTATTATACTGACTGTCATTTGCATCGACGACATGCATTTTCCCAAAATCAGGGAAAAATATGAATTGCATAATAATTTAGAACGCAGTGTAATTAGGTTGTTAATTAACTAAATGTAAGCCATTTAGCTCCAGTGCTAATACAGCTAAAAACACAGAAACAGAACATCCTACAGTAGGCCAAGATTTGATTCAGTGCTAAACTATTGCTTTAACCTAGTAAAATATTTAAATATCTGAAAGAAGGCAGCATTGCAGCAGCGTTGCTCTTAAAGCGTCGAGTCAGGATGACATACGTGAGTCGAGACATGTCCCCCGTCTGCCTCTCTGTGAGGAGAATTGTTTAACATTAGCATATTTGAGTCTGTGTAAGTCACGTTTAAGCCTTTGTAAGAGCTAAATTGCTTTTTCCCTCTGACAGCGGCGGGTCCAGATAGCGGCCCACTCCGCCTCTCATCTTTAAGCTGTTCCCCATCACCCAGCATGCTCCAGTCTGCAGCGGCAAACCCACTGATTAAACACCTCAGCAACACACAGACCCAGCCCAACCAGAGCTTATATACCATTACACCACCCTATAACCACCACATACTCCCATACCATCAGAAAACCCAACCCAACCAGAGCTTATATACCAGTATTCCACCCTATAACCACCAGATACTCCCATACCATCAGAAAACCCAGCCCAACCAGAGCTTATATACCATTACATCACCCTATAACCACCCTATACTCCCATACCATAAACAGATCCAACCCAAAAAGAGCTTATACAGTATACAATTACACCATCCCATAACCACCCTTTACTCCCATACCATCAGAAAACCCAGCCCAACCAGAGCTTATATACCATTACACCATCCTATAACCACCCCATACTCCCATACCATCAGAAAACCCAGCCCAACCAGAGCTTATATACCATTACACCATCCTACAATCACCAGATACTCCCATACCATCATCAAACCCAACCCAACCAGAGCTTATATATACCATTACACCACCCTATAACCACCCCATACTCCCATACCATCAGCAGATCCAACCCATCAAGAGCTTATACAGTATACAATTACACCATCCCGTAACCACCCAATACTCCCGTACCATCAGAAAACCCAACTCAACCAGAGCTTATATACCATTACACCACCTTATACCCACCAGATACTCCCATACCATCAGAAAACCCAACCCAACCAGAGCTTATATATACCATTACACCACCCTATAACCACCCCATACTCCCATACCATCAGCAGATCCAACCCATCAAGAGTTTATACATTATACAATTACACCATCCCATAACCACCCAATACTCCCGTACCATCAGAAAACCCAACTCAACCAGAGCTTATATACCATTACACCACCCTATAACCACCCCATACTCCCATACCATCAGCAGACCCAACCCAACCTGAGCTTATATACCATGACACCACCCCATAACCACCAAATACTCCCATACCATCAGAAAACCCAAGCCAACCAGAGCTTATATACCATTACACCACCCTATAACCACCAGATACTCCCATACCATCAGCCGACCCAAATCAACCAGAGCTTATATACCATTACACCAACCTATAACCACCACATACTCCCATACCATCAGAAAACCCAGCCCAACCAGAGCTTATTTACCATTACACCACCCCATAACCACCCCATACTCCCATACCATCAGAAAACCCAGCCCAACCAGAGCTTATATACCATTACACCATCCTATAACCACCCCATACTCCCATACCATCAGAAAACCCAGCCCAACCAGAGCTTATATACCATTACACCACCCTATAACCACCAGATACTCCCATACCATCAGCCGACCCAACTCAACCAGAGCTTATATACCATTACACCACCCTATAACCACACTATACTCCCATACCATCAGCAGACCCAACCCAACCAGAGCTTATATACCATTATACCACCCTATAACCACCCTATACTCCCATACCATTAGCAGACCCAACCCAACCAGAGCTTTTAAACCATTACACCACCCTATAATCACCAGATACTCCCATATCATCAGCAGACCCAACCCATCAAGAGCTTATACAGTATACAATTTCACCATCCCATAACCACCCAATACTCCCATACCATCAGAAAACCCAACCCAACCAGAGCTTATATACCATTATTCCACCCTATAACCACCATATACTCCCATACCATCAGAAAACCCAACCAGAGCTTATATACCATTACACCACCCTATAACCACCCCATACTCCTATACCATCAGCAGACCCAACCCAACCAGAGCTTATATACCATTACACCATTCCATAACCACCCCATACTCCTATACCATCAGCAGACCCAGCCCAATCAGAGCTTAAATACCATTACACCAACCTATAACCACCAGATACTCCCATATCACCAGCAGACCCAACTCAACCAGAGCTTATATACCATTACCCCACCCTATAACCACCAGACACTCCCATACCATCAGAAAACCCAACCAAACCAGAGCCTTTATACCATTACACCACCCTATACTCCCATACCATAAACATATCCAACCCAACAAGAGCTTATACAGTATAAAATTACACTATCCCATAACAACCCTTTACTCCCCTACCATCAGCAGACCCAACCCAAATAGAGCTTTTATACCATTATACCACCCTATAACCACCCCATACTCCCATACCTTCAACAGATCAAACCCAACCAGAGCTTATATACCATTACTCTCCTGTGACTCAAGGTTCAAGGTGTGAATAAGGAGTAGGGCTGTTAAATTCTGTGTTTTGCTTACAATTCCCTTATATTGGCCCCTGGATATGGCACCTCATGGCACCTTATGGCAAAGAACTCTCTGAGGATGTGAGAAACAGAATTGTTGCCTTCCACAAGATGACCTAGGCTAAAGGAAGATTCCAAACATCATGAAACTAAGATAAAGCACAATGGCCATATAGCTTTATACATGTAAGACAGGTTATACGAGAGTTTTCCTAACAGGCCCCACATTTAGAATAGGTATCTTCAGAGTCAACTAAGGAAGAGTCCACATGTTCAAGTTTGGCTTAATTAAATAGGGGCAGGAGTGCTGCCAGCATTGCTGCAGAGGTTAAAAGAGAGAGAGAAGTCCAATGAGAAAGTGACTATAGAAGGGGAGCGCGACAGTGAAGAGAGAGATGAAGATAAGAAAATATATAATACAATTATTTCAGAAATGTAAGGGGCATACTTATTTTTTGTGACAAAGAAAAAGAGAGAGATAATGGGGGAAGGGGAGAAATACGCAGACATGGGAGAGACAGAGGGAGAGAGAAAAAAAAATATTAGAGATGCAGAGATTAGAGGAGAAGGAAAGGTAAGCGAAAAAGAGAGACACACAGTGAAAGAGACATAAAGTGAAAGAGAAGACAAAGACAAATAGAGTGGGAAGATGGGGCAAGTTAGAAGAAGACAAGACAGAGAGAGAACAGAAGAACAAAGAGTAAAGAAGAGACAGAGAGACAGAAATACTGAGAGAGTGTGAAGAGAAAGAGATGGAGAGAGACGTGAACGAGACATAAAATGGGAGAGGAGGAGAAGAAGAAGAAAGCATTTGGGAGATGAGATAGAATGGACAAATTGTTAGAGAGAAAGAGAGGTAAGAGACAAAGAGGGAAAGTAAGAAAAAGACATAATGGTGAAAAGAGAGAGTGAAAGAGGAGAAAAGACAAATAGAAGAGGAAAAGAAAGAGACATATAATGATTTACAGAGAATAAAGAAGAGACAGAGAGAGAGAGAGAGAGAGAAATACTGAGATAGTGTGAAGAAAAAGAGATAGAGAGGGACAAAGGGATTCGAGGGAATTAAGAAAAAGAGATGTTGAGAGAGAAAAGACAAAAGGTGAGGGAGTAAAAGAGGTAACATAGAGAGAGAGACTGTGTGAAGAAAAAGAGACAGAGACAGAGAGAATAATGGTTTACTGAGAGAATAGAGTGAGAGAGAGAGCAAAAAAGAAAGAGAGAAGAAATACATTCAGAAAGAAATATACAATGGGAGAGAGAGAGAAGAAGAGAGGAAGAAGAAAAATCTTAGAGATGAAGATAGAAACAGAGACAAAGACACAATAGAAACATCATTGACAAAAGAGAAAGAGTGAAAGAGGAGAAAAAGAGAAATAGAGAGAGAAGAAGGTGCAAGTTAGAAGAAGACAAAAAGAGAAAACGAGAGAGATACAATGAGAGACAGAGAATAAAGAAGAGACAGACAGAAAAATACTGAGAGATTGTGAAGAGAAAGAGATGGAGAGAGAAGAAGGGATCAGAGAGAATGAAGAAGAGAGAGATATTGAGAGAGAAAGTGTGAAGGGGCGAGAGAGTAAAAGAGGGTACATAGAGAAAGAGACAATGTGAAGAAAAAGGTGTGACTGAGAGAATAGAAAGAGTAAAGCGAGAGAGAAAGAGAGAGAGAGAGTAAAGAGACAGAGAGAGAGAGAGAGAGAGTGTGTAGAGAGAGCAGTAAACAGTGTGATTAAATGATATTGCCTTGCTTTTAGTTCACAGAGAGGTTAGCTGCCAGCAGGCAGGAATCTGTGATTAGCTCCATTAGTGTGTGTGTGTGTGTGTGTGTGTGTGTGTTTGTGTGTTTGTGTGTGTTTGTGTGTGTGTGTGTGTGTGTGTGCATGCTGTATTATGTGTACAATTTATACAATAAGAACTACAGTGTAGCCTAAAATCATAAAAAAAAACTGTGCATTTTTAAATACTAGTCTATTCTCCAGTGATGTTACCACCCAAAGTGGACAGTGCAGTGCAGTAAGTGGTACTGATAGTGAGCGGCGGCTTCTGGCTAGAATTTCCATGTGAACAGACAATCGATTCACATCCACACTCAATGAATAAGACCACGCCCACATATCCCACAGGTCAGTGCAGTGTTCTTTAGCTTATTAGCTTGTTAGCTTACTAGTTCCTAAACTTTGAGTTGTATATGTGTTTGTTTCTAAAGGGAGACAAACACACACAGACAGTTCTTGGTTCATTTATGACTGTAGAAGCTTCCCTCTTTGTGTGTTTGTGTGTGTGTGTGTGTATGTCTGTGTGTGTTTGTGCTCATTTATGTCTGCAGTAGAATCAGTGCTGTGCTAAAGGAAGCAGCCTGTATTCCCAATTTACCCGTAAACATCCTGAGCAGGAGCACAGCTTCAGCTATTAGCGCTCACCGCTAGCACCACTAATGCTAAACCACTTCTGCTCCACTGGAACCACCTCGATAATATTTATCTCAAACCACTGCAGCATTCACTCTGATGTTTTTTTTTTTTTTTTTTTTAGGGTACAATAACACAAACACACGCCTTTAAAAAGTCGGGCAAGTCCAGATTGTGGTGCTTTGTCTTATGGTGCTTGGTACCAAGAAGTGAGTATTTTTTTAAAAATCGTCAGTGTGCCTTTTACCAGTCAGCTTGTAAGGAGCAGTAAAGCCAAGGCTGTAGCAGTATTAGCATTAGCTGCTAACCACGCTAAGCGTTAGCTCTTTTTTTCTGTTCAGAGGCGAGTATATCGTACTGTAGCTTGCATTTACCATGTTAAAACGAGTTACGTGGGATGAGGCCTGTTAACTTAGAAAGAAAACATGGCGACACCCCTGTTCCTTACTAGTAGAATGTTCTTTTTGAAACTATATTATTTACTTTCTGTAAAAAGCTGATTTTCTTTTTTGACTAATTGGGTCCTGCTGATCCCAAATGGTAAAAATATTTTAAAATGTTAATATGAGCAAATATATATATATATATATATATATATATATATATATATATATATATATATATATATATATATATATATATATTTTTTTTTTTTTTTTTTTTTTTTTTTTGCAAAAACGATTTCCTAAACAACAACAAAGTTAAGATTTTACACTTGTTTGCTCCTCCTAAATAGATGGAAATATTTTAAATGCACAAAAATGTCCGGGTCTCAGGAGGATATAAACTTTGCAGATCACTAATTGGTCACAGAGGTTCATGACCCTACAAGCTGCAAAAAGCTACAACCCAAGAACCTTGAACACAAACCCTTAAGCAGTCTCCATTGTCTATCTCTTTCGCATTATAATGTAGTAACTGTGCTCTGTGATGTCACCACCTACCAGTTGAGAAAAGTCAAAATTTCAAGGCAACTTACTGCACTAGATTTTTGAGTTTTGAGGCTCAAACTCAAACTTTGAAAAAAAAAAAAAACACCACCAGTTGTGCCAAATTGACAATTGTGGTTTAGATCATTTAATTTTATCGATGCATAAAAATAAATACAAATCAAATATAAAGTTTCGCCAACTTAAAAAATGCACTGTTTTTAGTTGACCTAATTTAAGTTCCATGACATGTGTATTGTAAGTTCTATAAAAGGGTTTAGACGATACTTCTGGGTAGTGTGCCTCTTGGTGAAAGACCAGACCTCCCTCAGTGACATATTTGAAGATATTTTGCTTAGTTCATTGCAAAAATTCCATTGGTAAACACTAGACAAAATAAATGCGAATTAAGACAAATATATGTATATTAAGCAAAAATCTGCCAATAGGGTAAGCAAAATTTTCTTAATAAGATTTCTTACAAAAAGCAATGGCAAAGTCTCGAAATGAGTAAAGTAACACCTAAATCAAGCAAAAAAGTCACTTTTTTTGGAAACAAGAATAAGAATAACTTGATTGCTGCTTGATTGTCCTCATTTTGAGGTTAAAATTACTTAAATTAAGGTAAAAATTCTAAGTAAGAATGATTAAGATAATTATCCCTAAAATAATAAAAATAAGCAAAATAATCTAACACTTACACACAATGCTTAGTAAGACAAAAAGTCTTATTAGAGAAGAAAATAAGATTTGTTGCCTTAAATTTAGAAAAATTCACTTGCTAAGATTTAGTTTTTTTACAGTGTCGACAGACTTTGAGAAGACTGTAAAATAATTAAAAAAGACTAAAGTATGAATGAATGCCTTGCCAGAAGTTTTTGGTGCTCCTGTTTCAGCCTGTTTTGGTCCGGTGGAGGAGTGGAAGGGGAAGAACGACAGGATTTCGGCTCCTACTCTTGAATATTTATAACATGCAATCGTATCTCCTCTGATTGGCTTACAACACTGTGATGCTTCTTCCATGGCTCTGCAGTGGGCGGTCCCAAGCTACAGTGGACAAGGCCATGAATCCTAATTTACGAGTTAAGGTCAGTCCAGGTGCTTTTCCTGATTCACTTGTTTTTTTGTCTATTTTTTTTATTGGCTAATGCAGGAAGTGGGGGGCGGAAGAACAGTTTCACATGCAGCCACATACACAACTCGGAGTGATCTATTGATTTTTACCATTAAAGTAAGTACTAAATGGTTTCAAGTGAAATTACATCTTTAAGACAACCTGTTCTTACTTACAGATTTTTTGTGATTTTTTTTTTTTTTTTTTTCCATGAATGAGAATTTCATTAAAGATTATTTTCTACCATGCCCACGGAAGAACATTTAGCCACAGCTGTAGTATTTTGTTCAGTAAAAAACACAAAACAAAAAGATGTTCATGTAGCCACTTTAATGCTGTTTGAAGGTTGGGTAACACTTTATTGGATGGTCCATTTGATGGCCTCTTTGATGCTCAACTAACTTTCAACTAACATTCAACTACATGTCTATTAAATGCAAATGAACTGAAAGGTGAAAGTAAATGATTCTCTATTGAATATAACCCTACATTCAACTCTAATCCAAACACTAATCTTAATATTATAGGATTGGGTTTAGGGTTAGATTTTAAGTTTAGGTTAAGGTTAGGGTAAGGGTTAGGGTTAGGTGTAGGGTTTGATTTTATGGTTGATTAAGGGTTAAGGTTAGGGTTAGGTATAGGGTTAGGTTCTATTTTTAATCCTTTACATTCAACATAGGGTTAAGTTAAATTTAATGGACATTCAATTCAGTGATAGTTGAATGTCAGTTGAGCATCAACAAGACCATAAAATGGACCATCCAAGTAAAGTGTTACCGAAAGTTGAGAGAGCGAGAACCTGCTGTTTAGTCAGTTAATAATCACATATATAGTTGCAATAACACAATTAAAAACTTGTTTTTATATTAAACATAGTCGATTTTTATTATAATGTCAAAACAAGAATAATATAACATTACGCCAAACAATTGATATGATGGCACAACTACAGAAAAAACGCCATTTGTTGTAAGGCTGGCGTTCGGTGACTTGCATCTTTGCATCCATTGGAATGACCAGGTCAACTATAGGAAAATCCTTTCAGCCATTTGCGCCAAAATAGTGAACTGTGATGGGAATCCCCCCTGGCGGACGGAATATGCCTCTCTATTTTCCTTTTGTTGCCAGGGAACATGAGTCTCGCTGAGTCTCTAGAAGCTGTATTTTCAGCCCTTTATCAGCCTTACAAAGAGGATAACGCGGCTTCCTGCAGTAAGCTCACATTTCCTTAAGTCCTCAGTACATGGCCATGTCTAAATGCGTCTTGACAAGATATCTCGAATGCTTGCATTAAAGGAATTACAAGAATTGTAGCTCTTATGATTGCTTTGTTTCCACTGCAAAGACCATGTTCCAATCCTTTCCTGTATAGAGTCTGAATTCTGGGAATGATCTTTGATGTTGCAACCTGCTGATGGCTTTGTCCACTTCTGCCTGTGCTTTTTTTTTCTGTCCTGTTTGGAATGGGGACACAGTGGGTTGTGGACTCCCTCAGTTCTAGGAATAATGATTTCTCCTATTTGTAACCCCAGGCTACTGGACTGGAATGGCAGCTGCAATTCTTTGTTTCCCAAGAGGGGAGATAAGGATTGCTGCAACCCAGCAGATGGAGGAGGTATGAGGATAGACCCAGGCTATCCCTCTTGTATGAGGATGTGGGCTATCCTCCAACCATGTCATTGATTTAAAGTGCACTTTTATGTTGGTTATGATTTCTGGTTCAAACCTGTTTTCCCTGTTCGCCTAAAAGCCAAACCATTCCCTATTAAAACAACTTAAAATAAATAATTAAACTCAAATAATATTTTTTACTTCATTTAAGAGGTTATAAAATCACATCAGATCAGATTACTCCTCCTAGAGCAGGGGTGTCCAAACTACGGCCCGCAAGGTATTTTAGAAATAGAATGAAAGTTGGCCCGCTGTTAAGCAGGTTTTTATAATGTGAGGTTCAAAGTTTGAACGCTAGGTGTCAGAAACGGGCCAAAGAATCTAAAAGCGGCAAGAGTGAAGTTTTAGCGCAGAAAAATGGGCCAAAGGGTCTAAAAGTGGAGAGGGTGCACAGTTGTAGCGCAGAAAAACTTGCCAAAGAGTCTAAAAGCGGAGAGAGTGCACAGTTATTTCGCAGAAAAACGGGCCAAAGTTTAATATTAAGAGACATCATGAAATGAAACATCAATTTGAAAAATCTTAGTTTACACAACACTGTCAAAGATAAAGATAGTAAGTCAAGTAAAATATTGTGTAAATGAAATAATCAGGAAAATGTATTATTTAAAGTGGTATATTTCATTATTTGTTTTATTATAGAGTCTGTGGCCCGTGACTTCAAATATATTTCTCCTTCTGGCCCCCAACAACAAAAAAAAAAATTGGACACCCCTGATCTAGAGTGTTTCTATTAGTAAGTCTCACACTCTTCCCATTGGCTCTCATCACCACTATTACACGTAAAGGGCGTGGCCTCCCTCACCATCATTGTGAAGTTGTTCCCCTCAGGCTATCTTCTCTGAGCTACTGAGGGAAGTTTTATATAATGGGTAAATGCTTGTATGCAGTGTTTTGTCGGCTGTAAGAGCAAGTTGTAAGAGTACAATTGCTTAACTGCACAGTTACACTGCTTTTACTTAAGAAATGAAAGTCTGATTACAGACTTTCAAAGTTTGCACAGCTTTAACTGTTACTTAATATTAGAATATTCAAAATCGTTTTTGAATCATTCTAACAAAATTTAGTAGGTTTTATACTTGTGACTATGGTAAGTAAATAAATAAATAAATAATGTAATTTTGGTTGAAAATAAAATTCAATTCAAAGGTAAAAATATACCTTTCTGTAACAGAAAAGTGTAAAAAAAAAGTGTAAAAAAAAAGAAGTGTGAAAAGGGATATTTATTATAAATCATCTTTTATCTTTGTTTTAAAGAACCTTTCGATACTTGGGTTAAATAATATATTGATTGATTTTAAATCAAAATGTTAGATTCTAATTAAATCATAAATATAAGTTGAAAAAACAAATATATTTAGGTGTAACAAATTAGAGCTTCTTTTTTTTTGGTTGGTCCAAAGTATCTTTTTATTTTTAGTGTGTATTATTTACTCTCGAAATAAGACTTAAAACTGTCTTAAAAGTCAATGTTACCCTTTGGTATAGTTTGAACCATAGACTGTATATAGCTGGTCAGAGCATCGTCTCTCAAAAGTGAAGCCACCACAGGTCGGGCGCCCGCTGCTGTTCGGTTTCAGAAAGCCGTGCAACCCCACCCATCCCCATAGGTTTCAATGGCAAAACAGACAATTTTCAATCACGTTTTTTTTCAATATACTGTAATTCTACCTCCTTTATTTAAATGCAGCAGCTAGTGTAACCTCTGCTTATATTGTCATATTTTTATATCCCCACAGAATTCGTTTTTAAAAACGTTATTTAGCTCTACTCAAAAAGGTGTGGTTATTGTAAAAGGGCTGGTTATGGGCGGGACCAAAAACAGACCGTCAGCTCCTCTCCTCCCCGCTCTGCAGTCTGTGACCGCGAGGCAGCCCTCAGGGGCGGGGTTATTCAAATGAGTAGGCTGCTCTCCACAGTCTTTCTCCCTCCTCTGGACTCTGGATTCATTTTCACTGAATGAATGGGAACGGCGACACGGCGTCCATCTTTTTTAACAGTCTCTGGTTTGAACCAAAGAGAATCAATCTCAGGTCAATTCAGGGCAATTTGAAAACTATTTTCAGATCTGCCTATCCAAGAGCTTCTGAGTGTTCTTCCGCAGGCCACATTTTGGACTGGTTGGCTAACCAACATTGAGATTTCATCTACACTTGTGGTAAAACAACAGTCATTCCTAAACCATTTGTTGAATTGAACATTCTGATTTGGGACTTGCATTTCTTGTCACCTATTTGTAAGGGTTTGGAGGAACTGTACACATTAATTTCACTGTTGTAGGTGGTCACCAGGCTGTTAGAGGAGTTTGGGCTTTAGCTCCCCAAAGCACTCCCAAGAAAAAGTCCAGAGCCAATGAGCTGATGTTGCCTAGTCTTTCATATTAGGCATATTTATTGCTTTGTTCTCTGGAACTTTCCGTCTTATTTAGAAAATTTTCAGGCAACTGGAAATGGTTTCTACATGTTCATGTGGGGCTTACATGGGTGAAACTGAACCTGGGTGAATTGGGCTCCAGGTGAGTTTGTACATGTTGATACTGAAACCCAGTTGGGCAAAGGAAGGGTGCTGGTTCAAGCCAATGAAAAGGAGTAACTGGGAAGCTATTTCTAGTTGTTGCTTCGGGTACTGGTAAAGTCACTAATGAACCTTCTTTTGATTGTGCTTATAAAACTCTAATGCCTTGATCAAGCCCAGCTTCAACTTCACCTTCTTCTATGCTTTTAAAATGAGGAATTTTACATTTTAAATTCAAGGAATTAAACATACTAGCAGAGCTTCTTGGCAACCTCACCAAACCTGCCCAAAACATCTCTCTTGCCTCCTCAAACATGATGTCCCCAAATTAATACATCTTTTTCCAGGTAATCAAATAATTACCCAGGACCTTATTTATCCAGGACCTTATTTGTCCAGGACCTTATTTGCTAAATATGGCTAATGGCTAAAAAACTTTAATATTTTAAGCTAGTGAGTAAGGGAGCGACTGAATTAGGAAGCGAGTGAATGACTGGGTGAGCGACTCCAGTAAGGATGGGAGGTTCTCAACACGCAACTAACAAGAGCAACCATTCTGAACCCAACTCTAAGTGGAGAATGGATGCACAAGACGGGTTCTTTTCCATTTTCTGTTCTCCCAGGTAGCTATCTTACTTGCAGAATTTCCTGGCAACCTCACCAAACCTGTCCAAAACCTGTCTCTTCAAATGATTCCAGATTGTTTTTCAGGTCAACCAATAATTGGTCCAATCCATCCATGACCAGGACCTCATTTGTCAAGGAGCTCATTTACCAAATATGCACATGCCAATAAAGCTTGCTATATTAAGAAAGCGAGTGAGGGAGCGAGTGAATAAGGGAGCGAATGAATGAGTGAGTGACTCCAATGGTGCTGGCAGCTACAGTGTAGAATGAAAGTGCAAAGTATGAAGGGTGCTGTTTCAAATGAATGGAAAGGAAAGACTTGATAGGTACTTCTAGTTGTGGCAGTGGGTACCCCTAGCAATCTGCCCGACTTCTTCTTCACCTTCTTCCACACCTTTCTCAGACTCACCCTCTCCTCCTACTGTGTATCACCAATTTTTCAGTTACTCTACATGTGGTTGCTTCTGCAGCATTAGTTTCTTTCCTATTTTCTGTTTCCCCAAGTAGCCAACTTACTGGCAGAGCTTCCTGGCAACCTCACCAAACCTGTCCAAAACCTGTCTCTCTTCACTCCTCAAACATGATGTCCCCAAATGATTCCAGCTTATTTTTCAGGTCAACCAATAATTGGTCCAATCCATCCATGACCAGGACCTCATTTGTCCAGGAGCTCATTTACTAAATATGCACATGCCAATAAAGCTTGCTATATTAAGAAAGCGAGTGAGGGAGCGAGTGAATGAGGGAGCGAATGAATGAGTGAGTGAGCGACTCCAGTGGAGCTGGATGGCGCTCAACAGGCAATTAAGCTACAGCAACCATTCTGAGCCCAACTCTAAGTGGAGCCCTTCCAGCAGCAGAAAAATCCAGCGATACCTGCCACTGCTGCTCAAGTCTCAAACCTGACAGCCATTAGAGAGTGAGGGAGAGAGGAATAGTGAGAGAGATAGTGAGAGATAGAGCGATTTAGCTGTGGTTTACAGGCACAAATGGCAGAGGGGGCCAAGCAGCCGAGAGAAGAGAAGAATCATAGGCAGCTTTGCTGTTCATGTCTTCATCTATTATAAACCATGCCGGGGTTGGGCTGTCAGTCAGGCAGAAAGGAGTTTATATTCCAGCATGCGAGAGTATTTCTCCACGGAGCATGAAATAGTGCGGAGCCTAGCGAGCTCACGATCAATTCTGCTCTCGCGCGGTCTTCGCTCTCCAAGCCAATATACAGTACACACTGCATAGTGAATAATACAAGCCGGTGCATTAATGCTATCAGGCGTCATGGGATGCTCTCTAATGATGCTTTCTTTGTTGTGTGAATGTGATGCTTACGGCTCCCCCCAGGTCCTACATGACAGCGGAGCTGTGAACGCTGAGCCGGAGCGTGATCTATATAAAAAACGTCCAAAGATCAAAAGCTGACAAGAAGTAAAAAGCCACTGGTTGTTCTTGCTGGAAGGCATGAGAGTGGCCCACTGATCCTCGCACGCTGCGACTCTGTCCCTGTGGACTACCCAAGGCAATTCGCGGCCTTGGAAAGGGCACTAGTCCATTCACTGGACTGTACAAATTCCACTTCTGTACACTTCTGTATCTCACCAGCGCAACAGCAAGGCTGTAGGAATAGAGCGGCTGTTTTTTAACAGGGCAAAACTGTAAAAAATTCATATCCTCCTATAAAACCCAACAAAATGTCCAAATGTTGCCTACCCCTTTACACGTCGTAGCTATTGCATGTCTCTAGTCTTCCAAGGCTCTATAAAGAAATGCTAACAATAGAATAGGGATAGAGACATATGGCTAGAGGTGTACACAGCCCCCAGTACCCCCAGAGCTGTGCAGGAACAGTGGAGGAACTGTGTTCTCTGGAATGATGGCGCTCTGTCCAATATTTTTGAAAAAAGGATGGGGAAAAGTTGGGGAGTAGGTGTGGATCTTTCCTGGACAGTAGAGACAGTTACCACGACAAAAGCAGGATAAACTTGGATAAAGTATTGTATTTTCTGCACTATAAGGCGTGCTTAATGTCTTAAAATTAAAATTCCTTTAATTTTCCTAAAAGGTTTCCTAAAAAGTTATAAAAACAGTGTGCTTTATAATCCAGTGCGCCTTAGAGTTTCAGTTTAGTTCTCCACCACAGAGACTGGAGCAGTATTAGCATTAGCCGCTAACCACGCTAAATACTAGCTCTTTCATCCTTTAGAGGTGAGTAGTATTGGCCTGTAGCCTACTGTTAACCCTGGCTAGCACTGCTGGAGCAGCATTAGCATTAGCCATTAACCATGCTAAGCGCTAGCTCTTTCGTCGTACAGAGACGAGTATATTGGATTGTAGTCTATGTGTTTACCATGTTAAAACAAGCTACATGGGACAAACCGCTAGCTAATATTGGCTAGCTGTCTTACCGGAACACTCAGGGTTCCTCAGTGTGGTGCTGTCTGGCCACATTAGCTGCTAACTGCTAGCACTAGCGTTTAGCCACTAATGCTAATGCTGCTGCACCCAGCCTTAGATGAAATTTGGAAATCTAAGCTTACTGTAAATGAATGGAGGTGCTTTACTCACCCAAATAAACCGTTTTCAGGAGAGAGATCTGTGTGGATTAATATCCAGCACTGTTTAACTTTAAAATATAAATATTTTTAAGAATGACACTTTTGCTTACCTTAGCTTTACAGTGGGAAAGTGAGACCTGCTGAATTGGATGAGAAACATGGCGACACCTATGTTCCTTACTAGAGTTGCTTAAAATCTGCCTTATAATCTGGTGTATAAAATTAGACCAGAAAAAAGACGTTTATTGATAATGTGCCTTATAATCCGATGAGCCTTATAGTGTGAAAAACACTAAGAAACTGTAAGCAAGCATGTGCCACTGAAACTTTTGGTAACACTTCCTATGAACCCTGTATTCATAATGCCTTATGAATGCATTTATAATGCATTATATGACATGCATAATACCTTATAATGACTGTAATAAGCCTGTATAATTGCTCATAAGTACTTACAGCGACATTCATAACACATTATAAACTACAAGTATAAGGGCTTATAAAGAAATGCTGTATAATACCTTATAATATCTGTTCATAAGAACATTGTACAATGTAGTGTTGTAATGCACCATAACAGATGTGGTGTATTTTGGTATAATGCATTAGTGTTTTCATATGCTTTTTAAACGTGAAGTAAATTGGATTATGCCTCACTGTAATGTCTTATAGAGCATTATGAGTGCTCTTTATTGGCTTTAAGTGAAATGTGTTTTACACGTGTTTTTAAACAAGTAAATGTTATTATGGCTCATTGTAAGCATTTGAAAACGCACTTCACTTTAAGCCAGTAAAGAGCACTCATAAAACCCTGTAGGACATTACACCGAGGCATAATACAATTTACTTCACGTTTAAAAAGCATATGAAAACTCACTTCAATTAAAGTCAGTTATGACTGTATATAAGGCTTTATAATATGTTATGCACTTATATAAAAGCTTAATTTGAGAAATCATATCTGCATATTATAATGCATAATACCAAAATACACCAAATCTGTGTTATAGTGCATTACAACACTACATTGTAAATTGTACAATGTTCTTATGAACAAGTATTATAAGGCATTACAAGCCCTTTCTTTATAAACCCTTATACTTGTAGTTTATGAATGTCACTGTAGGTACTTATGAGCAATTATGCAGGCTTATGACAGTCATTACAAGGTATTATGCATGCCATCTAATGCATTATGAATGCATTTATAATGCATTATAAATACAGCGTTCATAGGAAGTGTTACAAACTTTTTTTCCGGTTGCATCTCTTTTTTCCATCATATTTTCTCTGAACTGTTAATCTTACTTGACATTTAGTAATTTACTAAATAAATATTCTTTGCTGCTTTCTAGAGACTCTGGCACTACTGTAATCCAATATGATTGTACAAATAAAACTGTCTGAATTTAGTTCATATGAGATTTAATTGTGAATGTGTGTGTGTGTGTGTGTGTGTGTGCATGAAATATTATGTGTAACAGAACTCTCTTAACACTGATGAATCCTGACACCGACTTTGACAAGAACTATCCACAGCACTCTGATCAAAGCTCGGATGCCCGGCCTCGTCCCAATTCGGCAACATCAAGGTCTCTGTGAATTCTATTGGTCTTTGGAGATCATGTTTAATAAATGTATTAATCCTCTCTAAAGTGTTATGACCTTAACATATAACATATCATACAGTATTCATACTTAAAAAAATCAAACAAAAAGCCAGGTGACCTTAAGGATATATATAGACCAGACCGGCACGACCAGCAAGACCACAATGGTTGACCAGCATGACTGGACTGGCATAACCAAAATCAACATGCTTTAGCATACCTCAAGCGACTCTGTTTGTGATGTGTGCTCAGAAAAGGCTTCTTCTGCATTAATTTCTCTCTCATACAGCCTCTCCTCGTGTAAAGTGCGCTGAATAGTTAAACGATGTACAGTGACTCCATCTGCAGCAAGATAATGTTGTATTTAGATGTCTTTGGGGCTGCTCTGTGGTTGTGGTTGACTATAACTGTTCTCACCATCCTTCTCCTCTGATTATCTGAGATTTTTCTTGTTCTGCAACTTCAGGTCTTAACTAGAACTGTGTCTGTGGTTCTTCCATTTCCTCACTCTGTTCCTCACAGTGGAAACTGCAGCTGAAATCTCTGAGATTTGAGCTTTTTATATCCTTCCTCTAAACCATGATGTTGAACAATCTTTGTTTTCAGGTTATTTGAGAGTTGTGTGTTTTGAGGCTCCCATGTTGTTGCTCTTCAGAGAAGATGCAAAGAGGAGAAAAACTTGAATTTGGCTCCTTAATCCTTTCTTATAATTGGATTGACCTGTGTGAATGTAGGTCAAGGGTCAATGAGCTTACTCTTCTATACCTTTAATATACTGTAACCTCACTGCAGGTCAATAAACTTGTAGCCAGCTCTGTTATGTTAGATAGTAGGCCACCATGTTGGTTAGCAATATTTTAAACAAAGGGAGAAAGGGAGGTCCATCCAAGCCACCCAAAAAGAGTAAAGCCAGTTTAGCCAGATCTTGGCTTGATACAGATACGGATGGCTGTGGCATAATCAGGGACTGAAATCATAATCTTCAGACAATAAAGCACATGCTTAGATGTTTGAAGTTCTCAAATAAGACTTTTTAGTTGGTTCTTCTATGGGCTAAGACAGTAAAGCTTGGTAACCCACACAGAAAGCGCCTTTACCTCCAAAAACCTTACTGGAGCTTAACATATTTGGACTCTTCTTTACCTTTACAAAGTGTGTTTAATATAATCTCAATAGAGCTCAATAAACCTGGGGCCAGCTCTGTTATGTTCATCATATGTATCATTTTAAACTATGGGGAGAGCGAGGTCCATCCAAACCACCCAAAAAGAGTAAAGCCAGTTAAGCCAGATCTTGTTTTTTTTATACGGATGGCTGTGGCATCATCAGAGACTGAAATCATAATATTCAGACAATAAGGCATAAACTTAGGTGCTTTAACTTCTCAAACAAGGTTCTTTAGTTGGTTCTTCTATGGTAAATTAATTGTGCTAGAAGAGTAAAGCTTGGTAAGCTACACGTGAAGAACCTTTACCTCCAAAAAAACTCACTGGAGATCAACACATTTGGACTCTTCTTTACCTTTACAAAATGTGTTTAATATAACTTAAACAGAGCTTAATAAACCTGGAGCGAGCTCTGTTATGTTAGCTAGTAGGCTACCATGTTGGTAGCATCATTTTAAACAATGGGGAAGAGGGAGGTCCATCCAAGGAACCCAGATAGGGCTTTTCCTCCAACGTGGAACCGGCACCGTTCTGGTTCGCAAGTCTAATTTTGGACTGGTTTGCCATGTTTCCACCAACAAAAGTAGGTTCCGGAACCAAGAACGTTCGTTCGCAGCGGGAGCCAAAGAATACTAGGTTCCTCAGCGTGAACCGTGACGACATCTGTGGGCGTGTCTGAGAATGCTCAGTGTTCTGCTGAGGAAACAGTATCTACTCTCGATTTGGTGTTCTCCTGAGTTTCAGAATTAACTTAAGGGGAGAACTAGGAAGGAGATACTTATATGCAGAACTAGAGAAGGAATTATCTCAGGATATGTTAACACTAAAGAGCAAGTGATAAACAAGCTGAAAAAGTTTAAAAATGGAGTGGAGCTGGGCGGGGAAGTGAATTGGCGTTTTATGATGTGCTGGACAGCGTGCTGGGCAGTAGGTCAGCTAACCAGATGACGTGCAACCCTGGCTCTCCGACTCTGTCCACATCAGCTAATAGTGCCGGTACATTTATTGGTGTGACGTTTTGACGGTTCCACTAAAACTGGTGGAAACACGGGCCGGTTCGCTAAAAAGCACCACAGTTCTTATAAATCCAAATGGAACTGGTTCAAGAACCAGAGTTCTTTTGGTGGAAAAGCACTAAGAGAGAATAAAGCCAGTTACGCCAGATCTTGGCTTCATGGATACGAATGGCTGTGGCATCACCAGGGACTGAAATCATAATCTTAAAACAATATGGCATATGCTTTGATGGTTGAACTTCTCAATTAAGGTTATTTAGTTGGGACTTCTATGGCAAATTTATTGTGCTAGAAGAGTAAAGCTTGGTAAGCTACACATGAATCACCTTTACCTCCAAAAAACCTCACTGGAGCTCAACACATTTGGACTCAGCTCTGGTTTGTTGGTAAAGAAGCCACCGTATTGGTTACCATGATGCTTAGCCAGTTGGGGAGGGAGCGCTATCTACAGTATGTTCTCTTGGACTAATGGATAAGAATGGCTGTGGCATCACCAATAACTGTACTTACGATCCCCAGACAGTTCAGCCTATGTTAACGTAGATGGTCAAGCATCTCAAACATGGTTCTCTAGAGAACCTGTGCTCGGTTCTTCTACAGTGTGTCTTTTTGTTTTAAACAAGTACTGTTACAGAAGACATATCACCCAGGGCTAAGAGAAGACACTGAGGCCTGTCAGCGGAGATGAAAAGTGGAGTATTAATAGCTCAGCAGAGACGCAAATGATGATGATCTACAGAACTGTTCTCTAACCTGCCCACTTAACTCCCTATCAAAGACGCCATTATCATATTTCATAATGCTCGCTGCCAGCTCCAGCCTCCTCGACACTGCACATGCACTGTCTGGAGGCTTTTCTTAATACACGCACACGTGCATGAGGGGGCTCACTTCCTGCCTCTTGCCATGTGTGTGTGTGTGTGCCCGGTAGGAGTGTGTATGAGGAGGTACACATGTTAAACATAGTAGGGTGGGACAGTATGACGCATCAGTTAGAGTGCCTTCAGTACTGAGCATCAGGGGATGTCTTTGAATGAAGCAATGGTTAATGTTGTCTATGCTAACATGATGACGACAATGTGAGGTTGTGATATTGATTTTTCCGTTCCACCTTAAATTCTGCCTCTGCTGTACCATTTAAAGTAGAACCAAATTTAGATAGCTAGCTTGCTTCTGAGCTGCACACTAGTAGTGATTTCTTTTTTCAAGCTTGTTTTTAGGAAATTTGCCATAAAACACAGAAACTACACATAAAACTATGGTAATATATATATATATATATATATATATATATATATATATATATATATATATATATATATATATATATATATATATATAGTTAATTGTGCCCCTATCTTGCCAGTGATTTGAAGGGCTGTATACCTCGAAGTCTTCCATCTAATCATTCTCTAACAAGAATCGTGACACGCTACCCCTAGGAAGCCTTAAATCAGCGAGTTTGCTGCCTCCAGTTACACATTTGAACACATTCCAGGCATTTTACACTCATCGTCAAAAAACTAGCTGCTCCCAGAATGAATTAACCATCAGAAATAACACGTGGTGGGTAGTCGTGGAAGTCACTCTTTTGTCTTGGTGTAGAAGACCAACAAATCCATGTGTGGAGGCACCATGGGCATCTCCAAAATCAACAGTGTCTTGTCATGCACCACATGCCCAGAAGGCCTAGGGTCATGGTGTGGGATTAAATATCATATGATGCCACATTTGACTTTTATTACAGGCATGTTGAAAGCCCATAATTAAGTTAATAATGTCCTGAAACCAACTGGTTTCTCTATCGTTTTTTTGAATGAACACTCTGGTGCGCTATTCCAGCAGGACAATGCTCATCCACATCTGCTGCATCTCAAGAGCTTGCCTTAAAAACACTTCAAGACGCTATGTCATGGCTAGCCACATCATGAGGCATATCCCAGACTGAAATTGTGTGGGATGCTGTTGGATGTACAGTTAGCGCTCCGTCTATACAGAAACTTTTATCATCTTGTCAGGCAGGGAGTAGGAAGGAGACATAGCTGAACTGCCGGGAATCGCTGATGCGGGAACAGCCGGAGTAGCTGACGTGGGGACTGCAGAGCCGCCGGAAGTGGCTGACGTGGGGACTGCTGAGCCATCAGGATGCATGCAGAACTAGGAGCCACCAACTCAGGAATAACTGAACCACCAGGCAAGGACTGCTGAGCCGGCAGAAGTAGCTGACACGGGGATCGCAGAGGCACCGGAGTAGTAGATGCGGAGACAGCTGAGCCACCGGGAGTAGATGATGGGGATCACAGAGCCGCCAGGAGTAGCTGATGTGAGGACAGCAGAGTCACCAGGAGTAGCTGATGTGGGGACAGCAGAGTCACCAGTAGTAGCTGACAGGGGGCCGCAGAGTCACCAGTAGTAGCTGACATGGGGACCGCAGAGCCGCCAGGAGTAGCTGACATGAGAACCAGAGCAGGAGCATCTGGCGGTCGGAGACTGGTAAAAGTCTTTTCAGTCAGTGGGACCAGCATGTCCTTAGTTCTGGTCAGTTCAGGTGGCCTAGGAGCTGGCCTAGGAATAGGTCCATGAGCACGCCAAATAGCCAAACTGCCAGGAGTTGCTGGGAAGAGGATCGCTGAGCAGCTGGGAGTAGATGACGTGGGGACTGCAGAGCCGCCAGGAGTTGCTGACATGAGAACCAGAGCAGGAGAATTGGCCGCAGTCAGAACATTGGGTGCTGGAATCAGAGTACTGTCTGAATACATGGGAGCCTTGATCACTGGCAACAGGGCTGTCAGAGACTGGTAAAAGTCTTTTCAGTCAGTGGGACCAATCTGGGCATAGTTTTGGGCAATTTAGGTGGTTTAGGAGCTGGCCTAGGAATAGGTCCATGAGCGTGCAGAATAGCCAAACTGCAGGGAGTTGCTGGGACGAGATTGCCGAGCCGCCGGGAGTAGCTGATGCAAGAACTGAAGAATCGTCAGGAGTAGCTGATGCAGGAACTGCTGAGCCACTGGGAGTACCTCACGTGAGGACCGAAGAGCCACCGGGAGTTGTAGACCCAAATCCAGACCAAGCCCATTGGGCAGTCAGAATCACGGCCACTGGTCCAGGGCCGGTGGGTGTAGCAGGAGATAGAGGGATCTGCCAGATCGCCAACTTTGAACCCAGGAAAGAGCCACTCGCTGCATCCATTTTTTTCGAGATGAGATGCTCCTGTTTATCTGATTTAATTTGATTTTACACACTAAGATGCAGGCTTGACTGGAAGTGGCCACAATTTAAGCTTCCAAAGCACCTAAAATAAATGTTATTTTTGTGAAGGCTGTAGCTAATAATACAAACTGGATACAGAGATGCCAATGTCTTGATTATGCTTTAGAGACACAAGATGTAGGTGTGACAAATTCTACTGGGAAACTAGTCATGAGTACAAAAATTGTGAAAAACGTATTGTAAATATAAGTACATTTATAAGGCCCTTAAATTCAGGCCATACACATCTAATGACTAAAATCTACTACTGAAAGTAAAACTCTGTACACTGCTGTAAGTATGTTAAAAATAGTCATCATTAATCAAGACTACTCTTGCAGTACAGGCTAAAGCAATCATGTAATCATGTGCCATGTGTACCAATCACAGCTGGAACAAACTACCTGGTGATTATGATTAATCATATTCAAGGTGGAATCTCCAAACAAATGGCCTTGTAACCAGGAGAGGTCTCAGCAGAAACAACAGCAGACTCGTTGTAGTCTTAGAATGAAAATGAGGCAGTGATTAGAACCAATAATGGTTAAGAAGATAATGAAAAATGAGATATGTGAACAGAACCTATCATAGCTGGAGATCTCTTAGAACACTCAGAACAGAGTGGCGCATTTGACTGAGTTTTTTTTAGAACAAGAGAGAAAAAAGAGAGGGAGAGAGAGAGATTAGAACCCATAGCAGTTTGGATAAGGTTTCAGCAGTGAGCTAGTCTTAGTCCTAGTCTTAATCTAAACTAGAACTAGGACTCCATTATTGGAAATTATTTATAGGCCTGCATTATTGGGCTTAATCTGGAAAAAAAATATTTTTACTAACCTGAACACAGAGGTCTGGATAAGCTGCTGGTCAAATACGAAGCTACTACTACTATGTGCAATGTGAGAGGCGTTCTATGAGTGCCATTATCAGCTGATAATGCACTGTAACCTAAGCTTTACGTGTATTACTCTGCCACATACAGGTAACCTAGCAACGATACAAGCCAAACAGCGCAGCTACAAACAGCGCAGCTACAAACAGAGCAGCAATGTGACTATTTTAATCTTAATGGAACTGTGGTATAATCACAATAATACACTAGAGGTTCGTGTTATAACATGTAATATTGGCACTGCAGTGCTTAGGGTGCTATGTAGTTACTAGGCTAAAACTGTTATGTGTTGCTATGGCATTGCTAAGTGGTTCAAATGTGGTGCTGAAAGGTGGCTTTTATAGTATTTGCCAAGTGGTTGCTATGTTTTGGCTAATTTGCTGAAAAATTGGTGCTATAGTGTTATAAACGTTGAATGCTAAAGTCTTGATTAGTGATTGCAAAGATGTTGCCCATAGGTTTCTAGGTGGTTGTCACAGTATGATATTGCTAGAGGGTTCTAGTGGTTAGAGAATTCTCAACTTCGTATTTGACCATTTATAGGCCTGCATTATTGGGCTTAATCTGGAAAAAAAATATTTTTACTAACCTGAACACAGAGGTCTGGATAAGCTGCTGGTCAAATACGAAGCTACTACTACTATAAAAAAAAGGAACCGCAGTACAAACACACACTTTATAAACTTTTATGACTTTTCATTCACAGTTTGTGAGCACAGTTGGATTCTGCTGCCTTAAAGGCAAAAATCCAATGATACAGTATCTGATGCAAATTTAATGTAAAACCTTCTCTGCACAGAACCAATGAGGCTTCCCCTCATGAATATGGATGCCTCTCTCTCTCCTAGTCGTCGTGGTGTCACAGCGCTGAGAGAAACGCTGTGTATTATAAACAAATGTTACTTTTTAGTGGTGTACGAAAACCAGCCTGCATATTAAAAGCAGACGTCTGCGTGTGCACAGGAAGCAGATATCGTGGAATAGGAAATGAAGGAAGTTTTTTTGATGCTTTCTTGGGCAGGGGAAAAGAAAATTGTGCAAACTGTGCAAAGCTACAAATAAAAAAAAAACATTTTAAAGGAGCAGTATGTATGATATTTTGTGTAGTAACTGATACAATTTGGTATGATTCAGTAAAAGTGTGATTAGACTTATAATTCTTAAGCCATCTTATGACAGCAGAGCTTTAGACAGTATGTTCCATTACAGATCCCACTGCCCACTCCCCAGTCTGAGTTTCACACCCCAGGTTGCCAGGTATTAAACACAATATCAAATAAACTCGGCATGCTACATCCTCGGCATCCTTCTAAAAAGCTCAATAAGCAGAGAGGAATACAATTATAGTATTAGAAGTAAAAAAAAAAAATATATATATATATATATATATATATATATATACATATATATATATATATATATATATATATATATATATATGTATATATATATATATATATATATATATATATATGTATATATATATACATATATATATATATATGTGCCATACATTTGATAGATGTAAAAACAGCTAAGAGCCCAGAAGGACGACAAGACAAATGATGAGCTGCTATTTTTCTCCTGAACAGGTAAACACTGAGCTTCAGCTATGGTTAGCTAATATTAGCTAGGTCATTTATCGTAAGGAGGGTCATACCACAGTTGGTTCCGACCCTGCAATGTGATTGGCTGAGAGGCGTTCTATGAGTGCCATTATCAGCCGGTAATGCACTGTAACCGAAGCTTTCCATGTATTACTCTGCCACATACAGGTAACCTAGCAATGATACAAGCCAAACAGCGCAGCTACAAACAGCGCAGCTACAAACAGAGCAGCAATGTGACTATTTTAATCTTAATGGAACTGTGGTATAATCACAATAATACACTAGAGGTTCGTGTTATAACATGTAATATTGGCACTGCAGTGCTTAGGGTGCTATGTAGTTACTAGGCTAAAACTGTTATGTGTTGCTATGGCATTGCTAAGTGGTTCAACTGTGGTGCTGAAAGGTGGCTTTTATAGTATTTGCCAAGTGGTTGCTATGTTTTGGCTAATTTGCTGAAAAATTGGTGCTATAGTGTTATAAACGTTGAATGCTAAAGTCTTGATTAGTGATTGCAAAGATGTTGCCCATAGGTTTCTAGGTGGCTGCTACAGTATGATATTGCTAGAGGGTTCTAGTGGTTAGAGAATTCTCAACTTCTAGTGGTTCTAGAGTGGTTCAAGTAACAACTATGGTCTTGCAAAGTGGTGGATGTGATGTTGAAAAGTTAATGTTGACTGGTTGGTTGCTATGGTATCACAGGTGCCATTGTTAGGGTACAAATGTCACAAATGAGTAAAACATCTGTACACAAGCCAGTTAGACAGTCATTAGACAGTCAGACTGAACAGTTTATAGCTGGAAAGGTGTTGAAATAATAAAATAAAGGTGGCAGAGTTTAAAAGCTAAGCACCAGCCTTTACATTAATACAGCCTATGCAGAGTTCCTAAATTGTGATTATCAAATTTTAGAAAACATTTTTTTCTCACAAATTCAAGGAATACAGCTTAAAATACTTTTATTTGGCAACGCCCACCGTCTTTGGAGTCTGTCACACACGTCAAATGTGACGTAGATGGTGGAAAACAACCCAAGAAGTTGAACCAAATGAACTGAAGATGATGCAAAATGACATAAAGGTGTAATTGTAATTTGATGTACATTGAGATACCTGCCCAGTCCCCAGTCCAAGTTTCACACCCCGGGTTGCCAGGTATTGAACACAATAGCAGATAAACACAGCATGATACAGCCTCAGCATCCTTCTAAAAAAGCTCAATGAGCAGAGAGGAGTGAAATTATAGTTTGTAGAGTAAAAAAAAAATGTGCCAAACATTTGAAATATGTAAAAAACAGCTTAGAGAAATGTGTTGAAATTAATAAAAGGTGTCACAGTTTAAAAGCTAAGCTGTGTGATTATTGATTAAAAAAAATCTTTGGAGTCTGTCACACATGTCATATGTGACGTAGATGGTGGAAAACAACCCAAAAAGTTAAAGCAGATGAACTGAAGATGATGCAGAATGACATAAAGGTGTGTTGTTTTTGACTGCAGTAATTCGATGTACATTGAGATACCTGTGCACAAACGGCCCAAAGACCCCAAAATATCCAAAAAGTGGACAAAATCGATAAACTTTAAAAGGGCAGACTAGAAAGGACCATCTGTGCACACCATCATCTGTAGTGCTCACTTTACTCCTCCCATTAGATAGATAGATAGATAGATAGATAGATAGATAGATAGATAGATAGATAGATAGATAGATAGATAGATCTATAGATAGTGCAGTTGAACACAATAGACAGCGAACACCAGTTGATGTGCATAAAGTAAGGATAAGGATAACTGATGTCCAAACTGATGTCCAAACTGATGTCCAAATGACAAATTATGTTCATTTGTCAGAACCAGCAATAGTGTTCCAGGGTCATATTGACCCGTTGCATGTTTAATCATACAAAAAATATCTGAAAAAAAAAAATCCTAACAAGCAGTGTGAATATTTTACTACATAGTTTCTAAACTATAACCATAGATTTTCTTTCATTTTTGAAGTGAAACATGGTTTTAAAAAATGTGATTTGATGCTTGAAACATTTACACAGTAACGTTTTTTTGCTAAAGAAACCTTCTAGTATGAGATGTGTCATATCATATCGTATGCAATAATATCACCAAACATTTTTGAATATCGTGAACAATATATTATACCCTGAAATATGGTGCCATTTCACTCACCACTAATTATCACATCAGGGTACTCCTTTTTTTTTACAGTTTTTAGCAAAAGAAAAAAAAATCACACTGTTCTCATTTCCCTCCCATTATATATCTACTGGAGACAGATTATACTGTATCTGTCCAGTATCATTTATTTGACTTTTTAATTCTGGACATATGGAGATATTTGGAGTGCATTATTATTCGTATCATGATATTCTGGATCATTGACTTCTGTTGCCTGATAATTTATTATTATTTTATTTTTTATCTCAGTTAGGGGTGTGCCATATCATATCATATGCAATAATAAAATAATTTATAATTTAGTAATTTTTATTTTGTTGCAGTAGTGTGTTCTTAAAATAATGTTTTTAATTCAATGTTCCGTCATATCGCCAAGAGTATCGTTATCACAAAAATACCATGAAATATTGTAATATTATTTTAGAGCCATATCACCCACCCCTACCTTCTAGTATAAACTAGTATCACATAGCCCGGACTGACCTTAGCCAATCATCTTTGCTATAATCGCACATAATTCTGGCAATCTTGAGTAAAAAAAAAAAAAAAAAAAGGGATAAAGGGAAAAAGAAAGCCGTAATCAGAGATTTGGATGAGTGATGAGATCTGAATTGATGTGTAGTAAAAACACAAAAGTCTGTTTTACAGCCTTGCCGCTCTGGGGTTTCACGAAGTGGTCATTACGATTACGCACGGCTGCCTCAGGGGTTGGCAGACGCCCCGTAGCATGCACACATTATTAAACCAATAAAAACAGCCAGCCCTGAGCGTTCCTCCACTCCTCCGCGGTGGAGCGCAGGATTTAGCCGTGTTCTCCTCTCCAGCTCTGCCTACAGATCCTGGAACACCAGTATAAATCACAAGCCCTGTCTTCTTTTAAAGGAAACAAATCGGAGGCTGGTGGAAACGGTGCGTGGCTTCAGCGAGTGAGCGTATGAGTTTATGACTCTATCCATCCTTCAGCTCTCACGGGCCTGACGGATCCATCCTAATCCTGTATCCCCCGTCCCCCCCTGTCTTTACCACCATCGCCCCACCCACCCCTCCCAAACAAACGAAAAGATTTGTTGAAAATATATCGACTGCCAGAGCTTGGCAGCATGTGTGTGTAAAACTTTTCATGGGCGTCTGGAGAACGCTGGAGGCGAAACTCTGCCAGGATCTATCCATGTGTTTATCGGAAGCTACACGCAGCTATCTGGAGGGAGAACTATTGTGGTTTAGACGTGACTACAGAGGGAATTCGGAAGTGGGGAGGGGAGGAATAAATTAATAAATATATTTTGGACTAGACTAGACATGATATGCCTAGTCTGGTATTTTCAAAATGGCAATAATACAGGGGAAGGGAAAAAAAAAAACCTTCTTAACTTTCAGTGAATGAAGTCAAGTCAATGCAAACATATTTAGTTTCGAGTGATGGGCCATTTATATTGGTTTAATTATAAAAAAAACTGATACAGTGCAAAAATAACTTTTAAATTCAATTCATGTCAATTTATGTTAACTGTAACACACAAGTGGGAAACAGCAGACTTAAAATCAACAGAAGGATCTTCAGTCCATCATGCTACCACCACCATGCTTGACTGTAGGCAAGAGACAGCTGTCTCAGTACTCCTCACCAGGGTGCTACCACACATGCTAGACAAAGAAGTTTATCTTGATCTCGTCAGACCATATATAGACAAGACACAGTTCCAGAAAAATGATGCTTTTTGACTGCTTGTCTTCAGAAAACTGTTTGCAGGCTTTCTTGTGCATCAGCTTCAGAAGAGGCTGTCTTCTTGGACATTGCCATGCAGACAGTTTTGATGCAGTGTGTGACATACGGTCGTCGTACCCCTTTTTAAGTAGAGCAACAATTCTATTTCTCACATCCTGAGAGAGTTCTTTGCTATGAAGTGCCATGTTAAATATATCCAGTGGCCAGTGTGACAGAGTGAATCCAAAACACCAAATTTAACAGCCCTGCTCTGCATTCACTCTGCATTCAGAGATCTCTAATGAGTTGACATGACACCAAGAACACAATTGGGTACAATTTAAACATGTTTGCTGTAAGGTGTACTGACTTGTGTTGCCAGATATTTTGAGAAGACAGTAAATCTATGACAGACTACTGACTTAAGCGCTGCCCCTTAAAATATATAATACAATATTTGCAGAAATGTGAAGGGTGTTCTCACTAGGGCTGGAATTTCTGTGACAATACAGCAGGCAAACATAAAATGTCTTGTGGAAATTGTTACAGGGTTCCCAATATGTACGTATGCAATAGGAATTACAGAATATACACAGCATACAATAAATACAGTGTCGCGACAAAGTATTTGTCTGCTAACAATTTTTTTTTGTTTTTTGGATTTTTGTCAACCTTATATATTTTAAATTATCAAACAAAATTTAATATCAGACAATTATAACCTAAGTTAATATAAAAAGTATTTTTAAATGATGATTTAATTCATTAAATGATCTAAAGAAATAAAAAAAACTGATTAAAAAAGTAGTTGATCATCTATCGAACTGAAAAAAAGATTACAAAGTTATGTCCAAGGCTTTGAGACTCCAGTAAACCACAGTGAGAACAATTACTTACAAATAGAGAAAACATGGAACACTGGTGAACCCTCCCAGGAGAAACCAACTGACCAAAATTATTCCAAAAGGGCATGGACAACTCATCCAGGAGGTTACTTAAGAACCCAGTTCTCACTCGCCTCAGTTAAGGTCAGTGTTAATGATTCAATAATAAGAAAGAGCCTAGTCAAAAATGGTCTCCATGGAAGAGTTCCAAGGCAAAAATCACTGCTGATAAAAAAGAACACAACGGCCTGTCTCACATTTACCAACAAACATCTTAATAATGAGAACAAAGAATATACTGAATGATGTAAAACATGGTGGTGGTAGTGTGATGGTGTGGAGCTGCTTTGCTGCTTCAGGGTCTGAAAACCTGCTGTAAAAGATATAGGAACCAGGAATTCTGCTGTTTACCAGACAATCCTGAGGGAGAATATCCATCCATCTGTTCGTGACCTCAAGCTCAGGTGTACTTGGGTTCTGCAGCAGGACAATGATCCAAAGCACACACACAAGTTCACC
Source organism: Astyanax mexicanus (assembly GCF_023375975.1). Lineage (NCBI taxonomy): Eukaryota > Metazoa > Chordata > Actinopteri > Characiformes > Acestrorhamphidae > Astyanax > Astyanax mexicanus. The sequence goes on from NC_064425.1 coordinate 38,883,410, forward strand.
TCTGAATGTCTTAAAAAAAAAAAAAAAACTAAATTAAGGTTTTAGAGTGATCTAGTTAAAGTCTGATTGAGATGCTGTGGATGATCTTAAACAGGATGTTTATGCTGGGAAATCCTCTAATGTGTCTGAATTAAAACAGTTCTGTAAAAAAAAAAAGTGGAACAAAATTCCTCCACAGAGGTGTAAAAGACTCACTGCCAGTTATCAGTAAAGCCTGATTGCAGTTGTGGCATTAAAGTTATAAAGCAAAACACTTTTTCACACAGGGTTAGATTGGTTTGTATATATTTTTTCCCCTTTAATAAATTAAATTATCATTTAAATATAATTTAAACATTTCAATATAACAAAAAAAAAAGCAAAAACAAAAGAAATATATACAACATAAGACACCATATCTTTAAAAGTTATAAAAACAAGCACACACACACACACACACACACACACACACACACACACACACTGAGCTTTATTAATACAGGGCTCTCTGTGGAGGGAAGTGTGTGTGGGGGGGGTGACAGATGTGGAGTAAAGACAGAGAGATGCTCACCATCCCCCCATTTTTAATACTGGTATATCAGTGTGTGATTGACAGTTTGAACAGCGAGCCTCTGGGGGGCGGGGCTCTGTAGCAGGTTGGTTACCTCAGTGCCGTCTTATTAAACATATATAACAGAGATTCCTATATTCCCCACATCTCCCTCTCTCCCCTCCGTTCTGTCTTTCTCTTTATTGTCTTTCTCTTTCTCTTTGTTTTTTTTAATTAATCAAATAATAAAACATTGCACATTTATTAAATGATAAAAAAACATATTTAGATTAAATATACTTCTAAACTGATGGTACAAATGTTTGTTTGACAGTAACTATATATCTACCACACTGTTGGCATTTACTGAAAAGAGCATCTTGCCAACTGTGAAGCATGGGGGTGGATGTATCATGCTTTAGGGTTGCATTGCTGCCAGTGGCAGTAACAGTAGAATATACTGTTTTTTTAAGAATTATTTCTAATTTTCTTCCATTTTTTTCTCCCCAATTTAGCCAATTGTTCCACCCAATCATCTGTTTTGTCAGCTGTATATCTCCCATCACTAGTGATGCCACAACACCTGAAGGGTGAAGACTAGCACGTGCCACCTCTGATACATGTGAAGTCAGACTCCGACTCTTTTTGAACTGCTGCTGATGCAGCATTGCTGAGTAGCATCACAGTGCTAAAACTAGGAGGAAAGCGCAGCGACTCGGTTCCGATACATCAGCTCACAGACGCAGCCTTGTGCTGATCAACATCACCCTAGGAGTGATGAGGGGAAAAAGCGCCATCTACTGTACCCACCCAGAGAGAGCAAGGCCAACTGTGTTCTCTCCTGGGGCTCCGGCAGCTGATGGCAAGCTGCATAACCAGGATTTGAGCCAGCGATCTACCGATCATAGTGGCAGCAATTCAGACAACTGGACCACTTGCCACCCCCAACCTCTTAACCCTACTGTCTAGTTTACTTGTTTGGAACAGTAATAAGGTTTAGAGGTCAATCTAACATCTATTTTAGATGTTAAACCATCTAAAAGAGTACATGTTTTATTGTTTTTAATGCAGTACCTGAGGGCCCGAAGATCACCAGCATAAAGTATTGATTGTCAGCCCTGTTATTTACGAACAGGGGTTTCTTCAGTTTCTCTGAATCTGTTATTTATATTATGGGCTGTAGACGATGAGATCTTCAAAGTGTTTACATATCATTTTAAGTTAAGCTCTGACTATCATTGGTTCTGAGAGACTCTGCCTCCCTAAATTTTGAGTTTTATCTACTCAGTCATGTAAGTTAGTAGCAAATTGCTCTTATTGTAGCTGTTTTGTAACAGTACTGCTTACTTTTCCAGAATTTTGTTGCCCCAGATGTGTAACTGCATCAAGTTCTGAATGACATGACAAGATGCACTGTGATGCTCGTTGCTATCTTACACCCCACCAACAGTATACAGTATTTTCATGCCAACTGCCTTCACTGTTAAAATAGCAAAGGTGCTTGTGAATATATCTAAGCTGACGGGCATGATGGTCTGGAAATAAAGTGTGCTCAGGTTCATTTCTGGCTTATTGTTATCTTGGAAACAGACAACACAGGTGCACCACTGACTGAATACAACCTAGACAAAAGTTAACAGTCAGACGTTCATTGCTGTCTTGGCAGTGAATTATCAACGCAGGCGATTGTCCAACTCAGCTATACACCCTGTTGTTACACACTCATGGACACTGCGCTGTTAAAATAGCAATCCGGTATTTTCAAAGTCAACACATCTGGCTTTTAAAGAGAATAGAAAGAGACACACTGGCTGGTTTATTATTATTTTACGTTACGCCCAAAACACACCCATGATTAATTAAGAAAATGAGTACATTCCTTTGCTTTAAATTTGCAAATCATCACATTCTGATTTTATTAATATTTAATTTAGTTAGTAGCTATAAATGTTAACATGTTTAACCTTTTTGTTAAATGTTTAAAAAATGTAATTAATCAGAATTTTTTTTTTACGGTAATCCACTCTTTTTACATGTTTATTTAGTGATAATAAAATAATGAATAATCACTAAATATTGTTTTAATTAATAGAAATAAATACTTATTTAATTAAGCAATTCCATTTTGCTAATCTAATGTAGATTTTTTATTTGCATATTAATTTACATTATTAACACTTAGTTTTAAGAAGGAACAACGGCAATTAATCAAATCAAACAAATAATAATAGAATTCTGATGCAATTAATCTGACAAAACCTTTTTTTTCTATTCGATTATTTCCATTTTACACAGCATCCCATGTTCAAGCCTGATGTGTGTGTGTGTATTTGTGAGATTGTGTGTGTGTGTGTGTGTGTGTGTGTGTGTGTGTGTGTGTGTGTATGGGTACTCTGGTATCATTGTGAGGGTTTGGTTTGCCATTATGTTTCAGTAAGTATTCATTTCACTCGCCGTGACCCCTGACCCCCAAACCCGTCCCCCTGCGTGACCGGCTCATCCCGGGCCGCTCTTCACCCGGCACTGGAGTGCGCTCGGCCGGGTCGGGCGGAGCTGATGAGGAGCACGAGGAGACGCAGTAATTTGAGGAAGTAAATGAAGATAATGGAGCTGCTGAATAACCGTAACCTGCCTGACCGTCATCAATGCGTTATCAATCAGCCTCTCAGTGGCATGTTCAGAGCCGGCTCCTTCACGGGCGGCGTGAGAGCGGCTCGGCGAGGCTCGGCGAGACTTCAGAGACAGTAATGAGGTCAGGTACCCTCTGTCTACAGCTCTATTCAGACGGGATTAGTTTACGTAATTATTGCTGGAATATCTCTGTGATTCAGTTCAGCCCATCCCATAATATCAGTGATGTTCAGGGGGCTACCGTGTTCCTACATCATTTACCTTCTGTAAACTGAACTGTGGAAAATGCCTGAACCTGAAAACCATGTTTTGGCTCTAATTTATATAAAGCTAAAAATAAAACTGAATCATATTTAAACGTGGTCATTTTAACTTTAGACTCCTTTATTGTTTCTTCTGAAATCAAGGATATTAAAACAACATTTTTCCTGCTTTCGTTGATTTTGGTGTAAGCATTGTGGTGACGATTTGATTGCATGAGAAGAGCAGCACTAGTGAGGTCAGGGTGTTGGATGATGATCACTAGGGCTGGTTATCGAAATTCAATATCAAAAAAGCAACCAACAAAAATCTGGTGCTTTTTTTCAATGCTTTGCATGAAACGCACATAAACAGTGCTCATATATCTCTCTCTCTGTCTCTCGCTCTCTCTCTCACTCTGTCTCTGTCTCACTCTGTCTCTCTATCTCACTTGCTCTCTCTGTCTATCACTCTCTGTCTGCCGCTTTGTCCTTCTCACTCACACTGTATCTGTCACTCGCTCTGTCTCTCTTTCTCTTTCTTTCTGTCTGTCACTCTGTGTCTTTCTCACTTGCTCTTTTTCTCTATCACCTACTCTCATTTGCTCTGTCTGTCTGTCTCTGAAAGTGCGTCTCCACCTCTCTCCTACTCTCCCTAGGCATGGTAAAGTCCTGTAAAGATGACTGCAAGAGCACAGCACAGAATGATCAATGAGGTGAGGAAGAATCCTGTCAGAATTTCAGCTAAAGACTTACAGAAATCTCTGGCACATGCAAACATTTTATTGACAAATCTACAATAAGGAAAACATTAAACAAGAGGAAGCCATGTTTGAAGTTTGTAAAAAAAAGTTTGCACCTGCATGTTCCACAGCAGTACTGGGTAAATATACTGTGGACAGATGAAACCAGAATTGAGTTGTTTGGAAGGAACACACAACGCTATGTGTGGAGAAAAAAAGGCACAGCACACCATCATCAAAACCTCATCCCAACTGTGAAACATGGTGGAGGGGGCATCATGGTTTGGAAGCTGCTTTGCTTTGCTGCCTCAGGGCCTGGACGGATTGCCGTCATCCACGGAAAAATGAATTCCCAAGTTTATTAAGACATTTTTTCTCCAACTTTATTAAGACCATCTGTTCTCCAACTGAAGCTCAACAGAGGGTGGATGATGCAACAGGACAACGACCCAAAACTTAGAAGTAAAACAACAACTGAACGGCTTCAACAGAAGAAAATAAACACACGCCTTCTGGAGAGTCCTGACCTCCTCAACCCAATTGAGATGCTGTGACATCATGACCTCAAGAGAGCGATTCACACCAGATATCCCAAGAATATTATAGCTGAACTGAAACAGTTCAACAATTCCTCCTGACTGTTGTGCAGGTCTGATCTGCAACTACAGGAAACGTTTGGTTGAGGTTCACATACTTTTTACACCCTGCACTGCGAATGTTAACATGCTGTGTTCAATAAAACCATGCAAAAAAAAAAAAAAAAAAAAAATATATATATATATATATATATATATATATATATATATGTATGTTTGTTTGTGTGGTTTTAGTTTAAGCAGACTGTGTTTGTCTATTGTTGTGACCTAGATAAAGATCAGAACACATTTAAAGACCCATTTATGCAGAAATCCAAGTCATTCCAAAAGGGTTCACATACTTTTTTTTTGCAATTGTATACTATATTCTCAAAAATATACTGTATACTTACCCATCCAAATCAATTAACTTAGGTTCCAATGACTTCCACAAAACTAACGATTATTTTGATAATCGATTAATCTGTGGATTATTTCCTGAGAAAAAGAAACATATGCATTAACATCATTAATATATCTGACCAGGTATTTTATTTAACAAATTACAGAAGTCATATTTATGCAGAAATACACAAAACTCTAAAGGGTTCACAAGCTTTTAGGCACTACTGTATCCGATTTGAACAGTTGTCATGCTGAAGCATGTAAAATACGAGGTTAGGAGAAATCACAGCAGCATTCCTCATCATTACAAGCATAAATCCAGAATTAATCTCATCCTCGAGTGAAGCAGGCGGCCAACAAACCGGGGGAAGTTATTTTGTGCTCAAATGGGCTGTCTCAATGCAAATGATTATTGGGGGGGGATGCTTTGACAGTGATGAAAAGAAAACGACAAAAAAAAACTCTTTGTCATTTTCCTGCAAAGCGAAGAGAAAGGAGAGAGAAAAGAATGAGGAGTTCGGAAAAGCCTCCAAAATTACTTGTCAAGTGAGCAGTTTAACGTGCAGAGAGAGAGAGAGAGAGAGAGAGAGAGAGAGAGGGAGAGAGAGGGAGAAAGAGAGAGAATAAGAGAGAGAGAGAGAGAGAGAGAGAGAGAGAATAAGAGAGAGAGAGAATAAGAGAAAGAGAGAGAGAGAGAGAGAGAGAGAGAGAGAATAAGAGAGAGAGAGAATAAGAGAGAGAGAGAGAGAATAAGAGAGAGAGAGAGAGAGAGAGAGAGAGAGAGAGAGAGAATAAGAGAGAGAGAGAGAATAAGAGAAAGAGAGAGAGAGCACCTTTATTGTAGAGAATTATAGCTGTTGATAAAACAGTGACAGCTTCGTTATCCTCAAACAGGAGAAACAAAAGTAATGAATCATATTAGGAGGAACATCTTCAAACCTTTTACAGAAAAGATGTCAAGAAAGACAGAGAGAGAGATAGAGAAAGAGAGAGAGAGAGAGAGAGAGAGACTTTGAGATGGTTCTTCTCATTCTGTGGCACCGCCTAAAGGCATGTGCTGGAGGGTTATAAAGCCCAGAGCACTGAGCTGTGGAGCAGTGGAAGAACTGTGTTCTCTGGAATGATGGAGCTCCAGTACCAGTTAAAAATCATTCCCCCCTAACCTACCCGTCTAGCCTAATGAAAATACAACACTATTTTAATGGCTCAGATGCAAGGCCTGAAAATAGACTGTTGATGGGATGTAAGATAGCAACAAGCATCACAATGCGCCTTATGCAGGGTGTATTAATAGAGCCTATAGTGTATGTATTTCCCAAAAAGTGTTGACTAGATAAAGGTTTTAAAAATATATAGGGAAATGTGCAGTGATTTCATGCTTCAGACTTTGGCAGTAGTTGTAAATTACAGTTCACGCTATTAAGCCGTGTGATTGTGAATGTGTAAAGATTGAAAAATTGGACGGAGATTGTTGGGAAGTCTTCTTTCAGCTGGGTGATCCACTGGAACCAGACCGATAAAGGAAAAATGACCAGGATCAAAAACAGGGCAAGATGTGGAACCACACATATTGGTCATCAAGTCGTGTAGAAATAAACATATTCATTTTTTTTTTTTATTAATTATTATCGAATATACTTGACATTATAAGCATTTTACATTAAATGATATAATTCAAAAAATAAAATATTTGGATGATTTTAATGTTTGATGTTGTTGCCAGGAAACAGCAGACAAATTAAAAAAATAAATCTAATAAATTAGAAGCACAAGGTTGGTGTTTCCAATAAAGTGGCCAGTGTTTGGAGATGTAATGTAGGTGCTTCCAATAAAGTGGCCAGAGTGAGTGAAAGCACAAGGTACTGTAGGTGTTTCTAATAAAATGGCCAGAGTGAGTGAAAGCACAAGGTACTGTGGGTGTTTCTACTAAAGTGGCCAGTGAGTGAAAAAGCACATGGTACTGTAGTTGTTTCTAATAAAGTGGCCATTTAGTGGACATAATCGGCATGTTTCTGTTAAAGTGGCCAGACAGTGTATTTAAATATGTATTCAGCAGACATTCTCAGACAGTCACACAATTAATTTTCATTTCCACTGTGTCAGATTTTGCCTACGTTTATGTTTCTTTCTAATATCAGCATCAATCAAGCATATTTAAAGCTTTTTTTCTCAATTAAGTAGGAGCTATGATAAATGAAGAGATACCACTATGGCCCATTAGTAGTGAGCAATTAGCCGAATTTGCATGTGTTAATTAGGATCCACCTTATTTAAAACAATTAAGATAGTGGCGTGTTAAACACACTCCATCACCTGTGCTTTCTTTTAGGGGGAATGTTTCCACACACACACACACACACTCACACACACACACACACTCACACACACTATTTTAGCGATCGATAGGTGAGCTATCAATCGCGCACCATACAGCTTGATTTAGGGCGGGTAAAGGAAGGCCTTGCACAGCAACATGTAATAATTCACTTAATTAATCAGAGGTGTGTTTTGGGCCTAACATGCAATAAACTAATCAGTGCGTCACATCCCATTCCCTTTAAGAGCCAGGTGTGCTCTGACTTTGGCAGATTACTATTTAAGGGGTGCAGCTACCTGGATGTGTCCTACTGTTCTCAGCAGCGTAACGAAACCTTCTTGGTACGTCAGTAGGTCTTTTACGGAAACAGCAATGTTATGTTATTTAGTATTCTGTTTATTGCTAATGTAAAAGTTGGTGCGTGTCTGTGTGTAACATCTGGGCGAGTACGCATCTAAGATAGCAATGAACATCTGTCTAGGTTTTTTTCAGTCAGTGGTGCACAAGTCAAAATTAACAATAATACACGTGTGTAATTACATAACCTGTACCTCTGTAGTTAATCTGTAACAATGTGTACTTCATCAGTAGTTACACTGTAGTTACATGGATTTTTACAGTGTAACTACATAGTACTTAGGGACACTTATTATAAAGTGGGACCGAATGACCAAACATTTTCATAAACACACTCTTAAACCTTGTGGAAAGCCTTTCTAGAAAAGTATCTAGAAGACCATCATATTAAAACTCTACCCCAAGAGCACAGCAACGTCTCATCCAAGAGGTCACGAAAGCTCGAACAAAATTGGGCTCTGCAGCAGGACAATGTAACAAATCACAGTAGCAAGTCCACCTAAAGCCTTTTTAGAGGAGTATCTAGAAGAGCATCATATTCAACTATATGTATTAGGAGTCCTGTAGTACAAATACAGTAAATTACATTATTTTGTTCTTATAGGGCTTAAGGCTACAGAATTAGGAAAAGATCTGGGAAAGATAGGTTTACAAGACAAGTGTGTGTGTGTTTATTCCCTGTGATCCTGTATCCGTTGCCTGCTAACAGCTGCTGTGTTCAGAGCTAATGGCTGGGACAGATCCACAGGGCAATACATCTCCTCTTTATTTCTGCACACAGGAGCAACTGAGCTATGAAGGCACTGAGCGCTGATGAGACGGAGTGTGTGTGAAGCCACGCAGGACTACAGAGTGTACAGAGAACACGCACACACACACACACACACACACACACACACACACACACACACACATCAGAACATAACAAAGGCCCTTATGGCTGCTGATAGAGGCATTCATACACAAACAGCAGTGTGAAAGAATCGATTGTGAGAAAGTGCTGCAGTGTGCCCTCTTAAAGATCTGCTACAATACACACACACACACACACACACACACACACACACACACACACACACACACAAGAGAAACACACTACAGGAACATAAATACACATTTCAAAGACTTTCACACTAAACATGCAAACCAGAGACACACACTACAGACACACACAATAGAGAATCACAAACACACACTAAAAACACACACGTGTCTCTGGTGTGTATGTGCAAATTACAGACACACACAATAGATTCACACACAAATACACACTAGAGACGCACACTTAAAAAGAAGACACACACACACATCATTTTAATACCCTTGATTTCTGAAGTATAAGTAGGTGTCCCAAATACTCCCAATATTACAATGCCCCCTTTATAATTTTTAGTACTTTATAATTGTTAGTCACTCTTAAATATTTTATATCATTAAACAAATTTAATTATTAGTCAAAGACAACACAAGTAAACACAAAATGCAGTTTTTAAATTAAGTTTTTTATTATTAAAGGAGAAAAAATGTGAAAAAGTGTTTGCCCCCTATCAGTTAAAACATAACATAACCGTGGTTTATCACACCTGAGTTCAATTTCTCTAACCACACCCCAGGTCTGATTATGTTGCCTGTTTTCACTAAAGAAATCACTTAAATATGACCTGTCTGATAAAGAAAAGTAGACCAAAAGATACTCAAAAGTTAGACATCATACCAATATCCAAAGAAATTCAGGAACGATTGAGAAAAAAGATAATTGAGATCTATCAGTCTGGAAAATTATATAAATCCATTTCTAAAGTTTTGGGAATCCAGAGAACCACAGTGTGAGCCATTATGCACAAATGATGAAAACATGGAACAGTGGTGAACCCTACCAGGAATGGCTGACCCAGCAAAATTACCCCAAGAGCGCAGCGATGACTCATCCAAGAGGTCACAAAAGCTGAAACAAACTTGGGTTCAGCAGCAGGACAATGAACCAAATCACAGTAGCAAGTCCACCTCTGAATGGCTGAAGAAAAACTAAGTGAAGTTTTTGAAGTGGCCTAGTCAAAGTCCTGAACTCGCAGCCACAAAATTAGTTATAAGCCACGTACAATTTTAAAGCGAGGCCAGCGGATGCTGAGGCACATAGTGCACAAAGATTAGCTCAAGACCAGTGCATAGAGAGCTTCATGCATTTGGAATTTGTTGTGTCTGATTGCATTGTGCCAAGTGTAAAGTTTGGTAGAGGGGGGATTATGGTGTGGGGTTGTTTTTCAGGAATTGGGCTTACCCCTTAGTTCCAGTGAAATGAACTCAATTTTGGTTAGGAAAAATTAGGAACAGTGGTGAACCTTCCCAGGAGTCAACCAACCAAACCAAGAGCACAGCGATGACTCATCCAAGAGGTCACAAAAGCTGAAACTAACTTGGGTTGTGCAGCAGAATCATGAACCGAAAACACAACAGAATGTCCACCTTTGAACCTCTGAAGAAAAACAAACTGAAAACATTGTTTTTATTAAGTGGCCTAGTCAAATTCTGACTTGAATCCCATTAAGATGCTGTGAAATGACCTTAAAAAAGGCTGTGCATGCTGGAAAACCCTCCAATGTTGCTGAATTACAACAATTCTGTAAAGAAGAGTGGAACCAAATCCCTCCACAGTGCTGTGAAAGACTCATTACAAGTTACTGTAAACGCTTGATTGCAGTTGTTGCAGCATTATAAAGGTGGCCACAACCAGTTATTAGGTTTAGGTGGCAAACAATTCTCTTTTTTTTACACTGGGCCATGAAGATTTGGATATTTTTTTCCCTTTAATAATAAAAATCTTCATTTAAAAACTGCATTTTGTGTTTACTTGTGTTGTCTTTAGCCCTATCCGGATTCGATTAGTTTTTCAGGGGGTTTTCGGGTGATTTTCTCTTTTATGGGGGGTCCTCTGTGATTTTATTCCTATCCAGAACGACCATTTATGTGTTTAATGTGTTTTTAATGTGTTTTTATGTGTTTTCCCCAGAGAAAATTACAGGCTGAATTACTGTTCCTACTGTTTTTCTCTGAACTTCGTGGTCCTCCGGTAATTTTAGTCCTGTCCGGATGCAAATCTCTGAGTTTCGTCTTCTTACTTTAAATTAAATAGCTATTAGTTCACTGCCGTGCACCGTAATTACACTTTGGGCTTGCGTTTCCATGGAGATCCACATAAAAATAATAGCTAGTGGAAATGGAGGAGCTACTGAATGAGATGTCACATGACCGAGAAAGCAAAAAAACTCTTTTTTTCAGTTTATTAGAAGGATGAAATATTTTTAGAATTTTAGAGCTTTTGACTAATATGTAAACTTGTTTGATGATCTAAAATAGAATTTTAGATTGAAAAAAATAAAAAAAAATAGAAATCATGAATGGGCAAACACTTTTTTACACCACTGTATATACTGTATATCTGGTATATCGATTTTCGAAAGGATAATTCTAAAATCTCTGATCCAAATCTAACCATTAGCAGGCTAACCATGCTAACCAGTCCAGTAGTAGCAGCAGTGGTGTGGACAGGGTGTACTACGCATCGCAGCGGTGTGTGTGGTTGTGGGCTAGCGGAGGTTTTATCACGTCAGAACAGCACACTAATCCCCCTTTCTGATCCCCCGCCCCGAAGGAAGACTCGCGATAAGAGAGCGATCAAATGTCATGCCATGTTCGGCGTGTGTATGCCCAGAGCGCGCTCTGATAGGCCAGCCTGGAGGCAGACTGCAGGTAATTACAGGGAAAAAAAAAACACAGCGACATGCTTCCCACTTTTTACCAACCTGGCAACCCCCCTCCAACTCCCCGCCCAGAGAAAATCTTCACTAGAATGTGAGCCCCGCAGCCGATCAGAGGGATGACCATGGTGTGGCGCTATTTTTAATCTGACGTGATATAAAAAAAAAAAAAAAAAAAACATTCGACCACAATTATCTCTACAGACTACAGCCATCATTAGCCTGGCATGAGGACATTAGGGGACCAAATGGAGGGAAACCAGGAGAGTCTGTCAAATTCACTCATCTGCTCTCACAGCATGATCCTTCACTCGCTCTCGCGCTCTTTCTCTATTCCTTATATACACTTACTATATACATTCAAAAATATCCAATATCATATAGATAGATAGATAGATAGATAGATAGATAGATAGATAGATAGATAGATAGATAGATAGATAGATAGATAGATAGATAGATAGATAGATAGGGGGAGAATAAATCGAAAGGGGGAGAAGAGATAGATAGATAGATAGATAGATAGATAGATAGATAGATAGATAGATAGATAGATAGATAGATAGATAGATAGATAGATAGATAGATAGAGCAGAATAGATAAATAGAAAGGGGAAGAATAAATAGAAAGGGGAAGGATAGATAGATAGATAGATAGATAGATAGATAGATAGATAGATAGATAGATAGATAGATAGATAGATAGAGCAGAATAGATAAATAGAAAGGGGAAGAATAAATAGAAAGGGGGAGGATAGATAGATAGATAGATAGATAGATAGATAGATAGATAGATAGATAGATAGATAGATAGATAGATAGATAGATAGATAGATAGAGCAGAATAGATAAATAGAAAGGGGAAGAATAAATAGAAAGGGGGAGGATAGATAGATAGATAGATAGATAGATAGATAGATAGATAGATAGATAGATAGATAGATAGATAGATAGATAGATAGATAGATAGATAGATAGATAGATAGATAGATAGATAGATGTGTGCACTGCACACGGCACCTCCAGGAAGTAAATCACCAGAATTCCAAACACCTGTGTTAGGCTCTGTTTAAAAGGCTCAGTACAATTTATTCTTCTCGTATTTTCCAACCTTGATTTTGGATTTTATTTATTGCATGTGCTCGTGTCTAAAACCTGCCTTGCCATTAAAAAGCACACACATTATTGAGCTGTATTTGCTTTTTTTTAAGTAGGCAAAGTTAACAAATGATCATTTCAGGTAAAATCTTTCCAAGATTTTTTTTTTTTTGCTACAAATTCCTTAAAATTCCACAAAATACTAAACACTGTCTAAAGTCTACTGTAGAACATGTTTTAGTGCCTGAATCCCAATGACAAATTGATCCGTTCTCTACATTTTCAAACAGTGACCTTTCTTCTGTGTGTTTGGAGGAGTCTCAGGCTTTTGTGTCTGTAGAAAGACTGAAGCCGACTTTTGCTCGTTCAGAGTAAAGAATTTTGATTGGAGTGTGTTTCTCTGCGACACACACATACAAAAAAATAAAAAATAAAATAAAGGTATGAGGAAAGAAGTAGAAGTTCATTGTGCTTCAAGAGCCTCGTTGAAGAAATAACGTCAGGCCTAACGTGTGCTGAACTTATTGATTTTTTTAAGGAAGTATTAAAAGAGGCCGTGACCGCCGTGACCGTTCCACCCAGACTTTAACACACAAAACACACATCACCACTAACTTCCCCCCAGAGTGATACATCCCCAGACAATGAGCAGCCCTGACTGACTGCTGAGAATCCTAAAAAAAGACTGAGTAGAGTGTCTCTGCATCATAAAAGCTTTTCACAAATCACAAATCGCCCTCGCTCAAGGACGCGAGTGTCTGGCTGCGTGAGAGCGGAATCTGCTGCACGGCTTCGTTCTGCACGAGCTGAAACTCACTGCAAACACATAATGAGACATTCAGAGCTGACAGAGCAGAAGACTGGACCCAGTGTTACCCTTGTTACAAAAGAAATGAGAGTAGATTTCAGAAAGGAATTAAAAAGACAATGCACAGACAGTCAATACTCATCTCTACAGAGCAACAGCAGCTTTCTGAAGATACGGATTTCTACAAAAAAAAAAAAAAGAAGAAATTCATGTGTTTCTGCTTTTGAGATCCTCAAAATACAAATGTATACAATCCTAAATTTAAAAAGATCGGGTCATCAGCAGGGCTGGACTGGGACAAAAAATCAGCCCTGGTGTTTTTGGTTTAGACCGGCCCCTCATAAATAGCGGAGCACAACCGACTTGTAATTTGTAAAGAAAAACAGGGTTACAGAGACATATAATGTATCATCAAAATATTAAATACAAGAAGTTTAGTGTCTATTGTTGACTCTTAACCATTTGTGTCTGCTCTGTGTAGTTCAAGTGATTTTTTTATCCTTTTTATTGAAATCATCTCTAATATAACCATAGACTGTATATAACTGGACAGAGCATCGTCTCTCAAAAGTGAAGCCAGCACAGGTCGGGCGCCCCCTGCTGTTCGGTTTCAGAAAGCTGTGTAACCCCACCCATCCCCATAGGTTTCAATGGCAAAACAGACAACTTTCAATCACGTTTTTTTCCAATATACTGTAATTCTACCTCCATTATTTAAATGCATCAGCTAGTGTAACCTCTGCTTATATTGTTACATTTTTATATCCCCACAGAATTAGTTTTTTTTAAACGTTATTCAGCTCTATTCAAAAAGGTGTGGTTATTGTGTGTAAAAGGTCTGGGTTATACCTAGCTGGGGTGGGACCAATGACTGTATGGGCAGGACCATAGACTGTGTCATCTCTTGGAGACAGTCCTCAGGGGCGGGGTTATTTAAATGAGTAGGCTGTCTCTCCACAGTCGTTCTCCCTCCTCTGGTCTCTACTGCGCAGCTCGGGTTTCAGGATCACCAGCATGGCGGAAGATTTTGGCTTCATTTTCTTTTTTTTGACAGTCTCTGATAATATAGTACATAATAATTATTTAGTGCTCTTAAACAGATATAGTAAATTGATTCTGTGTGCTCCATAACCAAAAGTGAAAAGGACCATCCAGACTGTTATCAGCAACCAGCTGGTAAGTCCAAAAGCTTTTTTTTTTTACCAGGATGTTTATACATTTTTAACTAGACAATAAAAAAAACACATGTTGCACACATTACACCAGCATGGCTGTGGAAGAAACAGAAAATGCAGCATTGGGCCCTACTTTAGTGATCTATAGGTAAGTCGTCAACAGCACACTGTCAGTGTGTCTTTGCTATCATAACGGCAGGAAAAGCACACATTGCACGGCTTGAAACTTGCAAAAAGCATGTATTAAGGTCTTTTATAGGAACATGTTATTTTTATTTTGTATTCTGTATATTGTTTATGTAAAAGTTGGCTCTGTGCAATTCGATATGTCCTTGTGGGTGCACATGTGTTTTCGTTGCCAAGATAGCAATACCCCAGGAATTGCAAATGAGCATCACGACACGCTTTTCATCACGTTTTATTCTTATTTTTTACTGTATTATCCACTGTAATGTCTTGGTAGCAGATACCACCACCTACCACCAAACGACCAACATACAGCATATTAGCTTAGCAGGTCTTAAAGTTTTATTTTATTAGTGTATATGACAGTATCTGAGGTAAAGCTTGCCGTGTTCATTGTTCAATAGCAGCAACATCTAAACAGCGTGAGGTGTTTAACTTTCTAGAAGAACAGAAGAACAAGAAGTTCTTGTAAAAGCGATGGCGAGTGACTCATCCCATATGTTAAATTAAAAATAGTTTACGACTCCCACTTTTGAAAAACCTCAGCAAAGACGCCTCTACTGCCATCAATCTCAGACCTCCCACACACAACAGCACCAGCAACAGTTCATCCACCACAGGAGAGGGCTAATAAGGGCTAATAAAACACACCTGTGTGTCGCCCACAGTCAAGCTCCCTGTAATCCTGAGTTCTGTATCACTCTGTGAACTCTGTAAACCCTGTACACGCTGTCACAATGTAGACCCTGTAGACCCCCTAAAGCATGGAGACCCTGAAAATGCTGTAAACCCTGTATACCCAGAAACTCTAAAGCCTGTAGGTGCTGTAACTGCTTAACCATGTAAACCCTGTAACTGTCAAAAACCCCGTAGACCCCTCAAAACCTGAAAACCTTGTAATGCCCTTAAATGCTGCACACACTGTAAACTCTGCAAACTCTGAAACCATAAAGACCCTGTAAGTAGGTAGATCCATTAGATGCTGTAAGACCATGTAAATCCTTTAAACCCTATAAACCAATCAAACCCTGTAAACCACGTAGACCTCTAAACCCTATAAACCCATCAAACCCTGTAAACCATGTAGACCCCTAAACCCTATAAACCAATCAAACCCTGTAAACCATGTAGACCCCTAGACCCTATAAACCAATCAAACCCTGTAAACCATGTAAATCCTTTAAACCCTATAAACCAATCAAACCCTGTAAACCATGTAGACCCCTAGACCCTATAAACCAATCAAACCCTGTAAACCATGTAAATCCTTTAAACCCTATAAACCAATCAAACCCTGTAAACCATGTAGACCCCTAAACCCTATAAACCAATCAAACCCTGTAAACCATGTAGACCCCTAAACCCTATAAACCAATCAAACCCTGTAAACCATGTAGACCTCTAAACCCTATAAACCAATCAAACCCTGTAAACCATGTAGACCTCTAAACCCTATAAACCAATCAAACCCTGTAAACCATGTAGACCCCTAAACCCTATAAACCAATCAAACCCTGTAAACCATGTAGACCCCTAGACCCTATAAACCAATCAAACCCTGTAAACCATGTAAATCCTTTAAACCCTATAAACCAATCAAACCCTGTAAACCATGTAGACCCCATAAACCCTATAAACCAATCAAACCCTGTAAACCATGTAGACCCCTAAACTCTATAAACCAATCAAACCCTGTAAACCATGTAGACCCCTAAACCCTATAAACCAATCAAACCCTGTAAACCATGTAGACCCCTAAACCCTATAAACCAATTAAACCCTGTAAACCATGTAGACCCCTAAACCCTATAAACCAATCAAACCCTGTAAACCATGTAGACCTCTAAACCCTATAAACCAATCAAACCCTGTAAACCATGTAGACCTCTAAATCCTATAAACCAATCAAACCCTGTAAACCATGTAGACCCCTAAACCCTATAAACCAATCAAACCCTGTAAACCATGTAGACCCCTAAACCCTATAAACCAATCAAACCCTGTAAACCATGCAGACCTCTAAACCCTATAAACCAATCAAACGCCATAAACCATGTAGACCCCTAAACCCTATAAACCAATCAAACCCTGTAAACCATGTAGACCCATAGACCCTATAAACCAATCAAACCCTGTAAACCATGTAAATCCTTTAAACCCTATAAACCAATCAAACCCTGTAAACCATGTGGCCCCCATAAACCCTATAAACCAATCAAACCCTGTAAACCATGTAGACCCCTAAACCCTATAAACCAATCAAACCCTGTAAACCATGTAGACCCCTAGACCCTATAAACCAATCAAACCCTGTAAACCATGTAAATCCTTTAAACCCTATAAACCAATCAAACCCTGTAAACCATGTAGACCCCTAAACCCTATAAACCAATCAAACCCTGTAAACCATGTAGACCAATAAACCCTATAAACCAATCAAACCCTGTAAACTATGTAGACCCTTAAACCCTAAAAACCAATCAAACCCTGTAAACTATGTAGACCCTTAAACCCTAAAAACCAATCAAACCCTGTAAACCATGTAGACCTCTAAACCCTATAAACCAATCAAACCCTGTAAACCATGTAGACCCCAAAACCCTATAAACCAATCAAACCCTGTAAACCATGTAGACCCCTAAACCCTATAAACCAATCAAACCCTGTAAACCATGTAGACCCCTAAACCCTATAAACCAATCAAACCATGTAGACCCCTAAACCCTATAAACCAATCAAACCCTGTAAACCATGTAGACCCCAAAACCCTATAAACCAATCAAACCCTGTAAACCATGTAGACCCCAAAACCCTATAAACCAATCAAACCCTGTAAACCATGTAGACCCCTAAACCCTATAAACCAATCAAACCCTGTAAACCATGTAGACCCCTAAACCCTATAAACCAATCAAACCCTGTAAACCATGTAGACCTCTAAACCCTATAAACCAATCAAACCCTGTAAACCATGTAGACCCCTAAACCCTATAAACCAATCAAACCCTGTAAACCATGTAGACCCCTAGACCCTATAAACCAATCAAACCCTGTAAACCATGTAAATCCTTTAAACCCTATAAACCAATCAAACCCTGTAAACCATGTAGACCCCATAAACCCTATAAACCAATCAAACCCTGTAAACCATGTAGACCCCTAAACCCTATAAACCAATCAAACCCTGTAAACCATGTAGACCAATAAACCCTATAAACCAATCAAACCCTGTAAACCATGTAGACCCCTAAACCCTATAAACCAATCAAACCCTGTAAACCATGTAGACCCCTAGACCCTATAAACCAATCAAACCCTGTAAACCATGTAAATCCTTTAAACCCTATAAACCAATCAAACCCTGTAAACCATGTAGACCCCATAAACCCTATAAACCAATCAAACCCTGTAAACCATGTAGACCTCTAAACCCTATAAACCAATCAAACCCTGTAAACCATGTAGACCAATAAACCCTATAAACCAATCAAACCCTGTAAACTATGTAGACCCTTAAACCCTAAAAACCAATCAAACCCTGTGAACCATGTAGACCTCTAAACCCTATAAACCAATCAAACCCTGTAAACCATGTAGACCCCTAAACCCTATAAACCAATCAAACCCTGTGAACCATGTAGACCTCTAAACCCTATAAACCAATCAAACCCTGTAAACCATGTAGACCCCTAAACCCTATAAACCAATCAAACCCTGTAAACCATGTAGACCCCTAAACCCTATAAACCAATCAAACCCTGTAAACCATGTAGACCCTTAAACCCTATAAACCAATCAAACCCTGTAAACCATGTAGACCCCTAAACCCTAAAAAACAGGGGTCGGGAATTAGTTTTGGCTGCAGGCCAGATATTTTCCAGGCGGGCCACTAAAAAAATTTAAGCAAGAAAATTAAGTTAACCAGTTAACCCAAGAAGAATTAAAGATGGAAAAAACATCTTATAATGACTTATAATTTTTATTTTTTTATTATATTTATTGTTTTTTATAGTTTAAACAACCTTACAGGCTAGATGTTTCACGTTTGCAGGCCACATCTGGCCGTGGGCCACCTATTGTCAACCTATGCTATAAACCAATCATATCCAGTAGACCATAAACTGTGTAGACCCTGTAAATGCTGTAAACAATATAAACTCTGGAAACCCTGAAACCATGTAGAACCCTAAACCCTATAAACCATTCAAACCCTGTAAACCCCCCAAATCATGTAGACTGCAATATACAACAATATATAACAATATAAACTCCGTAAACCCTGAAAACCATAAACGTTGTAAACCATGTAGACCCCCTAAAAACTATAAACACAACCCAGTAGACCCCTAAACCACGTAAAGTCTGTAAACCCTGCGGATGCTGTAAAGATGGTGAACCCTGTAAACCCTAAAGACCCCCTAAAACCTGTAAACACAAGTATTGTAGACACTCTTGCTTTTGCCAACAAATTCAGTACAATTTTAAAAGCCAACTATATTAACATTGATAATTCTACAAAACTATAACTCTACATCAGATGTAGTCATATAAAAGCTGACAGGGTAATTTGATAAAAGGTGATTCTATAATTGGTGTATATTTTATAAAAATTGTAATTATATAAAATCTAAATTCATTATTACACTGTGTGTAATTTGTACAAAAATCTTAAAGGTATAAATTAATGTATCCTTGGTCCTTTGATTTCCTAATGAAATGTAATGAAATTTACTGATGGTCAGTGATGGTTTGCAGAGACATGTCATCTGCTGGTGTTGATCCACTGTGTTTTAACTAAACTAACTCTGGACTAATGCACAGAATATCATATAAATAAAAACAATATAACCTAAATTCTCTCTATCCGCCTTTCTCTTAATTCACTTTCTTTGTTCTTGCTTTCTCTGTCTATTCCTCCCTTTTTTTAACTCCATTTGTCTCTCTGAAGCCCCCCTACACCTCCCCTCCACCCCTCCAGAGGTGTAGACCAGTCCTCCTAGACCGCGTTTCCCTCTGAGATATGTGAGCATAACAAATTGTTGTTAATTGCGAGACGGCAGCCGTCTGTCCCCGACCATCATCGATTAGCTGCCTGCTCTCTCTCTGCTCTCGCTGCTGGACCACACACACACACACACACACACACACACACACACACACACACACACCTCAGAGCCTCTTACATATTGAACAGGAAGGCAGTTAGAAGTGCTAGAAGCTTCTGACCACACCTAACAACATACTGCTACATCCATGTGCAAATTGACCACCAGTTTCAAACGTCTAAACATCAGACTGCACTGGATACCTTGGATTACTGCAAAAACTTTGCATATATTTCTGTTTCAGGCAGACATATAAATGATTACAGGTGTGGTTGGACAAGATACTGGGTCTTGCAACAAGATGGGCAAAATTGCATCCCCCACTGACATATAAAAAGGCTAAAAGGCTCTTAGAGGCTACTTTTAGATAAGGTACCTCGTGGTGAGAGACCGTTGAACGCTAGACATGGCTCTAGGATGCACTTAAAGGGCCTTGAGGCTTGTGGAGATACTCATTGCTATCTTAACCCCCCTTGGCAAACAATCTATTTTCACGGGTTGTGCCTGTGTTGTTTAAACAACAACAACGCTTGTGGCCTCAAAATGAGATGTAGGTGTGTCACTGACTGAAAAAACCCAGACATATGTCTAAATCAGACGTTCATTGCTATCTTGGCAGTAAAAACTGAACAGGCACATCCCCAAAATGTGAGCACCGGTTATGCACACATGGATGAATGAACGAGTAGGTCATGATTGGTTTATTTCTATTAGTGTTTCTAGATGCACAAGGTATCCTTTTTTGTTTTTGAAGTTCAAGGTCTACAAGGTTTCATCTAGGTCAGGGGTCGGCAAGGGGCAGCCTGTGGGCCAGATGTGGCCCGCAAGCCATGAAACATCTGGCCCATGAGAGTGTTTGAACTACAATAAATGATAATGAAAAATAAAAAAAGAAAATGCTTCTCTGGTGAGCTTTTGTTTACATTCCTCCCCTGTCTCTCTCTGTCGCGCTCGGTGTGACTCTAGTTTCTGCCTGTTCTCAGTTTTCAGCCTGTTCTTGGGCTCCCTATTTCCTTATAATGGCATTTTTTGCCAAGCCGCATCTCAATTCACTAGCCGGGCCAGCGGTAGTGTATTGGACCACGACCCTGATGACACCGGTTCGGTGTGTTTATTATATATTTATTTATTGCTTTCTTCTTGGGTTTACCTGCTTTGAGATCAACTGTTCTGCAATTGGGTTCAACAACCCTCTGGGCTGGAGAGCTACTAGTCTGTAGCACTCCATCCCATTACACTTACCATTACCATTTTTTAAAACAGATTTTTTTTGTGGCCCGCCGCCACGTAATGGCTTGGAAAATATCTGGCTCGCAGCCAAACTTAATTGCCGACCCCTGATTTAGGTCATACCTATGGATTTCTGAATTGAACCACTAACTCAGTTTTTTTTTATTGTCTACCTTCAATACCATACACACATATTAGAGATTAAAAATTGTCCAGCTGTAAATCAAGTTGTTACTACACATCACACAGTATGTAACTGGATTTTTCAATTCAATTCCAGTATATTTAATACGGGTCCAAGCATTCTATGGCTAAGTGATAGTGCCAAGGTTTCTAGGTAATGGTGGAAACAGTGGCAAGGAAAAACTACCTCAGATTAAGAGAAAGACACCTTAGGAACTTGGGAACCAAGACTCAATAAGAGGGACCCAATTGGGCTCTTGATCTAAGGGATTTAAGCCTAATGATCCATTGGTGCCTCCAGGTCACTGAAGTGAGCCACTGACCAGGCTACGAAAGCTACAGTACTTTAGATAAGACCAGACATCATTACCATCATCATCATCATTATTATTATTATCATCACCACCACTCTAAAAGACCATCATAGAACCAAACAGACAGAAGAAGACAGCTGAATGTTTGTGAATAAAGCAGATGAGTAAAAGCAGTATCACTGTTAGATGCACATGCACACACAAACACGCACAAACACATAAACACACACACTCATACATGGGGGGGGGTAAGAGCATTTACATATGCAATGTAGCTCATCAATTATAATTAATGAAAGTGGCGCCTGCTAGCTCAGCGGCTCGGATACGGCGCGGTTAAATTAGCTATTCTATGCGCGTACACGCCGGCGCCCATTTCCATATCCACAGTGACAATCGCCGAGCTTTTCTGAATGCTTTTCTGAATGCTATCGACGCGCCGCGGCCTCAGAGGACGGCCAATCTGAGCACGGCTCAGCGCCCGAGAACAGGATATTAAAAAGAAAGTCCCCCATGTTTAAGTCTAATGACGGCGGAGCACGGCGGAGCTGAGAGCGTGTTGACACCGAAGGCTTTGCTTTATCCTGCTGCCTGAGAGAGAGAGAGAGAGAGAGAGAGAGAGAGAGACAGACAGACAGAGAGAGAGAGAGAGAGAGTGACAAAAATAAGAAAGTAAGAAAGACCAAATAATAGAGTGAACCAGTGAAAGAACAGAGAATTATCAGAGAAAGGGCAGATTATTGCATCAGGAAATGGACTGGGAAAAGCCCACACCTGTATAAGTTGTGAGGTGTTATCTATCTATCTATCTATCTATCTATCTATCTATCTATCTATCTATCTATCTATCTAAGTGAGGCTGAACACTTAAGGTGATGTGAATCAAGAGAGTTATGGGAGTAATTTCAGGAATGTAATTAAGGTCTGATATTGGGGAGGTTTTATTACTTCCATTACTAAGTTGTTCAGGTATTTAACATTCCTCAACCAACACTGGGATCTGAGAGGTCCAGGGGGTTCTAAATGATCGAGTAAACTAAGGTGCTGCCATTACGCAGCTTTTCCCTCAGCAGCCAGAGTCAGAGAGAAGACTACAAAATGCCTCCTCCAATACATTTAAAGTCTGCCACCATCTTGAGAAAACACAACGACTCCAAATACGAGTTCCAATACATCAGCACACAGATGCCTTGTGCTGATTGACATCACCCTTGGTTTGATGAGGGGAGAGAGCACCATCTATCCACCCAGAGAGAGCAAGACCAATTGTGCTTTCTCGGGGCTCCGGCAGCTGATGGCGAGCTGCACGACCAGGATTCGACCCAGTGATCTCTTGATCATAGTGACAATGCTTTAGACCGCTGGACTACTTGGAGCCCAAGGGCTGCATAATTTTAACTTTTGCAACTTTTTTAAGATTGCAGTGTGGTTTGTTTAATTGCTATATTGTGAGTATGATGCCATAGCTCTATATAAAATAAAGACATAGCATAAAAATGTTGGACTATCACAGACCATTTTCTTAAGAGCGACCCAACAAGGGCCTAGGAAAGTGGTGACTAATGTTCTGCCACTATGATCAATAGATCACTGATTAGAATCCTGGTCATGCAGTTCGCCATCATTCGCCAGAGCCCTAAGAGAACACAACTGGTCTTGCTCTCTCTGGGTGGGTAGATGGCCCTCCTTCCCCTCATCACTCCTACGGTGATGTTGATCAGCACAAGGCTGCGTCTGTGAGCTGATGTATCAGAACTGAGTCGCTGCGCTTTCCTCCAAGCATTAACGCTGTGATGCTACCCAGCAATGCTGCATCATCACCAGTTCGAAAAGAGGTGGTGGCTGACTTCACATGTATCAGAGGAGGCATGTGCTAGTCTTCACCCACCTGGTGTTGGGGCATCACTAGTGATAGTAATAGGGGGAGTGAAGCTGAGCAGCTGAGTGGGTGGGATAATCGGCATAGCTAAATTGGGGAGAAAAGATAAAAATAATAATAATAATAAAAATAGGCTGTATTAAATATGGATAGAGAAAAGATAGAAGAATAAAAAAGAAAACATAATAGTAAAGCATAACATTTAGTCATAGAGGGAGAAATAAAATAGAAAACACAGAAAAAAATAGAGAAAAGAACAAAATAAGAAAATAGAGAGTACTAAGTTCTCTTTGGATGGGTTTAGTTTTCAACAGGGAGATGGGAGAGTTTCTCAGTGATTTTAGATTTTTCAAAAAAAAAAAAATTCATGTATGGGGGAAGAATTTGGTTGTGAATGGTCCAGATACCTCTGGTCATTCATGTCTGTTGTAAAACTCCAGAAGAGGAGCCAAAGAGCTCATTGTTACTGTGTGGAGTAGTCTATAGCCTACATATGTTTTATTGACATGTAGCTGCTAAATTTATAACTAATATAAATAGTTATATAAATTGTTTGTCACATCGGGAGTCACCATATGGTTTTTTGAGGTGACAGCAGTGCATAAATCGAGTAGCTACTCCCATCTCAGGCATTTATACTGACGATCTTTTATTTTTCTATAAATTGTACTGATGTTCTATAGTAAAATTACATTACTACAGGTCTCTATGTAAAACTGATCCCATTAGAGCAGGGCTAGAAGAGTGAAGAGCGAGAACAACAGCGGGTGAAATCAGAGGGTGAAATTTTATGTTAGAGAGAGACAATAAGAAAAGACTGCAAAAGAAAGATAGTATAAAAGACAATGTAGTATAGAGAAAAGGCAGCAGGAAAAAGAATCAGAGATAGATAGGATGATAGAGAGTGAGAGATAGAGTGAGAGATATAGTGATAGAGATAGATAGATAGAGAGAGATAGTAGAGAGACTGTGTGTAATCAGGGATGCAGTAGTACCTAGAGAGCAATATGATTTGTGTTTACTGAGATATGAACTCGGCTCAGTGCTGCAATTCACAGACTTATTAACTCAGATCCAGAGCTTCAGCACGGACCAGCTCCACACCTCCTCATCCCTCACATAGCATCACTCCCCACACAGCACCACCCCCCACACAGCACCACCCAACTCCTTCCCTGTAACCCTAAACACTGCTCTGATCCAATCATCATTAAAATCACTGATCAATTCTGCTGAACACACAATACTGGGGTTGTAATTAAATATATCATTTTGTAAATATATTAGAGCTAAATAACAATACAACAAATACTTATTATTAGTATGATTATTATGAAGTATTATTGTTATTATTCAGTGTTTACCAGGAATTATTTAGTGACAAATTTAATTATTAAATAACTCAATAGATATCCATATTTTTTTTAGAACTACTGAATTTCTTGGTTTGGACACACCTTCTCTTTTTCAATGCTTTTTCTTTATTTCCATGACTATTTACAATGAGATTCTCACTGAAGGCATCAAAACTATGAATGAACACATGTGGAGTTTTATGTACTTAACAAAAAAAAAAGTACATAAATAACTGAAATAACTGAAAAAAAAAACATGTTTTCTATTCTAGTTTCTACAAAATAGCCCCCCTTTGCTCTGATTACTGCTTTGCACACTCTTGGCATCATTCTCTCAATGAGCTTCAAGAGGTGGTCAACTGAAATTAAGTGAAACAGTCTTGATAGAAGGAAGGAGTTCCCAGAGGTGTTTATTAGCACTTGTTGCCCCTTTGCCTTCTTCACTCTGTGCTCCAGCTCACCTCAAACCTCAAATCTGGATTGGGTTCAGGTCCGGTGACTGTGGAGGGCAGGTCATTTTTTGTTAAGTACATAAAACTCCACATGTGTTCATTCATAGTTTTGATGCTTCAGTGAGAATCTATAACAGTGGTGTCCAAACTACGGGGCAAAAGAGTCTAAAAGCGGAGAGAGTGCGCATTTCTAGCGCAGAAAAACGGGCCAAAGAGTCTAAAAGCAGAGAGAGTGCACATTTCTAGCGCAGAAAAACGGGCCAAAGAGTCTAAAAGCGGAGAGAGTGCGCAGTTTTAGTGCAGAAAAACGGGGCAAAGAGTCTAAAAGCGGAGAGAGTGCGCAGGTTTAGCGCAGAAAAACGGGCCAAAGAGTCTAAAAGCGGAGAGAGTGCGCAGTTTTAGTGCAGAAAAACGGGGCAAAGAGTCTAAAAGCGGAGAGGGTGCGCATTTCTAGCACATAAAAACAGGCCAAAGAGTCTAAAAGCGGAGAGGGTGCGCATTTCTAGCACATAAAAACAGGCCAAAGAGTCTTAAAGCGGAGAGGGTGCGCATTTCTAGTGCAGAAAAACGGGGCAAAGAGTCTAAAAGTGGAGAGGGTGCGCATTTCTAGCGCAGAAAAACAGGCCAAAGAGTCTAAAAGCGGAGAGGGTGCGCATTTCTAGCACATAAAAACGGGCCAAAGAGTCTAAAAGTTGCCGTAATTAAGGTTAATATTAAGAGACATCATGAAATTAAACATCAGTTTGAAAAATCTTAGTTTACACAACACTGTCAAAGATAAAGATAGTAGGTCAAGTAAAATGGTGTGTAAATGAAAGTAATCAGGAAAAAGTATTATTTAAAGTGGTATATTTCATTATTTGTTTTATTTCAGAGTCTGTGGCCCGTGATTTCAAATATATTTCTTCTTCTGGCCCCCAACAAAAAAGTTTGGACACCCCTGATCTACAATGTAAATAGTCATGAAAATAAAGAAAACACATTGAAAAAAAGAAGGTGTGTCCAAACTTTTGGCCTGTACTGTATACTATACTCTGGATGTTTAAGGAACTATAAGAGAGACGGTTTTTTTTGTACTGAGTCCAGAAACGGTTATTTGTTTTGCAGCAGTTCTAACGCAGCATCTCACTGCTGCTAGAGTTAGAGTGTGTGTGTGTGTGTGTGTGTATCTGCGTGTTTTCTTCATGCCATTTCCGTTGCGCGCTGCACTAATGAAGGACTGCCAGCAAGCTCAGAACAAACAGATGTTACTGATTAATTTTCCCATCACTGGAATTAGAAAGTAAATTAAAACAAAAAAAGATTGTGTGCGGATGAATAAACAGCCTTTCCTCCTCCTCTCCTTCTCGCTCCCCCGCTCCCTCGCTCCCTCTCTCCGTCAGGAACAAGTGTTACATGTTTACATGTTAACAAGGCAGATGTATGGAGACTAATGGAGGGGGTGGTGCTGTTTTTTTTTACATGTACCAGAATGTGTACCACATTATGGCGATTCTGAGCACATTCTGTGTGTGTGTGTGTGTGTGGGGGGGGGGGGGGGTGTATGAGTGTGTATGTGTAAGTGTGCATATTAACATTGCTTTATTGAGCTGTTATTAATGGAATTCATTGTCGTTTTAAAAAGATTGAATGTTTGTTAGAGTTTTAAAGCAAATTATGATTCGATTCCTTTGCTATAAGGGACATTCCGGGATTTTGGTACATTTCAGGGGTGGTAACTTCTAAAAATTTAATCTTCAATTTGATCATTTTTAGTCATATATTTATTAAATACAGGTAATAGACTATCAAAAAGTTTGATTCGTCAAGCTCAGGTATCAAAGCAGTTTTTTAAATTCGATTATGCAATATATTTGGTAACTTACAGTAACAGGGTTGAGAGTAACAGGGTTGCAAATATAGGTTATATAAGTTGTGGTTTACCCCAGGAACTGATGCTAACTGTAAAATTTAGCTATGTATACAAGATCAAGGACAAACATGGTTATATTATAAGTATATGAAGTAAATTTTGACTCTACTCAATATTAGTCAATATTACAATATGAGTAACAGGGTTGCGTTCACTGAGTGACACACACAACTTGGACAAAAACATATTTTAAAAAACTTACAAAAAATTGTTAGAGCACTTACTCTTGGTCTTGCCATGTGGGCAGAAAATGTCCTTGTGATGTCACTTCCTTTGTGCCAGTAGACAAATATTTGTAACTCTTTCTCTGCAGGTAAAATTCCTTATGGTAACAGGGTTGAGCGCATGTTGTGGGACACAAGTCAAGTCAAGTAGTTTTATTGTCAATACTGCATATGTACAGGACATACATAGAATTGAAATTACGTTACTCTCCTTCCCAATTTTACAGCAAGTACAGATAATGGATAATAAAGAAAAATAAAGAAAAAGGGGAGACACTATGTGTACAATACAGCAGCAGGGACACAGACATACATGAGACAGAACAAGGTGCAGTAGTGGTGGGGGTGAAATAGATATATAAATAGAAATAAAAAGAAATAAATATATAATCTAAATCTAAATGAGTGGGAGACACTATATGTACAATACAACAAAAACACAATAGACATTTGTGAGACAGAAGATAATAGTGCAATATTAATGGTGATTAAGATCAAGTGACAATATAAATAGAACCCGTATAACAGTACTGCAATGTTGTATCTAGCTTAAGGCTGGTAAAGTTCTTAAAGTTCCCAGTTCTTGGGGAATTAAAGTGTGTATGACAGTGCAGCGTAACAGTAGTGCAGGTATTGGGTGTGTAGTGCAGGTCCTTTTACAAAAGTTACAGTACTGTGTGTGTTCTAGTGCAGAGTTTCAGTACTGTGTTGTTGGGAGGATGTGGGGTCAGGATGATGAGAGTGTGTGTGCTGTGGGCAGGATTGGGATGGGGGGTAGTGCGGGAAGAGAGTTCAGCATCCTCACAGCCTGATGGATGGGGCTGTCTCGCAGTCTGCTGGTCCTAGACCCGAGACTCCGCAGTCTTCTCCCTGATGGCAGCAGGCTGAAGAAGCTGTGTAGTGGGTGGGAGGGATCTCCTGCCAGACGGAGGGCTTTCCGCGTGAGGCGGGAGCTGTACAGGTCCTGAAGGGAGGGGAGAGAGGTGCCAACGATCTTCTCAGCTGCTCTCACGATGCGCTGGAGGGTCCTGCGGCAGGATGCTGTGCAGGCCCCGTACCACACGGTGAAACAGCTGGTCAGGATGCTCTCGATGGCCCCTCTGTAGAAAGTGGTCATGATGGGGGTGGGGGTTCCAGCTCTTCTCAGCTTGCGGAGAAAGTAGAGACGCTGGTTTGCCTTCCTGGCCAGTGATGCTGAGTTGGTGCTCCAGGAGAGGTCCTCTGTGATGTGCACACCCAGGAACTTGGTGCTGCTCACCCTCTCCACAGCAGTTCCGTTGATGGACAGAGGAGTGTGCAGTGTGTGAGTTCTCCTGAAGTCCACAACAATCTCCTTAGTCTTCTCTGTGTTCAGAGAGAGATTGTTGTGTTTGCACCAGGAGGCCAGGCGGCTCACCTCGCTCCTGTAGTGTGACTCATCGTTGTTGCTGATGAGACCCACCACCGTCGTGTCATCCGCAAACTTGACGAAGAGGTTGGAGGTGTGTTCTGGTGTGCAGTCGTGGGTCAGCAGAGTGAACAGGAGGGGGCTCAGTACACATCCTTGGGGAGCCCCTGTGTTCAGTGTGGTGATGCTGGATGTGTTGCTGCCAACCCGCACTGCCTGTGGTCTACCAGTCAGGAAGTCCAACAGCCAGTTGCACAGGGAAGTGCTCAGCCCCAGACTGTCCAGTTTGTGTATGAGCTGTTGGGGGATGATTGTGTTGAATGCTGAACTGAAGTCAACAAACAGCATTCTGACGTAGGTGTCTTTCTTGTCCAGGTGTGTGAGGGCTGAGTGGAGAACAGTGGAGATGGCATCATTGGTCGAGCGATTTGACCGATATGCAAACTGGTAGGGGTCCAGGGAGGAGGGGAGTGAAGACTTGATATGGTGCATGACTAGTCGTTCGAAGCACTTCATGAGGATGGGGGTGAGTGCAACCGGACGATAGTCGTTGAGACACAAAAAACTGTAACATGCAAAATACAATGTAGACCAAAGAAGTTGTTTTCATAAGTAAAGGAGATGCATATCAACAATATACAAGAGGAAGTCATTTATTTAGAGCTTATTTTAATTGTTAAATTTGCCAAAGGAGTTGGTCACCCAATGTGTGGGACAAGAGAAAACGGCCATTTTTTGAGGTAATTTTTTGAATAATATCTAAGGAGCTTATTTTTCCACCAAATTTTACAGTTTGTCTTATAACAAGTACATTTTTAACAAAAAATATCCAATATTTTGGATATGTACATTTGAAATTTAAGTGTTGGGACAGGAAATGTACCAAAATCCTGGAATGTCCCATAACGTTTTTTGGCAATCTACATTCAGTAACTTTTAAAAAGTGAGAGTCATTTTGATTAATTTCTATTATTTTTTTATTAGTCATGAAGATGCTCATTGCTATCTTACAGCCCACCAATAGTCTATTTTCACACCTTCCGCCTGCATCGTTTAAATAGCATACGTGCCCTTTCATTCTGGTTTCAAGACCAATTTTTTTGACTGGTCTAGTATTAAAAGTCCGACTGCTCTATCAGCATTGATTTACTCAGCCTTACTCATGCCCTGAACATATCTTTCAACAAAGCGAATTATTTTGCATTCAGCAAAAATCTGATTGCACTCTGCACTCTCTCCGCTTTCAGACTCTTTGGCCGTTTTTTGCGCTAGAAACGGGTACCCTTTCTGCTTTTAGACTCTTTGGGCCTTTTTTTTTGCGCTACAATTGCGCACCCTCCCTGCTTTTAGACTCTTTAGCCCGTTTTTCTGCGCAAGAAATGCGCACTCTCTCTGCTTTTAGACTCTTTGGCCCGTTTTTTTGCGCTAGAAACGGGCACTCTCTCTGCTTTTAGACTCTTTGGCCCATTTTTTTGCGCTAGAAATGCGCACCCTCTCCGCTTTTAGACTCTTTGGCCCATTTTTCTGCGCTAAAACTTCACCCTCTCCGCTTTTAGACTCTTTGGCCTGTTTTTCTGTGCTAGAACTGCGCAAAAAAGGAAACGGGCTGCAAATGGCCCGCGGGTCGTAGTTTGGACACCCATGATTTAGACCTTTACTTTCAGATTCAGTATTTCACTCCTGCTACAAAAAGGTATACTCTCAATTAAAGACCTAATTATTGATGAAGTTTTTGCCACATCTCAACAAATGGAGGCAAAATTTAACTTCCTCGGTTATTCCTGTTAGTTTCTAGTTTCTTGTTTATTCCTTGTTTATGTTCTTAGTTCTGTTTAGTTCTTCGTCTATTAGCCTCCCTCTTTGTTTATTATTATTATCTCTAGTTTGTTTTGGTTTATTTCGTTGTTACGTGTTTACTTGTCTCTTTGTTTATCTTTGTTATTTATTTATTAAATTATTCGTTTCGCCCTTACCTGCACTTGTGTCCGTCTCCTAGTCTCCCTGCCTGGGTCATCATTACAGCATAACTATTTTGTTAAGTTCACAGTACTTTAAAATTTTATTACATAAAAATAAAAAAAATCTTATGATTGTAATCAGCAGGGCTCTCAAGTTTTGAAGTTTGGCGGGAGTGAGATTGGTCGGGGGGGGGGGGGGTGGCGCACAGTTCTTCCTCAGTTATTCAAGTGCAGTTCTTCAGTGGTTAAACTCCACCCTCTTTGACTAGGTCTGCCTAACAACAGAGCGATCCATATTTTGATTGGCTCAACGATAGTACATTATAATATACAGCCGATGGATTGGCAAGAGTATAAAATACCATGTGAGGCGTGTGAGTGTGTGAACTCGCTGAGGTGCGTGTCACACGCTCAAAGCGTGAGACTTGAAAACACTGGTAATCAGTTACAACAAAAGTTGAGTTTATTGAGTTTATTGAACTTGTTGGGTTTTACAGTGTGCTTAAAACAGCTGAATGCAGCATTTATTAGAAGGTGTGTGCAGAAACAGACAGTGTATGTGTACGCATGTTGCTCTGTGTTCTCGGGGTTTGTGGCTCTCAGGGTGACGTTTTAAGTGCTTTTTTTTATCTAAAGGTCCCAAATAGTCCACTTTACCAGCAGCCCCTCCAAAACAGACTGTGAACTTGACCAGATGCACATGTTGGGCTGCTCTTTATTTATTTATATATTTCTAGATCTGTTTTATGGTTTTTAAGATAAAGGCAGCGGCAGTAGCTCAGACGGAGAGCGGGTTCATCGCGGGGTTAATCGCTGTAATGTAAGAGTGGCCAGAGGAAGTCAGACTTAAGTGTTTGTTCGTGGAATTCATTTCCAGCGAGGCGACTCAGTAATCACACACCTCACAGAAAGAACCGCTCCACGGTTTGTAAATGGGTTCAGCAGTTCAGGTCTCTATACATCACTCGGAAATAAGCTAACATTTCCAGCTCTGTTTTTTTTCCTTTATTCTTTTTTTCTCAGAACTATTAATGGTGCAGCCGTTCGGTGCATTACAGTGTGAAAGAGGTTGTTCAGTGTGTGGTACCTCAGTTTTTGTAAGCCTTAGAAAAGTGTGTTCCTTAAAAAAAAAAACATATATAATACAGGGGTTGGACAATAAAACTGAAACACCTGTCATTTTAGTGTTGGAGGACTCAAGGCTAAATTGGAGCAGCGTGGTGGCCAATCTTCATTAATTGCACATTGCACCAGTAAGAGCAGTGAGAGTGTGAAGGTTCAATTAGCAGAGTAAGAGCACAGTTCTGCTCTAAATACTGCAATGCACACAACATTATGGGTGACCTACCAGAGTTCAAAAGAGGACAAATTGTCGGTGCACGTCTTGCTGGAGCATCTGTGACCAAGACAGCAAGTCTTTGTGATGTATCAAGAGCCACGGTATCCAGGGTAATGTCAGCATATCACCAAGAAGGACCAACCACATCCAACAGGATTAACTGTGGACGCTGTAAGAGGAAGCTGTCTGAAAGGGACGTTCGGGTGCTAACCCGGATTGTATCCAAAAAACATAAAACCACGGCTGATCAAATCACGCAGAATTCAATAAGCACCTCAACTCTCCTGTTTCCACCAGAACTGTCCGTCACCACAATAAATTATTGTGATCTAAAACCAGGTGTTTCAGTTTCTTTGTTCAACCCCTGTATGTATATATATATATATATATATATATATATATATATATATATATATATATATATATATATATATATATATATATATATATATATATATACTCTGTGCTTTTTCCATGTCTATCTGCCCTGTGATTTATTGCACTTGGCTCTGTATACACTCTAAGAAATATAAGTACAGATTTGTACTTAAAAGAGTACAAAGCTTGTCGCTGGGGCTGTACCTTATATTGAGGTACAAAAAAGTACCTTTCAGTGAAAGTCCTTTTTTGTACCCATGGTTTTTGTGCCAGTAAAGATTATAAAGATTATAAACATTATCATCAACTAAATATGTGTCGAGAACTTGATGATCCAAAATTGTCTGTTTTTTAAATAAAAAAATGTGCAATTAAAATATATATTGTGTATTAGTGCAGTGATACAGAATACTGAATGTACCCTTTGGCCGAATAAATGGTACAATTTTGTACTTATTGCTGTTCGGAATGACTTTGTACTTCAGAGGGAACAAATCTGACCCTGTAAAGACCAGTATTGTACCTTTGAGGGTACAATTATGAAGAATGTACCCTTCAGTACAAAAAAGTACTCATATCGTACCTCTGTTTTTTAGAGTGTACACAGTCCCTTTGTTTCTGTGTTGCTAGAGTTTATTCCTGTATATTTTTATTGTGTGTTTATTTGGTTTCTTTGTTTATTAATAATAAACTCACACTTATGTCTGCCTCCCTACTGGGTTTTACTACTTTTAATACAGTGGTATGAAAAAATGTTGGGCACCCCTGATCATTTTAATGATTTTCCTTCATAAATCATTGGTTGTTTGGATCAGCAGTTTCAGTTAAATATATCATATAGCAGAAGAACACAATGACATACAGTATAAGAAGTGAAATGAAGTTTATAGGATTTACAGAAAGTGTGCAACAATCATTTTACCAAATTACCAAAACCAAATTAGTGCACTATTGTACCCTGTGGTGTGGCCTAATTGTTTTTTGCTCTATATCTTTTTTCCCTATATATTACTTTTACCTTTCTACGTTAATTAGTTTTTAAACCAGTACTTTAACACTTTTGCTTGGGTAAAACTATAGAAATATTTTAAACCCTAGTATCTATTCTTCTACCTGAGTAATCAATGTCAATACTTTGATCTTGCCAGACCACCGGACATGGTTTCAGTAGTTCATGCTCTTGGACTGCTTGTCTTTAGCAAACTGTTTGTAAGCTTTCTTGTGCATCACCTTCAGAAGAGGCTTTCATCTAGGACAGTACCATGCAGACAGAGTTGATGCAGGCTGGCCTCCCTTTTCTTTAAGCTCTGTAGCAATGCTGGCAACACTCATGTACTCACTCAGTCTTATTTATTCTATTTTTTGTACTGAAAGCAAAGATTCAACTTTTGTGGTCGACCCTGAAGAGAGGCCTGTTGAACCTGTGGTGGAGTGGAACCTGTCCTGGAATTAAAAAAAAACTGCTGTATGATCTTGAACATCATGCTGTATCTCAATTTTAGGATGTTAGCAATCTTCTTATAGTTTAGGCCATCTTTGTGGAGAGCACACGATTCAGTATCTCACATCCTCAGAGAGTTCTTTGCCGTGAGGTGCCATGTTGAGTATTCAGTAGTGAGTATGAGAGATTTGAACCCATAACACCAAATTCCAAAAGTCATATATCAGCTATTTATACATTATTGGCTGTGTGTTGTATAGTTTTTAGAAGACAGTAATTATACACTGCTATACAAGCTCTACACTTATGAAAATAGTTTCATTTCTACAGTTTTGTCCATTGAAAAGGTTTAATAAAACATTTTCGGGGGGTGAATTTCAGTTATAGCTGAAATATAAACTTTTAGGACATTTCAGGCACAGCTTACATGAGATCTTCTCATGTAAGACTAATCCTGTCCGAATAGGGCTAAAGCCAGTGCTGTAACTCTACTCTAACTCTCAGTCAAAGCGCTGCATCATCATTCTGGCTCTAACTCCAGTCAGACAGACAGAGAGACAGACAGACAGACAGACAGAAAGGCCTTGCTGGCAGAAGGAGAGTGTGTTCTACAGTGTGGAATGGAAAAGTAAATTGAGTGTATGAGGGCAAGGCCCACCTGGCTGTACTGGTGGAAGTGCCAGGATGTGTGTTTGCCGTCGTTGACCGATTACATGGTGGTGTTGGCCAGACTGCCGATGTTTTCTCCAGCAAACACCCACGGCTCGCTCGTCTGCATGGTTTCAGTTTTTATCTGCGGAGTCCCCCAGTTGGCTCAGCCAGATGGAAGTGATGGCCTTGCTTTCACTGCAAGACACACGAAACAGTTGGAGGTAAAACTAAATAAGCACCATCTCTGCTGTAGAGCTTCAAATTCACCTAATTTATATATTAGTATAAGGGAACTTTCCAATGATCAGTCTGTTTCTGATTATTGAATCATTAACACTGAGGCGAGTGAGACCTGCAGTTCTTTAAATGTTGTTCATGGTTCTTTTTTGACCTTCTGGATGAGTTGTCCATACCCTTTTGGAATAGTTTGGTAGGCTGGTCACTCCTGGGAAGGTTCACCAGTGTTCTATGTTTTCTCCATTAGTGAATAATAATAGCTCTCACTGTGGTTCTCTGGAGTCCCAAAGCTTTAGAACTATTTATGACTAATAAATGATCAATGACTTTGTTTTCTCATCTGTTTTTTATTACAATTTCTTCAGATCGGGGTATAATGTGTTGCTGTTTGAGATCTTTTATCTGCTTCATGTTGTCAGACAGGTTCTATAGCTATAAGTGATTTCTTGATTCTACAGGTCTGGCAGTAATCAGAAAAAAAATGTTTGATTAATCACAAATAATTTATGGGCATTGGAAACTCTTTTTTTTTTTTTTTTACAAATGGCTAGATTTGTTTGGAGTTTTTTTTCTTAATAAATTAAATCATCATTTAAAAATTGTTTTTTTTTTATTAACTCAGGTTATATTTATATATATTATATATTTATATATACGTTTATATATAAGTTTATATATAAGTTTGTTTGATAATCTGAAAAATTTAACTATAACAAAAATACAAAAACAAAAGAAATATGGTGCAAGATGAGGGCAAAAAAAGGGGCAAGTAAGCGAAAAAATGTACAAATTAAAATGATGGACGATATCAAAATCAGCAAAATTATTTAATTCACCCCTTATCATCTTAAAATGCCTTGTCCTGTATACAGGCTACATGTGTAGGTGATACAAGCCCCTTTTTTCAGCAGTAATATAATTATTTACATCCTGAACATTTGAGTGCTCCTACAGGACACTTGGAGAAGCTGCTTCCTGTTTCCTGTTTTCTCGTTTACTTAATACTTACTTATTTAATAATTCTAAACCAGATCAGTAAAAGGAATCAAACCCAAATTCTGCATGTTTGAAAATAGATGTAAAAACTAGACAAACGTAACGAAACTAAAGGTTTGGAGGACTGTTTAATTTGTATTCTAGAAAATACTGGTTTTAAAATTGGTTTCAAAATGAAGTTCAGGAAATGGCGAATTTTATGATTTTATTCAATATATTTCGACATTGGCTAATTTACTTTTATATATATACACATATATATATATAAATATATATGTGTATATATATATATATATATATATATATATATATATATATATATATATATATATATATATATTGTGGTAGGCCCCTGGGGTTAGGGGCGTGACCACTGTGACCCGGAAGGAGGAAGCTCACAGAGATACACAGACACGGGGAGTAAATGAACTCAAACCATACCTTTTATTTTAAATACCCTCCACCACACCCAAAAACAACTCAAAACATAACTCAGCCCAATGGGGCTCTAGAGTCTGTAGAATTACTTAGTTTTACTTTAAAGGCTAAATACGAGTCCGTGCAGCCTCAGCCCTCCGCTCCCCAGTCAAAGTCCCCCCAAATGATGGCGGAGGCTGAGTATATGCCTGTCTCAACTGGCGGCTCAATCAGCCCTCATGCGGGGCAGCTGAGACAGGCATGGCTTTGCGCTCTGGCGTGGGGCGGACCCACAACTCCCCCGCCTCCTCACGCCACAATATATATATATATATTTTTTCCTATTACAATTATGATTTTCAGTAATGTTCCTTATCAAACATGAAAGCTTTTTTATGTAATGCTTGAATAGAAAGAAATCCTTAAGATTTAGTGGTGTAATGTCAGGCAAACAACTGACAAAAATCCTGGCCTGTTATAGGGTTAAGTTAATAATGTAATTATTGTGTCCAAAATACCATTACAATTTTGATTAATATCAAATATTGAGAACATCCTGATTTATACCATGGAAACTAAACTCCTTCTGTAAAAACGAGAATTTAGTTTCTCGAGAAAAAGCAGAAATGACGGCACTCCTCGACTGCCAGCGTCGGACAAGCAGAAGAGCTCAGCGCCCTGCTGCCCCTGTTACTACCTCTGCTGTTGTCACTGAGTGTATTTTCTCTCTGTCTCTTCTCTCTCTCTTTCCCTCTCTTTCTCTATCTCTCTCTCTCTCTCTCACTCTTTCTTTTTTTTCTAGATCACTCCTCCAGTTCCCCGGCCACTCTGCTCCTCCTCGCCTGACGCTCCAGTGATCATACCGACTGGCGGCCTCATCACTTTCAGCAGATAAAAACATCCTCTCTCTCTCTCTCTCTCTCTCTCTCTCCCTCTCTCTCTCTCTCTCAGTAGCTGTGGAGTGTGACGGGTCTGGGTTCTCCTGAGACGTTCTCTTTAAATAAAATGGCCTCTTCACAGGAAGCCAGCAGTTCTCTCCTGAGGAGACTCCTCAAACAGATGCACATTGCCAAGCTCCATTAGTGAACGGCTTACACATTGTTGTGTGTAATACAGCGAGGAGGAAGAACGCTGGTGCGCAACAGTTTGGAGCCGTGATCACCACTAAACGGAAAGAGCAGGAGAATTCTGGTCATGCGGAGCCTTTTGGCCATAAAACTGCCAATAAATAGACTTTTTGAGCTCAGCAAGGTCTGTCATGATGCTCATTGCTATCTTTTTGAGCTCAGCAAGGTCTGTCATGATGCTCATTGCTATCTTACACCCTGCCAAAAGTCTATTTTAACACCATATATCTGTGCTGTTTAAATAGTAACAGTGATTGTGAATATAGCTACACTGATGAGTGTGGTGGTGGTCTGGAAGTAAAGTGTGTTCAAGTAAATTTCTGGCATATTGCTATCTTGGCAACAGAAAACACAGGTGCGCCACTGACTGATTAAAACCTAGACAGACATCAACAGTCAAACGTTGTTTGTTGCATTGTGAGTGATCTGAGCACTCAGACCTAGACGTATAAATCTGTACAAATCTGTACAAATCCACGTACAATACTTTTTTTAAGAAAGTAAAGCACAGCTTAAATTCTACTATAGACTCCAATGCTATCTCACCTTATTAACTGTCCAATCAGCTGCTCCCTTCTGCCTGTTAATAACGAATACTCACTCAGTACTATAGCTGTCTTTCTGATTCTGATAGCTCTTTCTTCTCCATGGATGTCTTCCTTAAAAAAACAATACACTATTAAGGTTGTGATGTCACTGAAGATGTCTACAAGGAAGTCTACTTCCTTGAAAGGGTGGAGTTTTTTCCAAGATGACAGGTAGACAGGACATTCTCTAGACATGTTTAAATAGCTTAATTTTTTTTGTGAAAATAACTTAGTATTTATAATGAATAATTAAAATGCGTACACACAGTGTTTGTTTAAAATAAAATAAAAAAACATGCTGTGACATATTGATCTTGACAGTGGTTAGGATGTGTCTGCTTTCGCACTGTGGTAAGTAACAGAAAGGCATGTTCCTCCCACCTGCTCGTAGCTCGTAACCCTGTCTCTGTTCTAGTTTTTGTGGTGAACTGGGGAGCAGCCTGGTTGCATAAGCTTTCCCCTGCCAGTACACAATCTCTCCATCACCGAGGTTCAGGCTCAGCACTTTTGGGGTCACGCAGGACGTCTGCAGGCCGTGTGTTTCTAAGGTTTACATGATGACATTCCTTAAAGCTGCTTGGCGTTCCCAAGAGGCAATGCGCAGGTTCATAGAGTGGACATGTCTCATAATCATCATGATCTCCATTAGGTTGGTGTGTCTGAGTTGCTCTGAATTACATTGTATTGGCAGAAACATAAAGGAGAGAATACGATGTTCACTGGACCAATAGGCATTAATGAAGGTTTATAATGTATCAGATAGCAAGAAGAATCTGACTTTTTGAGTTTGGCTGATGTATGATATGATACATTATATCATTATATTGCCTTCTCTGGGTTGGGAAAGAGTTCTTGCCCCAAGTGGAGGAGTTTAAGTATATCGAGATCTTGTTCCTGAGATACTCTCTGTTAACTGGTCGATCTACGTTCCAATTCTCACCAATGTTCACAAGCCGCGGAAGGTGTAACCTCCGCAGGGTGTCCGGATTCTCCCTTAGAGATAGGGGCCCAATCCCATTTCACCCCCTAGCCCTACCCCTTTCCCATACCCCCTCTGTCCTGATTCTTGTTAGGCTGGAGGTGTAGGGGGAAGTTATAGGGCTAGTTAACCCTTAGAGGCAACTTTAAACCAAGGGGTATGAGAATTGTCTCAGTAGATAGGTAGCTAGCTAACTTTGCTGTTCCACCTTAAATGGTGCAACAAATGGCAGAAGCTTTAGCATTTAAAGCGGAACGGAAAAATGTAATAAAAGCTAAGTGAAGCTAAATTCAGCTACAAATCACAGAAGAATTAAGGAATGGACAGTAGTAATTAATTTCTACACCCCCCTACCCCCTTTGTGAAGGCATACAATAAAATATGAGCTAAAGTTAACTAATTAACCAGCAGCAGCTAGGTTACTGAACTTTAGCGCTATTGATGACGTACCGGGTGCTTGAAGGGTTTTCCCAATTCTTAAGGGGAGGATTTTACCCCTTCTCCGTACACTCAAAAAGAAGGGGTAGGGGTAAGTGGTAGGGCCAAGGGTTGAAATGGTATTGAGCCAGGGTTAGGAGTTTGGTTATCCATGAGGGGCTTGGAGAAGAGCTGCTGCTCCCCCACGTCAAGAGGAGCCAGCTGAGGTGGTTTCGGGCATCTGGCCAGGATGCCTCTTGAACACCTCCCTGGCGATGTGTTTCTGGCATGTCTAACTAAGAGGAGACCCTGGGAAAGACCCAGGAAATGCTGGAGAGTTTACCTTCCCCGAAGGTTTGGGAAAAGGTAGCTGGGGAGAGGGGGGTGTGGGCCTCTTTGCTTAGGCTGCTGCCCCCATGACCTGGACCCCTCGATAAGTAGTACATGATGGATGAATGGATATCATTATATTGGTCGATTCCCATATTGAACTCTGTGACTGGAGTTTGGGCACATGCACCTTGGGCTGATTTTCATATTTTACTTTGGAACCAGGTTGTTGGCACATGCGGCTCAAGCTGATTCCCATATTATATTCTGCAACCAGGGCATTGGCATATGCAGCTTGGACTGATTCCCATACTATACTCTGCAACGATGGTGTGGGCACGAACAGCTCAGGCTGATTCCCATATTATACTCTTCAACCGGGGAGTTGGCACAAATGGCTTGGGAAGATTCTTATATTATACTCTGCAACAGGGGTGATGACACATACGGCTTGAGCTAATACCCATATAACACTTGCAACAGGGGTGTTGGTAAATACAACATCGGCTAATTCACATATAACACTTTGCAACTGGGTTGTTGGCACAAGCAGCTCAGGTCGATTCCATTATTAAACTCTGTGACTAGAGTTTTGGCACATGTGATTAAGGGCTTTGCAACAAGGGTGTTGGAAAATGCAGCTTGGGCTGATTCCTACATTATACTCTTCAACCGGGGCAT
The DNA here is from genome assembly GCF_023375975.1 of Astyanax mexicanus. Taxonomy (NCBI): domain Eukaryota; kingdom Metazoa; phylum Chordata; class Actinopteri; order Characiformes; family Acestrorhamphidae; genus Astyanax; species Astyanax mexicanus. The sequence continues at coordinate 38,923,807 of NC_064425.1, forward strand.
TGGCACCAATGGCTTGGGAAGATTCTCATATGATACTGTACACATACAGCTTGGTGTTGGCACATGCAGCTTGGGCTAGTTTCCATATTATACTCTGCAATCAGGGTTGTTGGCACAAGCAGATTGGGACAATTCCATTATTAAAATCTATGACTAGAGTTTTGGCACATGTGACTCCCATGTGATACTCTTCAACCAGGGCGTTGGCATGTGTATGTTGGGATAATTCCCATATTACACTCTGCAACCGGAGAGAGCATGCGACTTAAGTCGGTTTCCATACTATACTCTGTAACCAAGATGTTGACACATACAGCTAAGGCTGATTGCAATATAATACTCCGTAACTGGAATTTTGGCACATGTGGCTTGGAAAGATTCCCATATTAGACCCTGCAACCGGATTTGCTTTGGGCTGATTTCCATACTATACTCTGCAACAGAAGCATTGGCACATATAGGTCTAGACAATTCCCATTCCCACACAGTATTGATTTTTACCTATTACCCCGCCCACTAGATATCTGTGCTGTACTGTCCATAGATCCTGTAGTTCTGATTGGATAGAAAGTTAGTTTTTTATAGTGTTTATTATATTATAGTGTGTTCTAATACTGAGAGTTTAATAATGAGAGTTTGGTACCACTTTAAAATAAGACTACCTTTATAAAGGGTTTATAAATGGTTTACAATTAGTTTATTAATAGTTAATAATTAGGTTGTAAATGCCTTAGAAATCATTAATAATCAGTTATAACACATACGTACAAAGGGCAACAATGACCTGTTGTTTGCCAAATAGTGAACCCACAGCCATCTATACTGTTGTCCTTTCTACATATGTGTTATAACTGATTATTAATGATTTTTAAGGCATTTACGACCTAATTAGTAACCGTTAATAAACTAATTGTAAACCATTTATAAACCCTTTATAAAGGTAGTCTTATTTTAAAGTGGTACCGAGAGTTTTTCTAAAATGTAAAAATATATATTGAGATGTATTGAATCGTAGCCCCTGTATCGTGATATGAAACGCACATTTGCAATGTGACCTCACCAATACACATCCCTGGAATGCATGCATTAATAAATCTGAGGGATATATTGGGAAGTTGTACAAGTTGTAAGAAAGGTGGTTGTAATGTTATGGCAGATCTGTGCATGATGCAGTTTTAGCATGGCATAAAAACAAGCATTTTTGTATGTGTATATTAGTGTGTGTGTGTGTGTGTGTGTATTGACACACCTGCACCTTGTTACTCTCCATGCTGCTGTTTATACGCCGTCGTGTTTTTGGACTCCTGCCTGCTTGTCATCCTTACTGTGTGTGTGTGTGCGTGTGTGTGTGTGTGTGTGTGTGTGTGTGTGTGTGTGTGTGTGGTTTCGTCGCTGACTGAGAGTGTGAAGATGGTCTGCTTATAAATGCCACTCACTCCCAGCGCCCAAATATGAATTGATAATCCACTTCAGCGGCTGGCATGGCGGTGTGGATGAGGGCCGGTGTGGTGGTGTATATGTGTGTATATATGTGTGTGTATGTGTGTATATATATATATATATATATATATGTGTGTGTGTGTGTAGAAACAGAGCTGAGATAGAGAGAAATTCTCTCCTGCAATTTCAGGCGGGGTGGGCGGTCCAGGCCGCTGACCAGCCGCTTTCCCGCGGTGAATCCTGACCCGTCCTGATCGGCCGGCTCTGATAAACCTCCGGCACAATCTCCAGCTTCTGCAATTAAATCCGCCCGCCGTATTCTCCCCGGCTAATCTGGAGCGATCTTAAGTGGCGTTCTCTTTCTGCTCAATAATGGAGAATTAGCTACTGGCCTGAGTGTGACCGCAGCAGCGTGGATCGATAATATAAACACAGTCATATCCTGAGAATAACCCACAGAGCTTTACATACATTACTAACTTCATTTACTTCAATAATAACTTTTTATTGTGAATTAATCATACAATCACGTAGTACTAGTACTAGTACACCCCTCACATTTCTGCAGATATTTAAGTACACGGGTTGGACAATGAAACTGAAACACCTGGTTTTAGACCGCAATAATTTATTGTGGTGACGGACAGTTCTGGTGGAAACAGGAGAGTTGAAGTGCACATTGAATTCTGCTGAGATTTGATCAGCCGTGGTTTTATGTTTTTTGGATACAATCCGGATTAACACCCGAACATCCCTTTCAGACAGCTTCCCCTTTATTAAGATAGTCTTATTTTAAAGTGGTACCATTTAAAGCCGTAGAGTTTTATATTATATGTACTCCAAACAGTAGAGCAACTCACAAACCTATATTAAAGCCCAGTCATGCAAAAATAATAAAAATACAGTGAAAGCACCAGAATCTTGAAAAATACCGTGATATGCATTTTTGGCCATTTTTGGCTGGTGTGTGTGTGTGTGTGTCTTTAAGTGTGTGTGTGTGTGTGTGTGTTTGCGGTCATCTTCTGGAATAAGGTTGAATTAGTGATGGTGAAGGGATGAAGGATAGTTGTAAATGAAACAAGGCGCTGATTTCTGCAGTCTTATCTCCTCTGCCTCTCCCGCCGAGTGATGGCTATCACACAGCGCCGCTCAAATCTGCTAAGTAAAGATAAGTGGAGCAGCGGTGAACGCTTATTGACGGGGGAGTGGGCTCTTTCCCATGATGGCTCACTTGGGGAATCTCCCACTTGGACTAAAAACACACACTCACACAAACTCACATGCGCACACTCGCATTCAATAAACGCACGCACTTTCACCGCTCGTGTGCACACTCGCCACTCTCGGCAGTGTGGTGCCACTTATCTCCCTCAACTTCTTTTGGATCCGTTTACAGATCGGCTCAGTGGGATGGAGATGCTGAAGGTGGATCTTCTAGAGCTTTGGGCCGAGACTATAATCAGGAGCTTCTGTGTAATTAAGTCAAGTTGACTTGACTTAATTACACAGAAGCTCCTGATTATAGTCTCGGCCCAAAGCTCTAGAAGATCCACCTTCAGCATCTCCATCCCACTGAAGGTGGATGGATAATTACACTGAAGACAAAAAATGCACGGCACCTCTGCATAAAAAAGCCAGCATGACAGCATTATAGACAATGCACACTTCCGTCTCTTTGTTCTCCTGCTTTAATGACTGTATCTAAACTTAGTTTCTGGACAGACAATTTTGGACAAATGCATCTGAAACATCTCAAACTCAGTTTCAGCATCAGTGGAAACTCTTCATTGGAAATATATATATATAAGCTCTGGGAACACAAGCATTATAATATTTATATAATTATAACATATTATTATAAATTATTGGCTGTTCGGATCAGCCATTTTAGTTAAACATATATCATATAGCAGAGGAACACAGTGATATTTGAGAAGTGAAATTAAGTTTATAGGATTTACAGAAAGTGTGCAATAATTCTTTAAATTAAATTAGATGGGTGCTTAAAAAAATCTGAAAAATCCCAGCAATATTTAGTTGATGCTTCTTTTGCAGAAATAACAGCCTCTAAACTCTTCCTATAGTTTCTAATGATAGTCTGGCTTTTAAATAAACGTATTTTGGATCATTCTTCTTTACAAGACATTCAAATCATCTCCAGTTCAGTCAGGTTTGATTCAGGTTTCTGATCATGAACAGCCCACTTTAAATCACACCACAGATTTATAATAATATTCAGGTCTGGAGACTGAGATGATCTGAGATGATCATTCCAGAACGTTGTACTTGTTCCTCTGCATGAATGCTTTAGTAGATTGTGAGCAGTCTTTAGTGTTTAGAGTTTAGTGTTTAGGGTCGTTGTCTTGTTGAAGTATCCAGCCCCGGCGCTTTAACTTCAACTTTCTCACTGATTCTTAAATATTGTTCTCAAGAATCTGCTGATATTGACTGAAATCCACGCGACCCTTAACTTTAACAAGATTCCCAGTATCTGCACTGATCACACAGCCCCACAGCATGATGAACCACCACCAGATTTTACTGTGGGGAGCAGTAAAGTGTTTATGTTGGAACACTGTGTCCTTTTTCCTCCATGCATAAATAACCCCCTCCAAATAACTCAATTTTAGTTTCATCAGTCCACGGAACCTTATTCCAAAATGAAGCTGACTTGTTTAAATGTGCTTTAGTTTTAGCATACCTCAAGTGACTCTGTTTGTGGCGTGTGCTCAGAAAAGGCTTCTTCTGCATTAATTACTCTCCCATACAGACTCTCCTTGTGTGTAAAGTGCGCTGAATAGTGAATAGTGAACGATGTACAGTGACTCCATCTGCAGCAAGATGATGATGTAGGTGTTTGGAGCTGCTCTGTTGCTGTGGTTGACTATCACTGTTCTCTCCATCCTTCTCCTCTGATTATCTGAGATTTTTCTTGTTCTGTCACTTCAGGTCTTAACTAGAACTGTGTCTGTGCTTCTTCCATTTCCTCACTCTGTTCCTCACAGTGGAAACTGCAGCTGAAATCTCTGAGATTTGAGCTTTTTATATCCTTCCTCTAAACCATGATGTTGAACAATCTTTGTTTTCAGGTTATTTGAGAGTTGTGTGTTTTGAGGCTCTTCTGAGAAGATGCAAAGAGGAGAAAAACTTGCAATTGAATAAAATGTAGAGTGCTTGGTTATCTTTACTGGTGGTTTTGAATCATAAATAAAATTGCTTATAATTAAAATTATGTTGTATACATGATGGCCCCTAGTTTCTGTCATCACCACTGTGAAGAAATTACACCAAGACCCACTCTGAATTAATTTGTTTACCTCGGCCTATTTTTCTATCTGATCTCCTCAGAAATATGAAGAATATGTCTGTAACAGCTCTTCTGTTTTGGCAGCACATGTAATAAATTGATTATTGAATTGACTGAATATTGCACAGCGCAGTTTAAAATATAAATATGTTTTCTATCTATTTGATTGTGGCAGAATGACCTGAAGCTCCAGTCTGTAGGACAGGAGGTGGGACATCTGAGCAGCTGATTCTGCACTGACTTCCATTTCATTTCAGATAATTATACAGTAAGGACACAGACGTTATTATTTCTGAGTCTCAGCGCCAGGCAGCAGCTAGTTACTGTTAAAATGCAAAGGGTTTGATGTACATATTCCAGAGTGCTTCATACAACCCCAGATCAGAAAAGTTGGGATAGTATAGAAAATGCAAATAAAGGAAGTGTTTCTTACATTTATATTGAAAAAAAAAATCACTTCAAGATACTTTATTAATATACATCCATTCCTGCATTTCAACCTGCAACACATTTCAAAAAAAATAAAATGTTGGAATGGGAAAGTGTCTGTAATGTTGCCTTCCCAGCTCCTAAGGTGCGCTGTGATGCTCATTGCTATCTTACACCCCGCCAACAGTCTATTTCCACTACTTGTGCCTGTGTTGTTTTAGTAGCAACAAATATTGCTTACAGCCAATAAAAACCCAAAAATCAGTGACCCAGAAAATTTTAATACTTTAAAAGACCTATTGGTACTTTTGGCAGTGTGGGCAGTGTGACAAGTCCTGCTGGAAAATGAAATCCGCATCTCCATAAAAGTGGTCAGCAGCAGAGGGAAGCATGAAGTGCTGTAAGATTTTGTGCACGGACTTTAGACTTGAAAATAAAACACAGTGGATCAGCACCAGCAGATGACATGGTGGAGATGGAGATGCAGATTTTAATTTCCAGCAGGACTTGGCACACTGCCCACACTGCCAAAAGCACCAATTGGTCTTCTATGATATTCTGATTGTCTGAGACACTGATTTTTGGGTTTTCATTGGCTGTAACCCATAATCATCAACAATTAAAAAAATAAATAAAACGCTTAAAATAGATCACTCTGTGTAAAATACATCTATATCATTTATTATATTAAGTTTCACATTTTGAACTGACTGAAATGACTGAAATAAAGTAACGTTTCAATGGTATTCTATAATTTTTTCGAGATGCACTAGTATCTACACTTAATGTGCGTGTTGGTCTGGAAGTGAGGTGTGTTCAGGTCAATTCCTGGTGTATTGCTATCTTAGCAATGGTAAGTACAGATGCACCACTAACTGAATACAACCTAGACAGACAGTCAAGATTAGTCAACAGTCAGATGTTCATTGCTATCTTGGCAGTGAGTTGTAAATAGGTGTATCCCCAATGCGCATGCAACCCCACTTCAGAGGGTTCACTGCTTATGGTTGTGTTCTTATTCCTTATTCTATATACACTGAAATTTCTCCTGATTCCTTGGATGGTTTAAAATATTATGGAATATTATGGTCTGTAGAGGGAAAAAAATGAGAAAAAAGAAAAAAGAGAAAGAAAAGTTAGACAAAGTTTTTCCAAATGTGAGAATGTGAAGATATTTTTGTGGGCAGTTCTTCTTTATAACGAGCCGTGTTTTTTTTTTTTTTTTTTTCTTTTTTTTCCTCAGCCCTACTATTTAACAAAGTAATTAACACGTATTCTTTTCTCAATGACAACTGTTGTGATGCTGCCATGGAAACACGGTGGGGGAAGTTAAAGTTAGAACTGTGTAACTACAGAAACTATTAGCGCACGTTTAGCAGCGGCGGCGCGCGTGTTCAAACAGTGGCGTGCTGAAGCTGCAGCGGCCACAAATTAAGCTTCTTCAAAAAACAGGCCAAAGGACTTGAGTGGTGGGCGGCGGGGAAGCAGTGTGTGTGTGTGTGTGTGTGTGTGTGTGCTCCGACTTGGACTGAGACAATTTTGCGAGGGCCTATAGGAGGAGGGAGGAAGGGAAAATCACAGTAATTGCATGCAGTGTGTTGACAGAGGCTATTACTGTAGCGACGCTCAGAGTGAAGAACATGAACCTCGGCAGTCCTGAGCTTCACACCCAACCAAACTTTCACCAGCAGCAGGAGAACTGAGTGGCCTGAAGCTTTTAAAATAAAAAAAGAAGTTGCACTGGAGTTGGAAGAACTGAAAAGAAGGGGGTGAGAAATCTCATATCGAACACAATAGTTTTTTTCCGTTTTTTCCCCCATTTTTTTGTGATCTGGAGTTGTAAGTTTTCTACCCAATGTTCAGGCCCAATCCCATTTCACCCCTTGGTCCTACCACTCAGCCCTAACCCTATGTTTTGTGTGTGCACGTTTAGGGGAAAGATGTCTCAATTCTAGTTAGGTTGGATACATGACCCTTTAAACTGAGAGTTTTCAGAAGAATACTCAAAAAATACTCAAAAAAGAGGGATATGGGAATCACTGGCAAGATGGCACTGGCACAAGCATCCAAAAAATTCCCTTTTTAGAAATAATATAACCACTATATTACCATATTAGGTAATATAATACAGGAAGTTGAGACATCCTGTACCTACCACCTGGAGTTAAGCATGGGTCTCAACAACAACCACAAACACAATAATCCGATACTGGCTCGAACAAGGATCCAGAAGCACAGCACACCTAACACTACATTTATGGTCCATTGCCTCAACTGCCAAGTATCCAGACCTACAGAAAATCCAAAGAATAAACAATACTTAGTACTCTTAATAACAAACAGAAATATTCCTTCGTCTGTGCTCACTTCCTTTAACCTTAACAACAACACATCCACCACAACACACTATCTAAGCACAATAACTGGACAAGATGGGAGCGTGCCGTGGAACGCAAAGTCTCATGGGCAGAGCTGTGGAAATCAGAACCTCATCGCATACGATTTCTGATCCAGGCTGTCTACGATGTTCTACCAAGCCCATCCAACTTGTTCAGCTGGGGATTGGTGAAGTCACCAGTCTGCAACCTGTACATGAAGAGGGGGACCCTGGAACATATCCTCAGTTGCTGTCCGAAAGCCCTGGGCGAGGGGCACAAATGTAATTGCCCTACTGAAGCTATTTTAATATGTAGTTTCAACATTTTATGGCCATTTTTGTCATAACAAGCATCTATAGAACTTCGTCTCAGCAACTAGCTAGCCAGCAACAGCAGCAAGAAGGAGCAAACATACCTTTAACGAGTCCCAAGGGACATCCACAGACAAGGATCTATTAGATGACAGGAAGAAAATCAGGGTCGGACCAAAAAAAAACAAGGTAGGAATTGAGAGCGATAACTCAGGCAGTAAAAGAACACTTCAATGAGTGGTAAACCAAACAATACTCAGCAAGTTGTGTGTGGAGTGAAGGTGTACATATAGTGGGTGCAAGAGGTGAGATCAATATCCTGGTGATTGACTTTCTGGTGGTGCTAGCTGTGTGCAGCGTCATGCGACTCCCTGTGTAAGGGAGTGATGTCAGTATGAGGTGCATTCTGGGTATTGTAGTCCAGAAGCAGGAGATTTCCAGGTAGAGCTAAGTGCGGGAGAGACAGGAGCTCTTTTCAGTGTTTATTTCATCAGGTAATTTAGACTTAATTTTAATCTTTTAATCTTTAGTCTTTTGTCTAATACAGTATGTATAACAGTTTTAGAGAAGAAACAAGTGCAATTAATCCGAATTAATCACAGAATTCTGCAGTGATTAATCAAATGATTTCTTTTTTTTTATATTCAATTGAAATTAATACCTTAGCTGAATCTGTTCTAATGGAATCTTGGGTAAGGTTTGCGCAGCTCAGTGAGTTATTCTACAGTGTAAATAAGTGAAAAAAAAACTTCTGCACTGTGTATCAGTGTTTAAAACACAGACTAAGTGAGGGTTAGAGCCGGGATCAGGAATAGAGCACAGAGCAGTTCGAGAAAAAAAACCCTCCATCCAGTCCTGAAGCTGCAGACTCCATTAGTATCAGCTAACCTCGCCACACTCCTCACCCCCAGAACCCTCAGCTAGAGCCGCATAACAAAGAACCCTGTAATTTCACTGTACAGGAAACATTTCTCACTCACAGCTCAACAAGTCTACAGAAAGTGCAGATTCTCAGCTTTTAACCCCCAACACCTCTGCACATTTAGAACTGTGCGTAACAGAGTCTTGCTTTACGGAATAATATTCAGACATTTTATTGATCTTATTCATTTTGACACATTTTAACTGTTTGCCATCAAAATATCAACATTTTCTGTGCAGAACCAAAGTTTTATAGCGGTGGATCATTCTTTAGCACTGCAATGAAACTGGCAAGGCACTGGTGTATGAGGTGCCATGAGATCAACACACTAGTTCCACCTTAAATGCTGCTGCTATTTTGACACAATCACATTAGTTTGATCTTAAATGCTGCCGCCGTGTTCACACAATCACACTCGTTCCACCTTAAAGGCTGCTACTATATGCACACACAGTTGTTCCACCTTAAATACTGCCGGTATATTCACAAAAACACACAAGTTACACTTTAAATAATGTGGCTATGTTCTCCATATCACACTAGTTCCACCTTAAATAATGTTGCTATGTTCTCACTATCACACTAGTTCCACCTTATATACTGCTGCTATATTCACACAATCACACTAGTTCCACCTTAAATGTTGTCGCTATTTTGACACAATCACATTAGTTTGATCTTAAATGCTGCCACCGTGTTCACACAATCACACTCTTTCCACCTTAAAAGCTGCTACTATATGCACACACAGTTGTTCCACCTTAAATACCGCCGCTATATTCACACAAACACACAAGTTACACTTTAAATAATGTGGCTATGTTCTCACTATCACACTAGTTCCACCTTAAATAATGTCACTATGTTCTCACTATCAAACTTGTTCCACCTTATATATTGCTGCTATATCCACACAATCACAACTAGTTCCACCTTTAATGCTGTTGCTGTATGCACACGATCACACTAGGTCCACCTTAAATGCTGTCGCTCTTTTGACACAATCACATTAGTTTGATCTTAAATGCTGCCACCGTGTTCACACAATCACACTCGTTCCACCTTAAAAGCTGCTACTATATGCATACACAGTTGTTCCACCTTAAATACTGCCTCTATATTCACAAAATCACACTAGTTCCACCTTAAATGCTGCCGCTATTTTGACACAATCACATTACTTTGATCTTAAATGCTGCCGCCGTGTTCACACAATCACACTAGTTCCACCTTAAAAGCTGCTACTATATGCACACACAGTTGTTCCACCTTAAATACCGCCGCTATATTCACACAAACACACAAGTTACACTTTAAATAATGTGGCTATGTTCTCAATATCACACTAGTTCCACCTTAAATAATGTTGCTATGTTCTCACTATCACACTAGTTCCACCTTAAATAATGTTGCTATGTTTTCACTATCACACTAGTTCCACCTTATATACGGCTGCTATATTCACACAATCGCACTAGTTCCACCTTATATGCTGCTTCTGTATGCACACAATCACACTAACTCCACCTTAAATGTTGTCGCTATTTTGACATCACATTAGTTTGATATTAAATGCTGCCACCGTATTCACACAATCACACTCGTTCCACCTTAAAAGCTGCTGCTATATGCACACACAGTTGTTCCACCTTAAATACTGCCGCTATATTCACACAAACACACAAGTTACACTTCAAATAATGTGGCTATGTTCTCACTATCACACTATTTCCACCTTAAATAATGTCACTATGTTCTCACTATCAAACTTGTTCCACCTTATATATTGCTGCTATATCCACACAATCACACTAGTTCCACCTTTAATGCTGTTGCTGTATGCACACGATCACACTAGGTCCACCTTAAATGCTGTCGCTCTTTTGACACAATCACATTAGTTTGATCTTAAATGCTGCCACCGTGTTCACACAATCACACTCATTCCACCTTAAAAGCTGCTACTATATGCATACACAGTTGTTCCACCTTAAATACTGCCTCTATATTCACAAAATCACACTAGTTCCACCTTAAATGCTGCCGCTATTTTGACAAAATCACATTACTTTGATCTTAAATGCTGCCACCGTGTTCACACAATTACACTCTGTCCACCTTAAAAGCTGCTGCTATATGCACACACAGTTGTTCCACCTTAAATACTGGCGCTATATTCACACAAGTTACACTTTAATTAATGTGGCTACGTTCTCACTATCACACTAGTTCCACCTTAAATAATGTCGCTATGTTCTCACTATCAAACTTGTTCCACCTTATATATTGCTGCTATATTCACAAAATCACACTAGTTCCACCTTAAATGCTGCTGCTATATTCACACAATCACACTAGTTCCACCTTAAATGCTGTCGCTACTTTGACACAATCACATTAGGTTGACAATAAATGTTGCCCCAGTTTTTACAATATTACACTAGTTCCACCTTTAATTCTGCCACTTTTTTTCACACAATCACACTTGTTCCACCTTAAATACCATCGCTATATTCAGTCACAGTAATGTTTACTGTTATTATAACAGTAAACAGTAATGATATATTGATATTTTGTATTCTGTTTACTAAATCCGGTTTGTGCACTGCTGTAAGTCTGTGTATATGTAACGAGTGGGTTGTATGGTTGTACGTGTGTAGCTAATATAGGAGTGTTGACTGTTGTCAGGATTTAATTCAGTCGGTGGAGCACCTGTGTTTTTCGTCGCCAAGATAGCAATACACCAGAAATTTACCTGAACACACCTCACTTCCAGACCACTATTCCCATCAGTGTAGATATGTTCCTAAACTATGACGTTATTTAACCAGTGCAGGCAGAAGGTGTGAAAATAGACTGTTGGTGGGGTGTAAGATAGCAATGAGCTTCAGGATTTGCCTTGCACAGAGTTATAGGGTGTTCAGCTTGTACAGTGAGTGGATCAGATACAGCAGTGCTGCTGGAGTTTTTAAACACTGTGTTCTTCACTCCTTGTCCTCCACTCTATTACACACTCCTACCTACAGCTGCTCATACAGAAGCTCTGAATCTGGTGCTGTACAGTTTACGGTGTTGATCCTGGTGTAGTTTTTCATCAATGCTCACAGAATGCTGTTGTCTTGGCTATTCTAAGTGCAGCAGTGACATTGAGGTGTTTAAAAACTCCAGCAGCACGACACACACTAACACCTCATACACCACCTTCACCATGCTAATCAGTGCTAATCACTGCAGTGCTGAGAATAAAAACCACCCACCCAAATAATAGGTGGGTGAACAGGTATACATACAGGGGTTGGACAATGAAACTGAAACACCTGGTTTTAGACCACAGTAATTTTAGTTCTTGTGGAAACAGGAGAGTTGAGGTGCACATTGAATTCTGTCGTGATTTGATCAGCCGTGGTTTTATGTTTTTTGGATCTAATCAGGGTTAGCACCCGAACATCCCTTTCAGACAGCTTCCTCTTACAGCGTCCACAGTTAATCCTGTTGGATGTGGTTGGTCCTTCTTGGTGGTATGCTGACATTACCCTGGATACCGTGGCTCTTGATACATCACAAAGACTTGCTGTCTTGGTCGCAGAGCTCCACACTCTGCTCTTACTGGTGCAATGTGCAATTAATGAAGATTGACCACCAGGCTGCTCCAATTTAGCCATGAAACTTCCCACACTAAAATACAGGTGTTTCAGTTTCATTGTCCAACCCCTGTATTAATACAGTATACAGAGAAACAGATACAGAACTACAGTCAGTAATTATACTGCAGAACTACAAAATGTACACTAGAGCAGCAGTCATAAAAAAAGAAAGCAGCAAAACAGGAGCACCTGTACACAGCCAGCGCGGAGACTGTCGGGGAGAGCCAGGAGAGAAATGGTATTGATAACGATGCTTATTACAGCGCTTTACCTCCCTCTACAACAGAAAATGATTTGCGATTTTACCTGCGGGGGTAAACGGAGGGGGACGCAGATCAAATCTGCTTCCTCAAGTGAGGAGCATGACTGCGCACCCGCTAAATAACTTCCCCGAACCCGGAATAACGGCTCAGCCGCACCAACTCTCCAGATCGGATCTGAGCAGAGAGAGAAGCTTGTTAAAGACACAGCCGGAGGTTCAGCCAAACACCTGAAACCGGAGCTCATCCACCGCCAGCCTGAGGGAGACTTTTATAGCAAAAAACTGCACAAAAAAACAGTAAAAACCTCACAAACACTTCTGTACACACTCTGTGTGTTTAAAGGGGTTTTATATAGTGGCGTCGATTAATCAATAATTGCGATTAATCACTCTTTTTTTCTTCTGTTTTAGATTAAGGCCCTATATTACACCCTGCCAACAGTCTATTTTCACGTCTTCCACCTGCGTTGTTTAAATAGCAACAGTGCTTGTGAATATATCTGGCAAACTTCTACATTTCTGGCATATTGCTATCTTGGCAACAGAAAACACAGGTGCACCACCGACCACTGAAAACAACCGAGAAAGATGTCTACAGTCAGACGCCGCTATATCAGGGCCCTACGCTTTTAATAATGGGTATATAAATAAAAGAATCCGTGTTAAATTGGCAAAATAAAATTATGTTTATATTAGTGGTGTCAGTCGCTTCAAAACTTGTTGTATTAAGTACTGCTGGTACTTCCCTGCTTTTTCACTGTATAGTTACTGTATTATAATACCTCAGGGTAGTTTTAATGTTTTTAAGATATAATAGTTAGTTTTAGGTTACTTAGATTAACCGACAGCATTAATAGAGAAAATAAACACTGGTGTAGCTCCATACTCAACACTCAACAACATGGACAGAGGAAACATGTTGTTGAGATATTTGGATATGTAGTATATTAATAAGGTCCCCCATACATTTTTTTATTATTTATTTTTTCTCCAAATTTAGCTAGGCAAATTATCCCACCCATTCAGCTGCTAGTCAGCTGTAAATCCCCCATCACTGGTGATGCTACAACCCCAGGAGGGTGAAGACTAGCACATGCCTCCTCCGACACATGTGAAGTCAGAATCCACCTCTTTTTGAACTGCTGCTGATTCAACAGCATTGCCAAGTAGCATCATACCGCGTTTGGAGGAAAGCGCAGCGACTCGGTTCTGATACATCAGCTCACAGACGCAGCCTTGTGCTGATCCACATCACCCTAGGAGTGATGAGGGGAAAGAGCACCATCTACTGTACCCACCCAGAGAGAGCAAGGGCAATTGTGCTCTCTCTGGACTCCAGCAGCTGACAGCAAGCTACATGACCGGGATTCGAACCAGCAATTCCAGTTTAGATAATAAATACACAACTATGTTGTGGAACAATTAAGTAACCTTTAGTTTTCTTAATATACATATAATATAAAAATCTACATCTATATCTATATCTATAAATATCAATAAATATACCAAAATAAGTGTGTTTGACATTAAAAGATGAAAATGAGACAAAAGATCAAGATTTCAGCTTTTATTTACATGTACTTATATCTGGATCTGATTCACAGTTCAAAAGAATCAGCATCTTCTGCATGAACCCTCCCATTTTTTTTGTAAGCAAAAATACTGGATCAGATAAATTTAATGTAGATAAAAAAAAAAATCTCTTTATTATTTGGTTGAAAATCATTTGCTTGCAATAACTGCATCAAGCCTGTGACACACTGACTTCACTAAACATCTGAATTCTTCTTTTTGTGATGCTTTTTTTCAAGATTTAACCACAGTCTCTTTCAGTTGCTGTTTGTTTTGGGGGGTTACTCCCTTCAGTCTCCTTTTTGTTTTAGCAGATTAAATGCATGCTCTTTAGCAGGGGTGTCCAAACTTTTTTTGTTGGGGGCCAGAGAAATATATTTGAAGTCACGGGCCACAGACTCTAATAAAACAAATAATGAAATATACCACTTTAAATAATACATTTTCCTGATTACTTTCATTTACACACCATTTTACTTGACTAACTATCTTTATCTATCTTTGACAGTGTTGTGTAAACTAAGATTTTTCAAATTGATGTTTAATTTCATGATGTCTCTTAATATTAAACTCCTTAATTACGGCAAATTTTAGACTCTTTGGCCCGTTTTTCTGCGCTAAAACTGTGCACCCTCTCCGCTTTTAGACTCTTTTGCCCTGTTTTTTTCTACGCTAGAAATGCGCACCCTCTCCACTTTTAGACTCTTTGGCCCGTTTGTCTGCGCTAGAAATGCGCACTCTCTCCGCTTTTAGACTCTTTTACCCAGTTTTTCTGCACTAGAAATGCGCACCCTCTCCGCTTTTAGACTCTTTTGCCCTGTTTTTTTCTACGCTAGAAATGCGCACCCTCTCCACTTTTAGACTCTTTGGCCCATTTGTCTGCGCTAGAAATGCGCACTCTCTCCGCTTTTAGACTCTTTTACCCCGTTTTTCTGCACTAGAAATGCGCACTCTCTCTGCTTTTAGACTCTTTTACCCCGTTTTTCTGCACTAGAAATGCGCACTCTCTCCGCTTTTAGACTCTTTTACCCCGTTTTTCTGCACTAGAAATGCGCACTCTCTCCGCTTTTAGACTCTTTTACCCCGTTTTTCTGCACTAGAAATGCGCACTCTCTCCGCTTTTAGACTCTTTTACCCCGTTTTTCTGCACTAGAAATGCGCACTCTCTCCGCTTTTAGACTCTTTGGCCCGTTTTCTGTGCTAGAAATGCGCACTCTCTCCGTTTTTAGACTCTTTGGCCCGTTTTTCTGCGCTAGAAATGCGCACTCTCTCCGCTTTTAGACTCTTTGGCCCGTTTCTGACACCTAGCGTTCAAACTTTGAATCTCACATTATAAAAACCTGCTTAACAGCGGGCCAACTTTCATTCTATTTCTAAAATACCTCGCGGGCCGCTCCAAAAAAGGGAAACGGGCTGCAAATGGCCCGCGGGCCGTAGTTTGGAAACCCCTGCTCTATAGGGTTTGATTGATTGCCGATTGATTTAACCAGGCTAAAATGTCCCACTTCTTGCCCCTGATAAAATCCTCTGTCGTTTTAAAAGTGTTTTGGGTCATTATCTTGCTGCATGATCCAATGATCTTCCAATTACTCCCAATCAACAGAGATATTTTTGTAGACTTTTATTTTGTAGATTATTTTACTGCTTTCATCATGCATGGCATTATTAAGGAAGATTAATGAGCTTGTTTTAGAAAAAGCCATGCTAGCCCAAGCCATGACTTCCACTACCTCCACTGTGTTTCGCAGATGAGCTGTATGTTTGAGATTATAAGCAGATCTACTGTATCTGTTCTTTCTCCAAACTGTAGACTTTTTTTATCAGATTGGTAAAGATTAATCTTTGTATCAAAAGTCCATAAAACTTTCTAAGCAAACTATTTCCATTTCCATGAATACCATCATTCTCACCGACGCAACAGTGAGAATATTATTAGAGGGAACACTTTGTGGACGTTTATGGAAGCTTAGACTGACAGGAGAGCACATGTCAGCTATGAGTGAAGAGTGACATGTTGTTATCTGGAAAAATGGTGTAATCTTTTATTCGTCCTGATCATGGAGGCGTTATTACCTTTTATATAGCCACCATTTATCACAGAATACAATGAAGTTTACTCTAGTTAGGAGAGTAAGAGGCACCAATTAACGCAGGATCAACAAACACCTGTGCCAGCCAGCATCTCAATGGAAGTAAAGAATGGGATTCCATCTCTCGGACCCCGGCTGCTGATGGAGAGTCAACACTAACCACTCAAAGAGAGCAATTCACAACAGATATCCCAAGAATATTATAGCTGAACTGAAACAGTTTAGTGAAGAGGAATGATCCAAAATTCCTCCTGAACTACAATAAATGTTTGGTTGAGTTTATTGCTGCCAAAGAGAGTCAAACAGTTATTAAATACAGAGTTTCACATACTTTGTCCTCCCTTTTTCTGTGGTATTAGTTTAAGCAGACTGTGTTTATCTATTGTTGTGATTTAGATGAAGATCAGAACACATTTAATGACCAATTTATGCAGAAATCCAAGTAATCCAAAGGGTTCCCCTGCTTTTTCTTGTAACTATATCCTTGGGTATCTGTCTATCCATCTATCTATCCAGCTAAAGCAGAGACTGTAAAAAAAAGATGGACGCTGTGTCCGCTGCAGAGCGGAGCTGACGATCTGTTTTTGGTCCCGCCCATAACCAGCCCTTTTACAATAACCACACCTTTTTGAATAGAGCTGAATAACGTTTTAAAAAACGAATTCTGTGAGGATATAAAAATGTAACAATATAAGCAGAGGTTACACTAGCTGCTGCATTTAAATAATGGAGGTAGAATTACAGTATATTAGAAATAAACGTGATTGAGAATTGTCTGTTTTGCCATTGAAACCTATGGGGATGGGTGGAGTTACACAGCTTTCTGCAACCGAACAGCAGGGGGCGCCCGACCTGTGGTGGCTTCACTTTTGAGAAACGATGCTCTGTCCAGCTATACACAGTCTATGAGCTAAAGTATCTCAGAAAAGTGAAAAAAAAAAGTGAAAAGTTTTTGAGGTCAGGTTTCACTCAGATCAGACCTCCCAGGGCAGACTTTTTTTTGGGAGCCCCAAGCAAAATGATCACTATCTTACCACTGTCTTGTTTTTCTTTCTTTCTCTTCCTTTTTCTTCATTCTTTCTTGGCTCCCTGATGGATAACTCCATGATTGCTAAAGTTTCATATTTTAGGGGGAATGTCTCAATTCAAAAACAGTTTTCCATTGCATTCAATTCATAACCAGTCGTTGTCTGAGGGCCTCAGGCCAGTTCAGGGCCAGAGGCAATTGATTGGTTTGCTTGCCTTGTTGCAACGAGCCTGCATCCATATCCAAGGGTTGGCTTTAAAATATAGAGACACAAGTGCTGCCAGCATTGCTGCAGAGCTTGAAGAAGTGAGAGGTCAATATGTAGTCCATTGTGTTATTTTGGTTACCATTTTCTCTCGTCTCTTTTTTTTTTATTATTGAATTATTAATTGAGAGAGCTGACCTTAATTGAGAGAGTACTTACTCTCCTAACACCTCTAACAAACTAACTACTTCTAACCTCATCTTCCTGCTTCCCCTCCTTGTCCTCCTCTATTCTGTTATTTCCATTTGACCTTCTTTAGGCCCTGTCTAAAATGTTTTTTGCCTTAAACTTTTATTGCTCTATGTACATCATTATTGTAAGTCGCTTTGGACTAAAGCGTCTGCCAAATGTAATGTAATGTAATGCAAAGTAATTGAAGTAAGCAAGACCTGCAGTTCTTTAGTTGTTTTTTGGGTTCTTTTGTAACCTCCTGGATGAGTTGTTCATGCCCTTTTGGAGTAATTTTGGTAGGTCAGTCACTCCTGGGAAGGTTCACCAGTGTTCTATGTTTTCTTCATTGGTGAATAATAGTGAATCACTGTGATCCGCGGTGAGTCCTAAAGCTTTATATATGACTTTGTAAGCTTTTCCATACTGATAGATGATCAATGACTTTTTCAAATTAATTTTTTTCAAATTGGGGGAATAATGTGTTGCTTTTTGAGACCTTTTAGCTGCTTCATGTTGTCAGACAGGTTATATTTAAGTGATTTCTTGATTCTACAGGTCTGGCAGTAATCGGATCTGGTTGTGGTTAGTAGTGAAATTGAGTTCAGCTTTCCAAAAAGTGTGAATAATTACAGTTAATTTATAGGGGAGCAAACACTTTTTTTTTTAAAAAGGGCTAGATTGGTTTGGATAGTTTTCCCCTTAATAAATAAAATCCATTTAAATACTTCTATACTACTATTTATATTTACTAAGTTTTTTTTGTCTGATATAAAAGTGTGTTTGTTAATCTTAAAAAAAGTAGGTAAGACAAAAAAAGCATAAAAGAAGACTTTTTTTACACCACTGTATTTTAACATATTTAATGAAATTAAGTGGTTCTACACTCTAACTAGCGCTGCCACTATGATTGTGAGATTGCTGTTCGAATCCCGGTCATGCAGCTTGCCATCAACTGCCTAAGCCCTGAGAGAGAACATTTATTTGGCCTTGCTCTCTCTGGGTGGGTACAGTAGACGACGCTCTTTCCTCTCATCACTTCTAGGGTGATGTTGATCAGCACAAGGCTGCGTCTGTGAGCTGATGTATACGAACTGAGTCGCTGCGCTTTCCTCTGAGTGCGCTGTGATGCTACTTAGCAATGCTGCATCAGCAGCAGCAGTTTAAAAAGAGGCGGAGTCTGACTTTACATGTTTTGGAGGAGATGTGTGCTAGTCTTCACCCTCCTATATGGGGTGTATACATCCCAGTAGCAGCTAAATGGGTGGCCTACACAATTGGCCTAGCTTAATTGTGAGAAAATGAGAAAAAATAAACAGAAAAAAAGCTAATTTGATGAGGTTAAGTTGACAAAACATGGCATATATTGGACGTATAAACTACTTCAGGCTTAATCTCTAATAAAATGACGTCTGGGAGAATTTTATGTTTTCTTTATTTCCAAAGACTGTAAAAAAGATGGACGCCGTGTCGCCGTTCCCATTCATTCAGTAAAAATGAAGCCAAAATCTTCCGCCATGTTGGCGATCCTGATACCCGAGTCTGCGCAGTAGAGACCAGAGGAGGGAGAAAGACTGTGGAGAGACAGCCTACTCATTTAAATAACCCCGCCCCTGAGAGCTGCCTCCACAGAGCTCACACAGTCTATGGTCCCACCCATACAGTCTATGGTCCCACCCCGGCTAGATGTAACCCAGACCTTTTACAATAACCACACCTTTTTGAATAGAGCTGAAAAACGCTTTAAAAATGAATTCTGTGGGGATATAAAAATTTAACAACATAAGCAGAGGTTACATTTAAATAATGGAGGTAGAATTACAGTATATTAGAAAAAAAAACGTGATTGAATGTTGTCTGTTTTGCCATTGAAACCTATGGGGGTGGGTGGGGTTACACAGCTTTCTGCAACCGAACAGCAGGGGGCGCCCGACCTGTGGTGGCTTCACTTTTGAGAGACGATGCTCTGTCCAGCTATTCACAGTCTATGGTTATTTCTCTCAGCACACTGATGTCTGTTCACTGCAGCAGATCAATGTTGTGTTAAGTTGCCATCCCATCTTACACAGCGATGTGATCTGAGTGTGTGTGTGTGTGTGTGTGTGTGTGTGTGTGTGTGTGAGTGTGTGTGTGTGTGTAACGCAGTGCAGCTGGCAGTTTCCTCACTGAGGACGGCTGTCAGTGAGACAGAGGGAAAACACAAACACTTCTGAGAGATGCTTAACCTCTGTCATTTCTAATCTGTCCATTAGGGGCAGTCCTGAACCCTGAGGAAGCTCAGCACTATCAATCACAATCTGACTGCTCTTCTGTCCTCCAGCTGCTGCTGCCTTAGCCTAGCGCTACAACCACCATCAGATCAGACTGTGGCAAACGTCAGCGTGGGCTGAAGATGTTGAGCCAAAAACACACCATCCAAATCAGTCTGTCTATGTATCAACCATGTGGTACCAAATCAAATTGTACCAAATCAAGTGGTGTTTAACCTTTTAAAGGTCTCATTCCTTTTTAAAGGCACAGGTAGGATTTCCTTGATTATTGAACTTTTTAAAGAAGTAAAATTACAGTTCGAAACTCACTGCTGTGCTGCATTGAGGTGTAATAGGAGGAATAGCGGTCCTCTCGGGTCGGTGCCGGAGGTCCTTTGAGCTCAAACCAGACTCTGTAAGTTTGCCAAGGCGGCCGCAACCAGTTTCCGGAACTGAGACCTGCTTTCCGACATGTATGTAGTTCTAACAGTTCTACAAGGACTACAAAAACCCACTATTTGGAGTTGGTTAATTCTTTACAGACACTAACTAGTAGTGATGGGCACAGCAGCTCTTTCAGATGACCTGTATCATTAGAATTTGTTCACTAACAAGATTATTTTAAAAGATCCGTTCATTCGAACGAATCTTTTGTGCCGTTTGTCTGTGCTGTACCGGAGAAGATTACAGGTAAATCAGTGGGTGTTTCTGTTTATAAGGAGCTTAAAATGTTTTTAAAGCTAGAAATAGCAAGAATTCATTTTTATGTCTTATGTCTATTTTTGCTTCTTTAGTTTAGCATTGAAGCTACAAGGCATTTTTAATCCAACAGTGGAAGCCAATGGATGCCCAACTTTTTCCAGTATTTACCAATTTAAACTTAAATAGATAAATAGCCACAGTAGTGGCTTGTTTTCAGTTTTATGTTACGTTTTTTTGCTTCTTTAATTTAACATTAGAGCTACAAGATTTTTCAAGCCAACAGTAGAAGTCAATAGATGCCCAAGTTTTTCCAGTACTTACAAATAAAGGCTATAAATATTCTAAATATAATTCAGAAATAAAAGCGCTCTTGATGGCGAGCATTATCCTGCTGAAAAAATTGCAAATGGAAGCCCTGCTTTGAGAGGTCAAGGACCCATTTTTTTTAGCAAGAAATAGAAAGAATTAATTTTTATCTCTATTTTTGCTTCTTTGCTACTTTAGCATTGAAACTACAAGGCTTTTTTTTTCAATCCAACAGTGGAAGCCAATGGATGCCCAACGTTTTCCAGTATTTACCAATTTAAACTTAAAAAAGATTCTTTAAATAGTTAAATATCCACAGTAGTGGCTTGTTTTTTTGAGATCAAGGACACAGTTTTTTTTAGCAAGAAATAGCAAGAATTCATTTTTATGTCTCCATTTTTGCTTCTTTAGTTTAGCATTGAAGCTACAAGGCTTTCTTTTTAATTCAACAGTGGAAGCCAATGGATGCCCAACTTTTTCCAGAATTTACCAATTTTAACTAAAAAAAAAAGTTTTTTGCTTCTTTAATTTAACATTAGAGCCACAAGATTTTTCAAGCCAACAGTAGAAGTCAATAGATGCCCAAGATTTTTTCCCGTATTTACAAAATAAAGGCTATAAATATTCTAAATATAATTCAGAAATAAAACTGCTTTTGACCGTGACATATTTAAACAGTGTAAACCTGGCTTTCCCTCTGAACTATCGCTTTAAGTTCAGGCCGGAGGATCGCGTGGTGCGGCGCTGTGCGAGAAGTCTCTTTTCACAGGGCTTTGTGTGCTATAGAAATGTCAGCAGAAGGTGTCCGCGAGGTCTCGGCTGGTCAGAGCTGGGCTTAGCCTCCATTAAAGCTGTCACTGATGAATGCCACAATGCCACACTGCTGCATTCACGCACCTGAGTCAGGCAGGATCCACCTCATAAAAAGAAATGGACAAGGCCTCCCAGTGAAAATCTACTCACGCCAGCTGTGTGTCCGCCTCAAACTCAAAGGCTTCAGACGGGAGGTTATTAAAGGGCCCATGTGCTGCGTTTTGCAGGTATTTGTTCGTTTTTTTTCCCAAGGAGGTTCAGGTGGTTTATGTAGCAAAAACAGCTATAATTCATTTTTACATCACTGTTTGCGCTGCTTCATTGGTTTGGTTTAGCATTAGAGATACAAGGCTAACTTTGCCAGTGAACAGCGGAATAGATTAAAGTGTGAGATTTGAAGTGTGAGTATTAAAAACCTTGAGAACTTGCCCTTGATGTAAAGCTCTTGATGGCGAGCATTATCCTGCTGAAAAAAATTCAAATGGAAGCCCTGCTTTAAGAGGTCAAGGACCCATTTTTTTTTAGCAAAAAATTGCTAGAATTCGTTTTTATGCCACTATTTTTTGCTTCTTTGGTTTAGCATTGAAGCTACAAGGCTAACTTTTTCAAGCCAACAGTGGAAACCAATAGATTCCTAACTTTTTCCAGTATTTATTAATTTAAACTTAAAAACAAAAACTCTTTTAATAGTTTTGTTTGAGTAATGCCACCGTAGAGCCATGTTTGGTTCCATAAAAATGTGACTTGTGAAATTTGAAAAACAGTTTAAACATTGTAAGAGTCTGCCCTTGGTGTAGAGCTAAAGAACTTGATGTATGTGGGCAGGCTTTGGAAGCCAGGACCCATTTTTCGATCAAAAAATGGCTAGAATTCATTTTTATGTCTCTATTCTTTAGTTTAGCATTGAAGCTACAATTTTAACTTTTCAAGCCAAGTGGAAGCCAACTTTTGCCCAACTTTTTCCAGTATTTACCAATTTAAACTAAAAAATAAATATTCTTTAAATTGTTTTTTTTTTATAGTAATGCCACAAAAGTCCATAAAAGTGTGAGGTGTTGAAGAACATTTTAAACATCTTAAGAGCCTGCCCTTGATTTAAAGCTGAAAAAAGAAAATGATGTATGTGGGCAGGCATTGTAAGCCAAGATCCATTTTTCTATCAAAATATAGCTATAATTCATTTATATGTCTCTATTTTTGCTTCTTTAGTTCAGCATCGAAGCTACAAGGCTAACTTTTTCAAGCCAACAGTGAAAGCCAATGGATGTCCAACTTTTTAAATATAAAGTTAAAAATAAAGACGCTGTAAATAGTTTTTTGAGTAATGCCACAGTAAAACCATGTTTGGCTACATAAAGATATGAGTTGTGAAGTTTGAAGAACATTTTAAACATCTTAAGAGCCTGCCATTGATGTAAAGTAAAAAAAAAAAAATGGCATTGGAAGCCAGGACCTAAAAATATATATATAAAAAAATAGCTAGTCTTTATTTTTGCGTCTTTAGTTCAGCATTGAAGCCACAATTCTAACATTTTAAGCCAAGAGTGGAAGCCAATAGATGCCCAGGTTTTTCCAGTATTTACAAATAAATATAAAATTAAAAATAAAGATGCTGTAAATATATTTTTTGAGTAATGCCACATGCCGAAGAACCACTTTTGGACCCATAAAAGTGTGAGTTGTGAAGTTTGAAGAACATTTTAAACATCTAAAGATCTTTCCCTTGATGTAAAGCTGAAAAACTTGCTTTATGTGGGTGACCAATATCCTACTGAAGAATGTTAGTTGGAAGTCCTGTTGCAAGGTTCAGGACCCATTTTTTCTAGTGAAAAATAACTTAAAATCATTTTATGCCACTATTTTTAGCTTCTTTGGTTTAGCATTGAAGCTACTAGGCTAACTTTTTCAATCCAACAGTGGAAGTCAATGGATGCAATTTGTTTCAGTATTTACCAATTTAAACTTAAAAAATAAAGATTCTTTAAATAGTTTTTTGAGTAATACCACAGTAGAACCATGTTTGGTTCCATAAAAATAATGACTTGTGAAGTTTGAAAAACATTTTAAACATCTACAGAACTTTCCCTTGATGTAAAGTTAAGAAAAAAAACTTGCTATATGTGGGTGACCAATATCCTACTGAAGAATGTTAGTTGGAAGTCCTGTTGCAAGGTTCAGGACCAATTTTTCTAGCGAAAAATAAATAGAATTCATTTTTATGCCACTATTTTTAGCGTCTTGGGTTTAGCATTGAAGCTACAAGGCTAACTTTTTCAAGCCAACAGTGGAAGCCAATAGATGCCCATTTTATTTTGTATTTCCCCATAAATATTAGCTTAAAAATAAAGATTCAGTAAATAGTTATTTTAGTAAGCCCACAGCAGAACCACATTAACTTTATTTTAGTCCATTAATGTGTGAAATGTGTGAGTTTGGAAAACCTTAAAGATAAAAGTACAAGATTAAAAAGGTTTTAATCATGTTTGTAATGTCAACCAACATATTTCCAATCATCCACCTATTTATTTTAATGCAGTTCTGCTCCGCCCCTTCAGGTTAAAGTTATAATAAAAGGTTTCAGTTTAGACTGCTTTTTAAGTATTGCATGTTCTAGAATGTGTGTGTGGGCGAGCATTATCCTGCTGAAAATTGGAAGAGGATACGCACAACCAATGCAGCACAGCCAATCACAACAAAAGGTCATTTACATACATGATTTAAGCCTGCACAGCAATTTGAATTGAGTTTTTTTTTTATTGAAAATAATGAAATAACATTTTAATTAACAATGTTGCTTAATAAATGCTGCAATCTACATAAAGTTGCACCAATTGCTGACACTAACGTGCAAATATACATGAACATACAAACAATGTGTAGTAGAGAAATACTGCCAATAGAATAGAAGCAGATACACATCTACTAATCTAATGGCAGTTGTGGGCTAGAGGGCTATAAACTCTTTCTTGGACACTGTTAGAGACAGTTACTCCAACAAAAGCAGGACAAACTCTTTTTAATACCCGTAATTTCAGAAGAAACTGTAAAGGAAAGCAGGGGTCCCAATACCTTTAGGACACCTGTGTCCATATGGTGTAAGTCAGAGTTAAAGGTGTAGTAAGTAAATGAGTCCCACTGTGTCAGATATGGTGTTTTGTGTAGTTTCTGTAGTGTGATGTTCTGTATGAGCCACACTGTGCAGTTTCCCTCATTACAGCTCACAGTAAGCCACACTGAGCCACACTGAGCAGTCTGCATGACCTTAACGAAGACCACGGTGTGTGGACATCTACGGTCCACACACAGCAGAGACATACCGCTCACCTTAACAGGGCTGCTTTACTTATGATACAAAGAAAATTTTTATATTCTAGTTTCTTCAAAAAACAGACGCCCTTTGCTCTGATTACTGCTTTGCACACTCTTGGCATCATTCTCTCAATGAGCTTCAAGAGGTGGCCACCTGAAATGTACTGGTCAGCAGATGTGCCTTATCAGGGTTAATTAGTGTTAGAATTTCTTACTTTATCAATGGGGTTGGGACCATCAGTTGTGTTGTGCAAAAGCCAGGTTACTACACAGCCAACAGCCCTATTGGACAACTGTTAAAATTCATATTATGGCAAGAACCAATCAGCTAACTAAAGAAAATCAAGTGGCCATCATTACTTTAAGAAATGAAGGTCAGTCAGTCCAGAAAATTGCAAAAACTTTAAATGTCTCCCCAAGTGGAGTCACAAAAACCATCAAGCGCTACAACGAAACTGAGGACCGACCCAGGAAAGGAAGACAGTCACCGGACCTGAACCCAATCCAGATGGTTTGGGGTGAGCTGGAGCACAGAGTGAAGAAGGCAAAGGAGCAACAAGTGCTAATAAACACCTCTGGGAACTCCTTCCTTCAAGACTGTTGGAAAACTTTTCATTTCAGGTGGCCACCTCTTAATGAAGCTCATTGAGAGAATGATGCCAAGAGTGTGTAAAGCAAGTAATCAGAGCAAAGGGTGACTATTTTTGAAGGAACTAGAATATAAAACATGTTTTCAGTTATTTCCCCTTTTTTTGTGAAGTACATAAAACTCCACATGTGTTTATTCATAGTTATGATGCCTTTAGTTAATTGGTCATTAAATGTGTTCTGATCTTCATCTTCAAGTCACAACAACAGACAAACACAGTCTTCTTAAACTAATACCACACAAAAAATATATATGTTTGCATGGTTTTATTGAACACAACATGTTGATAACTGGTTGACCCTACTTTGGCAGCAATAACCTCAACCAAACATTTCCCGTAGTTGCAGATCAGACCTGTATAACGGTCAGGAAGAATTTTGGATCATTCCTCTTCACTAAACTGTTTCAGTTCAGCTAAATATTCTTGGGATATCTGGTGTGAATCGCTCTCTTGAGGTCATGCATCTCACAGCATCTCAGTTGGGTGAGCAGAGTTGTGCAGGTAGGAGTGATGAGTAGTGCACATACAGTGTTCAGTGTGAAAACAGTTTAGCATGGATCAGAAGCAGAGACAGTGTTTGTTTAAAGCTGTGGAAATTATGTGGCTAATAAATCAGGTTAAACTGCACCTGAACAGCCTTTTAGCTCAAACCTGAGGAGTAGGTTTGATAGTTGAGTTGAATCGAGACTGGATGATTTTTTCATCACAAAATGAACCGCTCTGGTGTTCGTTTAGAACCGGACCAAGAACAAATCTACACTCAGAAGTGTGATATTGGGCCACTTGCCTCTGTTTTTTTTTTTCGCCACCTCCCTCTGTTATTGGTTATTACAGCTCACAGAGCGTATTGACATGCAGAGCGGGACTCGCTATCAGAGAGAAAAGCTTATCAGCAGCAGTCAGACCCCAATTACAGCTAAACTGGGCTAAAGAATCAACTCCCTGAGATACTGAACTTCCACACTGTACCAGATCCCAGTGCCCTTCTGTACAACATCCAGAAACCCTACTGTCCCTACTGTCATCAGATTAAGATCTACGCCAACTACACACTTACAGTATACTCACACTCAGCCAAGACTCTGATATACACTCCATCTAAAAGAATTAAAACAGTGAGACAATGCCTTTATTTTTGCTGTAGACTGAAACCACTTGAGTTTGATATTTAAAGATATATGTTATATATATATATATGAATATGAGACAAAGATCAACATTTTAGCCTTTATTTCCAGCACATTTTGTTTTACTCCACCAATTTTTCGTATGAGCAAAAGTATTGAAACATATAAACTAAAATTAGATTATAGAAAAAATTAATAAGTCTTCATCAAGTCTGTGATCCACTGACTTGCGCATTCTTGTTTTGTGATGTTTTTCCAGGCTTTCACCACAGCCTTACTCAGCACGTCTAGGGGTTAGGGGGTCCCGATTCTTGTTAGGCTGAAAGGGGGATATGTTAGGGCTACACGATGGCGGCAAAAGCAACCAAAGAAACCCACAAAAGCAAAGATTTTCCTTGTTTAAAATGATGATAACCACTATATTACCATAGTATGTGTAGTTTTATTGTCTTACAATACAAGCAAATAAAAAAACCAAAATCACCAATAGTCCATTTTAGTAGCTATTTAGCTAGCTAATTTTTCATAGCATTGGTCCACAGCATACCGGCCCACACTCGTCTATTTGTAGTTTTTTCATTCCTTGTTCCTCCCATTCAGTCCCATAAATTTTCACATACACTCAAGCCATAGAGTTTCTGTGTCCTGACAGCCATCAGAACAGGTAACTGAGCTCTATTCCAGAGGCACACTGATCCGCAAGTTATGAGCCTAAAGCATTTATTACTATACCATTAATTGACTTCTTTATAACATTCCACAGTTTAGAATTTCTAAAAAAAAAAAAAAAAAAAAAGCAGAATTACATTTCTATACTCAGGAACTTCTAAAAAAATAAGGCAGCCATATTGGTTTTTTTTGTGTGTGTGGCTAACATGCTTTTTTTAAGTAGGTCTACAAGATGATTTATACCAAATTTGATGCTTGTATCACAAAGAAAATGATTATTTTCACTAATCTGCGACACTACAATGGGATGCATTTTAAAGTAAGTAAAAAAAATGCATTCATTAGAATCAAACATTTGGACATCTAGTGTGTCTAGTGAGAGAAAGAGAGAGAATGGGAGAGAAAAGGAGAGAAAAAGGACAAGATAGAGCATGCCACCATGCCTAAGTAAGTAAGTAAGTAAGTAAAATTGATTTATAAAGCACATTTAAAACCAAAGAGCTGTACATTTACAAATCAAGAAAAACAACACACCAATTACAACAACCAATAACAACAACAATACAACACATAAAGTAGATAAAAATGGATCTAGTGTCCAGTGGTAGGCTATTCCAGGCTGCAAAGGCCCAATCACCCCTGAGCTTTAGCCGAAACTGAGGAACAGCCAGGAGAAACTGGTCTGAAGACCTCAAAGACCTGGAATGGGAACCTTTTCCAAATCGTGGGGTGTAGAAAATGGTTTAATTTTGGAAATAGACCTGAGCTGATAAAACTGCTTTTGACAACTTTTGAGTTTATTGGGTTGTCAAAAATCACACCAAGGCTCCAAGGTGAAACTTGGGGTTTCACAAAGCCAGGTGTGGGTTTTAAAGAGAGTTTAAATCCACCAGCACTGAGCTGTGGAGCAGTGGAACTGTGTTCTCTAGAATGATGAGCTTCCTCCAATGAGGTGGGATAAACTGAGGAGCTTGGGATGAGGTGGGATGATCATCATCCAACATCTCGACCTCACTAACAGGCTTGTTTAATTGATGAATGCAATCAAATGCTCACAGCAGCGCTTCAAAATCTAGAAGGTCTTGGTGTCCCATATTTTTGTCCATTTGCAGTGTACACAAAGTCTGTCCGTGAGTGTGTGTGTTCAGCAAAACAGTGTTTTCTTGGCTGTAATCCAGAAATGCACCTTTTGATGAAAGCTAATACTGAAGGGAGGAAACAATATGATGACCGGCATCAAACAACAGCAGGCTGAACTGCTGCTCTCGGCCGAGCGTTCCAGCGGGATGAAAGACCAGCTTTTATCTGTGTCCCTCAACCTGGACGCTCCTCTCAGAAGCTCCGCCCACATCTGCATACACAGCTCCGACCTGGTTGACATTAAAGCAGACGGCAAAAAATCTTCCACAAGGTGAAAAACACACACATTTTGGTGAAGCTGTTCTTGCTAGGAATTTCTATTCACATAATAAAGGAAGATGAGTCTGATAGTCTATTTATATGCCAGACTGAACAAAGCTACATTTGACAAGCAAGTCAAGCAAGTGATGGGTTTGCTTGCCTTGTCGCAACAGGCCTGATTCATGTAAAGACCTTCTATTCACATTATAATAACAACTGTAGCTCATTTATACTACACTAACACCTTAACCTAACCCTAAAGCTAATCTAATCTTAACCTTAACTTTAGTAACTGAAAGTAATAAAAAAAAACAGCCTTGTGACAAAAGATGTGAGGACCACCAAAACGTCCTCACATACCAACATGGGCATCGTTTGCTCTTTTTATGGTTCTTGTCCTTTTAAAATCCCAGCATCCCTAAATGTGAGAGTGAAAAGCTGAGTTTTGTTGTTTTTTTTTTTTTTTTGTAGAAATTTGCCTCTAAAGAAGTTAAAATTGGTAAAATCTTTAACAAATTTTAAAAATGAAACTTCTCTTCACTCTACCATGCGCTGAGCACACACACACACCACACTTCTTATGCTGTCATTGTCTGACACGTTTTACTGTGTGTGTGTGTGTGTGTGTTCGTGTGTGTGTGGCTTGGCAGTCAGTCATGGATATTGGATTGTTTTTACAAAAAAAAAGACATTTTAGACGCCTTAAAAAGTCCATACAGAGTTTTGAGTAGCTTTTTTTTTTTTTTTTTTAGCTAAAATGTGCACCCAAATGTTTCATAGTCTTATCTGCTCAAAAGATGTTTAAAATGAAATTGAAAATGAAATGTACAGTTCTTAGTTGTTTTTAAAGGGTAACCTAACCCCTGGT
Organism: Astyanax mexicanus; assembly: GCF_023375975.1. NCBI lineage: Eukaryota > Metazoa > Chordata > Actinopteri > Characiformes > Acestrorhamphidae > Astyanax > Astyanax mexicanus. The sequence continues at coordinate 38,953,716 of NC_064425.1, forward strand.
TTTATCTGACTTTAATTTGAAAAATGCTAAACAGACAGACAGATAGATAGATAGATAGATAGATAGATAGATAGATAGATAGATAGATAGATAGATAGATAGATAGATAGATAGATAGATCGATAGATAGATAGATAGATCGATAGATCGATAGATAGATAGATAGATAGATAGATAGATAGATAGATAGATAGATAGATCGATAGATAGATAGATAGATAGATAGATAGATAGATAGCACAGTTAAACCCATAGACTGAATATAGCTGGACAGAGCATCGTCTCTCAACAGTGAAGCCACCACAGGTCAGGTGCCACCTGCTGTTCGGTTGCAGAAAGCTGTGTAACCCCACCCATCCCCATAGGTTTCAATGGCAAAACAGACAACTTTCAATCACGTTTATTTTTAATATACTGTAATTCTACCTCCATTATTTAAATGCAGCAGCTAGTGTAACCTCTGCTTATATTGTTAAATGTTTATATCCCCACAGAATTCATTTTTTAAAACGTTATTCAGCTCTATTCAAAAAGGTGTGGTTATTGGTGTGTAAAAGAGCTGGGTTACAGCTAGCCGGGGTGGGACCAATGACTGTATGGGCGGGACCATAGACTGTGTATAGCTCTCCACTATGTGGAGGCAGCCCTCAGGGGCGGGGTTATTTAAATGAGTAGGCTGTCTCTCCACAGTCTTTCTCCCTCCTCTGGTCTCTACTGCGCTCTACAGACTCGGGTTTCGGGATCGCCAACATGGCGGAAGATTTTGGCTTCATTTTTATTGAATGAATGGGAACGGCGACACGGCGTCCATCTTTTTTACAGTCTCTGGTTGAACCTGAGAAGACGCTGCGGAGGCAGAAATGATTGTAATGAAAGTGTTTTTTAAAGGTTAGGAAATGTTTAGAAAAATTTTCAGGACTTTAGTTTAGTGCCTCTTTAAAAGGAGGTTTGTTTGGTTGTGCTCGTTGGGTTCTCAGCACCCCTTAACTCTAATCCTAGAGGACATCTGCCCCGCACAAGAGTCGTTTCAGGTCATTTAGGGCACCCCCCCCCCCCCCCAAAAAAAAAAACAAACAAAAACAAAACAAAAACAAAAACATAGCAGATAACATCTGTTATTTAAAATTCAACAAGATGGTGGACAGCTGTTATATGATGAATCCTTTCTTTTCTGGCTTCATGATTGCTGAAGGTTAATATTTTGCCGGATGCAGGAATGACGAACCTGACTGGATGGCTACTGGCAGTAACTAGTGGGAGGGGCCACTTTGAGGGGGATTTTGAAAACAGTTTGGTTGTACTTTTCTGCATTGTCCATCACAGAAATTAAAGGGGCGCTCACACAGTTTGTCGTTGCATTTAATTCATAACCAGTTGTTGTCTGGGGGCCCCAGGCCAGCTTGGGGCCCCAAGCAGTTGATTGGTTTGCTTGCCAAAACGTGACTGCACACACACACACACACACACACAATTCCCACGATTCGCTGTACCTCACCGTTGCTCTTTATGAGAAAACCAAATCCCCCAACACTCCAATCTTTTCTTTTCCCAGCACGTTCCCAAGGAGGAGAAAAGTGAAAAGTACACAGCCACCCTCAATGAATGTTTGAATTTCTCAAATCAAATTCAGCTATTAATGAAAAAAAATATGGTTTAGGGTTTAGTGCCTCTTGAAAGGGTGGGAGGGTGGTGTGGCTGTGTTTATTGGGTTCTCAGCACCCCCTAAACTCTGATCATAGAGGACATCTGCCCCTCACAAGGGCAATTTTAAGGCACTTATGGGCCCCAAACAACAAAAAATATAGCATAACATAGATATCATTCTGCTGTTTGAGAATTAGACAGACACACCTTATGCTTTAAAGACAGTGAACAGCTGTTATATGATGCACAGAATTATTTTAGAATAATCCTTTCCTCTTTTTGGTATATAGATTATCATAGAATAGAATAGCTAGCATAGCAGAAAAGCTAGGCCACCTTAATCAAAACTGAAGGAATCCTTTCTTTTCTGGCTTTGTGATTACTGAAGGTTCATATTTTGGCGGCTGCAGGAATGACGAACCTGGCTGATTGGCTACTGGCAGTAATTAGAGGGAGGAGCCACCTTGAGAGAGATTCTGAAAACAGTGTGGCTTAGGGCTACACGATATGTACAGTTTAAGTATCATCATTGTGAAGTCACTTAAGGCGATTGAATCAAACACGTCATGTTGCAAATTTGATTTTGATTCTTGACAGAAGAAGTAGATACACAGCGCTGTCTCTGTGTCTGTGTGGGTGACAGGCTGCTGCTGCCTGAGAAGCACAAGGGGGAGGAGGATCGCAAGGGTGAGGGGGGAGCAGGAGTAAACTCGAGGTAACCGCATGGCCTCCATCCACACGTGCTTGTAAATGCATGAGTCAAAAGCTGTGCACTTCAGTCTAGCACAGTTTTGCAGCACAGATATTTCCAGTTACAGCTGAATTCACACTTTTATTTCCAGAAAAAACGCTCTTATTTACCTTTTAAAAACCATTTAAATGCCTGATTAAAGGGCCAATATATACATATATATATTGTAATATTAACCCTTAGAACTCTAGGCTGTTTTGGTGTGTTTTTTCTCTGTTTTTGTTTTCAGTTCCTCTTTCAGGTTTTATAACACAGTAATTATATCAGACAGTCACATGCCCTGATCTCTTTTACTCCAGAAGACATACGGGAAAAAATCCAATATATATATATGTATATATTGGATTTTTTCCCAATATCGTGCAGCCCTAGTATGTTTGCACTTCACTTTCCTGCATTGAACATCCCAGAATTTAAAGGGACGCTCACACAGTTTGTCGTTCGCTGCATTTAGTTCATAGCCAGTCAATGTCAAGCAAGTGATTGGTTTGCTTGCCTTGTCGCAACGGGGCTGCTCCTCCCAAAGGTAGCAAAACATGCATGCACACACACACACACACACACAGATACACACACTTCCCACAACTCGCCGCACCTCACCGTTTCTCTTTATGAGAAAACGAAATCCCCCCCAACACTCCGATCTTTCCTTTTCCCAGCGCGTTCCCAAACATAATAAATGATACGAATCCCTTTTAATTATGAGAAAAAATAAGAGCAGGAGGGGAAAAGTACACAGCCGCCCTCAAGGAATGTTTGAATTTCTCAAATCAAATCAATACGCCGCGCCTTATTTCCTTACATTTATAAAAATAGAACGCCAAATGAGGCGGCGAAGACATTTCTCCCCGCTCGGGGGGGGGATCAGCGGCCCACCCGCTTTATGAGCACTAAGGTTAAATACGGACATCAGGCAAGCAGGAAAAAATGAATGTGACATTTAACGAGGAGGGCAGGTGTATGTTTAAGCGAGAGGAGGAGAGGGCGAGCGAGAGAGGGGGAGCGAGAGAGAGAGAGAGAGAGAGGGGGAGATAAGAATAGACGGCGAGGGAGAAAGATCGGGAGAGAGAGATCGAGCACAGAAGCGATAATAAGCAAAAAAAGTGAGATTTATGTATTAAAAAGAAAAATTCACCGTTAATAAAACTGGTAACGCTATATAAAGAACATGTGTCGGGTCTTAATTCATATTTTATTATGTGATACTTGTTTATTATATGAATAACTTAAAATTACACAATATAAAAGTATCATAATGAAACTTAAATCCTAAGAAATAATAAATGGAGTATGATAATGAACTGCCTAAAGAAAGTATAATCGATTAATAAATTGATATTTGATAAATAAATCCTTACAATCCAAGAATGAACTTATATTTTACTCAACATTTAACATTTTTTTAATTACCATTGTTATTTATGAAATAAATATCTGTTAATATAACATAATCAAGAAAAATAAATATTGAATAAAATGCACCTTATATAAAAAGTGTAATTAATGCACTTATTATGAATGCATTAATTGTTTTTAATTATCTTATGATTTCTTCCCAATCAAGTACATGTACATAAATGTTGTAGTCCCCATTCTGCTGTTTTTTTATGCTCTGCAGATGCAAGTTATTGGTTTTATTTTGCTTTATGAATATAAAATAATATGTTTCTAGATAAACAGTACAAAACTACAATAAATTACAATTGATTAGGTGAGTTGATTGTCTATGTGATGTCACTGCAATCTAATATTAGCTTTACACATTCAGAACGTTTGATAATGCACTTTAAACTTACCTAAAAATAGTTATTAATTTCCGTTTGAATTAGTTTGGAAAAAAAAAAAGTTCTGGACAAATCAACATACCAGAGCGAGCAGGAAACTGTTAAGCAATCAAAACTAAGTATAAGGCAAGAGAGTGGTCAAAAAACACAAAAAATGAGTGGATAACAAAAGAAAACAAACGAAAAGAACGACATTGTAGAAGAGCAAGAAAACTAGATTCAATATTTGGCGGGGAGATACTGAAAAAAGAGGGGTTTATATACTAACAAAACCAGGTGTTGGCAATCAGTAACTGGGGGAGCGTAACGCTGTAGAGCCACATGATCAGCAGAGTCAGGGAAGTTTGTTGTGAAAGCATGCTGGGAATTGGAGTCTTTGTTGTAAAGTTCAGAGACCAGAACTGACAGCTTTAGGACTGAAGATACCAGTTACAATAGAATTCAGATTCATAATTCTGAACTTTCAGAAAACGTTATTCATCCCGGGGGGCAGTTGAAGGCACACAGAGCAGCAATAACATAGGAGATATAGACATGAGAATAAATATATAATATAAAATATAAAAAAGCTAAAAATGCAATAAATGTCATCTAAACAATGCAAAACCTGGTGATTTGTAATACAAATTGAGTAGTATATATATATACATATATATATATATACATATATATATATGATTATTCATAGGAATGTCTCATTTACTGGAATCATAAAGCTCGAAGGAATCTCACCTATGCCATTCTGCACCTAAAACAACTTTGTACATTGAAAAAGGGGGGAAAAGTCATTAGTTACCTACTTAGAGCTAGTCCCACTTAGGGCTCACTAATTTATATACATAAAATATACATAAAAATGTCAATAAATTCTGTGATTGAAGATATTCTGTGTTTATTTACACTGGTTCTTTTTAAGACTATGAATGAATGAATGAATGAAGTTCAACTTATATAGCACCTTTCTAGAAACCGAAGGACGCTTTAAAATGAACACGTTTTACACACAAACACATTACACATTAACACTCATCCACACACCGGTGAGAAGCGGCAGCCAATAGCGCACAGCGTACTCTCAACCGGAAACCACCGTCCACCTGGAGGACTGCATCGGGCACTACAGCATTTACCCAGGACAGAGTGCCAATCCATATCTGGGCACACAGTTATACACACGCATTTACACACACACTTACACACACACAACTTACATACATACCACACACTTTTTACACATACACACCAGATCAATTTTAGAGTATTCAATTTTTCTGGACAATTTAGAGTATCCAATTTTACCCGATCTCCATGTTTTTGGACTGTGGATATTTAAATGAAAATGAAAGAATGAATGTAAGAAATGTAAAATGCAATTATATGTATATCAGTGATGTTAATTAAAATATTAATATATACTTGTATGTTTGACAGGAGATAAAGCTAACGTGGGGTACTGGAATAAATTCAATTAAATTAAATATTTTTTGCTTTATTGTAAACATCTTAGAATTTAATTAGCCTGAGTATAAAAGAGCATTTTGTACACCTGTAGTTGTTTTCTATGGTCCGGATCAGATGATGAGTTTGCTTATTTGAAGCGTTTCTCCCTCTGTTTGGTTTGGTTTCACACAGGCATAAACCTACATGCACCAATAAACCACGCGAGCACATCGTGTACTCTGATTGGTCAGAGCTGTCTGGTGCGGGAGCAAGATTCTGTGTTGCAGTGTGTATATCTGTGCAGTGTGAAACTGCTTTAACACAGAACGCTAAAAAATTTGCTGTGCAGCGCGGCTGTGAGCAGTAAACGCTCCACATACCCCACTCTGTGTAAACAGTATGGAGCAGCAGAGACCAGCGTTTGTTCATAGGAGTATATTATCTGGCTACTGTATCAAACTGCACCTTATCAGCAGTGTAGCTGAATTAAAAAGAAGTATATTGGATGGCTGGGTTGAATTGAGACTAGATCAAGTTCCAGAAAATTGCATTGGGCGAGGGCGGGGCAGATATATACTGTGCAAAAGAAAGGGCCTGGAGAAATACATCAGTTGTGCGCTCATAGTCGCTCAGAATATAGGATATGTTTCTGTATATAAAGGGTCCTTTAATAGAAGGTGTGGAAGGTGCAGATACTATGTCTTTGTCTGTGGGTGTCCACAGACATTTGGACAAGCTTACCTAACACCAGTTTCTAGACTTTAGTTGAGAACTACTGATAACTACAGTAAATGTTCTGGAATGTGGAATGTTCTGGTAATACTGCGGGGCTCTCTGAGCAGCACGGCTGTCATTTGGCCAGTGGTGCTCGTTTGCTGTGGGTTTATTTGTGGTGGTTTTTGGTGGTTTTCGCTCGGGCTCCGCTGGTAAGCTCCACCGCTGTCCTCTCTAATGACCACCGACAGCACCTTCCTCGTTGTTTTGTTTTCCTGAAGCCCAGCCTGAGCGGAGCCTGCAGTCCTAATCACAGCTGTAAAATCTGTCTGGTAGCAGCTCCTCTCTCACGCGTGCTGTTCGTCACCGCAGAGCCCACGCCTCCCTCCCCTACGCCTCCCTCCCCCCGCGTCAAAGGTCACGGTTGTTCATTAATCCGTTGATTAGATAACCCTTTGAGAGGGTCATTAGAATCCACCTTGCTCCCCCTGATCTCTGCAGTGTGTCAACACCTCCCCATCAGCACCACTATTAACACACTCACACACTCACACACTCACACACACATTCAGAATTCTGAATACATTGTTCAGTATAAATACAGGTGCATCTCATAAAATTAGAATAGCATTGAAAAGTTACTTTGTTTCAGAAAATCAGTTCAAAATGTGAAACTCGCATATTATATAGATGTATTCAACACAGAGTTATCTATTTTAGTGCTTACAGCCAATAAGAACCAGATCAAAATAGATTAGAATATTATATAAGACCAATTGGTACTTTTGGCAGAGTGGGCAGTGCGCCAAGTCCTGCTGGAAAATGAAGTGCTGTAAGATTTTGTGGGAAAACAAAACTGCACTGACTTTAGACTTGATAACAAAACACAGTGGATCAACACCAGCAGATGACATGGAATTTGGCATCGTGAGGCCACGAAAAAATAAGCCTTGTGTGGCTCGAAACGAATTCTCATAATTAATCATGGGTGTGTTTTGGGTGTATTGTGAAATAAGCCAATCAGTGTGCCAGACATCATTACCTTTAAGACGCAGGTGAGCTTCGACTTTGGTGAGTTACATAAACGATATTGTAACAGCGCAGCGCTTTGGTGCGTCTCAGCAGAGGATGCTGACCTGCATGTTCACGCTGTTATTTTATTCTTTATTCTGTTTATTTTTTGAGTTAAAAGTTGGGTTTGCGCTTGTGTGTGTTTAATGAGCGGGGATTACAGCATGCTAGGCACACTTATAGAAATTGACTGTTGTCTAGGTTCATTTTATTCAGTGGAGCACCTGTGTTTCCCACCACAAAAATAGAAACGCCAGAAATGTACCTCAACACATGAAGTATTTTAGAATACAGCATACATTAGAATGGGTGTCCACAGACATTTGGACAAGCTTACTTCACACCAGTTTTTAGACTGAGGTTGAGAACTACTGATAACTACCTTAAATGTTGTGGAATGTTCTAGTAATACTGTGGGGCTCTCTGAGTAAAGAACCTGCTGTACGACCAGAAGCATAACCCTCCCAACCCCCCAAAAGCTTTGTCCTCCACCTGGTAGAGGAGAAATTTAAGAAAGCAGGGATCGAGTGTTCTGAAGAAATGAACATTCCTACTGCAGTCTTGCTTCATGCTCCTCAATCATGCAGTGCTGTAGTGAACAAACCCGCTACATCCCTCCCTTCTGTCACAGATGGAGGCGTAGCAGGATGTGCGCTTGGGTACGACGTTATTTTAATGAAACGAACCACGGCTTAACCGGGAAACACATGAAGAGACACAGCATGCCAACCAGACACAGACACACCGGCAGACAAAAGGCACACTGAAGCTAAAGAGCTCCGTACTGTGCAGAACATATTCTCTAACCCTGACGCAACACTGAGCTGAAGTTTATACAGCCGGGAAATCTATTTCCCCTTTCCTTCTTCTGTAAAACTCCTCTAAAACTACAGTGCTGTGAAAAAAAAGTATTTGCCCCTTTATGATTTCTTATTTCTTTTTTTTTTTTTTGCATGTTTTTATCACTCTTAAATGTTTCAGATCATCAAACCTATTTAATTATTAGTCAAAGACAACGCAAATAAACACAGAATTCAGTTTTTAAACTACATGGCCCTGTTTTTTTTTTTAAAGGCTTTGTCACCTAAACCTAATAACTGATTTTGCCACCCTTATAATCAGTGTTGGGCACGTTACTTTGAAAAAGTAATTAGTTATAGTTACTCGTTGCTTCTCCAAAAAAGTAACTAACGGAGTTACTAACGGAGTTACTCCACTATAAAAGTAATTAGTTACCAGTAAAAGTAACTATGCGTTACTTTTTATTATTCGCCCTCAAAGAAAAAGGATATCAATTATGCATTTACTATTATTATTAGAAAAATAACAAACGAAAATGAACCCAAAATGTTGACAAAAATATAATCTAACGAATTTCAAAAAAACAAAACGAAATTCTCCACAGAACCAAAGAAAATTACTAAAACTTGTAAAACTGAAAAAAACGGAAAAAAATGAAAAACGCGTCTGGGGATGAAATCAAACAAACCAAGCCACACTCAAAAGAAATATGTATATATAAAACAAAATAATGTACAAAAACAACAATCTAATGACCGTTAAAATGGTATTAATATAACAGCTTTACCAAAAGAGAATAGAGCTTAGATCAGGCCCAAAAAATCCGACCCGACCCAGCCCGAGACCGTGCATGTTCTGCCCGAGCCCGACCCAACCCGAACCATAAACTGTCATTATGAGCCCGAGCCCGACCCGTTCCGCCCCATAAACTGGCTGTTTTCGGGCTGATTGAATGAGCGAAATATAATCAGAATTATGTTAATTAACACTGAAACATAGAAGCATAGAACTATTATTTAATTAAAATGATTTTTAAGAACAGCTAAACACAGCGCTGCAAGTCAAACGCGGAGGCGTTCACGTGCGCCCAGAGCTACGTGATTACAGTTTTCATTTTTATTATAGTTTAATTTTATTTTGTTTTTATTTTTTCTGTTCAGTAAGTTTTTAGGGTGGGCTTGCTAGCGCGAGCGCTTTATACAAGAACTAACGGACCACGAGGTGCCGCGCGCTCGGCACAACACCGCCCGCTGTACGACTGCGCTTATAAATAAAATAAACACAAAAATGAGGGTATTCTATCAGTAATTTCAGTTCGTTTTAGTTAGTTTTATAAACACAAAATACAGTTCGAGATAGTTATGTTTTTTCCTTTTAATTACCGTTTTTATTAGATTCAGTTAACACAAAGGTTTTTTCACTTTCAGTTTTCTCTATTTCGTTCGCTTTAGTGAACAATAATAATTGGTTACTTAGCAACATTGTGATTATCACACCAGAGCTTTATATAAAATAAAAATAGGAGCCCGATTTCGGGTCGGTCCTCGGGTCAGGTCGGGTTCGGGCAGAGAATCTAAGCTCTAAAATAGAAAGCAGCAGCACCACAAAAACCGGAGCAGCTAAAAAGAGCTTAACGTCCTTAATTCGGAACTTGGGCTGTCCACGGCAATCACTGAATTAATTAGAGCACGCAAATCGTCACAATTGTGCCTCACTTCACCACGCCAAACCACAGGCACAGCGGCCAGAAGCTCAAGTTCACCGGAAAGAGGAGGGGTTAACCAGGGCAAATCAAATAAAAAAAAAAAAGTTCATAGAGCGGCTAAAGTAACGTGCAGTAACGGGGTGTCGGAAATGGTAACGGCGTTATAGTTACAGTCAGAGTAATTAGTTAGATTACTCGTTACTGAAAAAAAGTAACGGCGTTAGTAATGCCGTTAGTTTTAGTCAGTGATCAGTGAGAGGGTCTACCTTTAATTAACTCTATATGACATTACATTAATAAACCCAAATAAACATAATAATAAAGGCACATGATCATTAAGAGTGTCTACCTGTAATTAACTCTATATAATATTAGAATACTAAACCCAAAAAAACATTAATAAAGTCAGTGATCAGTGAGAGTGTCTACTTGTAATTAACTCTATATAACATTACATTAATAAACCCAAATAAACATAATAAAGTCAGTGATCAGAGGGTGTCTACCTGTAATTAACTCTATATAACATTACATTAATAAACCCAAATAAACATAATAAAGTCAGTGATCAGAGGGTGTCTACCTGTAATTAACTCTATATAACATTACATTAATAAACCCAAACAAACATAATAAAGTCAGTGTTCGGTGAGAGTGTCTACCTGTAATTAACTCTATATAACATTAGAATACTAAACCCAAATAAACATAATAAAGGCATGTATGTGATCAGTGAGAGTGTCTACCTGTAATTAACTCTATATAACATTAGAATACTAAACCCAAAAAAACATTAATAAAGTCACGTGATCAGTGAGAGTGTCTACAGGTTATTAACTCTATATAACATTAGAATACTAAAGCCAAACAAACATAATAAAGTCAGTGATCAGTGAGAGTGTCTACCTGTAATTAAGTCTCTATAACATTAGAATACTAAACCCAAACAAACATGATAAAGTCAGAGTTCAATGAGAGTGTCTACCTGTAATTAACTTTATATAACATTAGAATATTAAACCCAAATGAACATAATAAAGTCAGTGACCAGTAAAAGTATCTACAAGTTATTAACTCTATATAAAATTAGAATATTAAACCCAAATTAACATAATAAAGTCAGTGATCAGAGGGTGTCTACCTGTAATTAACTCTATATAACATTAAATTAATAAACCCAAACAAACATAATAAAGTCAGTGTTCGGTGAGAGTGTCTACCTGTAATTAACTCTATATAACATTACATTAATAAACCCAAACAAACATAATAAAGTCAGTGTTCGGTGAGAGTGTCTACCTGTAATTAAGTCTCTATAACATTAGAATACTAAACCCAAACAAACATAATGAAGTCAGAAATCAATGAGAGAGTCTATCTGTAATTAACCCTATATAACATTAGAATAAGAAACCCAAACAAACATGATAAAGTCAGAGTTCAATGAGAGTGTCTACCTGTAATTAACTTTATATAACATTAGAATATTAAACCCAAATGAACATAATAAAGTCAGTGACCAGTAAGAGTATCTACAAGTTATTAACTCTATATAAAATTAGAATACTAAACCCAAATTAACATAATAAAGTCAGTGATTAGTGAGAGTGTCTACCTGTAATTAACTCTATATAACATTAGAATATTAAACCCAAATTAACATAATAAAGTCAGTGATCAGAGGGTGTCTACCTGTAATTAACTCTATATAACATTACATTAATAAACCCAAACAAACATTAATAAAGTCACGTGATCAGTGAGAGTGTAAACCTGTAATTAACTCTATATAACATTAGAATACTAAACCCAAACAAACATAATAAAATCAGTGTTCGGTGAAAGTGTCTACCTGTAATTAACTCTATATAACATTAGAATACTAAACCCAAATAAACATTAATAAAGGCATGTATGTGATCAGTGAGAGTGTCTACCTGTAATTAACTCTATATAACATTAGAATATTAAATCCAAATTAACATAATAAAGGCATGTATGTGGTCAGTGAGAGTGTCTACTTCTAATTAACTCTATATTACATTAGAATACTAAACCCAAACAAACATTAATAAAGTCACGTGATCAGTGAGAGTGTCTACAGGTTATTAACTCTATATAACATTAGAATATTAAACTCAAAATAACATAATAAAGTCAGTGGTCTTTGAGAGTATCTACCTTTAACTGTAACTTTTGAAACAAATACATTAGTAACACCAAACTTACCATATGGGTTGCCATGCACCACCAAGTAACCATGTAATATATAAATATATAATAAATATATAATGTAAGATGTAATGTAAGTCTTATAAGGTAAGAACCTTTTACGAGGTTCAACCACTGTTTGATTCCTTCAGAAAATGTTCTTAATTTTTCTAGATTTATACCACATTTACTGCTTTTTATTACATTTTCGACTCAATTTAGCTTAATTTAAAACACTAAAAACTCTAATTCGATCGTGGATGCCTCATTTTACCACCTTGTATTTATTTATTTATTTATTTATTTATTTATTTTTACTGTATTGTTATTTATGAAATATATACAGTATATAAAGCTCTGAATTCCTGAGTGTGTGGTACAATGCGAGTTATTCCCCCATTTGTTGTGTATATCACGTTTTGCGTATTTAATAATACAACTGAATAAGCAAATGATGCAGGCAGAAAAAAACGTTGCAATATCCCTTTTTTACAAACATGAAATCAAGCTTGCGGACCTGAGGCGAGAAAAAAGAGCAGAGGCGGAGCCAAGCGCGACGTACGGTTGCCAGATAATGGCGCAGAGCAGCAGATAATGGTTCGGCCTTTGTGTGGATTGAAGAAAGAGGGAAAAAAAGCAGAAGAGTGATAAGTCTTATAAATACTGTTGACTACATAATGACAGGGAAGTCCATATTGGTAGACAACAACAGGCCCGCTTTAAATTATACATGGGATAATTTGACTCGCTTGTATTAAATATTCATGTAGGAACAAAATGCATGCAGCATATTCCATTCATCTGTGTGGGGGCAGGTGAGACGTGCTACGCTAAGTGCTTGTGTGTCTGTGTGTATTTAGGTGTGTGTGTGTGTGTGTGTGTTGTGTGTGATTTAGGGCTAAAAGTAATATGACTAAAAACTCATATCTTGATATATTTCAGATAAACTGAAATATACATTAAATAAGCATAAAAATATGCTGATCATACACCATATAGGACTTGTAGTTTGTAGTTCTATACCGTAGTTAAAGACTGTAGTCCTGTATCTGTTTCTCTGTATACTTTATTATTATCCTCCTTTCACCTTGTTCTTCAATACTCAAGACCCCACAAGGGGTGGTGGTGTATGAGGTGTTAGTGTGTGTTGTGCTGGTGGTACAGTGAGTGAATAGGATTCAGCAGTGCTGCTGGAGTTTTTAAACACCTCAGTTTCACTGCTGGACTGAGAACAGTCCACCAACCAGAATCTTGTGGACTGTGGTTTGTGTGCAGTGTTCTGTGAGCACAGTGTCCTGTGGGTAGAGTCCTGTGAGCACTGTGTCCTGTGGGCAGTGTCCTGTGGGCAGAGTGCTGTGGACAGAGTTATGTGAGCATAGTGTGCTGTTGGCAGTATCCTGTGGGCAGAGTCCTGTAGGCAGTGCCCTGAGGGCACAGTGTCCTGTGGGCAGAAACCTGTGAGCACAGTGTCCTTCCTGTGAGCACAGTATCCTGTCGGCAAAGTCCTGTGAGCACAGTGTCCTTCCTGTGAGCACAGTATTCTGTAGACAAAGTCCTGTGGGGAAAGTCCTGTGAGCACAGAGTCCTTCCTGTGAGCACAGTATCCTGTGGGCAAAGTCCTGTGAGCACAGTGTCCTTCCCGTGAGCACAGTATCCTGTGGGCAAAGTCCTGTGAGCACAGTGTCCTTCCTGTGAGCACAGTGTCCAGCGGGCAGTTTCTTGTGCGCACAGTATCCTTTGTCCAGTGTCCTGTGAGCACAGTGTCCTACCTGTGAGCACAGTGTCCTTCCTGTGAGCACAGTGTCCTTCCTGTGAGCACAGTATCCTGTGAGCACAGTGTCCTTCCTGTGAGCACAGTGTCCAGTGGGCAGTGTCTTGTGTGCACAGTATCCTTTGGCCCGTGTTGCCTGTGAGCACAGTGTCCTTCCTGTGAGTCCTGTGGGGAGAATCTTGTGAGCACAGTGTCCTGTGGGCAGTGAAAAAGTGGGCAGTGTAAAATGTCCACATTAAGTAGAACAATTTTATTTTATTTTATTTACAGTGGAGGAGTTTGATTGATGTATGCATATAATCACGTGGCATATAATATATATATATTTTTTAAATGACAATGCCATCATGCATCACCAGTATCTCTGATTAAATTAAAACAGGTATCATATCAGGCCTATTAGTATATATCAGTATTTTGATATTGGCGAAGTATTGCCAAGCCCTAGTGTGTGTGTGTTTGTGTTAGTGTGTGTGTGTATTTGTGTGCGTTGGGCATTCGTTACACTGTGAGACATCGACGAGCAATATTATCTTTAATATGCACTCCTCATGTTTGAAAGTACACATCAAACCGCTGGGCTGCACCACAGGCTCAGCGGCTCGATGTTTGCGGCTGATCTGTCCGAGCAGGAGCAGAACACACTCGGCAAATGTCAAGTGAAAATAATGCAGAGGCAGGAGTCGTATTTGTCGAGGAGTCGTCGTGAGTCAGTGCGGTTCAGGGAAGCATGCTGAGGTCTGACTATTAACCTGTGATCACTGAAACTAGGACAGCGGGCAGGAAAACAGCCCTGAGGAGACATTTACTGCAAAACATCTTAAAGAGCCCTTAAAAATAGATCCTGAAGGCTGTTTATTAGACTTGTGTGGGTTTGATTTATGAAGAAGCTGCTTTTCGTTAATATATATTTTAATAGCTGGTTTATACATGGTTTTCATATGCATTTTCTGGATCTATACCTACAGGTGTTGGACAATGAAACTGAAACACCTGGTTTTAGACCACAATAATTTATTGTGGTGACGGACAGTTCTGGTGGAAACAGGAGAGTTGAGGTGCTTATTGAATTCTGCCATGATTTCCGCAGCCGTGGTTTTATGTTTTTTGGATACAATCCGGGTTAGCACCCGAACATCCCTTTCAGACAGCTTCCTCTTACAGCGTCCACAGTTAATCCTGTTGGATGTGGTTGGTCCTACTTAGTGGTATGCTGACATTACCCTGGATACCGTGGCTCTTGATGCATCACAAAGACTTGCTGTCTTGGTCACAGATGCGCCAGCAAGACGTGCACCAACAATTTGTCCTCTTTTGAACTCTGGTTTGTCACCCATAATGCTGTGCTCTTACCCTGCTAATTGAACCTTCACACTCTGCTCTTACTGGTGCAATGTGCAATTAATGAAGATTGGTGACCAGGCTGCTCCAATTTAGCCATGAAACCTCCCACACTAAATAATAGCTGTTTCGGTTTCATTGTCCAACCTCTGTATATATATGTATAGATATACAAACATCAAACCCTTATAAACATTCCAAACATCACAAAATCATATGGAATCATATGCTTTTATGAGCCATTTATTTGAAAGCTCCCTTATTGTGACATCACAATAATAAGTAAACCTTCATAGAACCACCCTGGCACCACCCCTCACGCATCAACCCCCACCAGAGCCCCACCAACAAGATTAAATGTAGAAACACCATTTTAGCCATTTTTTATTGAGGACTTCAGACAGGAAACAGCAGGATTAGCCAGTAGACTTTGTCTGAGGAAGGAATCTGTACCTGCTGTCTGTAGCAAGTCAGCAGATTAATCACAGTTAAGCATGAACTAGCTTGTCTGTGTTTTGCCTTTTACATTGCCACGTACAACACTAACATGTGGTAAGCGTTCAACGTATATATGGCCTCTAACAGCTTATTTGCATAAAAGTGACAGAGCCTTTAAATGGCTCGTTCTGAAAGGAACGGAAGCTAAAACTGATTTTGTGTAAAGAATACACGTATATAAAGCATTTAGACTTGTTATAACTAATGTAAAAAGAGGTACAGTATAATATGTCCACTTTAATCTACTTAAATAAGAATTCACTAAGGAACTGCTAATTCATTATCCAGTAATTATCAAAAAGCATAATTAGTCTACTATAATAATATATAGTAAATTAATTATTAACAGATTTCTAATTATTATGTCCCTGAACATTATTTACCCTGTATTTGCCCTACACATTATTCAGCAAATGTTAAATAATGAAAAGTGTGTTATTTAAGAGTGAATAATTAAAGAATGATCCCACATACAGACCTTATTATGGTATAAAGGATTAATCTTCCTTTCATCCTATTAAATCCAAAGTTACTTTCATACGGAATGCATTGAGATGGATGAATATCATTAATATTAATAGCTGTAACCTTTCACCCAGTTCATAATAGCCTGCACGTGAGTTTTCTCAACATTAACATTAATGTTACCCATGTTTACAGTATTAATGATGAAATAGTAGCCTATATAGTATCACATATAATATAATATAATAACATCTGTAGTCAGCAGCCCAGCTTCATTATGAGATGCTGATATATATATATTTATAAATAATAATATTTATAATATAATATATTTATAATGTATTTATAAATAAATAAATAAATACATAAATAAATTGCTATTGTCTTTGTAGTAGCCATTCCACTGAATTCACAGAATTAAAATATGTATAAATGTGCCACACAATAACTTTAAAATACATCTTATCATTAAGCATAGTGTCTTGTACATTGACCTTATTGCAAAAGTAAGATATCTAATTAAAAATATTAATAAAAAATTCTAAGAACACTGAAAAAATAGCATTTGTTACCTGTCCTCGCTCTCTAACTATAAACTCTAACATGAAATATAATTATTAAAATCCTTCAAAAATGTATATATGTATTTTTTGCATTTTTTGGTTTGTGATTCTAACTCCCATTTATGCTTTAAAAATGTATATTTTTCATAATAAAGCCATACTATTTAAGTTAATTGTCACTGTTAAGTGTTAAGTGTTAAGTGCAGGTAGGGTGAAATCAATAAATAATAATTTAATAAATAAATATAAATAAAACAGGAAACGAGAAACAAGTAAACACTTAAACATAAAACAGGGAGATATATACAAGGATCAAGGGAGTGAACTAAATAAATTAAACTAGATAAACAAATAACCAAAAACCAAAACAAACGAGAGAAACCAGAGAACATCAACTAAACCAACAAGAGATAATAAATAGCAAAATAAACTGGGAGTAAATAAACAAAGAAACAAACGAGGGACTGAATAAATACAATACTAAACAAGGCAGGGATATATACAAGGAAAACTAACAAGAGGCTAAACTAGACAGGGAAAAACTAAACTAGACAAGAATAAATAAACTAAGCAGGGAAGTAAAGGGAACAAGAAACAAGAAGATGTAAACAAGGAACTAGGGCTAGGGCTAAGGCTTGAAATCACAAAGAGACACGGAGAGACAAACAACAGGGGTTAGTGCAAAGACCGACGGAGACAAAGTGGCAGAGGAGGGCTATTTAAAGAAACAGGAAACACTATAATTAGAAACACCTGGGGACGGGGCGGAGCAACAAATGAGAAACAGGTGGAAAAGTACTGAGACGGGAGACACAGAGGAGCACAGGTCACGTGGGGAAGACACACAGACACGAGACGAGACCAGGATGTGACATTAATATTTAAGTTTAAAACACATTTTAGTTGTGTCCCTGGGTTTCACTCAGTCCACTCAGTTACTGTAACACATTACCCTAATCATCTGAAACATCTGGAACATTCCACAAGTCACATCCACAAGAAGGACAGGAAGTGACATCAGCTGGTTCTTTTGAAGATCATAGGAAGACCAAAATTAAGTTCCCTCATTAGTTTTTTTTTTCTGTATATCTGATCTTATTGTAACTCTAACTGAGGAACTCAATCTCAACACTCTGTCCTGTTATCTAAATTAATTCTTAGATCTTATTTGTTTATTTTTCAAAAATTAAAATTTGGGAAAATCACTAGAATGTGCTCAGTGTCTTCATGCGATTAGCATAGCTAATATTTTTCATGTTTTTGCTCATTCTATGCTAAAAACTCCTGTTACTTAAAACATAAAAAGTAACAGGAGTGAGTTCCAGTAACAGGACTGGGTGCCAGTAACAGGAATGAGTGCCAGTAACAGAAGTGAGTTCCAGTAACAGGAATGAGTGCCAGTAACAGGAGTGAGTTGCAGTAATGGGAATGAGTGCCAGTAACAGGAATGAGTGCCAGTAACAGGAGTGAGTGCCAGTAACAGGACTGGGTGCCAGTAACAGGAATGAGCGCCAGTAACAGAAGTGAGTTCTAGCAACAGGACTGAGTCTCAGTAACAGGAGTGAGTTGCAGTAATGGGAATAGAGGCCAGTAACAGGAATGACAGCCAGTAACAGGAGTGAGTTGCAGTAACAGTAATGAGTGCCAGTAACAGCACTGAGTGCCAGTAACAGAAGTGAGTGCTAGTAACAGGACTAAATGCCAGTAAGAGGAATGAGTGCCAGTAACAGCAATAAGTGCCAGTAACAGGATTGAGTCTCAGTAACAGGACTGATTGCCAGTAACAGGAGTGAGTTGCAGTAACAGGAATGAGTACCAGTAACAGGAATAAGTGCCAGTAACAGGACTGAGTGCGAGGAGTGAGTTCCAGTAAGAGGAGTGAGTGTCAGTAACAGGACTGAGTGCCACTAACAGCACTGACTGCCAGTAACAGGAGTGAGTGCCAGTAACAGGAGTAATTTTCTTGAGAGAAAATCAAAGGAATTAGTGGACTTGCTGTTTAACAAGCTTTTTATCTATCTATCTATCTATCTATCTATCTATCTATCTATCTATCTATCTATCTATCTATCTATCTATCTATCTATCTATCTATCTATCCATCCATCCATCCATCCATCCATCCATCCATCCATCCATCCATCCATCCAATAGCACCCACTCGGTGGAATGGTCTGTATATTGTTGGTTATTGTAATGTTTTCTGTGTTGACGGGCGACTCGTTCATTATAGGAACATATGATGAACACATGCATCATTTATTCTGCGTGCTGCGCGTGATCTCCGCCGGGGCCGGACGCACTCTTTAACGATTGCGGGAATGTGATTTGCCTGAATTCCGAAACTTGTTCCATTATTTATTTGCATTTGTTATCTGGCCTGACGCCAGCCTGCTGTAAATGAGGCTCAGTGGGAGGTCAGGCTTAACGTGACCTCCGGATTACGCATGCAGCACGAGTCGCGTGTCACCGCCATATCAAAGGTCCGCTCTGCTGCGTGTGTTCACAGAACGCTGTCCGTATGCTACGCTAATATATGTAAGTCATTTGCAGAGAGCTGGAGAATCTGCGGTGTTTGTGTTAGAGCTGAACTGATTCAAATACAAGTTTCAATTCAATATTGATACATTTAGTAATATTTTAGTTATAATTACAATTTTGTCATACAAGGGTTATTCATATACAGGGGTTGGACAATGAAACTGAAACACCTGGTTTCAGACCACAATAATTTATTGTGGTGACAGACAGTTCTGGTGGAAACAGGAGAGTTGAGGTGCACATTGAATTCTGCGTGATTTGATCAGCCGTGGTTTTATGTTTTTTGGATACAATTCAGGTTAACACCCGAACATCGCTTTCAGACAGCTTCCTCTTACAGCGTCCACAGTTAATCCTGTTGGATGTGGTTGGTCCTTCTTGGTGGTATGCTGACATTACCCTGGATTCCGTGGCTCTTGATGCATCTCAAGAAAGAAGCATCCTCTCGCACAACGCATCCTATTCATTTCAAAAGAGAGAGCCGCTGCATGATCGCAGCCCCGCCCTCCGGCAAAAAGTTCAGAGCTGCGACTTCACACACACATACGAGCCCCTCACACACAGAACAGCTGCCTTTCAACCACCGAGGAGAAGCTGAAAACGAATTTATAGAACTATAGATAACAGTGAGGTTGATTAAAAATCTTAAACTTATGATTGACTACACCTGTTGCTATATTGAAATTAAAAAACGCCACGGATGCACACTCACACATGGCGAGCCGAGTGATCAGGTGTTCTGTCGAGTTGTGCTACCCTGTCAAACCGTGCTACTCTTATGTGTATATATAAAGGTAAAAATACAAAGGAAGTACAATATTAGAGCATGTTTCCAGTAAGAAGTTCATGTACTATATTGGAAAGCTTAAATCACCGTTTCAGGGTAAAGTTATGGTAGTAAGAATTTATCATACTCTGTTTTTTTAGATATTTTATTATTATTATTATTATTTTATTATTATTAGGGGGTCTTGACGCTTTCAAGTTGTAAACAGGTGGGCCGTAAGGAAGAAAAGGTTGAGAACCCCTGCTTTAGTAGATTTTGAGCAGTGTTTAGTGTCTTTTAGGGTCGTTGTCTTGTTGAAGTATCCAGCCCCGGCACAGCTTTAACTTCAACTTTCTCACTGATTCTTAAACATTGTTCTGAAGAATCTGCTGATATTGACTGAAATCCATGAGACCCTCAACTTTAACAAGATTCCCAGTACCTGCACTGATCACACAGCCCCACAGCATGATGAACCACCACCATCACCAATTTTACTGTGGGGAGCAAGTTGATGTTATGTTCTTCAGGAAGCCTATAGCTAGAGAAGTCTAGTGATGCTACAGTGGTATTCGTGCATGTTTTTTTTTTCTTTTTCTTCTTCTTCAACAGGCGTCTAAAAACGTCGGCATGCTATAGCTGCGCTAAAATGAGCCTCATCTTCACTCCGACGCCCTGAAGACAAACATTCACTTTCACTCGTATTTTTATTTATTTATTTATTTTTTTGCTTCAGACGTCTTGGAGATGAAACAAAACCAGCCAAAACTGTCACTATAACAAGAGTAGAACTGCAGAAGGAGACTGCACACACACACACACATAAAGAGACACTACTACACACACTACAAAACTACACACACTCTTACACAATGTACGGAGCTATTAGCTTGTTTCAAGCCAATGTCAGCGGATGCTGTCAAAGCACTTAGTGCCTTTAATCTGGCTGAGCCCGGTCGCGGATGATGTGCGGCGCAGAGAGTGACTCCATTGTGGACGAGCGAGGTCAACTCCCTCCGAGAGAGAGACGGCCATCAAAGTGACCGCTTCCCGAGGGCCGAGAAAGCCGTAATAAAAAGCCTGGAGAGGAGCCGGCGCGAGAGGAGCGGCGCGAGAGGACGCGGCGCAGGAAGTGTCCTTTCTCGGGCCGCGCTCTGTCAGCTTAATTACTTAAACCATCTCAGATACCACCAATTAAGGCTGGCGGCGAATCAAAGGGGAGGCCCGTTCAGGCTGGAGTTAGGACAGCTTGGCTGAAGGAACATTTTTAATGATCAATCCACCTTTACACGCCGCTTTTTCTGTTCCACAGGAAGAGACGGGGGGAGGAAAAAGAGCGAGAGAGGAAACGAGGAACGAGGGGGGAAAAAACAGCACTTCAGTCAGAGGTGTGACGGGGCATGGAATAATAAGTGGAGTCATTTCTCATTAGTGCCCGTCATCTTAACAATGCGCCGCCGTGCTGCACTTCAGTCATCTGCGACACGTGGACGTGGTTCGACAACACGATCAAAAATATATATATATATATATTAAAAAAAAAAATATATATATATATATATATATATATATATATATATATATAAAATGAGGCTTTGAGTTAAAGTCACTTAACACTCACGCGATAAAAAAAAAAAAAAACTGTACAAAAATAAAGAAAGCCTCAGGTTCACCTATTAAACCATTAGATTGCAGAAGGTGAAATGGCGTTTTCTTCTCACATCACTCCAAAGGGTGATGTCGATCAGCATAAACACAAGGCTGCATCTGTGAGCTGATGTATCAGAACCGAGTTGCTGCGCTTTCCTCCGAGCATTAGCGCTGTGATGCTACTCAGCAATGCTACAATGCTATCAGCAGCAATTCAAAAAGGGGCGGTGGGGCGCCGAGTGGTCCAGCAGTCTAAAGCGCTGCCACTATGTGCAGGAGGGAAATGGGAAAAATTTTTAATAAAATTATTTTTAAAAAAAAGAGGCGATGATTGACTTCACATGTGATGTAGCAGGCACACTAGTGCTAGTCTTCACCCTCCTGGTGTTGAGGCACTAGTGATGGGGGAGTTCTAATGGGTGTACTGGGTAATTGACCATGTAAATTGGGTAGAAAATGGGATAAAATAAAAAAAAATCTTTCCAGTAGAATTTCTCAATTCTTTAATTACAAAAAAGGAAATGTGCAAACAAATATCAGTCCCACAAAATGTTTCTAAAATGTAGTAAACAAAAATTATTAAAAAAGTGTTAAATAAACCAGAAATAGGACTATCAACATTAAAGTGTTAGCGCACACAACTAATTTGGAATGAGTAATGCGTCATTATTTTTTTAATGCATTAATTAATCCACCAAGTTTGATCCCAACTTCTGTCGTAATCTGCCCTGCCCAACACGCCAGTTATTTGGAGCGGTCGACTTGTGGTAAAAACGAATTTGACAGCTGGACTCAATCCAAACCAGCTATTAAATATACTTCTTTTTTTTTTATTGAGCTAAACTGCTGATAAGGCGCAGTTTAATCTCATATACAGTATTAGCTTAATAATTAACTTCTGCTATGAACAAATGCCGTCTCTGCTGCTCCATGCTGTCTACACACTAAGAGCGCAGTATGTGCAGCATTCACTGCTCACAGCCATGCAACTATGCTTATTACGTGGACATCTGTGCTGCACGTCTCATAAAAACAAACAGTGTTTAAAAACGCAGCATCTAATCTTCCACCATGTTTACTTTCTTTCTCCGACCAATAATAATATATATTATATATTTGCATTTTACATTTCCTATATTCATTCTTTTATTTACATTTAAATGTCAAGAGCAGTCATAAAAAAGTCCATCAAAATGCTATGATGATGGTGCACAGCTCACCTATATATCACTAAAATAGAGCCCAATGCGACATTCAATTAGCCTTATAGGGCGTTCATTACCCTGTCGCTGCCCTATTCTAATGTTATATAGAGTTAATTACAGGTAGACACTCTCACTGATCACGTGCCTTTATTATGTTTATTTGGGTTTATTAACGTAATGTTATATAGAGTTAATTACAGGTAGAGACTCTCACTCAACACTGAGTTTATTATTACGTTTATTTCAGTTTATTAATGTAATGTTATATAGAGTTAATTACAGGTAGACACTCTCATTGATTACTGACTTTATTATTATGTTTATTTGGGTTTAGTATTCTAATGTTATATAGAGTTAATTACAGATAGACACTCTCATTGATCACTGACTTTATTATTAGGGTTTTTTTGGGTTTATTAGTCTAATGTTATATAGAGTTAATTACAGGTAGACACTCTCACTGAACATGTGCCTTTATTATTATGTTTATTTGCGTTTATTAATGTAATGTTATATAGAGTTGATTACAGGTAGACACTCTCACTGATCACGTGCTTTTATTATTATGTTTATTTGGGTTTATTAATGTCATGTTATATAGAGTTAATTACAGGTAGACCCTCTCACTGATCACATGCCTTTATTATTATGTTTATTTGGGTTTATTAATGTAATGTTATATAGAATTAATTACAGGTAGACACTCTCACTGAACACTGAGTGTATTATGTTTATTTTCGTTTATTAATGTAAAGTTATATAGAGTTAATTACAGGTAGACACTCTCACTGATCACGTGCCTTTATTATTGTGTTTAATTGGGTTTAATATTCTAATGTTATATAGAGTTAATTACAGGTAGAGCCTCCCACTGAACACTGACTTTATTATATTTATTTGGGTTTATTAATGTAATGTTATGAAGACAGTGTCGACCTGTATGTAATATTGCTGTATCTGACCCTGGGATGAGGTAAACAGGTATAAACCTGTTATAAACCTGTTATAAGCCTGTTATAAACCTGGTATAAACCTGGTATAAACCTGGTATAAACCTGTTTTACATTTTTTCTATTAAAAGCTAATTATTCAAGCTGTTTTTTTATTTCTTTAACTTTTTTTTTTTTTGGGAGGGGTGTAGTTTGATATGAACTTACTGCATCAATTACTGTCTGGCGGAGCTGCCGCTGAAGCCGATAATGAGGAACACACTTCCTGACTGAGTCACGGCGGAGCTGGAGGTTTGAGGCGGCGGCCGGCGCTCTGTCCGAGGCCAAAAGGCGGCGCCTCCTGTGATGAGCCCCCAGCAGCCGAGCGCCGAGCGCACTTTGATGTCTGACATTATTAGTGGTTAGAAAACCTGAATCTTTTATCAAATCTACAGCTCAGCACGGCGGGGGAGTCCCGTTTAGAGAGGGATTAAAATCAGCCTCCAAATCTCCACCGCTGAAGCCGCCGACATGTCTCTCTCTACCTCTCTTTCTCTCTACCTCTCTTTCTCTCTCTATCGCTTTAGATTTTCTTCTATTGAAGCGTTCTGGTTTTCTCGCCGTTATTTCTCCCCGCTCCAGCTCGCTTCCTCACGCTGTTTGTTGATTCCCAGTCGTGACTCGGCGCTGAAAGTACACATTATCTTAAGTTCACGCGCTAAACGCATTACTTAGTCACCGATTTAAGCATCAAAACAGCCCAACAAGGCCGATCAAACGGGCCATCTGACACGTCTGTCTGATATCTGGAGTGATAAAGGCAATTACAGTGACAGCCCACTTCTCTCATAAAGCGCCGAGCTTCAGACGTCTGAGCGCGTTTATTACAGCATCGCAGATCTACCGAGAGAGAACCTCTGTAATGGGTGGGGAGCGGTAGCTCTCCAGCCCAGAAGGTTGTAGAATCCAAGTGCAGAGCAGTAGATCTCAAAGCAGGCAAACCCAAGAAAAAAGGGAAATAATAATAATAATAATAATATATATAATCGTGAATATATATATATATATATATATATATATATATATTAACAGGATATATACTATTATATAATAATATTATATGTATACATATATATATATATATATATATAATTATATATATAAGTTCTTATTAAACCCCGCTCCACGCGGGGATCGAACCCAGGCTGTCGCGGTCGCAGCCCAGTGCTCTAACCGCTGCACAAGCGAGCGGATTGGGATGTGGCCGCTTTAATCGCCCTTTAAAGGGCCTCCGCGCTGGCCTGGCGCGCCCTCCGATGCCCTGGAGGACGCCTCGATCGGGCACCAGCCCTTACAACCTCGAGGGAACGTGTCGCGCTGAAGCCGCTTTGCAGCTTTAAAGACGACAATGAAGGTCCAAACATAAAATCTGCAGAGTAAGCAGAGTAGACGCAGAGTCAGAGCTTTTTCCATCACTCCCGTCACTCATCACACATTTAACACGTGCTGAGAAAAAAACATCCTGAAACATGTTTTAACAGATTCTTTGCAGCCTAAAGATGTCCATTTATTTTTCCACAAAATATTTAAAAGACCGATTTGTCTCACCACAGTATTCTTTTACTGTATTCTTTGCAAACTGCAATGGTACGGGGTTCATAGGTTGGCCCGCGCAAACACACGCAGAATACACAATACAGGCAGTACATAGAAGGCGTGTGGTACCAATGAACGTAGCTGTAGCTGTAGCACTGTTCTCACTACTCACTACTGACTTAGCCTGCCCTGAGAAGTTTAGCTCTAAGCACATATAGCTGAGTATGGTGTCTGAAAATCATACAGAGTTCCTGGCAACACTTCATAATTACTTTCATTAAAAGCTGCTGATCCAAAAGTTACAGCTTATCTGCGCGTTTAAAGCTCCGCAGGTGGATTAATGTCAGCATATAAATCGCATGCGTTTTTCTACAGGACAAACCATTCAAATATGCGGATGAGCTCTCCGCACCCGATTAAAAAAATCACACAGTGTCTGTCTAGCCTAAAATAGTTAGATGCAGCTATTAAATGAATAAATCAACATTCATAAAAAAAAGACCAGTGAGACGTTCTGTACGCTAAATAACAAAGAAGGCAGCAACAATATAGAAGCTAATAAGCTACAGTCATATGAAAAAGTTTGGGCACCCCTATTAATCTTAATCATTTTTAGTTCTAAATATTTGGGTGTTTGCAACAGCCATTTCAGTTTGATATATCTAATAACGGATGGACTTACTGAAGCACAAAATTGGTTTGGTAACCTCATTGAGCTTTGAACTTCATAGCCAGGTGTATCCAATCATGAGAAAAGGTATTTAAGGTGGCCAATTGCAAGTTGTTCTCCTATTTGATCTCCTCTGAAGAGTGGCATCATGGGCTCATCAAAACAACTCTCAAATGATCTAAAAACAAAGATTGTTCAACATAGTTGTTCAGGGGAAGGATACAAAAAGTTGTCTCAGAGATTTAACCTGTCAGTTTCCACTGTGAGGAACATAGTAAGGAAATGGAAGACCACAGGGACAGTTCTTGTTAAGCCCAGAAGTGGCAGAATCACTCCACAAACAGAGTCGCCTGAGGTGTGCAAAAGCAAAAACACACCTCAGGTGACTCTGTTTGTGGCGTGCTTGCAGAAATGGCTTCTTTCGCATCACTCTCCCATACAGCTTCTCCTTGTGTAAAGTGCGCTGTATTGTTGACCGATGCACAGTGACACCATCTGCAGCAAGATGATGCTGCAGCTCTTTGGAGGTGGTCTGTGGATTGTCCTTGACTGTTCTCACCATTCTTCTTCTCTGCCTTTCTGATATTTTTCTTGGTCTGTCACTTCTGGGCTTAACAAGAACTGTCCCTGTGGTCTTCCATTTCCTTACTATGTTCCTCACAGTGGAAACTGACAGGTTAAATCTCTGAGACAACTTTTTGTCTCCTTCCCCTGAACAACTATGTTGAACAATCTTTGTTTTTAGATCATTTGAGAGTTGTTTTGATGAGCCCATGATGCCACTCTTCAGAGGAGATTCAAATAATAGAACAACTTGCAATTGGCCACCTTAAATACCTTTTCTCATGATTGGATACACCTGGCTATGAAGTTCAAAGCTCAATGAGGTTACCAAACCAAATTTGTGCTTCAGTAAGTCAGTAAAAAGTAGTTAGGAGTATTCAAATCAATAAAATGATAAGGGTGCCCATACTTTTGCACCGGTCAAATTTTGGTTTAATGCATATTGCATATTTTCTGTTAGTACAATAAACCTCATTTCAATCCTGAAATATTACTGTGTCCATCAGTTATTAGATATATCAAACTGAAATGGCTGTTGCAAACACCCAAATATTTAGAACTAAAAATGATTAAGATTAATTAGGGGTGCCCAAACTTTTTCATATGACTGTAATAACAACATTTAATAAAAACAGAAAAATAGATATAAAATAGGAAAATAACCAACTAAACTAAGCTCAAAATTCTAAAAGAAATATGATCTAATGAATTCTAAAAGAGCAAAACGAAATAGTGAACACTCAGATGTGCATGAATAATTGATGAAATTACTGTAGAAATTATAGAGACTTTTCTATCGTCCCCAAAATATTTATTATCATATCGCACAGCACTAAGACCTAGGATAGAATTTTGCCAAACATTGCATGGTGAACATAAGGCTTGAGTTCTACCATTCCAAGGAACACTGTTCCTTCACTGCTCCACAGCTCAATGCTGGGGCTTTATACACCTCTGTAGCTAGACCACGCCTGGCTTTAGTCACGGTGCTAACAGTTTCTTTCATTTTCAGCTTGTTCATTTGCTCCAGAAAGTCCAGGCAAGTTTGTACCAGCAGTGGATTTGAAATGAAAGTATTGAAGGCGTGTCCACAAACATTTGGACAGTAAATGAGGAATAAACTCTAGTTTTCTACTGAGTTAACTTAAATGAGTGTGATCAGAGAGAGGTAGAGTCCAGCTGTGTTACTCAGAACATCACGGTCTCATGTGGAGAGAACAGGACCAGTGATTAATTTCCCAGTTCCCCCAGCTGTACTGCTTTTAAACAGTTTCTTTCCCAAAAAAATTGGCGGATTCACTCTTCTGAACCCGGGCTAAATGTTACATCCCTAATTAGCTCACGTGTAATATTTGGCGCTGATTGCGGTGGAGTTTTTCAGCGTAATTGGACGCAGGTGTCACAGCATGTTACTTTTCATTTTTGTGAATCCTCACCAGCGAAAAAAAAAAAGAAGCATTTTGTGGAAGCTTTAATGTGCGTAGTAAAGCTCCAGCAAGAACTTCATTCACTCCAGCTCAACACTCTTAGATTTATTTATTTTTTTCATATTTTAAAAGTATACAAAATATCTGTGTGTTTGTATATATATATATATATATATATATATATATATATATATATATATATATATACACTCACTAGCCACTTTATTAGGTACACCTGTCCAACTGCTCATTAACGCAAATATCGAATCAGCCAATCACATGGCAGCAATTCAGTGCACTTAAGCTGGTAGACATGTAGCCAAGTTGATCTGCTGCAGTTCAAACCGAGCATCAGAATGGATAAGAAGGTGATGTAGGTGATTTTGAACGTGACACTGTTGTTTGTTGGTTCCAGATGGGCTGGTCTGAATATTTCAGAAACTGCTGATCTACTGGGATTTACACCCACAACCATCTCTAGAGTTTGCAGAGAATGATCCAAAAAAGAAAGGGGGATATTTTTCTGGCACATTTTGGGCCCATTAGAACCAATGGAGCATCGTGTCACATCAACACAACAGTCTACCTGAGTATTGTTGCTGGCCATGTCCTTCATCCCTTTATGACCACAGTGTACCTGTATCTTCTGATGCTACTTCCAGCAGGATAATGCTCCATGCCATAAAGCGCCAATCATCTCAGACTGGTTTCTTAAACACGACAATTCATGAGTTAACTGTACTGGAATGTCCTACACAGTCACCAGATCTCAATCCAATAGAGCAGCTTCGGGATGTGGTGGACCGGGAGATTCACCACATTCTATTATGTTAATATAGCACCCGAACATCCCTTTCAGACAGCTTCCTCTTACAGTGTCCACAGTTAATCCTGTTGGATGTGGTTAGTCCTTCTTGGTGGTATGCTGACATTACCCTGGATACCGTGGCTCTTGATACAACACAAAGACTTGCTGTCTTGGTCACAGATGCGCCAGCAAGACGTGCACCAACAATTTGTCCTCTTTTGAACTCTGGTATGTCGCCCATAATGTTGTGTGCATTGCAATATTTTGAGCAGAACTGAGCTCTTACCCTACTAATTGAACCTTCCCACTCTGCTCTTACTGGTGCAATGTACAATTAATGAAGATTGACCACCAGGCTGCTCCAATTTAGCCGTTGTCCAACCCCTGTATATATATATATATGTTTAAACTCCTTTCATTTATTTATTTTATTTCTATAAATAACACCATGAATGTGCTTTGGTGCTGCAATAGTTTATGTATTGACTAATAAATAACCAAGTGTTTCTCCTGCCCCAAAGCTCACTATGTGGGTTGAAGCTGGAAGTCTGAACCGAAACCAAGTCCAGAGAGCTGCAACTGGACACCACACACTGGGGGATCCCCAGTCTCCTCTGACTTTGTGTTTTGTCCCTGTTGGAGCTTTTCAGTCATTCAGTATGATAAAAAAATCTGTGCAGATTGTGGTGGAAATTGGGGTCAAACTTGGTGGTGTAATTAATTTGCATTAAATAAATAATAACTTGTTACTGATTCCACTTAATTTTACCATTTTTAAAATCCATTTCCGAAGCTCATTTTAATTTCTATTGTAATGTATCAGCTGTAAGCTGTAAACCAGTGCATTGTTTGCTTAAAACAACCCCTCTTAAAAAAATAGTTTTATTATTTTTTTAAATATACTTTTACTATACAATACTAATATTTCTTTTTACAAACACATACAGTATATGCAGTGTTAAAACCTTTTAACTCTACCCATTATATATATATATATATATATATATATATATATATATATATATATATATATATATATATATATATATATATATATGTGTTATCTTTCTTTTTTCTGATTTTTTTACAATGGAAATTTAATAATGAAGGGAATAAAACTATACAGGAACACATGCAAAATTACCAGAATATGTTTATATACTTTAGATTCTTCTAAGTATCACATTTATCTTTGAGGACAGATCTGCACACTCTTGGTCTTCATGAGGGAATATTTTTTTCAGCATCTTGAAGGAGTTCCTGGAGGTGCTGAACAATAGTTGCTCCTTTTCCTTCATGCTGTGAAGCTCCAGCTCATCTCAAATCACCATCTCAGTGTGGTTTACTGTCCCCTGTAGACGAAGAGTGAGTGAATGGTTTAGTTAATTACTGGGTAAATTAGGGTAAAATGGTGTAATTTATTCTTTTAGCCAAACTATTGTTTTAACCACTTTAAGCACTCCACGACCCCCGCCCCCCCAACCATCACCACCACCCCCAGCTCCTCCTCATGATGCCAGTGACTGTTGCCATGGAGACAGTGCTTACCTCATCACCTCCCTCAGTGCCCGTGCTCGCTCTGTCGCTCAGTCATGTGCTCAATGTCTCCAAACTCACTCTCTAACTTTACACATGTCTATAAGAGAAAAAGAGAGAGAGAGACAGAAAGAGAGAAATAGAGATAGAGAAAGAGAGACAGAGAGAGACAGAAATAGTGCTTTTCCACCAAAAGAACATTTCCATTCGCGGTTATAAGAACCGTGGTGCTTTTCCGGCCTGCATTTCCATCAGTTTTAGTGAAACCGCCAAAACGCCACATAATACTTCATCAACAGAGGTTGTTGCATAGTGAGGGTGAACAGAAGTGGTCACAGTTCAGGCTAAAGGACCTAATCTTCAGTTCCTGCAATAAAATAACATTCCTTGTTCCGGAACATACTTTTGTTGGTGGAAACACGTTGAACAGTTTAAACTTAGGTTCCCATCTAGAACGATGAAGGTTCTGCCTTGGTGGAAAAGAGCTCAAAGAGAGAGACAGAAAAAGACAGAGTGCGAGAGAGACAGACAGAGACAGAAGGCAAGAAAGAGAGACAGAGAAAATAAGACAGAAAAAATGAGACAGAGAGAGACAAAAAGAGAGAAAGACAGTGTGTGAGAGATACAGAGAGGGAGAGAGAGAGACAAAAACAGAGAGAGAGAGAGAGAGAGGGGAGAGAGATAGAGGGGAGAGGGACAGAAAGAGAGAAAGACAGTGAGAGAGAGGGAGAGGGACAGAGAGAGAGAGACAAAAACAGAGAGAGAGAGAGAGAGAGAGAGAGGGGAGAGAGATAGAGGGGAGAGGGACAGAAAGAGAGAAAGACGGTGAGAGAGAGGAACAGAGAGAGAGAGATAGACGGGAGAGGGACAGAGAGAGAGAGAAAGAGAGAAAGACAGTGAGAGAGAGGGACAGAGAAAAAGAAAGACAAAAACAGAGAGAGAGAAAAAATGAGACAGAGAGAGGCAGACATAGAGATGGAAAGAGAGTGACAGAGAGAGAGAGTGAGGGACAGAGAGAGAAAGATAGACAGAGAGAAAGGGACAGAGAAAAAGAGAGACAGGAAAATGGACAGTGAGAGAAACAGAATGAGAGAGAGACAGTGAGAGAAAGAGAGAGAGACAGAGAGGGGAAGAGGGACAGAGAGAGACAGAGAGATACAGAGGAACAATGAGAGAGACAGAAAGAGAGAGAGAAAATTCTAAGCATCCCTAAAGCTTACCAACTGAGTGTTTATATCCCACAAAAGTAAAAAAAAACAATAGCAAACAGAAAAAAAACCCTTCATGAAAATATGTGCAGAAAGAAATTGGAATTTTGCAATTGATCCACTGATTGGATGGAGTTCTTGTGTGTGAAAACAAACCAGCAATAATAATCCCCTCCTTCAAATGAGCTCAAAAACGGGCCTAATGCAGATGAAAACATCCTTAAACTGTGTACCTACCTTTTTTCTGAAAAATACATTTTTTATTATTATTTATTATTATTACTACACAATGTCCTGTAAAGGTGTAACACAGAATAAAATAAGCAAATGTGTTTAATCTGACGGAAAAAAAAAAACAAAAAAAAACATTGGTAATGGTAGGAGGTGTGGCCTAACCTCCAGCCTATAGCTGCTCCTGAAGTGTATTCTAGGCGGGAATATCTCAGGGGGGTTCTGCTCTCCAAATCTGACGTACGGGACACGTGGCTGCAGTGAGGATTACTCCAGCGAGCGGGTCTAATATGGGGTTGAGAGATTATCCCGCTTTAAAGATTTATGAATTTCTGCTTTTAACAGGCTGCATTAATTGGTCCCATTTAGCGCTGTAGCGACATGACATGGCTGACATTATCAGAGAAGAGTTAAAGAGGATTTCACCCGTTTTTACAAACCCACAGCGCACTGCGAGAAAAGCTAATACGCTTCAGCAGAGCCCATTCTTACATCTGACTTAATCTGCTTAGCAGAGTTACGGGATAACTGAATTATGGGAGGAGGAACTTGTGCAAAGCTCCTCCTCCTTCCAATCTAACATCCTATAAATGCCCATCTCCACTGAAAAGAAGTTGACTCAATTTAACTCAATTAGTTCATCATTTTGCTTTAACTCAGTTAAGTTTTAAATAAATCAAATGTATTTATCTTAATTGAGTCAATGCAAATAAAAATGTATGCTATAAAAAGTTACGCTGTTTAATGTATAATGTTAAGCTGGTGACTTGCTCTAACAGCCTACAACACTGAAATGCTTTTTTAATGATAATTTCATTTATTAAAGGGAAGAAAACCATCCAAACCAATCTAGCCCTGTGTGAAAAAGTGTTTTTCCCTTAATTGTAATAACTTAATCGTGCCACCCTTATCAGCAACAACTGCAAGCAAGATTTACTGATAACTGGCAACGAGCCTTTCACATCTCTGTGGAGAAATTCTGTTCCACTCTTCTTTATAGAATTGTTTTAATTCAGTCACATTGGAGGATTTTCCAGCATAAACAGCCTGTTTATAATCATACCACAGCATCTTAATGAGACTTTGATTAGGCCAATCCAAAACCTTAATTATTTTGTTTTTTAAGGCATTCAGAGGTGAACTTGTTTGTGTGCTTTGGGTCATTGTCCTGCTGCAGAACCCAAGTACACCTGAGCTTGAGGTCACGAACAGATAGCCGGACATTCTACTAATTCTACAGCAGAATTCCTGGTTATATGTTATATGTATTTAGGTTATAAGTTCTTCAGTCCCTGAAGCAGCAAATCAGCCCCAGACCATCACACTACCACCACCATGTTTTACGTTCAGTATGGTCTTCTGTTTCTGAAATCATGTGGTAGTTTTACTCCAGATGTAACGGTACACACACCTTCCAAAAAGTTCCACTTTTGTCTCGTCAGTCCAAAAAATGTTTACCCAAAGTTCTGGAGATCATCAAGATGTTTGTTGGTAAATGTGAGATGAGCTGGTGTTATCTTTTTGGTCAGCACTGCTTTTTTAATCTTGAAACTCTCCCATTAATACTATTTTCTCCCAGTCTCTTTCTTATAATTGAATCATTAACACTGACCTTAACTGAGGCGAGTGAGACCTGCAGTTCTTTAATTGCATGTTGTTTATGGTTATTTTGTGACCTCCTGGATAAGTTGTTCATGTCCTTTTGGAGTAATTTTGGTAGGTCAGCCTCTCCTGGGAAGGTTCACCAGTGTTCCATGTTTTCTCTATTAGTGAATAATAGCTCTCACTGTGGTTCTCTGGAGTCTCAAAGCCTTAGAAATGATTTTTTAACTTTTTCCAGATGATCAATGACATTTTTTTCTTATCTGTTTTTTAATTTCTTCCGATTGGGGCTTGCCTGGTGGGGGTTTGGCTCCACCCCTGCCTTCTAAACACAGCAGAATCAGGAAGGGACCAGATACGATAAGACCTGGGTTGGTTCACACTGCACAGATATATGAGCTGAAACACAGAATCTTCTCACTATATTTACTTTCCTAATCCTACGCCAGACAGCTCTGACCAATCAGAGGAGACGATGTGCTCGCGTGGTTTATTAATGCGCATTTTGCTGTGTTTAGATTTGTGCCTGTGTGAAACCAAACCAAACAGAGGGAGAAACACTGATCCGGATCATAGAATCTATAACACAACTACAGGTGTGAAAATTCCTACCAGGTTCTACCAGGAAGACTCCAGAGGCAAGCGTGCAATAATAACAGCTTTAATTTAATAGTATTAACAGTGTATCAGATAGCAATTTAATAAAGTTAATCTTTGGCGTAGGCCCCATCATCAGCCCAGGTCTGCAGCATCTGGACCCTCGCAGATCCTGCCACATGTAGGAGGCAGGGGCGGAGCCAATCGGCAAAGCCAAACTGGAGGTCATGGGGTGGAAGGAGTTTACAATAAAGTAAAAAAGTTTTCTCCATCCAATTCATTCCATCATGCATTCTTTATTTCAGCGGCCCACGTTGGTTTTA
The DNA here is from genome assembly GCF_023375975.1 of Astyanax mexicanus. Classification (NCBI taxonomy): domain Eukaryota; kingdom Metazoa; phylum Chordata; class Actinopteri; order Characiformes; family Acestrorhamphidae; genus Astyanax; species Astyanax mexicanus. The sequence goes on from NC_064425.1 coordinate 38,988,128, forward strand.
TCTCCCCTCTATCATACAAGTATATACTAGTATTTTATATAAAAATACTATAAAAATACTAAAATACACCACTAATATACATATATTCAATTGCATTTTACAATTCATTCTTACATTCATTCTTTTATTTTCATTTAATTATTCACACTCTAAAAAACAGAGGTACGATATGAGTAGTCGTTACATGGTTAGATGTGTTTCCTCTGAAGTACAAAGGCATTCCTAATAGCAATAAGTAAAAATTTGCACCATTTAACCTGCAGCCAAAAGGTACATTCAGTATTCTGTATCACTGTACTAATAAACAATATATATTTTAATTGCACTTTTTTTTTTATTTGAAAGCCAGTGTCAGGTCTTAGCCCTGTCTCGTGTCTCTGTGTGTCTTCCCCACGTGACCTGTGCTCCCCTGTGTCTCCCGTCTTAGTAGATTTCCACCTGTGTCTCATTTGTAGCTCCGCCCCTTCCCCAGGTCTTTCCAATTCTAGAGTGTTTCTTGTTTCTTTAAATAGCCCTCGTCTACCACTTTGTCTCGGTCGGTCTTTGCACCTTCCCATGTCGTTTTGTCTTTCTCTCCGTTTAATAGTCTCTCTCAGTGTTTTCTTGTCTCCTAAGCCTTAGTCCCGTGTTTCTCGTTTATATCTTGTTTAATGTTTCTAGTTTCTTGTTTACTTACGTGTTCCCTAGTTCCTTGTATATACCCCTGCTTGAAGTTTATTCGTTTATTCCATTGTATATATTTCCCTTGCCCAGTTTAGTTAATCCTGTCTTGTTTTAGTTCCTTGTTTGTTAGTATTTTGGTTTATTATCTTTGTTACATGTTTACTTGTTTCTTTGTCTTTCTTTGCTATTTATTTAATAAATTTATTTATATCGCCCTTACCTGCACCTGTGTCCGCCTCCTCGTCTCCCTGCCTGGGTCATTCGTGACAGCCAGACAATTTTGGATCATCAAGTTTTTGACACATATTCAGTTGATGAGAATGTTTAAATTCTTTATAATCTATACTGGCACAAAAACCATGGGTTCAAAAAAGGACTTTCACTGAAAGGTACTTTTTTGTACCTCAATATAAGGTACAGCCCCAGCGACAAGCTTTGTACTCTTTTAAGTACAAATCTGTACTTACTTTTCCTAGTGTGACTCTAAAAACTTACAAGTGCGATTAATCACAGTTCATCACAGAATATTGCTGTGATTTTTTAATCGATTGACACCACTAGCATCAATAGAAATTGACAGAATCAGTACTGAATAAAATGCTGATCGGTTCATCCCTACTTCAGACAAAAGTGACCTAAAGAAGCGATCACCCATTACATACACTCTAAAAAACAGAGGTACGATAAGAGTACTTTTTTGTACTCAAAGGTACACTCTTCATAATTGTACCCTCAAAGGTACAATATTGGTCTTTACAGGGTCAGATTTGTTCCCTCTGAAGTACAAAGTAATTTCTAACAGCAATAAGTACAAATTTGTACCATTTAACCAGCCAAAAGGTACATTCAGTATTCTGCATCACTGTACTAATAAACAATACATATTTTAATTGCACATTTTTCTATTTGAAAGCCAGACAATTGTGGATCATCAAGTTTTTGAGCCATATTTAGTTGATCATAATGTTTATAGTTTTTATAATCTTTACTGGCACAAAAAATATGGGTACAAAAAAGGACTTTCACTGAAAGGTACTTTTTTGTACCTCAATATAAGGTACAGCCCCAGCGACAAGCTTTGTACTCCTTTAAGTACAAATCTGTACTTACTTTTCTTAGTGTGTATAAGTACACATGTAATATTTTTACTAAATGTTAGATATTAATTTGTATAATACAATAAATAATCCAACAGTAAGCCTGAGAGCATGGCGTGAGAGTTTCATATAGCCGAACGTAAAGCTACTTGACACAGGTTAATACTGAGGTACTTGATTCAATATCACCTGCGTCTAATCTCCCAGCGTCTGTGTGGTATTAGAACTCATCTGTGCTGTACAATAACACATAATTACATTTCTAATTACGCAGGCATTGTTGCGAGCGGGATAACCATTGACATTTTCACTGGAAATGGTGTGTTGCGTTTTCTTCCTCTGCCAAGGATTAGCGAAATCCACCAACTTGGGGTTTTATTATTATTATTATTATTATTATTATTATTAATTAGACCAAATTCTTAGTGCTGGGAATTGGGCGTGTAATTTAAACAGCTTATTAATATGCAAGCCCTGGAAACGAGATTTGGGTTTTAATCAACGCAATCGCCACGTGGCAGAGAAGGAAGGCATTTAAAGCGTAGATTTGAATATGCTTATGAGGCCTGACTCAGAGGGCATGGCTTTATGATAATAATGAAGGGGAAAGAGGGAACGGGGCTGGTGAGAGTGTGGGGGGGGGGGGGTGGGGGTGGTATTTAATCCATTCTGGGGGGCATCTGCTTGTGGCACATTTTCATAATGTCTCATTCAGGCTTTCACTGCATTCATGTGGGCAACGCTAAAGAGGTTTTCATTGAGAAAAGGAAAGCAGGAGGACAATGGCAAATTGAAATCTAGGCAATACTTGGACCGGCTAGAAGGCCAGAACTAATTTAGGCCTAATATAATCAAAGCCGTCGCCGACATAATTGTCATTTTTGCATGTCATATACTGCCGCACACTACCCAGAGCCTGATATGATTGTGCGGAGTACAAATACGCAACAGGCTCTATAAATAGTACACTCTTCAGGGTCTCGAGTACGGCAGATTTATTCCCACCAACTAAGCGATATAGTACCGACTAAGCTAAGCAGCTGCATGAATCATTTCTGCTTCAGCTGCGTCCATCCACTTAAAAAATACTGCTGATCAGCCAGACTGCGCGGCGAAAAACACAGTCTGAGAGTCAGGGACGCGTGAGGCGGGGGTGCCGAGGGAGCCGCAGCAATCCCCAGAATTCAGGATCGCTCAACTGCAACTGCTAAAATAAATTAAACAAAGCATTACACCCACAGACAGGTGGAGTGAACTGAATGGCATTGATAGCATTTGGTTTCCAATGGCGTAAGTCCAATGGCAGAGGTTGGACACTTCTTGAACAGTCAGTGCTTAAAGTTTTAGGGCTCTATTTTAGTGTTTGTATTTTTTAGGCAAGCCATTAATCATGCACTTTACAGCTTGATTTAGTGTGCGTCGGTGTGTCTTCGCTATCGTAACGGCAGGAAAAGTACATCTTATGCGACTCAAAGTGTGGAAAAAGACAACAACAATTAATGGCAGATCTCATCCATAATAGGAATAGAGAGAGATCTTCCACAACCTAGTCAAACAAACTTACAAACAAACCGAAATTATCGAATTTTATACTAATTCAATCCTAAAATTGGTTTTAACAAAACAATCTGATGTCCAGAATTGATCTTATCAGTTTCTGAAATTGAAGAACATACAGTAGAAACTTGAATATAAACTACTATAAACTTTTCCAAGTGTTATGCCAGTTTTTTTTTTTTTTTATCCCATTTTCTCCCCCATTTACACGACCAATTACCAATTAGGACTCCCCATATCACCAGTGACGCCCCAACATCAGGAGGGTGAAGACTAGGACATGCCTCCTCCGACACATGTAAAGTCAGACTCCGCCTCTTTTTGAACTGCTGCTGATGCAACATTGCCGAGTAGCATTACAGCGCGCTTGGAGGAAAGCGCAGCGACTCGGTTCTGATACATCAGCTCACAGACGCAGCCTTGTGCTGATCTACATCACCCTTTGGAGTGATGAGGGGAAAAAAACGCTATCTACTGTATCCACCCAGAGAGAGCAAGGCCAATTGTGCTCTCTCAGGGCTCTGGCAGCTGAATACCTTTCTATTCGGTGCCATTCAAGAAACTTTACGCCACCTCTACTTGTAAAAATGTCTAACAGAACTTTAATAGCTTTACATTTTCACTTAATTAATTACAATTATTAGGTGATGGCATTAATGTTTTGGCTTATTTTGATCTGCGACTGTCTACACATATACACTACCAGTTAAAGGGTTGGACACACCTTAAATTCAACAGTTTTCATTATTTAAAAATGTTAGTAAGTCAAAGTAGCACCTCTTGCTTAGATTAGACAGTTTTGCACATCTTGGCTGGATTTTCTCAGTCAGATTTATGAGGCAGATTCAACTGAAATGTTCAGCTTTCAGTTAACAGCTGTGCTGAACTTATCAAGAGTTAATTACTTGAATTTCTTGCCTTGTCTCTTAATGTGTTTGAGAGCATCAGTTGTAAAGTTGTGAAGAGTTGAGTTATAGGTATACAGTGAATAGCTCTATTTGAGTAATGTACTAATCCAGATTATGGTAAAAACTACTCAACTAAATAAAGAAAAAATACTTTAATAAATAAAGGTCAGAATGAAACATTTCAAGAATTTTGAAAGTATCCTCATGTGCAGTCGCAAAGACCGTCAAAAACGTTATGATGAAACTGGCTCTCATCAGGACCGGCCCAGGAAAGGAAGAGTAAGTAAGAGTTTCCTCTGTTGTACAGGCTATGTTTAATACTTTTAAGTTACTTCAGTAGTCATTTACAATGTAGGAAAAAATTATAAAATAAAAACAGTACATTTGCTTTAGGTCTTTTTATAGCAAATTTTATAGGAACTTTTATGGCTTTTTGTGATAAAACTATGATGCTCACTCATTCCCTCATTTAATATGAACATTATTAATTTATTTAGGGTTTAATTTTGATTAGATAAGATGAGACAACATGAAATGTCTGACAGATGTCCTTCAAAAGCTCCATGGCAGCAACACTGAGCTGAACTCCAGACTGAGGGGCTGGTAAAGCAAAGCCTAAATGAAAGACAGTAAAGTGTGAAATGAGGATGCTGATCATTTGATCCAGGAGCAGCCTTCATTTCCAACACACACACACACACACACACACACACACACGCTCCACGCCTGCCAGTCAAATTACCCCCCCACCACCCCATACACACACACACATACACAGACACACACACACACACGGAGACACACAAACACACACACACCCAGTGCTGCAGACAGGAACCAGGGTGGGATCTTTTAATGGCAAACACAATTAACAGGCAGTTTACTGAGGGTGAAAGGAACAAGAGAGGGGGAAGCAGCCATTACTGCCACACTAATACCAATTTCATGCTCTTCCTAGTGTAAAAGAGTAGCATGTCCACAGCCATTTCACTGTGCAGAAACACAATCTGACAAAAGGGCAGAACAGGAGGCCAGGAGCAAATTGAAAAACGCCGCCACCACCTCAGACAAGCCTGCCGGGGGAAATATATATATATATACCCTCAAAATACACACCTCATACCACCCCTTACACACACTCACGGATATATTCCAAATCTGAATTGACCGAGCCGATCAGCGATGGATTCAGGCTATTCGAAAAGACACCTACGCTAAGCTTGCAAAAGTATTTTTTCACCTTACATTAAAAACTTGAATGTATTTTAGTTTATTTTAATGTATTTTACACCCCTTTACTCTGAACCCCCTAAATAAAAACCCAGGCCAATCCACTGCCAGTTTCAAGGCATTTGGGGGCCCTAAACCAAATGGACTCCACCACAAATCACCAACACCAACTTTGTGGTGGAAATCCATGAAAATATATTGGATTAGAAGAACAATCAATGGCAGATCTCATCCGTGATAGGAAGAGAGGATGATCCTCACACAACCTATTCAAACAAACTCAGCTAAAATCAAATGTAATCAAATTATGAGTACTACTACTATTAATACTAATCATGGTATTAACAAAACTAATGATCACTACAATCTAATGTCCAGGGGGGTCTTATCAGGAGCACTGAGCACATTTTTTCCATGAAAAAAAATGAAAAAGTATAAAGTATTCTACAACTGCAAACCTACCAAGTCATGTCCATCTAGAGAAATGGTCATAGAAGCAGCCAATGTCCTATGCAGGCCTATGTCACTCTGGAGGAGCTGCAGAAATCCACAGATTTTGTGAATATTTTATAGAAGAGTGGCAAGAAGAAAACCATTGTTGAAAGAAAGATATATGTTTGCCAATAGTCATGTAGGAACACAGCAAAACATGTGGAAGAAGGTGCTTTGATTGGATGAGACTGAAATGTAACTCTTAGGTCTAAATGCAAAGCGCTATGATTGGTGTAAAAGCAACACTGATCAACACCCTGAACACATTATCCTCACTGTGAAACATGGTGGTGGCAGCATCACGCTGTGGGGATGTTTTTCTTTAGCAGGGACAGAGTTGGGAAGCTGGGCAGAGATAGTGAAAAGATGGAAGGACCTGTAAGAGGGTGGAAACGACTTGAGACTGGGAAAAAGAATCATCTTCCAGCAAGACAATGACCATAAACATACAGCCAGAGCCAGATTTTTTTTGTTTTGCATTTTGTCACACTTACATTTTTTAGACGATCAAACAAACTTTATTATCAGACAAATATATCCTAAGTTGATCTAAAACAGCACTATTTAAATGATGATTTAATTTATTAAGGGAACCTTAAAAAAAACCTATCCAAACCAATCTAGCCCTTTGTGAAAAAATGAACTGTAATTAATCATACTTTCAATTTCACTACTAGCCACAACCAGGCCTGATTACTGCCAGACCTGTAGAATCAAGAAATCACATAAATAGAACCTGTCTGACAACATGAAGCAGGTTTCAAAGTTTTCAAAGCTTTGGGACTCCAGAGAATCACAGTGAGAGCTATTATTCACTAATGGAGAAAACATGGAACACTGGTGAACCTTCCCAGGAGTGACCGGCCGACCAGAATTATTCCAAAAGGGCATGAACAACTCATCCAGGAGATCCCAAAAGAACCCAGAACAACATTTAAAGAACTGCAGGTCTCACTCGCCTCAGTTAAGATCAGTGTTAATGATTCAATAATAAGAAAGAGACTGGGTGAAAATGGTCTCCATGGGAGAGTTCCAAGATTAAAAAAAAACTGCTGAACAAAAACAACACAACCACCCGTCTCACATTTACCAACAAACATCTTGATGATCCACAGAACTTTGGGTAAACATATTTTGGACTGACGAGACAAAAGTAAAACTTTTTGGAAGGCGTGTGTTCTGTTAAATCTGGTGTACACATAATTTCAGAAAAAGAACATCATACTAAATGTAAAACATGGTGGTGGTAGTGTGATGGTCTGGAGCTGCTTTGCTGCTTCAGGGTCTGGACAACTTGCTGTAATAGATAAAGGAACCAGGAATTCTGCTCTTTACCAGAAAATCCTGAAGGAGAATATCCGGCCATCTGTTCCTGACCTCAAGCTCAGGTGTACTTGGATTCTGCAGCAGGACAATGACCCAAAACACAAAAGTTCACCTCTGAATGGCTTAAAAACACAAAAACTAAATTAAGGTTTTTTGAGTGGCTAGTCAAATCATAAAGATTGAGATGCTGTGGATGATCTTAAACAGGATGTTTATGCTGGAAAATCCTCCAATGTGTCTGAATTAAAACAATTCTGTAAAGAGGAGTGGAACAAAATTCCTCCACAGAGGTGTAAAAGACTCACTGCCAGTTATCAGTAAAGCTTGATTGCAGGTGTTGCTGCTAAAGGGTGATACAACCAACTTTTTTACACAGGGCTAGACTGGTTAGGGTATTTTTTTTTTTTTCATTAATTATATAAAATTATGATTTAAAAAGTGCTTTTTATATTTACTTAGATTATCTTTGTCTAATATTAAAGCAAAAACAAAAAAATCTATAGGAGGGTAAATAAATTTTTTTTTTTACACCAACGTATATGGTTAAATTATGTCTTATGTATTGCATTTTTTCTGGGTTAATAGACCATTTTTAGAAAATAGATGATTTTGAAAATCCTACTTCTTGCAATCTCGCAATTTAATGCAAACAAAGTCAATTAAACTATCAGTAAAGCAAATGTAAAAAAGTAAGGGGTTAAGTGGTGAAGAAACTGCAGGCTTTATTTATATATATTTATGCGTATGTATTTGTTTTTTCTTCTTCATATAGATTTTCATCCAGACCTCCAGCCTCACTGTCAGACCTCCGCTGAACTGCTCTTCCACAGGAAAGCTGGTATTTTCTCTCTGGCCTGAGTGGGAATAAATTATTGATGGGGGGGACACATATGGAACAGGTGTAGATCACTGCGCTTTAACAAAGGTCACAGAGGACAGATCTAACCTCCAGCAGCTGGAGGCAAAACTCACAGCCTGAGGAAGACCACTCTGCCACTGTGCAGCGCTGCTGATTTTATATACAGTACATCTGCTACTGATATACTAGAGGAAGGATGAAGGAACACATAAGGAATCATGTAGTAACCTAAAAGTGTTAAACAAAAAAAAAAACAAAAAAAAAATACTCTGTGAAGCTTTTAGATGCTCTTATAAATGTTTCCTGTACAACAGAGGAAACTCTTGCTCTTTCTTTCCTGGGTTGGTCCTGATGAGTGCCAGTTCCATCATAGCATTTTGATGGTCTTTGTGACTACACTCAAGAATACTTAAACAAAAAAAATCAGGATTGACTGACCTTTTCTTTACTTAGTTGAGTAGTTCTTGCCATAATATATATTAGAGCATTACTCAAATAGAGCTATTCACTGTATACCTGTATCTCTACCTCTTTACTACTTTACAACCGATGCTCTCAAACACATTAAGTGTCACGGATGACCCGGGCAGGGAGACGAGGAGGCGGACGCAAGTGCAGGTAGGGTGAAATCAATAAACAATCATTTAATAAATAAATAACAAGTAAACAAATAGACAGGTAAACACAGAACAATGAAATAAATAAGAAAACCAACGTGATATAAAACTAACATAAACAAACAAGAGGTACTATAAAACTAGGCAGGATGAACTAAAACAGGGCAAGGGAATAAACTAGGGAAAACACAGGGAACTTAAAAATAACAAAGGATAAACAAAAGATATACAAAGATATACACTAAGGAGGGAACTAAGGAGCGCAGGTATGAACACAAGAAACAGAGGTACGACAAACAACAGGGGTTAGTGCAAAGACCGACGGAGGACAAGGTGGCAGAGGAGGGCTATTTATAGTAACACAAACACACTAGAATTGGAAACACCTGGGGAAGGGGCGGAGCTACAAATGAGACACACATGGAAAAGTACTGAGACAGGAGACACAGGGGAGCACAGGTCACGTGGGGAAGACACACAGAGACACGAGACGAGGCCAAGATGTGACATTAAGATACATGAAATTCAAGTAATTAACTCTTGACGAGTTCAGCACAGCTGTTAACTTAAAGCTAAACATTCCAGGTGACTCTACTTCATAAAGCTAACTGAGAAAATGCTGTACAAGATTAGCAAATCTGTCATCTAAGCAAAAGGAGGTACTTTGAAGAATCTAAAATATAAAACATATTCTGGCTTGCTTACATTCTTTTTTTGTTTATTAAATAATGACGTATGTATTTCTACATAGTGTGAATGACGTATTATAAGTATTAATCTACAATGCAGACAATTTTAAAATAATGCAAAAACACTGAGTTTAAGGTGTGTTTAACCCTTGTGTGGTGTTCGGGTCTGTGGGACCCGTTTTCATTTTTCATCAAATGATACAAAAAATATATTTTTTCTAACTCAAACTCATTGGCATTGGCTCATTATTTGTGAAAAACATATATCAAAACACATTTTTGATAAACACACACTGTACACCCCCCCCCCCCCCCCACACACACACACACACACATTTATATTACATACAGTATGTTTGGCCAAGGGCTAATAAACATTGCTTCATTTGTAAATTTGAAACTAAACAAATTTTCTACTCATATCTTGAGTTTAATTCATTTTCTTTTAAATTTTATTAAAAAACTAATAAAAAAAGAGTAGCACTTTTTGAAAGAAATGTAACATAAGAAAGGTAAAGGGCAAATATTAACCATGTAAGCTGTTTATATTGCTTGCAATTTAGGTGAAGCAAGCATGTGTAAAGCATTTTAATGTAAAATTGCTCAATTTTTGCTGAATTAAATACAAGTAACAAAGTAAACGAGTTACAAAAATATGAACACCACACAAGGGTTAAACTTTTGAGCGGTACTGTAAGTAGTAAAAAGCAGGCAATCATAAAGCAGACTACAAAAGGTGGTCTTAAAAAAGTAAAGAGAGCAATACAACAAAAAAATACAAAAATCACATAAATAAATAATTAAACTGAAAAAAATATGGAATATAATAATACTTGTACTCAAGAATAAATAACTAAACTAATATTATTATTTTTAACAGTGTGTGTAGTGAGTGCAGAAATTCCATGTTAAATCTATCCTTTATTTCTCAGGACACTGGTAAATGCATTTGGTAAATTAAACTCTATGTTAATACCAGTCAAAAGTTTAGAAACTAAATTCAATTAAATTATTTTAAAACTTTATTTCCTCTGCCGTTCAGAGGTAAGTATTGTCAGACTATAGCCTGCTGCTAACCCTGGCTAGCAGTGCGGGAGTAGTATAAGCATCATTCGCTAACCGTGCTAAGTGCTATCTTGTCGTTCAGAGGTGAGTATATCGGACTGTAGTCTGCATGTTTACTGTGTTAAAACAAGCTACGTGGGATAAACCGTTAGCTAATATCACCCTGGCTTATCGAAACACTCAGGGTTCCTCAGTGTAGCGGTGTTGGGTAGCCTTAGCCGCTAACCGCTAGTAGTTAGCTGCCAATGCTCCAGCCTTAGTAAAAATCTGGAAATATGAGCTTACTGTAAATAAACGGAAGTGCTTTACTGACCCAAATAAAACAGTTTTCAGTAGAGAAATCTGTGTAGATTAACATCCAGCTCTCGTTTGACTTGTCTGGCTCCTCTTTTTAGTCTAGATTTATAGATTAAGACTGTGTCTAAGTCCCGAACATTTTTAGGAAGGTTCTTCCAGAGTTAAGGAGCTTTATAAAAGCTTTATAAGAGCCTCTGTTTTTTGTTTTTGTTTTAAGAATTACAGTTTTGTTTACTTAACTTAGCATAGCTTTACAGGTCTCACCAACCAGTGGCAAGACCTACTGAAATAGAAGCGAAACATGGCGACAGCCCTGTTCCTTACTGGTGTCGCATAAAATGTGCCTTTAATCTGGTGCACCTTTAGTGCGAAAAATATAGTAAGTAAAAAAAAAAAAAGTAATAAGATAATAAGGGCCATCAAAAACGTTATGATGAAACTGGCTCTCATCAGGACTGCCTCAGGATAAGTTCATCAGAGATACCAGCTTCAGAACAGCTTTCCAGATAAGAGCATATAAATGTTTCGCAGAGTATTTTTTTTTTATTTAGTTAATACACGATTCCTTATGTGTTTCCTAAGATTAAAATAAAAAAGAAATGTTGTGTGCAAACCTTTGACTGGTACTGTATATTATTACATAACTAAACATCATATAAAAATCATGTGTAATTAAATTCAGATACAGTGTAATACAGTCAGCTGACAGCACCACCCAGAGCGCAGTCCAGCGGGAGCGTGCGCTGTATCCTCCTGTACTCATATGATGGATTTGTGAATTTAGACTAAGGGCTGCTTCCCGAGAGCAATGTCAAACGTCATGCATCTCAGCCTATCAGATCAATAATATGTAGGAGGAAACACATCCATCTATACCACGCCGATCGATGGCTGCTGGAAAGCCCCGGTGTGATTTTTAAACAACCTCCAGTCAGAGATTATATAGATTCTGGCTGAAGCGAGCCTTTAGCGGGGTTCTGACGCATGTGTGTGTGTGTGTGTGTGTGGAGGGGGGAGTTGGGGGGTGGTGTTTATGCTGTATATGCTCAGTGTGTTTATGAACCGCTCAGCTGAGTACTGTTAATATCTGCAAATACAGCACTTTCCTCATGTACCATTTACAGTATTTTACTTTACTTAGCTTAACCCTTTCAGACAACATAATAATGTTTCAGTGATGGAGAAAAATAACTGTTATTTTCTGTCTGTAATACACTGTCATGCAGACCAGACACACGTGGATCCCAAACACACAGTTTATTAACAAAGGGGCTTGGCTTACAGGAGTAGTATAGGACAGGCAGGGTCAATAACAGTATGGCAGCAAGGTTCGTACAAGGTAAATGCAGCAAAAAAGTGACAAGGCAAAAGAGTAGTCAAAAAAATACGAAAATGAAACAAGACAAGAATCGGTAGTAGTGAACAAAACAGGCCGGTAACAAAGGCAGAAACTAAGGAAACGCATTGTAGAAGAGCTAACTAATTAGATTCAATCCTCGGTGAGGGACAAAGAAAACAAAGGGGTACATGGTGCAAACAATCAGAAGCTCGGGGAGCAGGAACAACGTAGCGTCTTGTGATCAACAGAGTGCATGCTGGGAATTGGAGTCCAGAGAAGGCAGACTGACAGCATCAGGACTGACATGCACACCAAAGATTAAGACTATAATATTCTTTACAAAATCCAAATAACTAAAATATGTAATTGCTTTTTTTACACTGCTTTGGAAATCTGTGTATCATAATTTATAAAGACCTTTTTATTCCTTAAACCATCCTTAAACATGACAAAAAAAAGAATGTAAATGGCTTAAAATGAGTAAAAATTACGTCTTACCTTTTGCAAGTTGTGTCACGATGCTAGTTGCTATCCAACAATCCAGTTCTATGCCTTTTGCCCACGTTGTTTAAATAGCAGGGGGGTTGTGAATATATCTACACCATATATGTGATGGATATGGTGGTCTAGAAATGTGGTGTATTGTGGTGTATTGGCTCTCTTGACAACAGAAAACACAAGGGCGCCAATGCTCTACCTAGTCAACAGACAGCTGTTCATTGCTACCTTGGCAGTTAGTTGGGGGACAGCCCCTTTGGACATACAGGGGTTGGACAATGAAACTGAAACACCTGGTTTTAGACCACAATAATTTATTGTCCTCACGGACAGTTCTGGTGGAAACAGGAGAGTTGAGGTGCACATTGAATTCTGCCGTGATTTGATCAGCTGTGGTTTTATGTTGTTTTTGGATACAATCCGGGTTAGCACCCGAACATCCCTTTCAGAGAGCTTCCTCTTACAGCGTCCACAGTTAATCCTGTTGGATGTGGTTGGTCCTTCTTGGTGGTATGCTGACATTACCCTGGATACCGTGGCTCTTGATGCATCACAAAGACTTGCTGTCTTGGTCACAGATGCACCAGCAAGACGTGCACCAACAATTTGTCCTGTTTCAGTTTCATACAGCCCAACCCCTGTATGTAGAAGGCTATTGCTACAGTAAAACTGCCAGAAAGGGAAACACGGTTTTCTTAAAACCAACAGGCCTTAACCTAAATAAAGACAGGAAGGCCGGTTAGACGAGTGTGTGTGCGTTTGTGTGTGTGTGTGTGAGCATGTATGTGTGTGTTGTGTTCCCCAGAGGGCCATTGGAGGTTGCCTTTATCACTCTCCGCTGATCACACTGATCCACAGAGACAACTAATCGATACGAGCTGTTTCGCTGCCAAAGTAAGCAGAATCTGCTCCCGATATGGAAAAAAGAGCAGTGAATATTATTGAAGGGCAGAACAAGCTGTCCACTGATATCATTCAGAAAGGCTGCGTGTGTGGAAAGAGCTGTTATTTTTTTAGAGCAGAGTGGTCTTCAGCGTGCTTTTGACCGCCACTTGAGAGAACTATGGTTATGGTTATGGTTCTAAAGCTCTTTTTGGATGGGACCGATTCACCGATGGGATAAGAACTCTCACTATGAATGGCTGTGATGGGAGTAGCTACTCAATTTATACACTGGGGGCCTTATTTTCGCATCTGTATGTGAACCATGCACAGTGAAGCTTGTTTTAGGGTGTGGTCAGCTTGTCTTTGCTATCTTCATGACGGGAAAAGTACATATCATGCTGATTAAAGCATGCAAAAGTACATTAACCATGGGCATAAACCGGATTCAAAGCCGGGTGCGCTCTGACTTTGGCGCATTTGTTGACAATTTACTGCCAAGATAGCAATGAACGTCTGACTGTTGACGTCTGTCTAGGTTGTATTCAGTCAGTGGTGCGCCTGTGTTTTCCGTTGCCAAGATAACAATATTCCAGGAATTTACCTGAACACACCTCACTTCCAGATTACCACGACCATCGACGTACATATATTCAAAAGTACCGTTGCTATTTAAAACAGGCATGACTGACTGTTAAACGTAATAGTTCTCCAGACCACCACACAAGAAGTTGGGGCAGTTTGTTGATTTGCTGATACGACTATCCTGTTTCTCTAGCAATCCAATGATGCGCCCCCCCTCTCAATATTTATTTTAGAGTCTATCATAGAGGCATGTCTAGCAGTCAACAATCTCTCACCAAGAGGTACACTACCCAAAAGTAGTCACTGAGAGTCCTTTTATAGCGCAGTGAGGGGAGCACATTTACGCCCTCTTGTGGTTTAAAGAGCCAGAACTTTTTAACTATTTTAGGGATCTGTATGTAAGCTGGCACTAGCGGAGTGCACAGCTTGACTTAGTGTGTCTTTGCTATCGTAACGTTGGGAAAAGTATTCCTTGAGCAGCTCATAATGCGCAAAAGGCATGCATTAATTCTCTTAGTTAATTATGGGTGTGTAACTAGCCATTTCCTTTAAGAGCCAGGTGCACTCTGACTCTGACTCATCTGAGTGCTAACATCCGTCTAGGTTCATTTCAGTCAGTGGAGCACCTGAGTTCACGCCAGAAATTTATCTGAACACACCTCACTTTCAGATCACTAGGCCCATAAGTGTAGGTACAGTATATTCACAAGCACCGCTGCTATTTAAACAATGCAGGCATAAGACATGAAAATAGACTGCCTTGTTTAGACAGCTGCCATTTCTAAAAGTGTTGCAGCACTCCTATGAGCAATTTTCCCTTTTTTTTTTAAAGTGCAGTGGTGCATATCACCATGCCTACACGTCCCTCTGTGCTATTAATACAGTATTTGAACTGATTGATATTTTTTTTGGCCCTGTTTTATAAAGCCGGCTCACCTTGTGGTCGGAGCGCTGATAGGTCAGCTGCAATTGATCTCTCAACATATCTGTTTGGACAAAACGCCAAGGCCAGTATACAAACTGTAGATCTCAAACCTCCACGCTTTACTTCTCTTTCTAACCGCTCGCCCGGATCGATATAAATGCTATAACCTGGAATCACGTTCTACAGCCTTTCAAAATACATAAGACATTCCGAATCCGCCAAACACGCTGAATACAACCACGCAACTGTAGGGGACTTAACACCGTTCCATGAGGCACTTCATCTTTCATAACAAATCCTTCTCCCTGCCTGAGGCGGAATAGTTAAAGCCGGACTCCGGAGATTCTCAGACAGGCCTTTAGCTGGAGATCAATACAGCAATCGATCCTCCATAACCGAAATGAAGCCGCGGAGCTCCGGCAGTCCGGCAACATTCAACCCAACCCATGTCCAGAATATCATTTAGTCTTGTTACATAGAGAGTATTGCCAAAAGTATCCGCTCGCCTGCACTGTGTTTAGTGACGTAAGGTTAAGATGGAGCTGCTCAGCCATGGAAACCCATTCCATAAATCTCTGTACTCTACCTTTATCAAACTAATCTGAAGCTACATGAAGTTTGGAGGTGTGTAGTGATGAACTAATCTGAAGCTACATGAAGTTTGGAGGTGTGTAGTGATGAACTAATCTGAAGCTACATGAAGTTTGGAGGTGTGTAGTGATTGGTGTAGTGACTCTGCAGAAAGTTGGTGAACTCTGTGCACTATGCTCCTCAGCATCCGCTGACCCCGCCCCGTTAATTTGCACTGAAAGAGCACAGAGTCACTGTCGTTCCCAGTCTCTTCCACTGTGTTATAATATCACTGACAGTTGGCTGTGGAATATTTAGTACAGAGGACTGGTTATTGGTTGTTGCACAGTTGTGCATCCTATCACAGTACTGAGCTCACTGAGCTCCTGAGAGTGACCCATTCTTTCACTAATGTTTGTAAAAGGAGTCTGCATGCCTAGATTTGGAACATTGCTGTGAGGATTTGATTACAGTCAGCATGCAACAACAGCTTTACACAATGTTACAGAATGTAAAATGATAACATTGGCAAAACTCATGGTAAACAATACTTGTGAGTTTTCTATTGAAGAGTCAATATCATGAAATTATATCCCAAATCAGATGTAAGACATAAACTCACATCTGACTGATTTTTTATGACTCCTCCCAGTCCAATCTCAGTCTAATCCCAGTCTAACCTCATTCTAAGCCTAGTTCAACCTTAGTGTAACCACAGTCTAATCCCACTCTAAACCTAGTCTAACCTCAGTCTAACCACAGTCTGAGCTCAGTCTATCCTCAGTCTATCCTCAGTCTAACCCCATCTATCCTCAGTCTAAGCCCAGTCTAATCCCATTCTAGCCCCAGTCTCTCCTCACTCTATCCTCAGTCTAACTCTAGTCTAACCCCAATCTATTCTCAGTCTACCGTCAGGCTAATCCTAGTCTGACCTCAGTCTAACCCCATTCTAGCCCCAGTCTAACCTCAGTCTAACCCCAGTCTAACCTCAGTCTAACCCCAGTCTAACCTCAGTCTTTTCCTAGTCCAATTCCAGTCTAACCCCAGTCTTTCCTCAGTCTATCCTCAGTCTATCCCCAGTCTATTCTAAGTCTGACCTCAGTCTAACCCCATTCTAGCCCCAGTCTATCCTCACTCTATCCTCAGTCTAACCCTAGTTTAACCCAAATCTATTCTCAATCTATCCTCGGGCTAACCCCAGTCTAACCTCAGTCTAACCCCAGTCTAACCTCAGTCTAACCCCAGTCTAACCTCAGTGTTTTCTTAGTCCAACTCCAGTCTAACCCCAGTCTTTCCTCAGTCTATTCTCAGTCTATCCCCAGTCTATTCTCAGTCTAACCCCAGTCTATCCTCAGTTTAACCCCAGTGTGACCTCAGTCTAACCACAGTGTAACCCCAGTCTATCCTCAGTTTAACCCCAGTGTGACCTCAGTCTAACTACAGTCTAACCCCAGTCTTTCCTCAGTCTATCCTCAGTCACACATTATTCTAACCCCAGTCTATCCTCAGTCTAACCACAGTGTAATGCCAATCTAACCCCAGTCTATCCTCAGTCTAACCACAGTGTAATGCCAATCTAAGCCCAGTCTATCTTCAGTGTAACCCCAGTCTTACCCCAGTCTAACCTCAGTCAGTGCTGTGATTAACATTGGCAGGGCTGCAGTGTGTAAGTCAGACTGTGAGAGTGTGAGATTTGGGGGATTGCTTTTATCAGTCTGTGTGTCAGCAGCTCCTCCACTGAGGTAAAAGCCTCTTTATCATCACCCAGAAAGAGGAGGAGAGACGTGACAAAGAGAACGGAGAGATAAACAGCTCACTTATGACTGATCTCTAACAACGGGGAGGCGTAATGGGAGGATAACACCCTCGAACTATCAGAGAGAGAGAGAGAGAGAGAGAGAGAGAGAGAGAGATACAGAACGATATACACAGAGACAGAGAGAGACTAAAAGAGAGAGTGACAGGCAGAAAAATAGAAAGGAAGACAGAAGGAGAGATAGAGACAGACAGAAAGAAAAAGAGACAGACAGAAAGAAAGAGACAGAGGGATACACAAAGAGTCAGGCAGAAAAAGAGAGATATAGACAGAGAGAGAAAGAGAAAAGCAGACAGAAAGAAAGAGAAAGATAGAAAGACAGAGTGAGACAGACAGACAAAAAGAGGGACAGAGACAGAGAAAGAGTGAAGCAGACATAAAGAAAGAGGAAGACAGAAAGAGAGAGAGATAGACAGAGAGAGAGAGAGAGAGAAAGAAAGAAAGAAAGAATGAAGCAGATATAAAGACTAAGGACAGATAAAGACATTAAGGGAGAAAATGTCATACAGAATGTTTAGATAGATAGAGAGAGAGAGTGCAGCAGACAGAAAGAAAGAGAAAAACAGAAAGAGAGAGCGAGAAAGGCATACAGAAATACCACCTAGATAGACAGACAGACAGAAAGAGGGACAGAGAGAGAGAGAGAGAATGAAGCAGACAGAAAAAAAGAGGAAGACAAAAAGAGAGAGAGTCAGATAGAAAGAAAGATAGAAAGAAAACAAGACATAGTCGTTTTTTGTACCTTTACATTTTGTTTGCAACAAAATCATGCTACAATATGTAAAAGACACTTTCAAGCTACCTTAATCATTTTAATCATTTATTAAAAATGTAATGCACAATATGACCCTCTGCAGCAGATAAACAAACATCAAGCTATTGGCCATGTGGGATGGAGGGATTCTGAAGCCCTCAGTGTTAATATGTGGAGCAGAGGAACTGTGTTCCCTGGAAATAAGGCACTCCGTCAATTATACAGCTCCGGAAAATAATAAGATACCACTTAAAAATTCTGAGATTCTTTGATTTTACCAAATTAAAAAATTCTGGAATAAAATCAAGAGGAAGATGGATGGATCACAACCATCAAACCAAGCTAAACTGTTTGAATTTTTGCACCAGGAGTAAAGACATTACTCAAGGTAAAGATATTAGTCAAAGACAAGACAAGTAAATACAAAATACAGTTTTTAAATGAAGGTTTTTATTGTTATGGGGAAAAAAAGTTAAAACAGTTAAAACATAACTTAACCGTGGTTTATCACACCTTAGCTTAATTTCTCTAACCACACCCGGGTCTGATTACTGCCACACCTGTTCTTAATCAAGAAATCTCTTAAATAGAACCTGCCTGATAAAGAAATCAAGTAGATCAGGGGTGTCCAAACTTTTTTTGTTGGGGGCCAGAAGGAGAAATATATTTGAAGTCACGGGCCACACTCTGTAATAAAACAAATAATGAAATATACCACTTTAAATAATACTTTTTTCCTGATTATTTCATTTACACTCCATTTTACTTGACTTACTATCTTTATCTTTGACAGTGTTGTGTAAACTAAGATTTTTCAAACTGATGTTTAATTTCATGATGTCTCTTAATATTAAACTCCTTAATTATGGCAACCTTTAGACTCTTTGGCCCGTTTTTCTGCGCTAGAAATGCGCACCCTCTCAGCTTTTAGACTCTTTGGCCCGTTTTTCTGCGCTAGAAATGCGCACCCTCTCCACTTTTAGACTCTTTGGCCCATTTTTCTGCGCTAGAAATGCGCACCCTCTCCACTTTTAGACTCTTTGGCCCGTTTTTCTGCGCTAGAAATGCGCACCCTCTCTGCTTTTAGATTCTTTGGCCCGTTTCTGACACCTAGCGTTCAATCTTTGAATCTCACATTATAAAAACCTGCTTAACAGCGGGCCAACTTTTATTCTATTTCTAAATATACCTCGCGGGCCGCTCCAAAAAAAGGAAACGGGCCGCAAATGGCCCGCGGGTCGTAGTTTGGACATCCCTGAAGTAGATCAAAAGATACTCAAAAGCTACACATCATGCCAATATCCAAAGAAATTCAGGAACAAATCAGAAAAAAAGTAACTTAAATCTGTCTGGAACTACAGTGAGAGCTATTATCCACAAATGGTGAAAATGTAGTACAGTGGTGAACCTTCCCAGGAGTGGCCGATTAACCAAAATTACCCCAAGAGCACAGCAACGACTCATCCAAGAGGTCAGAAAAGACAAAAACACCCAGAGAACTGCAGGCCTCACTTGCCTCAGTTAAGGTCAGCGTTCATGACTCGTTAGACAGTTTTGGCAAAAAGAAATGGCCGACATGGCAGAAATCCTAGACGAAAACCACTGCTGAGCAAAAAGAACATTAAGGCTTGTCTCAATTTTGCTAGAAAACATCTTGATGATCTTCAAAACTATTGGGAAAATACTTTGAGGACTGATGAGACAAAAGTTTTTTGGAAGATGTATGTGCCACTATATCTAGCAAAAAAGTAATGAGGCATTTCAGAAAAGAAAAAAAAATCATACCTACAGTAAAACATGGTGGTGGTAGTGTGATGGTCTGGGGCTGTTTTGCTGCTTCAGGACCTGAAAGTCTTGCTGTGATAAATGGAACCATAAATTCGGCTGTCCACCAAAAAGTCCTGAAAAAGAAATATCTGGCCATGTGTTCTTGACCTCAAGCTGAAATGAACTTGGGTCCTGCAGCAGGAAAATGATCCAAAAACACACCAGTAAGTCTGAACTTCTGAATGGCAAGATTTAGGAGCAAACCTAGTTTGTTAGTTTTTTCTCTCTTAAAGTTGTCCTTTCACTAAAATCCACTTTTTCTTGTTCTTTGTGAAATACAATAAGTATTTTTGAGTTGTTTATGATGCTGCGCATGAAACTCTTCCTCAACCTCTATTATCTGCAGTAGATAGTAAAAGAAATTATTCAGAAAAAAACAAGTCAATCAGGAAAAGCACACTACGGGTGAATCCCATTTCTCCCCTTGGCCCTACCCCTTACCCCTACCCCTTCTTTTCGAGTGTAATCCTTCCCCTTGGAACGGAGTTACAAGGGGAAGGGGTAAAATCCTACCCCTAGGAATTGGGACAACCCTTCAAGCACCCGGTGAAAGGTGAATCTTATTGAAAATAGCCTCCATAATATACTAGAAATTGTATATCACACTGGTTCCCAACACTGGTCCTGGAGCAGGTAATGTGTTACAAAAACAATATAATGTGCAAGAATATGGGTCCTCAGTGACAGAGGAATCACTGGTATATCACAATGACGTTTGTCAATGAACAATAAATACATAAATAAATAGCACTGATTTATGACCAGGCTACTAGCGGTGGTGTGTAGGTGACCCTGCTGGGCTGATGTGATGATAGCAGTGGAGCGCTAAAGTTCAGTAGCCTAGCTGCTGGTTAACTAGTTAACTTTAGGGCATTGTATGTGTACAGAAAGGGGGCAGGAGGTGCAGAAATTAATTAATATTGTCCATTCCTTAATTCCTCTGTGATGGGGAGCTGAAATTAGCTCTGATTATTTTTTATTTGATTTATTTTTTCCGTTCCGCCTTAAATGCGGTAGCGCCTGCCGTCTGTTGCACCATTTAAGGTGGAACGGGAAAGTTAGCTAGCTAGCTAGCTACCGAAACGAACTACTAGCGAACTTTTTATGCTTGTTACGAAGAATTCAGCCATAAAACATCAAAACTACACAATAAACTAAGGTAATACAGTGCTAATCGTAATTTTTAACATGGAAAATACTTTCTTTGGCCGCTTGTTCCGCCATCTTGCCAGTCATTCTCATACCCCTCGGTACGAAGTGTGGGTCTGGAAAATCTCCGTTTGAAGGGCTAACTAGCCCTACCCCTTACCCCTACCACTTCATCCTAACAGGAATCGGGACACCCCTACCCCTTGACGTGCACGCGCAAAACAGAGGGGTAGGGGTAAGGGGTAGGGCCAAGGGGAGAAATGGGATTCACCCTACGTCTGCGTCAACCAGTGAATTTGTATTCATGGCCCTGCCCCCGTTTTCTTGAGCCAGCCCACAGACAGAGCTAAAGCCACACAGCCAGGCAGCGACACCGTCTCGTAAGACAGGAGCTAGCAATGCTAGGAACAGCATGGCAGTTCCTTTCTGTGTTATTTGTGCAAATATAAATAGAATTTGTCTCTAGAACACCACCAGCGAAGTACAATCGAGATAGGTATGTGTATTTTTTTATAACAGTTCTGTGTACACAGACATAGTTAAAAGTAAAAGTTCACCCCAGGGTTGTTTTATTTTTTTACTTTCTGGACCTGAACAACCCACCTCTGTGTGTTTACATAGGTTTACATAGGATCTCCGGTGGATTTGGCGTTTTATAGACTTTTTTATAAATTTTTTTTTTTAAGACTAGATCAGTGGCAGCGGCTGTTGTACACATGTTGAAAAATAACATATGACAAAGACTGTTATTAGCAGTGATGTCAAACTCGAAACGCAGAATCAAACTGAATCGATTCATTTCAATCACGGTGCTCCGAAACACTGTTTCGAAGTCCGTATCAAAAGAGGAAAGCCACGTGACTGTTCCTAAAACGGGTTTCGTAACGTCACGCAGTTTCGAAACGTTTCGAATATTTTCGCGCGTTTTAGTCCGCGCTTAAGTTCAGGCAGCTGGTCTGAGGTCAGAATGCTTGGTCTCATATTTGCCCAGAGGAGAAGACCCTACGGATTACTGGCTCAGACACTCTGCCGTCTTTCCTCATTTGTTTTAATTAACAAAAAATATCTCTCAATACCAGCAACCCAGCAGTCCAAGCACTGTGGAACAGATCCTGTTTATTAATAAAAACAACTGATTACTTGTGATGTTTAATAAATAAGGTATTACACAAGCATTTCCCTACCTTGCAATGTAAATTTAATAATGTCAGCTATATAAATCCACTGACTGTGTATCATAATGAAAAATACATCTTAATGACATCATTAAAACAACCCTGTTCTCTGCAAAATGATATGTTTTCATGACTCAAATTTATTTAGGGACAAAACATGCTATGGGGGAATATTTCTTTAATTTTTTTTATTAAAAACACATCGCTTCTGTTTCTGTTAAGAAAAAGTTGTTGTTTTAGGCCCTGGTTGCCCACTAGATGTCACTGTGGCGTGTGACGATTTGAACGTTTCACAAGATCGAATCATTTTCCGAATCAATTGGTTCATTTGATTTGATCTCCCAAAAGCGCCACTTTTGCCATCACCAGTTATTAGTGTAAAAATATGTCTCTAACTGTTTGTAAAAATGTAAAAAACTGATTTTAAAATTAAGTTCAGGACAGGGCCAATTTTATAATTGTTATTCATTATATTTTTAAAGTTGCAGATTTACTAGATTTACTCATTTACTAGAGACCACAAATATACTGTTTGAAATGAATAAAAAAAAAACTATGGAATGAGATCTTTAATAATGAAAAACTTTATTTAAAAGCTGAAATTTGTGTTTACTTGTGTTGTCTTTGATTAATACTTTAGTACAATTATTTGGATGATCTGAAACATTTAAGAGTGATAAACATGCGATATGATAAACGAATCAGTGGCTTCACTACAGAAGCCGGTACCACTTTAAAATAAGACTACCTTTATTAAGGGTTTAGAAATGGTTACTAATTAGGTTGTAAATGCCTTAAAAATCATTAATGATCAGTTATAACACAATGACCTGTTGTTTGTCAAATAGTGAACCCACAGCTATCTATATTGTTGCACTTACTTTCTACGCATGTGTTATAACTGATTAATAATGATTTTTAAGGCATTTACAACATAATTATTATCCATTAATAAACTAATTGTAAAGCATTTATAAACCCTTTATAAAGGTAGTCTTATTTTAAAGTGGTACCCAGAAGCCTTTAGGAACCCTTTGCTTTTTAAAGGTAAAGGAAAGATTTGGAATAATCTGAGAACGAGCGAGAGAGAGAGAGAGCGTTTCTCAGCCCTGGAGAAAATGGATTTATTCTGCGCGACGGCGCTGACAGCTCCAACAGGTACAATCTCTGCCTCTGACACCCATGATATGGATGTCTGTCAACTAATGGGGCTTTCATAACGTTCGTATTGCAATTTCGTCTTTTCAGCTGACAGTTTTCTGTCACGCCACTTGACTCATTACGGGGAAGTGGTCACCGGGGTTTCGCGGGGCCAGACATAAAGAGCCGTGGCCCTTTGTGTAAATGGCCACATTAATCTGGTTTTTAACGAACGCCGATGGCCGTCCCGGAGGATTTTTTTAATGAATCCGTGAGCGCACACAAAGGCGCACGTTTAGCAGCGTCCAGGAATAAAAAAAAGAAAAAGCAGGATATTAAAATGAGACGTCTGACAGCAGCGGCGAAATGAATGGGCGATTTAATTGCCCCGTGGACAGCCATTATTATGACATTTAGTGAGGTATTTTGGGTGGCAGACAGGAGTCATTTAGAGCATGTTTTTAAGCGCACTCTGCACGCCAAGGTCACGTCAGCGTAGTCATAACACCCTCCCGACAGAAATGCTAATGAGAGATGTCACTAGCCGCGCTGTCTTTTCTTTAGGCACGTGTCCCCTCCTGAAGACGTGGACGAGGAAGAGCGAGGAAGAACGAGGAAGAGAGGAAGAGGATTTATCACACCTGAGCAGAAAGACAGAAAGATGTCATGTGGCATGTGCCGGGAATGCCAAGAACTATATAAGCTCTATATGGATTCAGGCTAACCGGTGTCACCTCGCAGTGACGAGACAAGATAACAAGAGATAAAAGATAAAACAGATGATCAGAACATGCAACTCACTTTACTTTACTAATAGCTAGAAATGCATGCAGACAGTGGAAGAGTATTTCCCTTTATTTCATAGAAATGAAGCCAAAAATTCAGCAAATTTGCTGCCAAAAAATATGCACCGCTATCCACTAGCTACTTTTTAATTATATTAGGACTATTGGATAACAATACAACTTAATTTACCTAATTAAACATGACTGGCTGAAGCTACCGATAGCTTAGCGAGTGAGCCGGATGTTCCAGTACCAAAACACGACTAGCATGCTAAGCTAACTCACCTTAACTCTCTAATAACTACAAATAAATTAATAAACTACAAATTGATTTAATTCCATAGATATTAAGCCAAAAAATTGGCAAATTTGCTGCAAAAATCTGCATTGCTATTCACTAGCTATTTTTTTAATTATATTAGGACTATTGGATAACAATAAAACTTAATTTACTTAATAAAAATGGAAAACTTAATTTAACGTAAGACCTGACTGGCTGAAGCTACCGTTAGCTTAGCGAGTGAGTCGGATTTTCCACTACCAAACACGACTAGCATGCTAAGCTATCTCACTTTACTTCACTAATAAATACAAATAAATTAATAAATTACATATTAATTTAATTCCATATTAAGCCAAAGAATTGGCAAATTTGCTGCAAAATTTACTGCTACTCACTGCATGCGTGTGTCTCAGACTGCCTTCATTGAGTTACTACATCACAGCCTAAAGGGTAGAGTCCAATTGTTTTCAATTATATTTGGACTATTGGATTAGAGTATAACTTCATTTACTTAATTTAAAGTAAGACTTAATTTAAAATAAAACCTGGCCGGCTGAAGCTACCGTTAGCTTAGCGAGTTAGCCAGATTTCCGAGTACCAAACTCGACTATCATGCTAAGGTAATTCACTTTACTTCACTAATAACTAGTGAAGTCCATGGGCATGGTGGAATGGTATTTCCTTTCATTCCATAGAAATAAAGCCAAAAATTTGGAAAATTTGCTGCCAAAATCTGCACCGCTACTCACTCAGTCAACCCCTTCTTCCAGACCAAGCATGTGTGTGTCTCAGACTGCCTTCATTGAGTTACTACATCACAGCCAGAAAGACAGGGACAAACCGTAGCTCTTCGGTTACTTAGTTCAATTGTTTTCAACTATTTTAGGACTATTGGATAATAGTACAACTTAATTTACTTAAATAAAAGTATGACTTCATTTAAAATAAAACCTGGCCGCTGAAGCTACCGTTAGCTTAGCGAGTTAGCCAGATTTCCTAGTACCAAATGTGGTTGGCATGCTAAGCTAACTCACTTTACTTCACTAATAACTAGAAATAAATGGACACAGAGGAAGGGTATTCTCTTTCATTCCATAGAAATGAAGCCAAACATTTGGCAAATTTGCTGCCAAAGTCTGCACTGATACTCACTCAACCTTGATAGGCCAACCCTGCTCTTTCAGATAAAGCATGTGTGTGTCTCAGACTGCCTTGATTGAGTTACTACATCACAGCCTAAAGGATAGAGTGAAACCATAGCTACTAAATTTAGTTCAATTTAGTTTTCAATTATATTTGGACTGTTAGATAACAATATAACTTAATTTACTTAATTAAATGTAAAACTTAACTTAAAGTAAGACCTGAACGCCGGTTGAAGCTACCATTAGCTTAGCGAGTTAGCCGGATTTTCGAGTAACGCTAGCATGCTAAGCTAACCCGCTGGCTTGCTAGCAGCATCAGGTGGTCATCCAGTGTAAAGGTTTAATTGTTAGACAGAATAACTGTGTAGACTAACATGTAACTCAGTGATTTAATGTGTAAATAGTTTGTGGAATTATGATTTGAGTATATGATGAATTTTTCCTTTTAATTTAATATAGTTCTCTCTCTTAACATTATTAATTTAGTTTGTTGTATTTTATTGTCACTATGCTTATTGTAGTATTACATCTCAACTAGTGGGTATGCGGAAATTTTACACTTTTATTTGCAAATAAATAAGAAATTATATTATAAGATTAGATTAGCTGACTGTGTATAACTGTACTACTGTGTGAAACATAGCTTAGTTTGATCATTTAGATCGGATGGCTTAATAAATATATATTTATTATATTGTGGTTATGTTACTCTTGCATTACTACAAAGCATCTAATCAGAAATAAATAACATAAATAAATATAACTGACCATACTCTGAGTATGTTTAAGTATATAAGTGGTGGAAAGTGTATAAACGAAAGTAAGTCATGAATATTTTAGTTTATCTATAATCTATAATCTATAATATTTGGATGAGTATATTGCTGCAGAAGTGTAAAGGAAAGAGAAATCGCTGCCGCTGATTTGAGATTTACCCTGAGGCATAGCGTGCTAGATGTGATGACGTATACTGACCCCAGAGCGTATCCTGAACGCTACCTACCTTGCTGCCTTCAGATTGGACCACAGCTTAAGTCTTCAAAAGTGTTGTCCAAAAATTTAGGCCATTTGAGGAACAGCTGAGCATTAGATGCAACAGCGTAACCCTGTAAAATGTTTTAATTACATTACATTACATTACATTACATTACATTACATTTGGCAGACGCTTTTGTCCAAAGCGACTTACAATATTGAAGTGCAAATAATAGAAGAGGTTAAGTACAAAAATAATAGAAGTTAAAAATAAAGCATCTATAGATAGGGCCTTAAGGAGGTCAGAGGGAAATAATAGGATAGAGGAGTAGAGAAGAGGAAGAAGGAGATGAGGTTAGAATTAGTTAGTGTGTTAGAGGTGTTAGGAGAGTAAGAGCTCTTTGAACAGCTCTGTCTTCAGGAGTTTATTAAAGATAGTGAGATATTCTCCTGATCTGGTAGTAGAAGGTAGTTAGTTAGAGGTGTTAGGAGAGTAAGTGCTCTTTGAAGAGCTCTGTCTTCAGGAGTTTATTAAAGATAGTGAGAGATTCTCCTGATCTGGTAGTAGAAGGTAGTTAGTTAGAGGTGTTAGGAGAGTAAGTGCTCTTTGAAGAGCTCTGTCTTCAGGAGTTTATTAAAGATAGTGAGAGATTCTCCTGATCTGGTAGTAGAAGGTAGTTAGTTAGAGGTGTTAGGAGAGTAAGTGCTCTTTGAAGAGCTCTGTCTTCAGGAGTTTATTAAAGATAGTGAGAGATTCTCCTGATCTGGTAGTAGAAGGTAGTTAGTTAGAGGTGTTAGGAGAGTAAGTGCTCTTTGAAGAGCTCTGTCTTCAGGAGTGTATTAAAGATAGTGAGAGATACTCCTGATCTGGTAGTAGAAGGTAGTTAGTTAGAGGTGTTAGGAGAGTAAGTGCTCTTTGAAGAGCTCTGTCTTCAGGAGTTTATTAAAGATAGTGAGAGATTCTCCTGATCTGGTAGTAGAAGGTAGTTAGTTAGAGGTGTTAGGAGAGTAAGTGCTCTTTGAAGAGCTCTGTCTTCAGGAGTTTATTAAAGATAGTGAGAGATTCTCCTGATCTGGTAGTAGAAGGTAGTTAGTTAGAGGTGTTAGGAGAGTAAGTGCTCTTTGAAGAGCTCTGTCTTCAGGAGTTTATTAAAGATAGCAAGAGATTCTCCTGATCTGGTAGTGGAAGGTAGTTTGTTCCACCATTGGGGAACTCTGTAAGAGAACAGTCTGGATTGCTTTGTGTGAGTGTTTGGCAAAGCGAGGCGACGTTCATTGGAGGAGCGCAGCGGCCGGGAGGTAGCGTAAGCCTTCAGGAATAAGTGATAATAAGTGATAAATACATGAACCATTGTTCATTTGATTACTTAGAAATGAAGTTATTGCTCGTTATTTAATATTAAGTGAATGTACAGTTAATGTTAGTGTCTGTTTAAGTGTTCTATTTGGAATAAAAAAAAAAACGTATGTTTAAAGTACATACATGTTTTTTAATTCTCTCATATGTGGTAATAACACATTACAATAACATCACTGAATTACAGGTTTGAAAATAGACATTAAAACTAGATAAATAATATGTAATAAAATGAAAGGTAATTAAATCACTGGTTTGTACTCAGGAGAGTACTGGTTTTAAAATTTTAAAGTTTAGAACAGTCTATTATATTTTTAAAGTTGCAGATTTACTTTTTTTATTATGTTTAAATAATTTCCAATTACAATAGCAATTAGAATTAGTAGTAACCTTTTTACGTAATGCTGAAGGGGTTAAAGCTAGCATTTTTACCAACACAACTCTTAAATGATCTTGCAACTCAACGATTCAGTGTTGTTCATGTACACAGAATAAAACTTACAAGGTTCTGAACATATTTATTAAAGGCATAATGTACGGTGGCCGAGAAAGCCCAACGCAGTGCAAATTGAAAAGCGCTGCAAAAGCACAAAACACATCCATCAAAATTACAACACAGGCGCAGCAAATAGAAAAACGCGCTGCAAATAGAAAAACGCGCTGCAAATAGAAAAACGCGCTGCAACTAGAAAAACGCGCTGCAAATAGAACCACAACACAACGGAAGTGAGTCACAACACAACGGAATTTTCCCGGGGGACCTTAAAAGATACTGTACCAGCTAAGCTGCGTCTTCAGTAACGTCTCGGACTTCACTATGTGTACAAAGGACAATAAGTGGCAAACAAGGCGTTTTGTGAAGCAGAACTTTTAATAATATGCACACAACCGTGGTAATCACAGGTAATAAACATAACTTACTTTTCAGAAGCTTGTTTGCCACTTATTGTCCTTTGTATACAGCTGGTACAGTATCTTTTAAGGTCCCCCGGGAAAATTCCGTATTGTGGTGACTCACTTCCGTTGTGTTGTGGTTCTATTTGCAGTGCGTTTTTCTATTTGCAGCGCGTTTTTCTTTTTGCAGCGCGTTTTTCTATTTGCAGCGCGTTTTTCTTTTTGCAGCGCGTTTTTCTATTTGCAGCGCGTTTTTCTATTTGCTGCGCCTGTGTTGTAATTTTGATGGATGTGTTTTGTGCTTTTGCAGCGCTTTTCAATTTGCACTGCGCTGGGCTTTCTCGGCCACCGTAATAATGTTATAAAGAGGCCAGTTTTTGAAAAGCCAGTTTATTTTTCCATACACAAATGCAGCTTAGACACAGAACTCCAAATATGGGCATAAACAACATGGAGCTGACCACAAAATGATGATAAGGCTGAAGTGGTCTATTCAAGTTCAATTCGATTCTAAATCATTCACTGAACTGAATTACATTTTTAGAATGTAATTAGAATTTTAAACAGCCCTGCTCTGAATACAGAATAAAATTTTTAAATTCACATTAGAATCTGCAATGTGGTTCTTTAGACTCATTTTAGAGTAAAGCAGCCATTAACAGCAGACCAACGCTGCTCCCTCCAGAGTGTAAGTGTGTCCCTATGAGTGCAGTTAATAACGTTATTTTCTCTCCATCTGTTCAGTTATTTTTAGCTCTAAAATCTTTCAAAGCTATGATCAAGAGTTCTTAATGTAATTTTCTCTTCCCAACTTATTAATGCCATTTTCCTGTTTATTGTAGAAGATAACAGCCTTTAGACCCCCTGCTCCACTCTCCCAAAGGTCACGGAGAAAGGCTGCAGCTGA
This sequence comes from Astyanax mexicanus, assembly GCF_023375975.1. Taxonomy (NCBI): domain Eukaryota; kingdom Metazoa; phylum Chordata; class Actinopteri; order Characiformes; family Acestrorhamphidae; genus Astyanax; species Astyanax mexicanus. The sequence continues at coordinate 39,017,934 of NC_064425.1, forward strand.
TTCAACTTTTTACAGGCAATAGAAATAAAAAAAAAGGATAGTTCAGAACAGCCCTGTTGCCTTTGAGGGCAAAATGCAATGTATTTTTTTTAAATAGAGTTTGAGAAAAGATAAGTAGAATTTTATGAGTAATATACAGTATTAAACATGTACTGGAATCATATCAGAGCTGACATATTTTTGCCATTAATGTCCAACATCACTACCACAGCATTAGCCCACTAGATACAGGCCTCCTCTAAAAATGCTGCTGCGGAATTAGCATTCTGACTACCAACCTTGACCAACATCGCTTGGCTTCTGGTTGAAGATATTTTGGATCATTCTTCCTTACAAAACATTCAAATCATCTCCAGTTCAGTCAGGTTTGATTCAGGTTTCTGATCATGAACAGCCCACTTTAAATCACACCACAGATTTATAATAATATTCAGGTCTGGGGACTGAGATGATCTGAGATGATCATTCCAGAATGTTGTACTTGTTCCTCTGCATGAATGCTTTAGTGCTTTAGTAGATTGTGAGCAGTGTTTAGTGTTTAGTGTCGTTGTCTTGTTGAAGTATCCAGCCCCGGCACTTTAACTTCAACTTTCTCACTGATTCTTAAACATTGTTCTCAAGAATCTGCTGATATTGACTGAAATCCATGAGACCCTCAACTTTAACAAGATTCCCAGTACCTGCACTGATCACACAGCCCCACAGCATGATGAACCACAACCAGATTTTACTGTGGGGAGCAGTAAAATGTTTATGTTGGAACACTGTGTCCTTTTTCCTCCATGCATAAATAACCACCCTCCAAATAACTCAAATCATTTTTGTTTAATCAGTTTACAGAACTTTATTCTAAAATGAAGCTGACTTGTCTAAATGTGTTTTATCTTTAGTTTTAGCATACCTCAAGCAACTCTGTTTGTGGCGTGTGCTCAGAAAAGGCTTCTTCTGCTTTATTCTCCCATTCAGCTTCTCCTTGTGTGTAAAGTGCACTGAATAGTGAATAGTGAGCGATGCACAGTGACTCCATCTGCAGCAAGATGATGATGTAGGTGTTTGGAGCTGCTCTGTGGTTGTGGTTGACTATCACTGTTCTCACCATCCTTCTCCTCTGATTATCTGAGATTTTTCTTGTTCTGTCACTTCAGGTCTTAACTAGAACTGTGTCTGTGGTTCTTCCATTTCCTCACTCTGTTCCTCACAGTGGAAACTGCAGCTGAAATCTCTGAGAATTGAGATTTTTGTATCCTTCCTCTAAACCATGATATTGAACAATCTTTGTTTTCAGGTTATTTGAGAGTTGTGTGTTTTGAGGCTCCCATGTTGCCGCTCTTCAGAGAAGATGCAAAGAGGAGAAAAACTTGGAATTGGTGCCTTGACCCTTTCTCATAATTGGATTCACCTGTGTAAATGTAGTTCAAGGGTCAATGAGCTTACCACATAAATGTTGTGTTCTAATAATTAGTGCTAAAGGTATTAAAATCAATAAAACGACAAGTGTGACTAAATTTAGGCACCTGCCTAATTTAGTTTAAAGTCCTATTGCACTTTTTTTCTGTAAGTCCTATAAACTTCATTTCACCTCTCAAATATCACTGTCTTCTTCTGCTATATGATATATTTTTTTGAAATTGCTGATCTGAACAACCAATGATTTATAAAGGAAAATCATGAAAATTATCAGGGATGTCCAAACGTTTTCATACCAATGTACACTGGTCCAGAGAGCTTTCTCTACTGTTTTTTAGTCACACAAGCAGAACTAATCTACAGGTGATCTGATGTAAGCTCACGCTTTGCTGAGTTTTTGTTTGTGAGATCAGATCCGCAGGCTGATCTCTGAATGCCAGCGCTAAAGGCCACCGCACACCGGGCACGCCACGAGCCTGCCAGCTCACAGGATACTCTTCAGCTACAGCGTATAGGAAGCTTCAGAGTGACAGTTCATTTTACACCACCCATATTTAATACATAAACATTTCAGCTTCATTTATTGACTTTACCTCTCAAATTTCCTATGATGAAATGCAGTGAAATGTGAGCAGGCTAGCGCCATTAGCCTAGCTTAGCCTGTTCTCTGCTTGGTTTATGTAAACTGTAGACATTATTTCTATTATTTCCACAAACCCAGAGCTTGTCTAGTGTCGGTACAGAGGTTTTCCCAACTCCAGGACTCATAAACTTGGAGCACATAAACCTAAGCCTATTGGTGCCATGCTTATTGCCAGGTAAGCATGGCACCAATGGGCAAAGGTGTCAAAAGTATTTCCATTCATTACTCTGTAGGTAAAAGTATAGAATCTAGGGTTTAAAATACTTCTGTAGAGGTTGAAGTATCAAATCAAGCTTTTTACTCTTTAAGTAAAAGTGTACAAGTACTGGTTTAAAAACTACTTAAAGTATAATAGTAAAAAAGTAATGTAAAGGGAAAAAATACCATTAAGGACAAAAGCTTAGGCCGCACCACAGAGTCCTATAGTGCACTACTGCTCCCTTCCTCCAAAAGAAGAATGATCCAAAATACCTTCAACCAGAAGCCAGACTCTCATTGGAAGCTGTGGGAAGAGTTTAGAGGCTGTTATTTCTGCAAAAGAAGGGTTTACTAAATACTGATGTCATTTTTTTATGTTGGAGTGACCAAATTGATGCACCTGACTAATTTAGTTTAAATAATTATTGCACACTTTCTGTAAATCTTATAAACTTCATTTATTTTCTCAAATATCACGGTGTTCTTCTCAGAGGTGGAAAGTAATTAATTACATTTACTCAAGTCACTGTAATTGAGTAGATTTTATGAGGAATTTGTAATTTTTAAAGTAGTTTCTAAAATAGGTAATTTTACTTTTAGTCAAGTACATTTTGACACAATAATTTACTTTGCTACATTGGAAAACTCCCAATTACTAAGAAAAAATGAAATACTGGGAAAATTTCCCCATCAATTAAGTTTTCCCATCAATATGTGCTTCTTTACAGCACTACATATGCACAGACCAACATTTTTTTTTTTTATGTTTTCATGTTTTTCATAATAATTGTGTTAAAAGTGTTTATTAGGAACATCTGCTTGGATGTTAAAAAAAAAAAAAAACATGTAAATAGCAGTTAAAGCATAGCAATGGCAAGTAAAAAAAATAATAATGAACTGTAAAACTATAAAAATACAGTTTATAGTCACCCATATGACCAAAACTTCTTAACTTTTTAACAAAGGTCAAACTTATTATTTATTTATTATTTATGATATGTTTTTACTTTTTACATCAAATAATTAAAAGTAACTATGTAACTTTTACTCAAAATACATTTTAAATTGAGTACCTTTTTACTTTTACTCAAGTCGATTTTTAGATGGGTACTTTTACTTTTACTTGAGTAGAATTTTAGCAAAGTAAAGGTACTTTTACTTAATCACAATTTTTCAGTACTTTTTCCACCTCTGGTTCTTCTGCTATATGATATATTTAACTAAAATTTCTGATCCAAACAACCAATTATTTTTAAAGGAAAATCATAAAAAAAAAAAAAAAAAAAAAAAATTCAGGGGTGCCCAAACTTTTTTAAACCACTGTATATAATAACAAAGTAGAGCTGCGTATTGGCAAGAAGTTGAAAATAAGATATGTTTCACGATGTAGGAGTTACGATTTAATATATTGCAATATAAACTTTATAATAATAACAAAAAAAATCAATACTGTGTTTTTTAAAACTGATTTTCATTGCAAAATTAAATATTGCAGTCAGTATTTTCCCATATCCTTAATCAGTAGGGCCTCATCACACTACACTGGGACTAAATAAAATACAGACACCTAAAGCAGCACTAGGTAGGATTTTCTTGATTTTTGATCTTTTTAAAGAAGTAAAATTACAGCTTGAAACTCACTGCAGCGCTGCATTGAGGTGTAATAGGAGGAATAGCGGTGCTCTCGTGTCTGTGCCGAAGCTCCTCTGAGCTCAAACCAGACTCTGTAAGTTTTCCGAGGCGGCCGTGACCAACGCTCGCGAGAACTGCGACCTGCTTTCCGACCTTTAGTTCTAACAGTTCTACAAGGACTACTGGTTCATTCTTTACAAACTGACATACAGACACTCTGGCAGAAGCTGGAAAGAGACAGAATTTGTCTGTGAAAGCCAGAAAACGAGAAAGAGAAACTAATCAGCCTGAAACATTTATTACACTCTACAACTGTAGGGGGAGCCCACAAGCACAAAATCTCAATCCTACCTAGTGGAGCTTTAAGCAAGATCTCTTAAAAGCCATTAAAAGGTATTTTATTTTTTATTTTAATGGAATCTTCAACACAATATTTTTCCTAAAATATTTGGCCTAAAATAATAATAGAATAAATAGTTTTCCTCAAAATTGAATGGAGCTAAACCAATAAAATTGAAAGAATTAATTTAAAATCTGATTATTGTAATTGCCTTAGGAATGTCAGCATGTCTTTAGTATAACTTTAACTTCAAACCTCTGATTTCAATCAGTACATTAAGACCATAAAATACACTATTTAGAGATTTGAGATTAGTCTAGCTTGTGTTTATCCTTAACTCTAAAGAAATACAGTTTTGTTTTGTTTTTTCAATCTAGTCCCTGGATTCTAACTTATTCACTGCATGCTTTAGTGTTTTCCTGCTCTGACACATTTAATTCCACTCATCAATTCAATCCCAGACCCTCCACAGGTTTAGAATGGGTGGGCCGAATGAAAACACTGCTGCTATATAAATAAAGATTACTTGGTTAATTCAACATGCAGCGCAGGGGTTTTAATCCAGGGCAGTGGTGGAGAAACAGTGTTTGCTGGCTGGCCTGAGTTAACTTCAATCACTCAGAGCTTCATTCAGCCATTTCTTTAATCACGCGAGAAACGGCGCGAGTGGTGCGGGGTCAGGACTCGTCGAACCTGCAGCTTCCACTTACGCTTAAAAAAGTAGTTCCCTTTTATCAACCTTGTCACTAAGTGCACTGTGATGGGAAAATTTCCTGAGTAGCAACCTGTTAGTATCTGACAGCAGCAGTTCCCAGGCTTGGAAATGTGGTTCCCACCTGTTTTTTTACATGCTGTATTTTACCTTTTATTAAAACACCTGATTAGAGTAATTAACAAGATCACAATCAGCTGAAGTGGGCGAGGTTTAGGCTCTTTTGGGACAGGATTAGTTTTACCTGGGGAGGTGGAGTATTGTAATTTTACTACAGGACTTCAGTAAAATTGATGACCAATTAGCATGGGATAAGAAATCCCAGTAGAAATGACTGAGATGGGAGTGGCTACTCAATTTATACACTGCTGTAACCTCCAGAAACATGTGCTAAAAGTACAAAATGTGATGTTTTAACCTGCTAATAATAAACAATTAGCAGATACACATTCATAACACTCCAGTAAGGTTTACCATAGACTTGAATGACCCAAAGTGTCTGTACCATTTACAACAAAACTACACACCACCTCAAACTAACAATATTTGTTATTTTTATGGCTTATTTTATAGAAGGTATAATTTGCTGGAATGTTTACTGATGATGGATAACACAGTATATAGAATGATAAATATGGTTTCCGAATTCCACCTAAATAGGGTTTAAGCCTTTTATACAGACGAACCTACTTTTATGGTATATAAATAAATATTGTTTTTATAAATGTAATTTTCCCCATTTTCTCCCACAGTTTTGCTCAGCCAATTTCCCAACCCACTCATTAGGACTCCCTCTATCACTAGTGGGATATATAGTGGGATCCTATCCAGAGGGAGCGAGACCAATTTTGCTGATGGCAAAGCTGCATGAGCAGGGGTTCGGACCTGTGACCTCCCACTTATAGTGGCAGCACTGGACCACTGGACCATAGTGGACCACTGGACCACTCTGCAGAAATTCTTTACCAATCCATCACCCTTGACTTTAGTTTCCTCAGGAAAGCAGTTGTCATTTTGCTGGTGTGTTTGGGGTGGCTAGTAGATCCTCAGTGACAGAAGCATTCTTGCAGCTTCACATCATGATGCTACCACCACCATGCTTGACTGTAGGCAAGGGACAGTTGTCAAGCAATTGCCTGGGGCTTCAAGCTGGCCAAGGCCATTTAAATTCTGTGACGGTCAATGCAGGAAAGTACAACAGCCCTGTTATTAGAATCCCCCACAATGGTGCTTCTCCCACGAGTTGGGGACTGAAAAATATAACCAGACTGGAACATGTTCAGCAGAATCTATCCACACCAGCTGTTCTCTGTCTTTAACATTTGATCAGACATGTCCTTATACATCTTAAGTTTATTTAACTGAACTGAGTTGTATAAGGTTATATGGTTATATCAGTTCCGCGTGCTGCGAAAGAGACGAGGCTCAGCACTTTTTGCCTCAGTCTTGGTCAAACAACAATATAACATTTCAGTATAGATGGTGGTTATAGAGTGTTTTATATCATTATTTAGTTTTTTTGAACTTCACTTGATCAGATGTTTTTTTTTTAGTATTATTAAATGTTTGACCAAGACAGAGATGGAATTTTAGAGGACTGAACAAAACTAATATTGAATGATTTTTTATTCTTTTTCAATTTTACTTTCTCAAATGTGACCTGATCATTAGAAATGAATGCTAATATATACATGTCCATCTAAAAAAATAGAATATTGTTGAAAATTACTTTGGTTTAGTAATTCAGTTCAAAATGTGAACTCATATATTATATAAATGTGTTAAACACACAGAGTGATCTGTTTTCATCGTTTATTTCTTTTATTGTTGTGTGATGATTATGGCTTATAGCCAATGAAAACCCAAAAATTAGTCTCTCATAAAATTAGAATATTATATAAGGCCAGTTGGTACTTTTTGCAGTGTGGGCAGTGTGCCAAGTCCTGCTGGAAAATGAAATCCACATCTCCATAAAAGCTCAGCAGATTTTCCTGGGAAACACTGCACTGATATTGACCTTGTGTGGTGTTCATATTTTTGTTACTCGTTTACTTTGTTACTTGTATTTAATTCAGCAAAATTAAGCAATTTTACATTAAAATGCTTTACACATGCTCGCTTCACCTAAATTGCAAGCAATATAAACAGCTTACATGGTTAATATTTGCCCTTTACCTTTCTTATGTTACATTTCTTTCAAAAAGTGCTACTCTTTTTTTTATTAGTTTTTTAATAAAATGTAAAAGAAAATGAATTAAACTCAAGATATGAGTAGAATTTTTTTTAGCTTCAAATTTACAAATGAAGCAATGTTTATTAGCCCTTGGCCAAACATACTGTATGTAATATAAATGGTTGGGGGGGGGGGGTGTACAGTGTGTGTTTATCGAAAATGTGTTTTGATATATGTTTTTTCACAAAAAATGAGCCAATGCCAATGAGTTTGAGTTAAAAAAAAAATATATATATATTTTTTGTATCATTTGATGAAAAATGAAAACGGGTCCCACAGACCCGAACACCACACAAGGGTTAATATAACACCGTGGACCACCAGTATATCTGTGCTGTGGTTGCTGTAGGCTTTGGGCATTTTTTTTTTTTTTTTTTTGTGATGGTTGTAAATTGCCCTACTGCCTCTCTTTACTCCATTTTTTCTCCATTCTCTTACAATCGCAGCCTTATCTAAAGCTGATCTACAGTATATATCGAGCGTAGACTAATTCATAACAGGTCAGAAATGTTCTATTAGATGAGTCAGTGGAGTAGCAGTAAGAGTATTGTGCCGGAAGGAAATACTCTGCTGTTATTTCGCTCCATCAACAGCACGGGGAGATTGATTTTTAACCGCTGAAGGTAGAAGCAGCTACACGAGAAGTGAGGCATTATGGGGAATATGAACATGAGCGTTGACTGTGATGGGCCGAGCTGCTTTTAATTAAACTGTCTTACCTGGATTGTAGAAAAGAAAGCCTGTGCAGGAGACAGCTCCAGAGAACTTGTACATCATTGTTCTGTGAACCGAGTCACGAGTTCAGTTCTTGCCGAGAGCGTCCGTCTCTTCACGGCGCCCTTGAAGGAGAAGCTAAACTACAGTTCCTCCCGTTTCTTCTGTTCCCTTTAGCAGCTGTAAGTTACCCTTTATTCCTCTGCTGTACTTTTAATACTGATGAAGCAGTTTTAAAAGAACAAAGTAGCCAAAATGCTCGAGTTCAGAGAAGAAGGAAGCATTGTTTTTACATTTATCATAAAAACTAGTGCTGGGCGATTTTCATGATTAATTCGATTAATTCGAATTACAGTTTTTATGCGATTTTTTAAATGGTAATCGCGATTTTTCATCTTTGCATATAGACATTTTTATTTCATCTAAAATATGTGAAAATGCTACTCAATCCCTAAATGTTTTTCCATCTTACCCCATCTTACCCAGCCAAACACAAACGTACCGAGCTCGTAGCGAAAAACAGTGGAAATATTACTTCAGCGGTGTGGAATTCCTAATTCTACTGTTTCTAAAAACTGCAGCCTCATCACTGTACTGTGAGCCAGGGGTGCAACTACATACTTTTTGAGGTGTATGCAAACATAGGCGCCCGCCCCCCCCTAAAATTATTTCTAGATGCAGAATATCAGTTATGTAATTTAAAAAACAGCGTTGGCAACCCTTAAATATTCTCTGGACTGACATGACAAAAGTGGAACTTTTTGAAAGGTGTCCCGTCCCCACATCTGGAGTAAAACTACCACATCATTTCAGAAAAAGGACATCATACTAAAGGTAAAACATGGTGGTGGTAGTGTTATGATGGTCTGGAGCTGCTGGACAACATGCTGTAATAGATAAAGGAACCAGGAATTCTGCTGTTTACCAGACAATCCTGAAGGAGAATATCCGGCCATCTGTTCCTGGCCTCAAGCTCAGGTGTACTTGGGTTCTGCAGCAGGACAATGACCCAAAGCACACAAACAAGTTCACCTCTGAATGACTTAAAACAAAAACTAAATGAAGGTTTTGGAGTGGCCTAGTAAAAGTCTGATTGAGGTGCTGTGGATGATCTTAAACAGGATGTTCAGGATCAAAAACTCTCCAATAATTCCTCCACAGAGATGTGAAAGGCTCGTTGCCAGTTGTCAGTTACCGCTGACAATCAGACCACACCAGGAATATTTTACATATCTTTCTGAGACAGAACTGTATGGCTAATTTTATCATTTTAACACTAACACAATGTTTATTTAACAATAGTGGTGATGATTTAACACTTGCAGATATACTATGTACTGTTGAACAGTGATCCATACTGGTTGGAGAACTAGTTTCATTATGAGGGTATGAAAATAACATTGGAAAAAAATAGTTCTGTACAGTTGTATAGAATTGAATTCTATTTCCTAATACCACAAAGACATCACTAAACATCCTGAGATGGGTGCAACATCTCAGTCGAGTTTCTGATGTTATACAAATCCTAGCGACTGCATTTACTGAGAGACGAGGTCATTTTTCTGGGCATGTAAAGCCGTTTCAGGCATGAATGGACATTTCAGCAGTGTTTTTTATCTTACACTTCTGTGTGTTGTGTGAAATTTGCCCTTGGCTTGCACACAAGCTCCTATACGTACTGTGTGTCGCCCATCTGGGAAGAGGAGTAACCAAGTCTAAGAGAAGGCCATCTCCAACCCACCATCGGCCATTTCTTTACAGTCTCAGACACTGCCTTTCATGCCTGTTAACACATCAGCACCACTGCATTCACACTTAGAAGTGGGTCACTTCACCTTATATTCAGCACTGTTTATTTCCATCCCCCCCACCCCCCTCTCTCTACACTCTACGCCAGGGCTGTATGATATAAAGGAAATATGTGATGTGTTATAACACTGTTGGATATCCCAATATTAATGTAAAAGCAGTAAAAATGTAAGTTAAGATAAATTAATTTGGCAATTCAGATTCAATTAGATTCATTTATTAGATAAAAAGAAGTAGTTTGATGTGTGCATTCACTGTGGACCTCTACCTTGCTCTAACTCACTCTACCTACCTCATTCTTCCTTACTCTACTTAACTTCCCTTTGCTCTGTCTTGCTCTGTCTCACTCTACCTCATTCTTCCTTACTGACTCTACCTAACTTTTACTTTGCTCTACCTTGCTCTGCCTCACTCTATCTTCCTCACGTTGCCACACTCTGCTTCATTCTACCCACAGTCTGCCTTCCTGTCTCTATCTTCCCTACCCCGATCTACCACTGTCAACGTTCCTAACTCTACCTAACTTCACCTTGCTCTATCTTGTTCTGTTCACTCTACTTTCCTCACTCTACCTCACTCTACCTTTCCTTCTCAACCTCACTCTACCTCACTCTGCCTTTCTCATGCTACCTCATTTTACCATCCTCACTCTACCTCTCTTTACTTTGCTCTACCTCACTGTACCTCACTGTACTTTCCTCACACTACCTCATTCCACCATCCTCACTCTACCTCTCTTTACTTTGCTCTACCTCACTCTACCTCACTGTACTTTCCTCATGCTACCTCATTCCACCATCCTCACTCTGCCTCTCTTCACTTTGCTCTACCTCACTCTACCTCACTGTACTTTCCTCACACTACCTCATTCCACCATCCTCACTCTACCTCTCTTTACTTTGCTCTACCTCACTCTACCCCACTGTACTTTCCTCACACTACCTCATTCCACCATCCTCACTCTGCCTCTCTTCACTTTGCTCTACCTCACTCTACCTCACTGTACTTTCCTCACACTACCTCATTCCACCATCCTCACTCTGCCTCTCTTCACTTTGCTCTACCTCACTCTACCTCACTGTACTTTCCTCATGCTACCTCATTCCACCATTCTCACTCTACCTTTCTTTACTTTGCTCTACCTTACTCTACCTCACGGTACCTTTCTAACGCTACCTCATTCTACCATCCTCACTCTACCTCTCTTCACTTTTCTTTATCTTGTTCTGTCTCACTGTTCCTTCCTCACTCTCCCTTTTCCGCTCTACCTCACTATACCTCACTCTACTTCTCTCTACCCACACTCAGTCTTGCTCACTCTACCTCATTCTACCATCATCTCTCTAATTCACTTCACTTTCTGTATCTTGTTCTGTCTCATTGTACCTTCCTCACACTACCCTACTCTACCTTTTCCATTTTACCTCATTCTACCTCATGCTACCTTGCTCTATCCTGCTCTGCCTCACTTTACCTTTCTTACTCTACCTCACTCTACCCACACTCTATCTTCCTCACCCTACCTCACTTCACTTTGTCTCTATCTTGTTTTGTCTCACTGTACCTTCCTCACACTTCCTTGCTCTATCCTGCTCTGCCTCACTCTACTTCACTCTACCCACTCTATTTTGCTTACTCTACCTCATTATTTCATCCTCACTCTACTTCACTTCACTTTGCTCTACCTCATTCTACCTCACTGTACCTTCCTCACACTGCCTCACCCTATCTTGCTCTGCCTCACTCTACCTTTCCCACTCTATCTCATTCTTCAAGACACTACCTTCCTCACACTACCTTGCTCCATCCTGCATTGCCTCACTTTACCTTCTTCACTCTACCTCACTCTACTTCACTCTACCCACAATCTATCTTCCTCATTCTGCCTCACTTCACTTCACTGTACCTCACTTTACCCTACTCTTCCTTACTTTACCTTACTCTACCTAACTTCTCCTTGCTCTATCTTGCTCTGCCTCATTGTACCTTCTTCACTCTACCTCACACTACCCTTACTCTACCTTTTCAATACATTTTTTATTTTAAATGAAACAATGAATATGTAGCTGTGCCAATATGTTTTGTCCATATAGTATAAAAACAAATAATAATTGTGTGTACAGTGTGTGAGTGTTGGGGTGCTTGTTGAAGCCTCTGTATGTGTGTGTGTGTGTGTGTGTGTGTGTGTGTGTGTGTATATTTACATATACATATATACAGCTCTGGAAAAAAAGAGACCACTTAAAATTATGAGTTTCTTTGATTTTACCAAATTGAAAACCTCTGAAATATAATCAGCCTTCAAACTAAGCTGAACTGCTGATTTTTTGCACTAGGACTGGCATAAAATTATCCAAAAGCAGTGTGTAAGACTGGTGGAGGAGAACATGCACGGATCCATGGTAAAAATGTGTTTAAAAAACAGGTTTATTCCACCAAATATTGATTTCTAAAATTTTTCTTTGCATTATTTGAGATATGAAAGCTCTGCATCTTTTTTGTTGTTTCAGACATTTCTCATTTTCTGCAAATAAATGCTCTAAATGGCCATTTTTTCATGTGGAATTTGGGAGAAAATGTATCTGTAGTTTCTAGAATAAAACAACAATGTTCATTTTACTCAAACCTATACGTATAAATAGCAAAATCAGAGAAACTGAAGCTATATATATATATGCCTCATAATAGCTTTTTCTGCATTATTTACCATGACGTAATCACGTCATTAGGAAACGCGCAACATCCAGGACCACCACAGTGATTTATTTATGAATTAAGAAATTCATAATAGCACAGACCTGTACATTAGTCACACAAGATTACACTCATAATATATATGCCAAATATAGATGCTCTAATAGCATATTAATTTTTTATTTTTAGCATTTTTAGCATTTTTTTTGCTCTTCCATGCACACACTCTCACACACTCTATTTTTTCACAGTGTATCCTCCCCTCTCTCAGATTCACACTCTGCTATATATTTTTTAAATGTAATATTTATTTTAGGGGCTGTGTAGAGTGCTGATAAGCCGGGGGCGCTCCCCTGATCACAGGCGTACTGGATCCTCTGGAATCAGCAGGGGTCAGAATATCATTATAATCAAGCACAGCTGTATACTGACATTCATACACACTCACACACACACTTACACACACACACACTCACACTCAAAGATCATACACACACTTCACAATCATAACATTTATATAACGCATGTCAAACCGCCTCACACTCCAATCTGATCATATTTATTGCATTTGCTGTTTATGCTGATGTTTTTAGACCTGCTCAGATCCACCGCCTTCAAGAGCTGCAATAAACACTTAAAGTCAATTCCTCATTAATTATAGAACGACTCGATGCAGTGCAATAGATAAAGGAGAATCCCTCCATTTTTATTAAGTATCGCCAGAGCTGAGATGCTATTCAGGCTGGGTTTGGTGTGAAATGGTTCATTCTAGATCAGGGGTGTCCAAACTTTTTTTGTTGGGGGCCAGAAGGAGAAATATATTTGAAGTCACGGGCCACAGACTCTGTAATAAAACAAATAATGAAATATACCACTTTAAATAATACTTTTTTCCTGATTATTTTATTTACACATCATTTTACTTGACTTACTATCTTTATCTCTGACAGTGTTGTGTAAACTAAGCTTTTTCAAATTGATGTTTAATTTCATGATGTCTCTTAATATTAAACTCCTTAATTACGGCAACTTTTAGACTCATTTGCCTGTTTTTCTGAGCTACAACTGAACACTCTCTCCGCCTTTAGACTCTTTGGCCTGTTTTTCTGCGCTACAACTGAACACTCTCTCTGCCTTTAGACTCTTTGGCCCGTTTTTCTGCGCTAGAAATGCGCACCCTCTCCGCTTTTAGACTCTTTGGCCCGTTTTTCTGCGCTAGAAATGCGCACCCTCTCCGCTTTTAGACTCCTTGGCCCGATTTTCTGCGCTAGAAATGCGCACCCTCTCCGCTTTTAGACTCTTTGGCCCGATTTTCTGCGCTATAACTGCGCACTCTCTCCTCTTTTAGACCCTTTGGCCCGTTTTTTTGCGTTTTTCTGCGTTACAACTTCCATCTCGCTGCTTTTGGCCTGTTTCTAACACCTAGTGTTTAAACTTTGAATCTCACATTATAAAAACCTGCTTTACAGCGGGCCAACTTTCATTCTATTTCTAAAATACCTCAAAAAGGAAACAGGCCGCAAATGGCCCGCGGGCCGTAGTTTGGACACCCCTGATCTAGATGATGCATTTTGATTTTAGTGGACAAAACTATATTTTTTATGATTTTGTTCAAAAGCAAGTGTAATAAAAAGAGGTTATTCTTCTTTTGTTGAAATAAATCTCTACCATCCAGGAAAGATCTTCTACTACAGTCTGCTAATGATAAAACTGACACTTAGAGATGTGCTGAAATGACAAATTTGTTCCGAAACTGAATAAAAAACCTTAATAAAGCTATTCCAATCATACATTTACTTCAGTAGTACTATGGTAACTAAGGTATGGTAACTATGGTAAATATATTTACTTCAGAAGTGCTACCCTAATCATACATTACCTTTATTAGTGGTACTCTAATCATACACAAACTTTAGTAGTGGTACTCCAATCATACATTAACTTCAGCAGTGCTACTATAACCATGCCTTTATTTTAGCAATGGTATTCTAATCATACATTAACTTTAGTAGTGGTAAAACAATCAAACATTTACTTCAGTAACTGTACTCTAATCATATATTTACTTCAGTAGTGGTACTCTAATCATAAATTAACATTAGCAATGCTGATCTAATCATACATTAACTCTAGTTGTGGTGTTCTAATCATACATTTACTTCAGTAACTGTACTCTAATCATATATTTACTTCAGTAGTGGTACTCTAATCATAAATTAACATTAGCAATGCTGATCTAATCATACATTAACTCTAGTTGTGGTGTTCTAATCATACATTTACTTCAGTAACTGTACTCTAATCATATATTTACTTCAGTAGTGGTACTCTAATCATAAATTATCTTTAGCAATGCTGATCTAATCATACATTAACTCTAGTTGTGGTGTTCTAATCATACATTTACTTCAGTAACTGTACTCTAATCATATATTTACTTCAGTAGTGGTACTCTAATCATAAATTATCTTTAGCAATGCTGATCTAATCATACATTAACTCTAGTTGTGGTGTTCTAATTATACATTTACTTCAGTAACTGTACTCTAATCATACACTAACTTTAGTAGTGAAATTCTAGTTATATATTTGCTTCAGTAGTTGTACTCTAATCATACATTTATTTCAGTAGTGCTATTGTAATCATACCAATTTAATTCACCATTGCTATTCTAATCATACATTTTGTGCTAAACATACATTTATTTCAGGGCATGGACAACTCATCCAGAAGGTCACAAAAGAACCTGAAACTTAATTTAAAGAACTGCACTTGTCTCACTTGCCTCAGTTAAGGTCAGTATAAAAAAAATCTGTTATAAAAAAGAGACTGAAAATGGGCTCCATTTGGGAGTTTCAAGATAAAAAACACTGCTGACCAAAAAGAACACAACGACCCATCTCACATTTACCAACAAACATCTTGATGATCTCCAGAACTTTGGATAAATATTCTTTGAACTGACGTGACAAAAGATGGAGATTTTTGGAAGGTGTGTGTCTCGTTACATCTGGTATAAAACTAACACATAATTTCAGAAAAAGAACATCATACTGAATGTAAAACATGGTGGTGGTAGTGTGATGGTCTGGGGCTGCTTTGCTGCTTCAGGGTCTGGACAACTTGCTGTAATAGATATAGGAACCAGGAATTCTGCTGTTTACCAGACAATCCTGAAGGAGAATATCCGCCCATCTGTTTGTGACCTCAAGCTCAGGTGTACTTGGGTTCTGCAGCAGGACAATGACCCAAAGTTCACACAAACAAGTCCACCTATGAATGGTTTAAAAAAAAAACTAAATGAAGGATTTGGAGAAGTTAAAGTCTGATTGAGATGCTGTGGATGATCTTAAACAGACTGTTCATGCAAAAAAAAAAATCCTCTAACGTGTCTGAATTAAAACAATTCTGTAAAGAAGAGTGAAACAAAATTCCTCCACAGAGATGTGAAAGACTCGTTGCCAGTTATCAGTAAAGCTTGATTGCGGATGTTGCCGCCAAGAGTAGAACAACCAGGTTATTAGATTTAGGTGGCAAACACTTTTTTCACACAGGGCTAGATAAAGAAATCTGTAGGGGGCAAATACTTTTTGACACCACTGTATAGTGAAATTCCATAATCAATTAGTCTATCTACTCTTCCTTGATTAATTAATTGAATAAACGAGCCTTTATGTCCCGTCACGGCTTCACTATTATTCAAAGCTCCATCTGTGTTAGAAGCGATTCTCTTTTATGGTGGAGGAAAAACAACAGAAGCCATATCGCCCCCTACGCTTCCCGGTGTGCTGCAATCTGGAGGAATGGCTGTGTGTATATTATTAATGATAAAGAGCATTTTATTTGTATTCTTATTTAAACAGTGTAGTCAAGTCATGTTCCACCAGTTAGGTCTTCTCATATCTCACACACAGCTGAGAGGGCAAGGCCTGCTATGGACACACCTCTTCTCATTTAGTGGGTTTTCTTTCTTTTTTAATGATTTCTTACATAGTAAATTTGATATTGAAGACTATATTAAAGCTATACAGGAATACATGCAGGATTATTTAGTAAATTACATTTATCTTTGAGGACAGATCTGCACACTCTTGGTATTTTAATCTCAGTGTCTTCATGAGGGAGAGTTTTCTCAGTGACTTGAAGGAGTTCCTGGAGGTGCTGAACAATAGTTGCTGCTTTTCCTTCACTCTCCAGCTTATTCCAAATCACCATCTCAGTTCATCAGGTTTATTTTTGTTTTTTGGAAAAAAAAATATATATATATTTGTGGGATAAAAAATATTCAAAGATTTTTTTCTTCTTTCTGCTGCCTTTCATTTTATATGTGATATGTATTTTTCTTCTTCTGTATATAAAATGTATTTTGTTTATGATTAAAATGAATAAATCTTTTAAATAAATAGAACAGGGGATGGATTGTGAAGGACAAACACATTTTGTACTACTGTACTATGTAAATCTGTATGTGCCACTCAATAGTTTTCATGTCTTTAATATTAATCTGCAAAGTAGAAAATAAATTCAATAAGGAAATAAAGAAAACGTTAAATGAAAAGGTTTTTGTTAAACTTGAAATGAGGAGTCTGAATGCAAGATTTTTATCACTGAGTAGAAGTGTGAAATATTTTTTCACTGACGTCTCCCTGAGAAACTAATCCTGTTATAAGGGCTTGAGATTTTAAGGATTGGGCAGCTGACTTTGTTGACTGTTGTCAGGGTTTTAATCAGTCAGTGGCACACCTGTATTTTCTGCCACCAAGAAACAATAGAAACAGGCCAGATATTTACCTTCATGAACACACCTCACTTCCTGATGGGACCACCACACCCATCAGTGTAGATTTATTTCTAAACTCTGTCGCTATTTTAACCCCCTGTCGCCCTTTGAACTCTAGGCTGTTTTAGTGTGTGTTTTTTTTTCTGTTTTTTTTGTTTGTATTTTTAGAAAGAGTAAGCTCCGCCCTTTCTAACTTTGTATGGATTATGTTTATGTGTGAAGGGATTCCTGAGTAATTACGCTGAGAAGACAAGGTGAGATTTTAGACGGAAAATCCGTCTGTAGGGTTCTAAGGGTTAAGATGAAAGTTGACAGGATCTAAGATAGCAATGAGCATGATGACGACCCTTGCACAGGGTGTACAATAGGTTCCTCAGTTTCTACCACACCCTTTTTGTGTACTGGCGCATAATTCCCAATCCTAAAAGAGTCTGAGCATTTCTTTTGAAAGCGTGGCTCGGATTGGAGGAGCGTTTTTGAACACACAGTTTTTGTGAAAACCGTTTTTGTGAAAACCGTTTGTGTTCACAGGGTTATTTCATATATTTCATTACTGTAACAAATGCGCCGGCTTTTCCACAGAGCGAGGACTGGAGGAAACGTGTGTAGAGCTATATTTAGACGTGTTTAGATGGAGGGATTCCTCTCAATCCGCTCTCATTTGTAGAACGCCTGAAAACTGTCCTATCTCACCTCGCCCACTTACCTCTCCTGCTTATCGTGGAGCTACATGGTGCCATCAGTGCAGTTCCAGCAGCTCTTCACAGACAGAGCGTGTGTGTGTGTGTGTGTGTGTGTGTGTGTGCGCGCACGCACGGTGTGTTTCAACACATCACTGGTTTTAAGCAACCTGCGCTCCTTTCTGCATGCTTTGATCCGCAAGGCAGAAGTTCAAACGGGGATGACACACACACAGCGGCTGTGTGGCAGGCAGACAGATCGGGCGAGCGAGAGAGAGAGAGAGAGAGAGAGAATGTGAGAGAGAGAGAGAGAGAGAGAGAGAGAGAGAGAGAGAAACAAACCAAACACTTTCCTACATTTAACAGGCTGCCTCCTGTGACAGTGTCAGCCACAGAGAAAGAAGAGAAGAATTAAAAGAAAAAAAAAAAAAAAACAGAAAGACAGCATTCCCTGTTTTTCTTGTTTTTTTTCTTTTTGTCTTTCTTTTTTTTGTCGAGCCCCTCAGAAAACCTCTGTAAATAATGTTTCATACCACACATTTGAAGCCACTAAAAGCAGTAACACTGGGAAACGTCCTATTTTGAGCTCTTTGTGAAATAACAGCTCTTTCATCTGTTCTTGGGCCGTTCTTCCTTTCTTTCGTTTGCCGTCTTGTTACCTTTCTATTGATTCGTTTTCTTTTACATATGCTGTTAAGGTAAAAGCGTTTGAGGGATGTTCCTGTAGGAGAACATGTTATTTTGCCACCAGACCATACCTGTCAAGTCTCCCGTTTTTGCCGGGAAACTACCGGATTTTACTCCTCTTTCCCGCCGTCCTCCCGTTTTAGTATTTTCCCGTAAATTTCCCGTATTATACTAAAATAAAAAGATATAGAGACAGGGCACTGACCGCTCTGTGTCTCCTAACCAATCGTGGAGCCGGATCAAAGAGAAAGTCCCGCCTTTCAGGAGAAACAGCCAATCAGCTTGCAAAGGGGGGTCAGTGTGGGGAAGCCCCTCGTCGCAGCTGATGTTAAAACAGATCTGGATATACAGAGATTTTTCTAAAAGAAAGTTAACGGTAGGCTAATCATGTAAACGGTGATAAAATTGGTCTGATAGCTGCTTAAAAATACCTGTCTTAAAATGGAAGGGATACTGAACCTTCGTTGGGCTGGTGGGACGAGGAAAATATCCCTTATTTTTAAATCTAAAAATTGACAGGTATGCACCAGACGGATCCTTTCTAATAGCGACTGTGTTGGAAACAGAAATGAATCCTAAAGTCATCCAGACTATGAAGGAATACATAAGTAACTTAAAGGTGTTAAACAAACCAAAAAATACTCTGTAAAGCATTTAGGTGTCTCGTATCTTGCCTTTTCTGAGACTGGTAACTATGATGAATTTATCCTGTACAACAGAGGAAATTCTTGCTCTTCCTTTCCTTGGGTGCTTGTTCAGATGAGTGCCAGTTTCATCAAAACATTTTTAATGGTCTTTGTGACTGCACTTAAAGATACTTTCAAAATTATTGAATTTTTGGTGGATTTTTTTGTTTATTGTTGTTTTTCTGTTTGTTCCCCCCTTTTCTCTCCCCTTGCACCATGTATATGTTGCATATACTTTAGGGATTGCTGTAAAGAAGTAAATATTAAAGTATTAATAGGCCTTTAAATAGGTGGGGGTGGTGGTTGCCCCCCCCCCCAAAAAATAAATAAAAATAATTTTATGTCAGCTTTATGAGGTAGAGTCTCCTGGAATTCAGGCTTTCAGTTAACAGCTGTGCTGAACTCTACTCAACTAAGTAAAGAAAAAAAAAACATTTTAAGAAATGAAGATCAGTCAATCTGAAACATCTCAAAAACCTTGTAAAGTATTCTCAAGTGCAGTCGCAAAGACCATCAAAAACAACATGATGAAACTGGCTCTCATCAGGAACACCCCAGGAAAGGAAGAGCAAGAGATTCCTCTGTTTCACAGGATAAATTCATCATAGTTACCAGTCTTAGAAACTGCAAGTTAACTAACAAATGCTTCACAGAGTATTTTGGTTTCTTTAACATTTCTAAGTTACTACAGGATTCGTTTTTGTGTTCCTTATTCCTAATCCATATTCTGAATGACTTCAGCATTTATTTACAGTGTAGGAAAAAAATAAAAAATAAAAACATTAAATGATAAGATTGAGTTTAAATACTCAATAAATGCATTCTAAGGCTGTTTTAATACGGATTTGTGGTCACACTTTACAATAAGGGTAGATTAGTTAAGAGTAATTACTACAGAAAATCTCAACACATTATTTATTAACACTAGTTAGGATGTTATTAATCACTATAACATGTTTGAACTAATGTCTCGATTTATTATTATTATTCTCAACATTTGTAATCGCTATCACTCCCCCTGTCACTAGTGATGCCCCGAACACCAGGAGGGTAAAGACTAGCACATGCCTTCTCCGATACATGTGAAATCAAACATCACCCTTTTCCAACTGCTACTGATGTAGCAGTGCCGAAATAGCATCACAGCGCTAACGCTCGGAGGAAAGCTCAGCAACTCGGTTCTGATACATCAGCTCACAGACGCAGCCTTGTGCTGATCGACATCACCCTGAGAGTGATGAGGGGAAAGAGCGCCATCTACTGTACCCACCCAGAGAGAGCAAGACCAATTGTGCTCTCTCAGGGCTCCGGTAATCAATAGCAAGCTACATGAACAGGATTCGAACTGGGCACTGGATCACTCAGTTTGTCAAATTGTGTAATGTTTAACAATGTCTTTACTAGTGTCAATTAATAGTTAGTTGAGACATTTACAGTATTAACCATTTAACAGTGTTTAATGTTTATTACTATGGTAAGTTACTGTTAATTGTGACCCTTATTGTAAAGTGTTTTTTTTATGTGATATTATCTTTACATTAAGTAGTAAGACATTGAGTAAATATGGAAGAAGTGATAGATATTTGTCTCATTTTTCTTCTTCTGTTGTTACTGTTGTGCTTTTAATCCCTATTTTTCTCGGATTAGGACAAATCATTAACAAATGTCAAGCTCCACGTGTTTTTTCTTCTTAGCCAGACACTAAAAAAGTGCCGTATGGCGACGCCGCCACGCTAGAAGTTGGCAGACGTCCAGAACAAAAAGAATAGCGGAAACTATAACTATCCCTGATATGATGAAACTGGAGGGAAACAGACTGCAGTGTTGAACCAGGAGGTGCCAGCCTTCCACTGGCATGCCAATTAATTGATTCAGTAATTCGGGTAAATGGCAGGTGTGTGAAATCTGAGGTTGAGTGAAAGTTTGGGTTTTGATATGCGTGGCACTTTCTATTAACCCCGTATTTCTGTTGTAATGTTGGCGGAGCATTAAACATTCATGCGTTTTCATTCTTCCCCGCTCCCTCAGAGGTTCCCAACATCAAGTCGGAATCCTGCAGCGCAGCTTTGGAAGAGACACATAAAGGGAGATCATGAGAAAGCAGGAGAACCATTTTTAGAAGCTGCACTCCACTCTGCAGACTGGGCCAATCAGTCACCTTACGGCATAGCTGTGTAGCGACACGACACCCGGAGAAGTCTGCTGTAGCTCCAAATCAGCCGCGTTCTGCTGCTTTTTGTAGTTCGTGGTGGAGAGGTGTAGTAAAACCTGCTTTGGTTTTTGTCCTGAAGCCACAGAAGATACGGGTATATGTGTTGAAATATTTTTTGACTCCTATTTTTTTTTTAACCCTCCTGTTATGTTTTTTTTTTTACATTTTTCAGGAACAACAATAGTGTTCCCTGGTCAGTTTTATGTTTAATTATCCAAAAGATTTCATTACTAACTCCATTACTAATTATCCTTTAAATATGTATTGCAATAAAATTCCACACCTCTACCTGGTAATGGTTCAATTGGGATAATTCACTTGTTTTTCATTAAAAAAAAAAAAAAAAAAAAAAAAATATATATATATATATATATATATATATATATTCAAACTTTTTTTATGTTTCACTACTTTTTTATTACTTTTGAAAGACATATATCAACATATAAAACAAATATATGTGTAACGATGGAGCAGACGGAAGGCGGACATGAAAGCGGGTAAGAATTTTTACATTAAAATGGTTTATATGTTTTGTATATCAGGTCATATTTACTTTAGTTGCAAAGACTATTAAAAACAATATGATGGAACGGGCACTCATCAGGGCCACGCCAGGAAAGGAAAAGTAAGAGTTTACAGTTTACATGTACACTCACCTGTGCAACTGCTCATTAACGCAAATGTCGAATCAGCCAATCACATGGCAGCAACTCAATGCATTTAGCCAAAATGATCTGCTGCAGTTTAAACCACCAGAGCATCAGAATGGGAAAGAAAGATGATCTAAGGTGATTTAAGGTGATTTTAAACGTGGCATGGTTGTTTGTTGGTGTCAGACAGGCTGATCTGAGTATTTCAGAAACTGCTGATCTACTGGGATTTACACCCACAACCATCTCTAGAGTTTACAGAGAGAACATATCCAGTGAGCTGGAGTTCAGTTCTGTGGGAGCAAATGCTGATTGTTGATGCCAGAGGTCAGAGGAGAACGGCCAAACTGGTTGGAGCTGATAGAACGACAGCAGTAACTCAAATAACCACTCGTTACAACCAAGGTCTGCAGAAGAAGAGCATCTCTGAACATCAGCACAACACGTCCAACCTTGAGGCGGATGATGAGCTACAGCAGCAGAAGACCAAGACCACACCAGGTGCAGCACCTGCAGCTAAGAACAGGAAACTGATGCTACAATTCACACAGAGTCACCAAAATTGAACAATAGAAGAAAGTTAATATGAAAAACGTTACCTGGTCTGATGAGTCTCTGATGAGAATTTCTGCTGCGACATTCGGATGGTAGGGTCAGAATTTGGCGTCAACAACATGAAAGCATGTTCAGGCTGGTGGTGGTGCAGTAATGATGTGAGGAATATTGTTCTGGCACACTTTTGGTCCATTAGTACCAATTGAGCATCGTGTCACATCAACCCCACAGCCTGCCTGAGTATTGTTGTTGACCATGTCCATCTCTTTATGACCACAGTGTACCTGTATCTTCTGATGCTACTTCCAGCAGGATAATGCCCCATTTCATAAAGCGCCAATCATCTCAGACTTCACTGTACTGGAACGGCCTCCACAGTCACCAGATCTCAATCCAATAGAGCATCTTTGGGATGTGGTGGAACGGGAGATTTGCATCATGGATGTCCAGCCGATAAATCTGCAGCAACTGCGTGATGCTATCATCTCAAAATGGATCAGAATCTCTGAGGAATGTTTCCAGTAGCTTGTTGAATCTGTGCCACAAAGGATTAAGACAGTTCTGAAGAAAAAAGAGGGTCCAACCTGGTACTAGCAAGGTGTACCTAATAAAATGGCCTTTGAATGTGTGTATAATGAATATTTAAAATTACATTCAACCCCTAATCTAACCCACTTCTGGCATTTGGAATGGTGCCAATAGGTTCATTTTCATCTGCTCCGGAGTTCTTAAGTGTGTGAGTGAACAGAAATGGCGTCCACCAATATTTGTACACACAGTTTCTGAATTATATAGATTGGTTTCAAGCAGAGACTGTAAAAAAGATGGACGCTGTGTCGCCGTTCCCATTCACTCAATGAAAAGAAGCCAAAATCTTCCTCCATGTTGGCGATCCTGAAACCCGAGTCTGTAGAGCGCAGTAGAGACCAGAGGAGGGAGAAAGACTGTGGAGAGACAGCCTGCTCATTTGAATAACCCCGCCCCTGAGGACTGCCTCCTCAGAGCTATACACAGTCTATAGTCCCACCCATACAGTCATTGGTTCCACCCCGGCTAGGTGTAACCCAGGATATAAAAATTGACAATATAAGCAGAGGTTACACTAGCTGCTGCATTTAAATAATGGAGGTAAAATTACAGTATATTGGGAAAAAACATGATTGAATGTTGTCTGTTTTGCCATTGAAACCTGTGGGGATGGGTGGGGTTACACAGCTTTCTGCAACCAAACAGCAGGGGGCGCCCGACCTGTGGTGGCTTCATTTTGAGAGACGGTGGAAAGTGCTGGTAATTGTGATTTAAAGACTATGCGAATTAAAGTGCAGGTGTGCAGGTGTGCGGCAGCATCGTGTAGGAGGTGTGTGGTCAGTGTATGATGGATGTTGGAAAGGATCTTTGATCCAGCTGGATGCTGTGAGGCAGCAGTGTGTTCAGAAATCCCAGCGCCTCAGGCAAAAAGCTGTTGCCGAGTCTGTTGGTGGTGGAATGGATGCTGCGCTACAGCTTTTTCCGGACAGCGGGAGGGTGAAGAGTTTGTGCGGGGGGTGGGAGGGGTCATCCATAATGCTGGCTGCCTTGCGGACACGGTGGTTTTGGACGGGTGTGTAGAGAAACCCAGACAATCTCGGATCTCCTCATAACTCACAATAGGGTCCAATGGTGTAGCATTCATACCATACAGTGAAAGAGTTGATCCGGACCCTATCTAATATCCCTGTAGGAAAGAGGGTGGTCTTATTTCTCTTGGGGGCGTTTTTTTTCACACCTGTAGTTTGTTTCACTGGTGCAAAGTCAGTTGAGGAGTTTACTTTTACTGTCTACCCTCTTGGTTTGGTTTGTTTTCACACAGGCACAAACCTAAATGCATCAAATTTTGCCCCAGCAAATCTCACAAGCTCATTGTGTCCTCTGATTGCTGGAACAGAGTTGTTTGGAACTTCCCAGACTTTGTCTAGAAAGTACAGTGGCTTGCAAAAATATTCATACCCCTTGAACTTTTCCAAATTCTGTCACCTTACATCCACAAACCTAAATGTACTTTATTGAGATTTTAAGTGATAAACCAATGCAAAGTATTCCATTAGTGTGAAGAAAGTGGAACGAAAATGATACATGGTTTTTAAAATGTTTATCAAATAAAAATAAAAAAAAAGTGTGATGTGCAAAAGTATTAAGCCCCCCTATATCAATACTTAGTAGAGCCACCACTCGCTATACGCTACAACTACCACTGTAAATGCTTTGGTTAGAGACTTGTTTGTCTCTACCAGCTTTGTGCATCTAGAAACTCAGATTTTTAGAATGTAGCGAGGTGTGCTGGATTAGTGCTGGAGATAAAACTAGCTCCTTTAAAAGCTGTGTTTTTGAGTCTACAGCTCAGTTTAAACTATTTAACCATTCAAATGCTTTAATTAAGGGTTTTTCCATTCCATACATCTAATTATGAGCTACTTTCTAGAACCAAATTTCAGAGGTGGAAAGTAATGAATCACATTTACTCACGTTACTGTAAATGAGTAGATTTTATGAGTAATTTGTAATTTTTAAAGTAGTTTTTAAAATAGGTAATTTTACTTTTACTCAAGTACATTTAACCATTTAAATGCTTTAATTAAGGGTTTTACATTCCATACATTTAATTATGAGCTACTTTCTAGAACAAAATTTCAGAGGTGGAAAGTAATTAATTACATTTACACACATTACTGTAATTGAGTAGATTTTATGAGTAATTTGTCATTTTTAAAGTAATTTTTAAAATAGGTAATTTTACTTTTACTCAAGTACATTTTAAATTGAGTACTTTTTTACTTTTACTCGAGTAGATTTTTAGATGGGTACTTTTACTTTTACTTGAGTAGAATTTTAATTACAATTTTTCAGTATTTTTTCCACCTCTGCAAAATTTTAAATCATATAAAAATATAAATATATTTCACATTCAAACATTAATAATATTACACAACTGGTTAATAACGGTTTCATTTGGTACAAGTGTACAGGTAATAAAGTTAAAACATTTTAAATGACTAAATTTTGACTAAAACTAAATGCCATTTTTCGTCACAAGTTTAGTTGTCAAAATTAACACCGATACTACCTCCACTGTGTTTCACAGATGAGATGGTATGTTTGAGATCAAGAGAAGATCCTTTCCATCACACTGATAAAGTTAACCTTTGTCCCATCAGTCCATAATCAGTCTACAGCTGTGTATCTGTATTCCTTCCTGTATTTCCAGTCCGGTCTTCCTATTCTTATTGCAAATAGCAATTTTCATTTTCTGTTAATGCTTCTGTACTTGTGTTCATAAAGTCTTTTGTGAACAATAGATTGTAATACCTTCACTCCTGCTCTCTGCAGGTTGTTGCTGATGTCACTAACAGTTGTTTTAGGGTCTTTCTTTACAGCACTTACAATGTTTCTGTCATCAGAACCACTGCTGTGGTTTTCCTTGGT
The DNA here is from genome assembly GCF_023375975.1 of Astyanax mexicanus. Lineage (NCBI taxonomy): Eukaryota > Metazoa > Chordata > Actinopteri > Characiformes > Acestrorhamphidae > Astyanax > Astyanax mexicanus. The sequence goes on from NC_064425.1 coordinate 39,044,029, forward strand.
CTACCTGTTCGACATTGGTTACTGGTGTAGTACACCAGTGACGACTTTCTTCTTCAGGACATTCCAAATGGTTGTACTGGCTATGGCCAATATTTAAGCAATGGCTCCGATTGATTTTGCATCTTCTTTCAGCTTCACAGTTGCATATTTTCCGCCCATAGACTCTCATAGCGTTCTGGTTTTAATATTGATTACAGATAAAAAAAACCCAAAACTAAAACTGATCGTTCAGATATTCAGCGCTGTTTATTGTTTGAATATTCACTGAATCAGAAAACACCTGGGCAACAAAACACACCTGAGAGTGTGGGGAGGGGTTCAGGTTCAGGTGCTATCTTCTGAACTGTGTTTCAGATCCAGATGTACAGTAAATAACTGGATATAAAAGCTCAAATATTAATATTTTGTCTCATATTTAGCTTTTAATATCAAACCCAAATGTTTTCAGTCTACAACACAAATTATATGGTTTAATTTGAGTAGGTGTATACTTTTGAGTCTGATCAATCAATACTTTTGATTGATTATTATTGTGTTTCTGCTTTATTTACATATATTCTTACTAGTTTTAAGACATATAAGTGCAAAGCAAAGACCAAGTAAGATGTCTTAAAATAAGTAAAAATTGTTTACCTCATTGGCATTTATTTATTTTTTCTTAATATCAGCATGTCATATTTTATACTTTTTTTTTGTCTAGTTTTTGGAAATGGATTTTGGCTTATATTGAGTATAAAATGCTTTAATTCCACATTTTCTTACTAGTTTTAAGACCTTTAAGAGCGAAACAAGGCCTAGATAATATTACTTATTTTAAGAAAAATTACAATGCAAAATTTGCTTACCCTATAGGCAGATTTTTTTTTCTTAATATCTGTATTTACATTTCATATTTTAAACATTTGGTCTAGTTTTTGGAATATGATTCTGGCTTATATTGAGTTTAAATGCTTTATTTACACATTTTCTTACCAGTTTTAAGAACTTTAAGAGCAAAGCGAAGGACTTGATAATGCTGCTTATTTTAAGAAAAATTACTACATAAAAATGGCTAACCCTATTGGCAGATTGTTTTTGGAAATGGATTTTGGCTTATATTGAGTTTAAAATGCTTTATTTACACATTTTCTTACTAGTTTTAAGACATTTAAGTGCAAAACCAGGCCTGGCTAATACTGCTTATTTTAATAAAAATTACCAAGTAAAAATTGCCAATTACCCCATTGGCAGATTTATTTGTATAAATATAATCTAAGCATTTAGATCAAATTTTTATACATTTTAACATTTAGTTTTTGGAAATTGTTTTTTTTTGCAGTGTAAAGGAATTGGTCTCACTGTTCCAACACTGCAAAAAACTAAATCTTGGCTAGTGAAATTTTCTAAATTTAAGGCAATAAATCTTATTTTCTTCTCTGATAAGACTTTTTGTCTTACTAAGCATTGTGTAAGTGTTAGATTAATTTGCTTATTTTAAGGATAATTATCTTAATCATTCTTACTTAGAATTTGTACCTTATTTTAAGTCATTTGAACTCAAAATAAGCACAATCAAATCAGAATAACTTGATTGCTGCTTGATTGTGCTTATTTTATCTTGCATTCAAAAAAAGTGACTTTTTTGCTTGATTTAGGTGTTACTTCACTCATTTTGAGACTTTGCCATTGCTTTTTTGTAAGAAATCTTACCAAGACAATTTTGTTTACCCCATTGGCATATTTTTTGCTTAATATACATTTATTTGTCTTAATTTGCATAGATTTTGTCTAGTTTTTGCCAATGGATTTTTTGCAGTGAATACTTTTGGAGGGGACTGTATGTACAAAAGTATTGGGAGACCGACTCATTTTACAATACCAATGCCGGGGGCTGCAATACAGTCATTAATACAGAGTTTAGTACTGTATGTATTGCAGCCCCCAGCATTGGTCATTACAGGATTCATATTAAAGCCCAGACTGTGATGATTTTGCGCACTGATGCTAAACAAAGACACCCAGCAGCTACAGTAAATGACCCACATGTACAAACACTGCAGCGTTTAAGCTTGAAGTGAAAGCTTCGTGAAGTGAAAGCTAGTAATAGTACTATGAGATAATATGCAGAGTGTGTAAAGAGCCGAGCTCCAACTGGCCACGTGTTGCTGGTTTTATAGCCTCTTTAACGAGCGCTGAAACTGCGAGCGCACTAACGCTGTGATATTTAATTTCTGCATATAGGATGATGCTGGCTTTTATGTGCTGTTGCCTGTTGGTTGTGATATTCTTCATTTAGATGAGGCACAATTATGCCTCGCCTGGAGCAGCAGGATGGCATGAGCTGCCCTGTGTGACAATGAAAACTTTCAGATTAGCTCAGTGACTGTTAGCACTCACTTCTGTCTGTGTTTTTTCTAATGCTAAAGCGCCCAAGGTGCTCCAAGTGGCTCAACAGACTAAGGCCCAATCCTATTTTACTTCTTGGCCCTACCACTTACCCCTACCCCTCTGTTTTGCACGTGCACACCAAGGGTTAAGGGTGTCCTGATTCTTGTTAGGCTGGAGGGGTAGGTTAGGGGGAAGGGATGGGGCTTGTTAGCCCTTTATACCGAGATTTTTTAGATGCATACTTCAAACGAAGGGGTGTGAGAATCAGTGGTAAGTTGGCAACACAAAGTGATGCATAGCACAACAGACTATGTTCATTTCTTGCACCTGCGCTGTTAAAATACAATGAAGTGACAATGAAACTGAAACACCTGTCATTTTAGTGTGGGAGGTTTGTTTCATGGCTAAATTGGAGCAGCCTGGTGGCCAATCTATTAATTGCACATTGCACCAGTAAGAGCAGAGTGTGAAGGTTCAATTATCAGGGTAAGAGCACAGTTCTGCTCGAAATATTGCAATGCACACAACATTATGGGTGACATACCAGAGTTCAAAAGAGGACAAATTGTTGGTGCACGTCTTGCTGGCACATCTGTGACCAAGACAGCAAGTCTTTGTGATGTATCAAGAGCCACAGTATCCAGGGTAATGTCAGCATACCACCAAGAAGGACCAACCACATCCAACAGGATTAACTGTGGACGCTGTAAGAGGAAGCTGTCTGAAAGGGATGTTCGGGTGCTAACCCGGATTGTATCCAAAAAACATAAAACCACGGCAAACATTTGATGAAAGCATAATATTAATGTACTTTTAATATATTTTAAATGAGTACATAATTGTATTTTTTTTTCCCAGCTAGGCAGTGTATTTAGTTTCACTTCATCTTTACAGTACAGCAGAAGTACTATAAGCCCAGCTCCAGTAGAGGCCTGTAAGGGGAGAGGCAGTATCTGTGTTTTCTGACTGTGGGGTTTAAGTCAGATCAGACGGTCATGCTGAAGCTCCGCCGTTCTAAACTAGTCCCTGGATCGGTCTTCTCTGTGGCTCTGTGGGTCCCGGCAGTAACGGAGGCTAAACTCCAGGCCTGATCTCTCCTCTGTCGGAGCGGCTCGGGATTAAAGCCACTGCAGCCGAGGGTCTGCGCTGCAGCCGGCCGAGCTAGCGGGGGATTAGAGGCGGCTCGGAGGGATGGTTAGCAAAGCAGGCTAAAGCTACACCTCTGATTCTGCTCAGGGCTGTTTTGACTGGCAGTCAAGGATTTGAAGGCACTGAGAAAACATGAAGGTGCTGGACAGCTTCACCACCGGCTCTGACTGGATTGGAAGGATTCACTTGTAACTGACTTCTGGGTTGCTTTCACCCACACACACACAAATATATATATATATATACACACATATACACACACACCCTCTCACACAACACTCTCACTTACGCTTCACAGAGAACTCATGCGTAACTGTCCATCAGCTGGAGATTCTGCTTAGGTTCACAGTTCTCGTTTTTTCTCTACAGAAGCTGGTTTTCTGTTTTTAACCCTTTATTAAGCACAAGCACAGCAGTATGCATTAAATGTATTCCACATACTATAAAAAACCTTGAAACCAAAAATATCAAAAGTATTCCCATTCATTACTCTGTAGATAAAAGTATAGATACTAGGGTTTAAAATACTTTAGTAGAATTTAAAGTATTAACCTAAGCTTTTGACTCAAGTTAAAGTTTAAAAGTACATACAATATAAAAGTAAAATTAACGTAAGAGAAAAAATGCCATTAAGAACAAAAGCTTAGATGGCGTCACAGAGTCCTAAAGTTCACTACAACTTTCCTCCTCCCCAAAACACAATTTTCTAAAATCCATAATGACTATAATGTTGTATTAAAATGTTAATGTTGATAAATTTGAGAGGCACTAGGCTCCCTGTTTCAGCTGCATATATGCTCATTGAAAATAAACATTTTTTAATAGAATGTAATAGTGTAAACTGCTGCAAGATGCTTGCCAAAATGCCCAGCAAATTAATTCATTAGTCAATCAATCAATCAATCAATCAATCAATCAATCAACCTTTATTTTCACTCAGTAATACATTGAGGATGACCCTCATTCCCAATGCAGCCAATCATTTAGAGTTCAAAGGGATTGAAAAACAAAAAAAATAAGAAATTATAATGAAGGACAAACATTAAAATAGCAATCCACCAAAGTCAGAACATACTTGACTCTTAAAGGTAATGGCAAGTGACACACTGATTGTTTTATTTCACATTATACCCAAAACACACCCATAAATATTTAAGAGGCATACTTTTCCCGACGTTACGATAGCAAAGATATAATGACGCCCTGAAGCACGGTGCACAGTTAATGGCTTGCCGTCATGAGTCACTCACTTATATCTAAGAAGTCTTTTTACTTATTTGATTGAACACTGGAAGCACTGTTTTTTTTTTTTGTTTTGCACTAAATATAAGGTGCATCCCTTATTTCATATTTATTTAATACTGCATAAAAAAAATTATAAACTCTATATTTCATCAGAAAATGTCTTAAAGCACTGGGTCAACAGAGAGAAAGTGATCTGACTGCGCGAGCAGCGCAGACGATGTGCAATCTCACAGCAGATGTGAATAAATTACAGATATTCAGTAAGGTGTCTGATCACAGCTGTTCAGACGGGGGTATTTTGGTGTTATTGTTTTTGCCAGGTGGAACCGCATCCTAAATCTGACTGATGGAACAAAAAACATCTGAAGCGGCTTCAGGAATCTGAGCTTGGCTCCGCTAATATTCAGGCTGCAGGCGCTGCGGGGACGCGGCGGTTTCGGTGACGCCGCCTGGTCCAGATGGTCACAGAGGCGCCGGCTCTCAGCAGGGTTCTGGCCCGGTCTGCCAGCGGTGATACGTCTCAGGAGAAAGGATGCTGGTGAGCATTCTGTTTAACACCAGCCACCAATACTTCACTTCCTGTCAGACTGAGAGATTAAGCACAGGTGACACGGGCACCAGGTGTGAACATCTGGATACAAAACATCTCAGGCTGTGATGTGGTGAAAAGCCGGTGCACCGCCCCACCATTTCTCATCTTACACAAACATGGAGGAATTATGCAGGAATGGGATTGATGGGATTTCTAATAGAATTATGATTATGTATGAAAAAAATATATATATATAGTACGTGTTGGGAAATGTTGGTGTTTGGTGGAGAATGATGGTATTTAATGTAGAATGTTGATGTTTGTTGAAAAAATAATCACATTTCTTGTTGAGGTATATATTTTTAAAGACAGTTTTTAAGTTTGTTGAATATTATTGGTATTGCTTTTAGGAGAATGGTTATATTTATTGGATATTTGTGGTGTTTCACAGACAGTGTTGGTGTGTATTGCAGAATAATGGTGTTTATTGTAGAATGCTGCTGTTTATTCTAGAATGCTGTTTTTTTATTGCAGAATGCTTGTGTTTATTTCAGAATGCTGATGCTTATTGTAGAAGGCTGGTGTTTAGTGCAGAATACTGGTGTTTGTTTCAGAAGCTGGTGTTTGGTTTAGAATGCTGGTGTTTGTTTCTTAATGCTAGTGTTTGGTTCAGAATGATGGTGTTTATTGCAGTATGATGGTGTTTATTGCAGTATGATGGTGTTTATTGCAGTATGCTGGTGTTTATTACAAAATGCTGGTGATTATTGCAGAATGCTGGTGTGCTGGTGATTATTGCAGAATGCTGGTGTTTGTTGCAGAATGTTGGTGTTTGTTGCAGAATGCTGGTGTTTACTCCAAAATGTTGTTTTTTGTTTCCAGAATTATGGTGTTTATTGCGGAATACTGGTGTTTATTACAAAATGCTGGTGTTTATTGCAGAATGCTGGTGTTTATTGCAGAATGCTGTTTTTTTATTGCAGCATGCTGGTCTTTATTGCAGAATACTAGTGTTTATTACAAAATGCTGGTGTTTATTGCAGAATGCTGGTGTTTATTGCAGAATACTAGTGTTTATTACAAAATGCTGGTGTTTATTGCAGAATGCTGGTGTTTATTGCAGAATGCTGTTGTTTATTACAAAATGCCAGTGTTTATTGCAAAATGCTGGTGGTTATTGCAGAATGTTGGTGTTTGTTGCAGAACGCTAGTGTTTGGTTTAGAATGTTGGTGTTTATTGCAGAATACTGGTGTTTATTACAAAATGCTGCTGATTATTGCAGAATTTTGGTGTTTATTGTAGAATGCCAGTGTTTATTGCAGAATTTTGGTGTTTATTGCAAAATGCCGGTGTTTATTCCAGAATCCTGGTCTTTATTGCAGAATGCTGGTGTTAATTGCTTGATACTAGTGTTTAGTGCAGAATGCTGGTGTTTGTTGCAAAATTCTAGTATCTGTTCCAGAATTCTGGTATATGTTGTAGAATACTGGTGTTTACAGCTAAATGCTGGTGTTTATCCGTGAATGTTGGTTTTTGGTTTAGAATGTTGGTGTTTGTTTCAGAATGCTGGTATATGTTGTAGAATGCTGGTGTTAATTGCTTGATACTAGTGTTAATTCCAGAGCGCTGGTGTTTGTATGTTGTAGAATGTTGGTGTTTATTGCTTAATACTGGTGTTTATTCCAGATTGTTGGTGTTTGTTTCAGAAAGCTGATGTGTGTTCCAAAATGCTGGTATATGTTCCAAAATTCTAGTGTTTACTCCAGAATGTTTGGTGTTTGTTTCAGAATGCTGGTATATAATGTAGAATGCTGGTGTTGTATGCTAAATACTGGTGTTTTATTGCAGAATGTTGGTGTTTTATGTAGAAATGAAGTGTTTTTCTGCTGATTGCTAGTATTGTTGGAGAGTGTCGGGTCAGCGTGCACCTTTAGACCTGACCTTTAGAGTACGAAGATCCACAGAGTTACAATTCCACAATTAGCTCTTTAGCTCCTGAGGTGTCTGCAGGTTTTGCTACGAGTTGATTAGCTGTGGCAGCTTTCCCTCCTGACACACTAAAACAAGGTCTGTCCTCCTTTAGAAGATTTAGGCGAGCTTTTATTTGATCTGTGAGTCAGTCGCAGCTCAACCAACCATTTGTTTAACAGAGAGATGCACTGCTGTGTGTCAATGTGTCAGTTCTAAGCACACAAATCTGGCAACAGTTGATCCGGAATTCCTGCTGGTGTCAATCTTTCTGTGTGTAACAAAGCAACAGAGGCTGACTGAACTGCCTCTTTGAGGCGGCATCAGATGTTGAAGACTCTAAATCTACCTCAGCGAGGGCTGATAAGACAGAGGGAAAACCTCTTATCCGCTCCTGACCATGACCACCATGACCATGGATAACTGGAATTCAATGATTGAGTTTTTTGGGAAAAATACAGTACAATTGAAATGAGGCTGTAGTACCCTGTTGGAGCCTCTAGATGGTATGGTATTCAGGGTCTGCATGGCATCCTGCAGCACATTTGCTCACAGATGTTGCTGCAGCTGGGCCTGTAGATCCTGCTCTACACGCGTAGGTTACGGAAGCTGGCACCCCAACTGATACCATAGATTAAAATCAATTGGTGATAAATCTGGTGATCAAATGGGACAAGGAAATGTTGAAATCTGTCTGAGATGTTTCTGGAAACCCGTGCTGTGTGTGGATGAACATTGTCCTGCTAAAAATGCAGCATGGAAGACCTGCGAAAGAGGCAACACATAATGCCAAACTGTTAGTGTCCCTCATATCACTACTAAGGTTCACCGACTGTTGTATGTGATGCTCTCTGGATAGATCATCACACCAGCAGTTGGGGCAGTGTGTTGCTCCACAGCAAAGAGACTTCCAAACTTAAACTTGAACATCATCAGATCCCATCCCATCCAACAGAAGCTAAATTCATCACTAAAGACAACAGTATGATTCCAGTCCGGGTTTCTTATTCATCACAGCACTGCAAACAAAGGTGATGGTAGCTGGCTGATGGACAGTCTGAATGATGAGAAGCAGTACTTTGGAATAAATTACCATCCTGCTGTTCTCAGCACAATGAAGTTGAGATCATTTTTCCAAAAGTGCATTTTAGAAGCACGTCTAGCAGTCATTGATCTCTCACCAAGTGGTACACTGCCCAAAAGTAGCCTCTGAGATGCTTAAGTCGTCCCGACTATGAAGAAACACATAAGGAATCCCTTTACTACACTTTAGCACTACAGGAGCAGCATTAGCCGCTATCCATGCTAAGTGCTCTTTAGCCATTCAGAACAGAGTATATCAGACTATAGCCTGCACATTTACTGTGTTAAAACAAGCTACATGAGACGAACCGCTAGATAATATCGCCCTGGCTTACCAGAACACTCAGGGTTCCTCAGTGTAGCACTGCTGAGTGGCATTAGCCGCTAACCGCTAGTAGTTAGCGGCTAATGCTAATGTTCCACCCTTGGTGCTGGAGAAATTTGGAAATCTAAGCTTACTGTAAATAAACATAAGCACTTTACTCACCAAAGTGCTTTTGAGGAGAGAAATCTGTGTACATTAATATCTAGTGCTCATTTGGTTATATATATATATATATATTCCCAAATTTCTCCAGCACCAAGGGTGGAACATTAGCATTAATGCCAACCAGTAGTGCTACACTTAGGAACCCTGAGTGTTCTGGTAAGCCAGGGCGATATTATCTAGCGGTTCGTCTCATGTATCTTGTTTTAACACAGTAAATGCGAAGGCTATAGTCTGATATACTCTCTTCTGAATGGCAAAAGAGCTAGCACTTAGCGTGGATAGCGGCTAATGCTGCTCCGGTAGTGCTAAAGTGTAGTAAAGGGATTACTTAGCTTAGCTTTATTCAACTTAATTACCTTACTTACCCAGCAGCAAGACCTGCTGAATTAGAAAGGAAACATTGCGACACCCTTGTTCCTTACTAGTGTTGCTTAATGCGCCTTATAATCCAGTGTGCCTTATGTATGAAAATAGACAGAAAATAGATGTTCATTGATAGTGCACTTTATAATTCGGTGTATTTGATGGTGTGAAACATATGGTAATCTGCAGTGCACCAGTGACACTAGTGAAAGGGACACCGTGGACATTAAGACCATGGACATTAACACCAGTGACGGTTTGTGTTGGTGCTGCTGTAGAGCTGAAAGGATGGATAATGGGTGTAGAAACAGAGAGATGGTTCTAATGTTCTAAAATGTGAGTTGTGTGGGTAATGGATTTGAGTTTTGCGTTGAGTTTGAGTGTTGTTTTCTTGCTAGTAGGCCTCCATCTGATCCGCAGCTGAACTGGTGAGAGTGATTGGAGATGGGAGGGCAGATGGCATGCATACCGATTACCTCTGCGCTCGCTCCAACTTACCAAACCTGCGTCCTGCCCTCAACCGCCATATATCAATGCAGAGCAAAATGCCCTGTTGGACTAATTATCACAGAATAATTAAAGATATGACCCGCGTGGCAGGAGGGGGAGAGGGACGGGCGAGGGGAGGAGGGGTGGGGGGCCAAGGGGGGGGGGGGGGGGGGGAGCTGGTGGAGAGATGGAGAGCGGGAGCAGAGAGAGGGGTCTTGTCTGGAGGTGGTCTTGATGATGGAGTAAACAAGCGGACTGTGTGCAGCCTCCAGGAGATGATTATGTAGCAAAAGGTCAGAGCTTATTTACAGAGAGAAGGAGAAAGAGAGGGAGGGATGGAGAGAGAGAGAGAGAGAGAGAGAGAGCAGTTCTACTACTCGCTCTGGCTATTCAAATAAATCTGAGAGTATCCACTTGACCTCAGGACCTGCAATACTCAATGGAGAGCATTTTTCTGCCTCAGCAGCTCAACAATACAACATTCCTGATGGCTGCACTCTTAGAAATGAACATTCCAACATGTTCTAAAAACAAAATCTTAACATTATTCTCACGTCCTTAACAAGAAAAAAAATATAAACAATGGAAGCTGTTTATGTTTTTGATAATACGAACAATTAGTGTTAAATATATTATTTTATGTGTCTGTTGTACAAAGTCCTATATATATACATATATATGTGTGTATATATATATATATTACAGTTGCATAGAATTTGATATATACAGGATTCTAATGTATATATTATTTAATGAATGGAAGGACTGTATTATAAAGCATTACCGAATGTATTTATTTATTTATTTTTCTGGTCGTCTCATGTAGCGATTCCTGCAGTAATGACTATATATATATATATATGTATATATATATATATATATATATATATACATATATATATATATATATATATACATATATATATATATATATATATATATATATATATATACATATATATATATATATACATATACATATATATACATATACGTATACATATATATACATATACATATATATATATATATATATATATATATATATATATATATATATATATGTTTCTACTGTTCTTACTCTATAAGTACACAGTAATTACTCAGTAAGTACTCATGTAGCGTCTCATGTAGCGATTCCTCCAGTAATGACTATATATATAGTAATTTCTGGAGGAATCGCTACATGAAATGACCAGAAAAATAAATAAATAAATAAATACATTTGGTAATGCTTTATAATACAGCCCGTGTTTTAAAGGGGAAGTTCCCTTTTCTTGCAACTTGTAACTTCTCTGGATGAACCGGTACATTTAAAATACATACTGGGTCCCACAGGTACTTTAACTGTACATATAAATAAAATATGACCAGGAACAGGACTGTAACAACTAGGTAACTTTCTGATACTTACTTTACCCTGTACTTTTCCAACACTTGTGTAACTGACTGTTCTCTATAAAGCAGTATATATACAAAATACTTATGGGGTCCTACTCGTACTTAAATGTAGGTACAAATAAAGCACAGGAGAACCTGCAATTTCTTGTGGTGAAAAAACTTGTGGAGCAACTTTTGTATAAAATTAAATATATAATCATTTTGCTCTTTGTTCATGGCATTTATGAAAGCTTCATTCCAGTCACACTCCAGGGAATTATAGAATTATTATTCTAATAATTTTATGAGTTTGAAAAATAAGATGAGGATTTGATTTATGCTTTTAAAATGGTCAAGGGTGGAGCAGGAAGAAAACATATAGTTTGTAATGTCAAGACACATATACAATAGTAACATATACAATTATGTTTATATATCTTCAATAACACAAACAGGAATGCTGAGATTTTAAAGAAAGTTTGTAATTAATACACAGAAACCACACAGTTTTATATTAATGGTTAATAAAGCCACACCTCACCTGATTTCTACTGTTCTTACTCTATAAGTACACAGTAATTACTCAGTAATTACTCAGAAACAACAGGGAGCAGGCTGTATTATGTAGTGTACCGTGTTTTACTGTTCTTACTCTATAAGTACTCAGTACTTACCCTCTAAAACGCAGGCTGTATTATAAAGCCATGGTCTACATAGATAGCTGTTAATTTACCTATTGAACATTTCAGCATAACATACATCAAATCATCATTATATTTTTGATTGGGCAGCAATCCACCACTGCATTTGAGCTTCAAGAATCTGACAATATATTTTAGAACTGTGTGAATCTGGCAGTACATTTTATAAAAGATACGAAAGGTGTAAATAAATGTATCTCCACATGTGATGTTGCTGGTTCACAGCCCAGAGAACGGCAGCTCTTGATCAGCTGAACGCCGGCTTCTCTTTGTGACAGTCTCGGCCTCCCTGGGGAGCGGGTGGTTGGGCTAAAAGCTGTGTGTGGTCTCCTGGCATGAGGTGTGGGGGCAGGGCGGCAGGAGCCTCCTCCACAAGAGATAAACACACACACACACAAAAAACACACACAAAAAAAAACACACACTCATATATATATTTAGACATAATATGCAGAAACATTCACTTTTGGCAAAGCAAATTCTTTTAATAGTTTTTCTTTTTTAACATTTAAACTTGTGTATTAATTAAGTGTATTAGTAACACCAGTGACAGTAACATCAGTGACAGTAACTCTAGTGAAAGTAACATCAGTGACAATAACATCAGTGACAATAACATCAGTGACAGTAACATCAGTGTCAATAACATCAGTGACAGTAACATCAGTGACAATAACATCAGTGACAATAACATCAGTGACAGTAACATCAGTGACAGTAACATCAGTGACAATAACATCAGTGACAATAACATCAGTGACAGTAACATCAGTGACAATAACATCAGTGACAGTAACATCAGTGACAGTAACATCAGTGACAATAACATCAGTGACAATAACATCAGTGACAGTAACATCAGTGACAATAACATCAGTGACAATAACATCAGTGACAATAACATCAGTGACAATAACATCAGTGACAGTAACATCAGTGTCAATAACATCAGTGACAGTAACATCAGTGACAATAACATCAGTGACAATAACATCAGTGACAGTAACATCAGTGACAGTAACATCAGTGACAGTAACATCAGTGACAATAACATCAGTGACAGTAACATCAGTGACAATAACATCAGTGACAGTAACATCAGTGACAGTAACATCAGTGGCAATAACATCAGTGACAGTAACATCAGTGACAATAACTTCAGTGACACTAACACCAGTGACAGTAACATCAGTGACAGTAACATCAGTGACAATAACATCAGTGACAGTAACATCAGTGACAATAACTTCAGTGACAGTAACTCTAGTGAAAGTAACATCAGTGACAATAACATCAGTGACAATAACATCAGTGACAGTAACCTCAGTGACAGTAACATCAGTGACAGTAACATCAGTGACAATAACATCAGTGACAGTAACATCAGTGACAATAACTTCAGTGACAGTAACACCAGTGGCAGTAACATCAGTGACAATAACATCAGTGACAGTAACATCAGTGACAATAACTTCAGTGACAGTAACACCAGTGGCAGTAACATCAGTGACAGTAACATCAGTGACAATAACATCAGTGAGAGTAACATTAGTGACAATAACATCAGTGACAGTAACATCAGTGACAATAACATCAGTGACAGTAACATTAGTGACAGTAACATCAGTGACAGTAACTTCAGTGACAGTAACATCAGTGACAGTAACTTCAGTGACAGTAACACCAGTGACAGTAACTTCAGTGACAGTAACATCAGTGACAATAACATCAGTGACAATAACATCAGTGACAGTAACATCAGTGACAGTAACACCAGTGAGAGTAACATCAGTGACAATAACATCAGTGACAGTAACATCAGTGACAGTAACATCAGTGACAGTAACATTAGTGACAGTAACACCAGTGACAATAACATCAGTGACAGTAACATTAGTGACAGTAACATCAGTGACAATAACATCAGTGACAATAACATCAGTGACAGTAACATCAGTGACAGTAACACCAGTGACAGTAACATCAGTGACAATAACATCAGTGACAGTAACATCAGTGACAGTAACATCAGTGACAGTAACATTAGTGACAGTAACACCAGTGACAGTAACATCAGTGACAGTAACATCAGTGACAATAACATCAGTGACAGTAACCTCAGTGACAGTAACATCAGTGACAATAACCTCAGTGACAGTAACATTAGTGACAGTAACATCAGTGACAATAACTTCAGTGACAGTAACATCAGTGACAGTAACTTCAGTGACAGTAACACCAGTAACAGTAACTTCAGTGACAGTAACTTCAGTGACAGTAACACCAGTGACAGTAACATCAGTGACAATAACATCAGTGACAGTAACACAAGTGACAGTAACTTCAGTGACAGTAACATCAGTGACAGTAACTTCAGTGACAATAACATCAGTGACAGTAACATCAGTGACAATAACCTCAGTGACAGTAACTTCAGTGACAGTAACATCAGTGACAGTAACATCAGTGACAGTAACTTCAGTGACAATAACATCAGTGACAGTAACATCAGTGACAATAACATCAGTGACAGTAATATCTGTGACAGTAACTTCAGTGACAGTAACTTCAGTGACAATAACACCAGTGACAGTAACATCAGTGACAATAACATCAGTGACAGTAATATCTGTGACAGTAACCTCAGTGACAGTAACTTCAGTGACAATAACACCAGTGACAGTAACATCAGTGACAATAACATCAGTGACAATAACATCAGTGACAGTAACATCAGTGACAGTAACTTCAGTGACAGTAACATCAGTGACAGTAACTTCAGTGACAGTAACACCAGTGACAGTAATTTCAGTGACAGTAACTTCAGTGACAGTAACACCAGTGACAGTAATTTCAGTGACAGTAACTTCAGTGACAGTAACATTAGTGACAGTAACATCAGTGACAGTAACACAAGTGACAGTAACTTCAGTGACAGTAACATCAGTGACAGTAACACCAGTGACAGTAACATCAGTGACAATAACATCAGTGACAGTAACATTAGTGACAGTAACATCAGTGACAGTAACATCAGTGACAGTAACACCAGTGACAATAACATCAGTGACAGTAACATCAGTGACAGTAACATCAGTGACAGTAACATCAGTGACAATAACATCAGTGACAGTAACCTCAGTGACAGTAACATCAGTGACAATAACCTCAGTGACAGTAACATTAGTGACAGTAACATCAGTGACAATAACTTCAGTGACAGTAACATCAGTGACAGTAACTTCAGTGACAGTAACACCAGTGACAGTAACTTCAGTGACAGTAACACCAGTGACAGTAACATCAGTGACAATAACATCAGTGACAGTAACACCAGTGACAGTAACATCAGTGACAATAACATCAGTGACAGTAACATTAGTGACAGTAACATCAGTGACAGTAACACAAGTGACAGTAACTTCAGTGACAGTAACATCAGTGACAGTAACATCAGTGACAATAACATCAGTGACAGTAACATCAGTGACAGTAACATCAGTGACAATAACCTCAGTGACAGTAACTTCAGTGACAGTAACATCAGTGACAGTAACATCAGTGACAGTAACACCAGTGACAGTAACATCAGTGACAGTAACTTCAGTGACAGTAACATCAGTGACAGTAACACCAGTGACAGTAACATCAGTGACAGTAACATCAGTGACAGTAACTTCAGTGACAATAACATCAGTGACAGTAACATCAGTGACAATAACATCAGTGACAGTAATATCTGTGACAGTAACTTCAGTGACAGTAACTTCAGTGACAATAACACCAGTGACAGTAACATCAGTGACAATAACATCAGTGACAATAACATCAGTGACAGTAACATCAGTGACAGTAACTTCATTGACAGTAACATCAGTGACAGTAACTTCAGTGACAGTAACACCAGTGACAGTAATTTCAGTGACAGTAACTTCAGTGACAGTAACATTAGTGACAGTAACTTCAGTGACAGTAACATCAGTGACAGTAACACCAGTGACAGTAACATCAGTGACAATAACATCAGTGACAGTAACATTAGTGACAGTAACATCAGTGACAGTAACATCAGTGACAGTAACACCAGTGACAATAACATCAGTGACAGTAACATCAGTGACAGTAACTTCAGTGACAATAACACCAGTGACAGTAACATCAGTGACAATAACATCAGTGACAATAACATCAGTGACAGTAACATCAGTGACAGTAACTTCAGTGACAGTAACATCAGTGACAGTAACTTCAGTGACAGTAACATCAGTGACAATAACATCAGTGACAATAACATCAGTGACAATAACATCAGTGACAATAACATCAGTGACAGTAACTTCAGTGACAGTAACTTCAGTGACAATTACATCAGTGACAGTAACATCAGTGACAGTAACATCAGTGACAATAACATCAGTGACAGTAATATCTGTGACAGTAACTTCAGTGACAGTAACTTCAGTGACAATAACACCAGTGACAGTAACATCAGTGACAGTAACATCAGTGACAATAACATCAGTGACAGTAACTTCAGTGACAGTAACACCAGTGACAGTAACATCAGTGACAATAACATCAGTGACAATAACATCAGTGACAGTAACTTCAGTGACAGTAACATCAGTGACAGTAACATCAGTGACAGTAACATCAGTGACAATAACATCAGTGACAATAACATCAGTGACAGTAACATCAGTGACAGTAACTTCAGTGACAATAACATCAGTGACAGTAACATCAGTGACAATAACATCAGAGACAGTAACCTCAGTGACAGTAACATCAGTGACAGTAACATCAGTGACAATAACATCAGAGACAGTAACATCAGTGACAGTAACATCAGTGACAATAACTTCAGTGACAGTAACCTCAGTGACAGTAACATCAGTGACAATAACCTCAGTGACAGTAACATCAGTGACAATAACACCAGTGACAATAACATCAGTGACAGTAACATCAGTGACAATAACCTCAGTGACAGTAACATCAGTGACAGTAACATCAGTGACAATAACATCAGTGACAATAACATCAGTGACAGTAACATCAGTGACAATAACACCATTTTCAGATGAACATTTTCACGTCAAATATTTCAGTTTGCTGAATAGTTGTTTTTTGCGGTTTCCAAATATTCCCCATATGGTAACTCCATATATATTGTGGAATCTTGAGAAAACAAAAGCATCACATCACAGTTCTTAGAGCTTTTGAACAGAGGCATGGACTTTTTTCAAACAATTGGGGGCGATCAGGGGTTGGACTGTTTTTTAATGTATTACATTGAAATTTTAAAAAGCAATGTTCACCCCAAAATGCTAAAACAGCACTTTTTGTGTGTTTGGCTGAATAAGAGAAAATAAATAATTCTACCTCTTCACAAACTCTGTCTGTTTTCCCGCTGAAAGGTACGAGCTGTACAGGGCTAGAATAATAACAATAGAAAAGCTAACTTAGCCTTAGCATCTGTTGGTGTCTCTGTTTAATGGCTTTAGTTGCACTTCTGAGCTCATTTAATTTAAGTAATATATTTCCGTTTGCTGAATATTGTTAATTGCCAAACATTTGCGGTTGCCAGATATTTGGTAAATCCCTAGATGTTGTAGAATCTTGCCAAAACAAAACCATTGCATCACAGTTTTTAGAGCTTTTGAACACTGGCATGGACTTTCCAAATTCAGTGGTTGGACTGTTTTTTTTTTTTTATGTATCACCTTGAAATTTTAAAAAGCGCATCATGTCCTCAACCTCTTGACAAAATGATCTGTTTTGGCATGGAGAGCCTGATCTCAGCTAGAGCACCAGACTCCTGCCTCTACTGCCTCTCCCAAAAAAAACAGATTAGGCTGTCTGAGAGCGTCATTATGATGAGACTGAAGCTACCTGGCTGCTGTCGATACTCGTGCATGATGGGAATACGGCATGAAAACAGCCTCAGTGTTGAATACATTTCAGCTCCGGTCTGAAAACAAGTTTCAGCAGTGTTCCTGATCTGATCTGCGTGGAAACACCAGGAACAGCGTTCAGAAATGGAGCAGTCTGTGACATCTCACACTCGTGTGTGGAAACACTGACAGATTATGCAGATACGCCGTCATGAGGTTGATATTACACCATTGCGGAAGAGCTTAAACCACAGTTAATAAGTGTTAGAAAGCTCTCTGCATCTACAGGCATTAGCATTACGCTAACAGCGGTGGTGAATTCAGACCGTAGCGAACGCCACAAACGAACTCGCAGAGTGTGACAAATTTCAAGTTTCAGACAGGCAGATCAACGTGATTCGTGCATATTTAAACAGCTGCTTTTATTGAAGAACTCATATCACTGCTGGATGAACAAACATGACTTTTCTTTGTCAACATTCTGATACATGAATACAAAACAGAACAAAACAAACATCATCTGATTACCATCAGCTTTCAATCAAATCACAAACTGAACTGTATGTAGCATTTACTCCATATATCCTGCTGGTTTTACTTAAAAAAATGTACATTTTACATTTTGATTATTTACAAATTTTGTGTACATGAATGTTCAGTGATGTTTTTAACCCCCAAAAAAGGAAATTTTCACAATAATCAATTAATATTTCTTCTAGACAGAATCTAATTCATGTGTTCAAACTTCTGCGCAAAATATATAATCTGACATTGCCACGCCCACAACTAATTTTACTGGCTACTGACTGGTTTTGAGCTTGAGAGTGGTCTCCCAGAACCTGGTTATGAATTTGTGTGTCCTTGACTGCAGAAATTCCATTGGAAAAAAAAAATAGACTAAATATATGTAAATTGAGATGTACATGCTTATATTAAGCAAAATTGTTTTTTCAAAAAAAAAAAATCTGCACTAATTTTATAAGTTAAAAGTTTCATATGTTTCACTTTTTGTGCTTATTTTGAGTAAAATGACTTAAATAAGGTGAAAATTCAAAGTAAAACTGACTAAAATCAACCAAAATATGACTTCTTTTTACTGTTTATCCCAGACTATTATTGTTACGCATTGTACTGTTAAAATGTGGGGCAGCCATCTTGGATTCCTTTTTTGGAGTAAAAAATCTGACATATAAATTGTTTCAATTAAAAAAACGAATTTTAAAAACTCTTTAGAACTTTATTAGAATTGTTTACATCAATGTTTAATGGAAAGCAGCATTATAGTGGTGATGGAGTACAGACCTGGACTAGGCTTAATCGTTTTCAATGTCCAGAAAACTGGCCTACAGTTTATTAATAGGAACAGTGATAAAGACCTGTAACATTAAATTTGTGGGCCAATGAAGTGTTAGGAGTCCTGTGCCCAATGACTTTTATTGGTGTAGCACAGCCTAGTCACCCAAACTGGGAATTGAACCCCAGTCTTACATATGATGTGATCGCTCACTATCAGGTAGTGGTGTTATCCACGGTGCCACACCATTGGTTTTAATAGATATTCAGTTAAAAGTTAGTTGAGTAAAAGCATCTGTGAGATATCTATAATAGACAATGATGGCAGAAAATCTTGTAAGAGTATTGATATTAGAATTAGTTTAGAATTAATCTGGGTACTGCAGTTATTGTGCTTGAATGCAATTTGAGCAATCGATTCTACCCAATCAGCTGCTCCCTTTTGATACATCCAGCCACATTTTCATTGTTTTACTGATCTGTGTTGTGCTTACAAGCATTTTTGCATAGGCTGGTCATTTTATCAGGATGAAAATCTGGAGAAAAAAAAAAAGAAATAGCAGCAAAAATGACTGATTTAGATTTTTTTTTAACTTTTAAACACTTTTAATGAAGGGTTTTCAGTCTGTGGCTAAAATATAAACTGTACAGAAGTGCAATGGTGGCAAATCCAGGTCTAGAAAGAAAAAAAAAAAACATTTCCAATGTTATAGTTTAAATACTAACATTTAACATTTCTTTGTGAGCCACAGTGTCAAAGTGTGTATTGGGACTACATCATAAAAGGCTGATATTACCACCCACAGTGGACAGAGCAGTACAGTTCATTGGGTGGTAATGATGGTGACTGGTGGTGTCTGGCTAGAATTGTCCATATGAACCAACACTACAAGAACCTCTGTTAGAAATCACTCTACACAGTTAATGTAAGAGACCCCGCCCACATATCCCACAGGTCAGTGCAGCATTTTATCCTTTAGCTTCCAAAGGATATGGCAAAAGTAATGGGACACAATATTAGTTTAGCATGTCAGTGTTTGCAGAAGCCATAAATTGGCTCGTCACTTTCTCGTATTAAGGTCAAACAGACGTTATAAATAAAACTTTATTCTTTTTCAACTTCCGAAATGTATTGTCCTTAAACTTAAGCATCCGACTTTATAGTGGAGAAGCTTGTCAAGGCCGTTTTTGAAGCGACTTAATGAAGGAAATCACTGGTGTTTTGCAGGACCCCTGTGTATATCCTTCATCATCAACCGAAACAGTCCCCTAGAGGTGAAATATAATTAATGTAGTGAAAAAAAAGGGCCTTTTTCACTATTTCCTGAAGAGCGCTCGGGATTCGCTGCTTCATGCTCTGACTATAAATGTGGTGAAACCAAAAACGAAGAAATAATAAAAAAAAAAACTGCATCTTCTGCATCTGATTGTGTTTAACTAGACCCTGCTCCTCAGTTAATGTACTACAGTTTGACGATAAATATGATGACATTTAAATGGGATGAGTCTGCAGAAAGTGATGGTCATTATCATGTGGCACAGGCCTCATTGGTTTTCACCAACACAAGTCAGACATTTGGAGCGCATCATTAAAACGTAATTAGTGTTTTTAGAGAGCACATCATTTTGTGTAAGGGTCTTTATCTGGAGGGGAAAGACATTCAAGACATTTTAACTGTACAGCAGAGAGTGTCACATTAAAAAAAAAAAAAAACAGCATTGATTTTACTGTATTGCAGGGTTTATATAGATATACAGCACCAGTACCAATGTTTCTTACATTGTAAATGAATACTGAAGTCATCCAGACTATGAAGGAACACATAAATCAGCATAAAGTAACTTAAAAGTGTTAAACAAACCAAAATACTAATTTAAGTGCTCTTATCTGGGGTGTTGTTAACTTGCGGTTCCCTTTTCTGGAGCATTCCTGATGAGAGCCAGTTTCATCATAGCATTTTGATGGTCTTAGTTACGTTACTTAGTTAAGTAGAACATTACTCAAATAGATCTATTCACTGTATAACTATAACTCTACCTCTTCACAACTTTACAACTGATGCTCTCAAACATATTAAGAGACAAGAAATTGAAGTAATTAACTCTTGATAAGTTCAGCACAGCTGTTAACTGAAAGCTGAACATCCCAGGGGACTCTACCTCATAAAGCTGACTGAAAAAAATCTAGCCAAGATGTGCAAAGCTAACATCATCTAAGCAAGAGGTGCTACTTTGAACAATCTAAAATAATATAAAACATATATTGTTTAGTGTTTAAACACTTTTTTGTTTACTAAATAATTCCATATATTTTTCTTAATAGTTTGAATTACTTTTGGGAAGTATTGGGACACCTTCTAATTTGTTGTTCATTCCATAGCCTAGGGTAATAAAGAGATTTTGAAGCAGTGAGTTGTGCAGTTGTTGTGAGGATTTGATTGTAATCAGCCATAGAACATACAGTAGAACACCAGAGGAACACAGTTCCACTGCTCCCCAGCTCAATGGAGGGGCCAATAGGTTCTGGAGTCTAGAGAGTCCTATTGTATTGCCAATACTCCTCTAGAGAGACTACACAAGATGTGCCTGTGCATTTGTACATCTATGTGAGCAATGGCTGCAACTTAAAGTCGCCGAATTCAGCATTCATCAGAAGAACAAGTCTTCCTTTTCTTCTGAAATCAAAGATATTAAAAATAATTTATCCACATCGCTTTGAGTGTTTGATTGAATTCAGTAATGAGAGCTAAGATGAGTGATGTAGGACGATCAGCACTTTACACTACCTTATCTTATCCAACTCCCCAACGCATCCAATGCCAGAAGTATTAAATGCAACATGGTTCTCAGATTTTGGACCATTTCTGTTAGGATTGGTGTAAGGGAGGCGGGATTTTGGATGATGATCACCCAAACCTATCTGCAACTTCCCAACTCATCTTATCCAAAAGTATTGGATGGAGCGCCATCATTCCAGAGAGCATGGTTCTTCCACTGCTTCACAGCTCAATGGTGGGCGCTTTATAATCCTCTTCATAGCCCACCATGCTTGGAATTAGGACTACCTAGACTCCAGGGTGGCCTGTTGTGTTGTAACTCAAAGCTGGAGCTGAATGCATTAGAATTCATTAGAAGATTAATCAACAAAAACATTTTGACATGTAGTGCCCAATTTTTTTGTATCTTTGCTATCGTAAGGGTGGGCAAAGTACACCTTGCACGGCTTGAAAAAAGGCAAATGGCAAGTACTAATTTGCTTAATTAAAGAGCCAATAAACTCTAAACCATATTTTTTCTGTTAATAGCTGAAACGTGTTCCTTTTCATTTTTTAAAAATATTTCCAAACCTTTAAAAAAACGCTTTAATTGTGGTTAATTTCCGCCTCTGCAGCTCCATCACAGGTTCAAAACTGTGCTAAAGGCATGGATGATGTGTCCATGTTCTTTGGTATGCAGACACATCACAATATGCAGATCAATCAGTCAATCAATAATAACGCCCCCCCACCCACACCCCCTGCTGACATCCAACTATCTTTCCAGAGTCTCACCACTATCTATCAGAGGCTCAGCCAATCAGCTCTCCCTCCTGCCCTGCCTCTAAACCCATACATCATCCTGTGCCCCTCTCAAACTACCCCTCCCATTTTTAGACTTTAATAAATTTGAGCTGAGGGTGGAGTCAGAAAAAATCAGGGTGTTTAGTGCCTCTTTAATCATGAGTGTGTTTTTTGGGAGTAATTTAAAATGAACCAATCAGCGTTTCACTTCCCATTCTTTGACTTTGGCGCACTGGGATTGCCATTTTTAATGGGGCAACACAGGAAACTGACCTGCACGTTCATGCTGTGTGCTGTGAAAGTGTGTAAGCAGGTCAATTACTGGAACAGCAATGTTATTGTATTTAGTATTCTGTTTATTGTTGATGTAAAAGTTGGGTTCACAAGCTGTGGTGTGTACTTGTGTGTGTGTGTGTGTGTGTGTGTGTGTGTGTGTGTGTCTGTAATTAGCGAGGTGTAAGATGGCAAAACAGCAATGAATGTCTGTCTGACTGTTGTCAGGGTTTAAATCAATCAGGGTGCATCTGTGTTTTACGCTGCCAAGATAGCAATACACCAGAATTTTATCTGAACACACCTAATTTTAAGACCACCACGTGTTATATTACAGGGATTGGACAATGAAACTGAAACACCTGGTTTTAGAGCACAATAATTTATTGTGGTGACGGACAGTTCTGGTGGAAACAGGAGAGTTGAGGTGCACATTAAATTCTGCCGTGATTCGGGCAGCCGTGGTTTTATGCTGTTTTAGATACACTCCGGGTTAGCACCCGAACGTCCCTTTCAGACAGTTTCCTGTTACAGCATCCACAGTTAATCCTGTTGGATGTGGTTGGTCCTTCTTGGTGGTATGCTGACATTACCCTGGATACCGTGGCTCTTGATACATCACAAAGACTTGCTGTCTTGGTCACAGATGTGCCAGCAAGACGTGCACCAACAATTTGTCCTCTTTTGAACTCTGGTATGTCACCCATAATGTTGTGTGCATTGCAGTATTTAGAGCAGAACTGTGTTCTTACCCTGCTAATTGAACCTTCACACTCTGCTCTTACTGGTGCAATGTGCAATTAATGAAGATTGGCCACCAGGCTGCTCCAATTTAGCCATGAAACCTCCCACACTAAAATGGCAAGCGTTTCAGTTTCATTGTCCAACCCTTGTATATACTATATATTAATAAATAACGTTGCTATTTAAATGACGTGATATGTGCAATGCGTGAAAATAGCAGAGTGTTGGCAGTGTATAAGATAGCAATAAGCATTGCAACATGCCTTGCGCAGGGTGTAAAATAGAACCCATATTGGCTACACATTTTTTCATATGGCGGCCTTTATCGAACATAGCATTTTATCACTATTCTGTCGTTCTCTCTTTCTACTCTGAGGCCTGGTATGAGTTTGATGGACGTGTTGCCTCTTGTTGCTGTCAGCTGCAGGCCTAATGCCTGCTCAGAATCAATGTGTGTGAGGAACTCCACGCAGTCCAGCATCCTGCAGCTTTTAAGGACTAAGAATAAAAAGCAGTAAATGCATTCCCATCAGAGAGGCAAGCAGGCGTGTGTACACTGAAACGCTCCCTGAAGAGAGTAAAGAATAAACAGCCGGCCCCACCGCACACGCCTCCCCCGGCAAGCCAAGCAAGCAAATTGTGTGAAATGCAGAGTACGAGTGGCTGAATAGCGCTACACAAAACACGGCTTTGGCAGGATGGATGAGAGCGAGAGGGAAAGATGGTGGGAGAAATAAAAATGCACAGCAAATATGGTATAAGGGATAGTATAAAGTCAGAACATTTCCACCTTATTCTGTGTAACAACAAGGAGGCGGCCATGTCCGCTGATATATATTACAGTACAACCCAATGATAAAAAACTTCATTGAAAAATGAGTGGTATAATGTACTGAAAGTCTGTTGGTTATCTCTACTTTACTGTACGACTTTTTACTTCTACTTCTTACATTTTCACACAATTATCCAAACTTTCGACTCCTTACATTTTTAAAAATAGCCTCGTTACTTCTATTTCATTTCAGCTCGTTTTCATTCCGGCTTCTAATCGTTTAATAAAAAACCCTATCCAGATAAATCTCTCCATCCAGATAGAGTCAATCTATCTGATTGTGATTGGATGTAGAGAAGTATATACATATACCATTCCGACTCCCTATTGGTTTATACTGTGATTCATCACACCTGCACTTGTCCTGCCCCCCCCCCCACACACACACACTCCAGCAAGAACATAGCAGACGTATGTAGCCTAGTATGAAGATGATCCGTGCAGAGACTCAAAAGAACTCCAGACAAACTCCAGTCCAACTAAACTTTAACTTTAATATATTTACATTCTACTAAAATACATTCATTTACAATGCGCATATATGCAGCTGAAACAAGGAAACAGCCTAGTGCATCCCAAATGTATCAACATTAACATTTTAATATACTATAACATTATAGTGATTGTGGCTTTTAGTAAAATGTGTTTTGGGGAGGGGGGGAGGGGTAGTGCACTATAGAACTCTTTGGCACAGACCTAGCTTTTGTCCTTAATGGTTTTATTTTTTCCCCTTACATTACTTTTACTTTTATACTTTAAGTAGGTTTGAAACCAGTACCTTTACACGTTTTCTTAAAGAGTAAAATGCTCAAAATGAGTTGAATCTTTTACAGAATTATTTTAAAACCTAGTATCAATACTTCTATCTGCAGAGTATTGAATGCGAAGACTTTTCACACCTTGAATAATACAACAACACAGTATAACACAACACAACACATATAACTTGGCAACACCTTCCACACAAGTTCCACACAAACACTGCATCTGTGTTTAAAGGAGGTAAATTTAAAATATCCACCCAAAGGTCCACCATTCTGTGGAGGGAAACCAACACCAGAACATCCTGTGAACACAGAGAATGGCTCAGTTCGGAATCATCTAGTAGTTTAGCACTTAAGCTAGTTTAATTGAGGTTCCTGCTACAGACTGGTAAGATCAGATGTACTTTATGTAAAATGTTGTACATAAGCTGACTATTTGGGTTAGCACAGGAAGCTAGTTAGCATCTTCTCCAACAGCCAAACAGGACTTGACACATATGTTTCACCTGAGCTTTGTATTTAAGTTATATAACGTTAGCTAGCTAGTTAGCTAGTTATGTATAGCTAGTTTAGCTGGTCTTTTTGTTTTGTGTGAATGCTAGTTAGCCAGGCTCTACAGTAAACAGCTGTAAACAAAGTAAGAATATTTGGGTTAGCACATGAAGCTAGTTAGCATCTTCTCTGACAGCCTTAGAGCACTTGACACACATTTTACCTGAACTTTGTATTCAAGTTTACCCACACAGAATGTTTAGAAAATTTAGATATTTGGGCATCCACAGATGCAGCTCCTCTATTTTTTTTTTAAAAGGTGGATATACGTAAACTAGCTTGTTAGCTAGTTATGTATAGCTAGTTTAGCTGGTCTTTTTGTTTTGTTGTGTGAAAGCTGGTTATCTATGCTCTACTGTAAATAGCTGTAAATAAGGCTGGAATATTTAGGTTAGCACAGGAAGCTAGTTAGCATCTTCTCCCACAGCCTTACAGCAACTGACACATTCTTACTCTATGTTCCGGCCAAATAATTGTAAGTTTAGACATACTGTGTAGACATTCTGGTGTTTTGGTTTTAAATTTAGCTCCTTCAAACACAGATACAGCTCCCCTTTTAAAAAAATAGTGGATATATGTTAGCTAGCTATTTAGCTACCTAGTTATGAATAGCTAGTTTAACTAGTCTTCTTGTTTTGTTGTGTAAAAGCTATTTAGCAATGCTTTACAACACAATACAAAAAGATTGCAGTGTCGTGGAGCTCCATATAACTTGCCACCACCTTCCACAGAAGGAGAGCTGCGTTTGTGGTTGAAGGAGCTAAATTTAAAATATCCACCCAGCCCCAGTTAGCAGCAGTACTAGCCGTGGTTAGCAGGGCCTAGCCAGGGTGCTATTAGCTAGCGGTTCGTTCCACGCAGCTTGTTTTAACACAGTAAACAAGGCAACAGTCTGATATACTCGAAAGAGCTAGCACTAACTAGCAGTTAGCAGCTAATGCTAATACTGCCCAAACATCTAACAGGTAAAATTCATACGTAAAAACGCAATGGATTATAATGCGCACTGTCAATTTTTGGAAAAGAAATTAAGGATTTTAAGTTTGCCTTATAGTTGCCTTTTTTTTTACTTCTTCAACCACAGATGCAGCTCCCCCATTTTTTTGGAGAAAAATGCTGAATAAACTTTAGCTTGTTATGTAGTATGGAGTGAATTTTGTGCCAAAAAGTTTTACACAAAAAAATAAAATCCACAATCAAAATGTTAAGAGTCAAAAGGAAAAATTGTATGTAGCAAATTCAAAAGAGAAAAAATAAATAGCAAATATATTTTTAAATATACTTGGTTACTTTGTTATCCGTTGCAGTTATTAAAAAAAAGATATTTCAGTTTGGTACCTCACTAGTTCACTAGTTCACTGACAAATAACTGCAAAGAATAATGAAGTAACCATGTATATTTAAAAAATATATTTTTGCTATATATTTTTTCTATTTTACATTTGTAACATATAGTTTTTGCCTCTGATTCTTAACATTTTGATTGCAGATTTTTTTTTGTGTGTGTGTGTAAAACTTTTGGCACAAAATTGACTCCATAATGTAGCACTTGTTGTGTGTAAAAAGCTAGTTAGCTAATAGCTAATGTAAATCAAGTTAGCATAGGAAGCTAGCTTAGCTACTTTATGATCAGTGTCCACAGCAACAGTAACCTATCTACTTCAGACTGCATTTAATTTAAATAATAAAAGAAACAAACTCTTAAACCATTTGATACAAACTGACCTGAAATTCAAACACCTTATAAGTCTGAAAAAGACGGCGGCGGCGGCGGCCGGGCCATTCGTCCAGCGGTCAGCAGAGGCCAGCTCCCCGAAGGCACAGGCGAAAATGACTCTCCTCAACTACGCGTATTCTTAAGCAATAACAACGTGATCCGTATTATCCACCCAAGAATACCCGTCACCGAAGAGAGCCTCAGACAGAGAGACAGACAGCCAGAGAGAGAGAGAGACAGGGAGCCAGCGACTCCCAGACATCCAACCGCACACCGGCCAAACCACAGCCTGTCTCTCTAGGGACAGCGACTGAAGATGGCCTTTTCTCACAAGGCCAGACACACCCCGCCTGAGGAGCATCTGTAGACAGAAACGGACACACGGGTTTGGATTACAGAGCAGCATCAGCGGAAAGGAAACTACACTCTAAAAAATAAAGGAACAGAACATTTTCCTACAGCAGAACGTTTATATTATGGCCATTTTTACAGAACGTTTATAGAATCAGGAGAAAACTACACTCTATAAAATAAAGAAATAGATTTTTTTTTTCTACAATAGAACTTATACATTATGGCTTTTGATAGACCATATATGGAATAAGAAGCAGATTACACTATAAAATAAAGAAACAGAGAATCTTTCTAAAATAGAACTTTTACATCAAGGCACTTTATAGAATGTTTTCTGCAGCAGAATGTTTATATTATCGTTCTTTATAGAATGTTTATGGAATTGAAAGCAAACTACACTCTGTAAAATAAAGGAATAGAGAATTTTTCTAAAGAACAGCTTTTACATTAATACTCTTTATAAAACGTTTATGAAATTGGAAGCAAACTACGTTTTATAAAATAAAGGAATAGAACATTTTTCTATAGTAGAACATTTATATTATGGCTCTTTATAGAACCTTTATGGAATCGGAAGAAAACTAAACTCTATAAAATAAAGGAATAGAACATTTTTCTATAGTAGAAATTTTATATTATGGCTCTTTAAAAAATGCTTATTGAATCTGGAGCAAACTTCACTCTAATCTATAAAATATAGGAATAGATCATTTTTCTACAGTAAAACTTTTATATTATGGTTCCTTATAGAATGTTTATGGTGTTGGAAGCAAACTACATTCTATAAAATAAAGCAATAGAACATTTTTCTACAGCAGAACTTTTATATTATGGCCCTCTTTATAGAACGTTTATGGAATCAGGAGCAAACTACACTCTATAAAATTAAGAAATAGAAGCATTTTCTACAGAATAACTTTTACAACAATGCTCTTTATACAATGTTTATTGAATCGGGAGCTAATTACACTTTAAATACACTCTATAAAATAAAGACATTTTTCTATAGTAAGACTTTTATATATTTTTTTTAGTACGATTTGGAATTGGAATCATCCTATACTCTATAAAATAAAGAAACAGAATATTTTTCTACAGTAGAACGTTTATATTAATGCTCTTTATTAAACATTTATGAAAACTGGAGCAGACTACACTTTATAAAGTTAATAGATTTTTTTTCTACAATAGAACTTTTATATTATGACTCTTTATAGAACTCTTTATATGGAAACTGGAGCAAACTACACTCTATAAAATAAAGGAATAGAAAATGTTTCTACAGTAGAACTTTAATATTATGGCTCTTTTTCGAACGTTTATGTAATCAGGAGCAAACTACACTATAGATGAAATAATAGAGAATTTGTATACAGTAGAACTCTTATATTAATGCTCTTTATAAAACGTTTATAGAATCAGAAGCAAACTACCTTCTAATAAATAAAGGAATAGAACATTTTTCTACAGTAGAATTTTTATATTTTGACTCTTTTTAAGAATCAAGACTCTATAAAATAAAGAAATGAAGGTTTTTCTACAATAAAACTTTTACAATAATTATCTTTATAGAAGGTTTATGGAATCGAAAGCAAATTGCACTCTAACAAATAAACAGATTTTATTTTTCTAGAGTAGATTTTTTACATTATGGCTTTTTATAAAATGTTAATGGAAACAGGTGCAAACTAAACTCTATAAGATAAATTATTTCTTAGTGATTATAGAATCTTTATGGAAGAGGGAGACTTTAGATTATGGTGCCAAATATGATGAGATCTTTATAAAAAGGAACATTTCTATCATGACTCTGCAGGTGATTGTTAAGATTTAAGTTCTAAAGTTCTAAAGAAGAACTTCATTATTATATTAATGGCTCTTTATAAAATGTTTATGGAATTGGAAGCAAGCTACACTCTATAAAATAAAGCAATAGATCATTTTTCTACAGTAGAACTTTTATATTATGTTTTTTTTTTAGAATGTTTTGACATTGGGAGCAAACTACACTTTAATAAATAAAGGAATAGAGAATTTTTTTCTAAAGAAGAACTTTAACATTATGACCCTTCATAGAATGTTTATAGAATCAGGAGTAAACTACACTATAAAACAAAGGAATAGATATTTTTTTTTCTACAGTAAAACTTTTACATTATGTCCCTTTATAGAATTTTTATGGAATCGGGAGCAAACTGCACTCTATAAGATAAATTATTTCTTAGTGATTATAGAATCTTTATGGAAGAGGGAGACTTTAGATTATGGTGCCAAATATGATGAGATCTTTATAAAAAGGAACATTTCTAGCATGACTCTGCAGGTGATTGTTATATAATCTTACAAAATCCTACAATATGTTTATTTCTAGAGATTATATCTAGAATAGAATTACATTATGGCTATTTGCAGAATCTTTATAGAAAGGAAAATCTGTGGTGTTTCTATTAAATCTCTGCACAAATTATACAAAATTATTCTTTATAGGATCTTCATACACAATGAGAGTCTTTAGACTGTGGTGCTTCTATTAAATCTCTATAAAGTAGAACACAGCTTTGTGATAGAACTATATAGATATAGATATACAATATATAGATATACAATAGGATTATTTCTAGAGAATTCTTGCATGGAACTTTTTCAATGTGACTTTTTTATAGAATGAAGTGATTATCTCTTATCTAAGTAGAACAGGAGAATCTTCAGATTATGGGCTTTCTGTAAAAAATAAACTTTCATCATAATATAGAACATACAGGTGCATCTCAAATAATTAGAATATCATTGAAAAGTTACTTGTGAAACTCTTTTACTGTTGATGATTATGACTGCAAACCCAAAAATCAGTGTCAGAAAAAAAAATCTGAAAATTTGAATATTATATAAGACCAATTGGTACTTTTGGCAGTGTGCCAAGTCCTGCTGGAAAATTAAATCTTCATAAAAGTTGGGTTATAATATTTTTATAGCTCACAGACAATAAAAAAAAAAAATAATAATTTAATAATATTATATAAGACCAACTGGTACTTTTGGCAGTGTGAGCAGTGTGCCAAGTCCTGCTGGAAAATGAAATCCGCATCTCCATAAAAGTTATCAGCAGAGGGAAGCATGAAGTGCTGGAACAAACCAATCACTGATCATCAGTAAATTTTACATTTCATTTGTAAATCAAGGGAGCAGAGTCTGGGGGAAGAGTGGAGAGACACACAGTCCAAACTGCTCGAGGTCTAGTGTGAAGTTTCCACCAATCAGTGATGGTTTGGAGAGACATGTCATCTGCTGGTGTTGATCCACTGTGTTTTATTATCAAGTCTAAAGTCAGTGCAGTTTTGTTTTCCCACAAAATCTTACAGCACTTCATGCTTCCCTCTGCTACTGACAACTTTTATGGAGATGCAGATTTCATTTTCCAGCAGGACTTGGCACACTGCCCACACTGCCAAAAGTACCAATTGGTCTTAAATAATATTATTATATTATTTTGGGTTTGCATTGTCTGTGAGCCATAATCATCAACATTAAAAGAAATAGATAATAATAAAAATAATAAAAATTAATAATAAATAGATAAATCTGTGTGTAATACATCTATATAATGTTCTTATATAGATGTTCTTTCTACAGTACATTGGCTTTTTGTAGAATATTTTTGAAATGGAGAGCAAGCTACACTAAAAAAAATGTGTGTATTAAAATTATTTGTCAGTGATTCTTTAAGTTGAAAGATGAAAAAAAAGTATATAGAGCATTTATAGAACACAAGAGTCTTTAGATTATGACAATTCTATCAAACCCTTCATAAAATATAACATTTACATCATGGTTCTTCATGTCATTGTAAATTTTGTAAAATATGCTTAATCTAGAGAATTTCTAGAATAGAACTTTTACATTATATATATTTTTTTGGATAGAATCTTTATAGAAGGGTTTATTTTTAGAGCATCAGCTTTGAAGAGCAAACAAAACAAAAAAAAAGAGAACTGATTCAGGTTATAAAACTTTAATATTGTTACTCTCCATAGAAACTTTAAGAGAGTTTCTTATCTTCATAAAGTAGAACCTTTATGCTTCAGATCTTTACCATATATTTATAGATGTTCATATATATATATTTTGTTGGTCTTTCTGGAAAACCTCCACCAACTTTCCATAGAATCTTTATATGATTGAAACTTGACATTATGGCTCATCGTAAAACCTTCATAGAATAGAAAGTTTGCTATCTATCTATCTATCTATCTATCTATCTATCTATCTATCTATCTATCTATCTATCTATCTATCTATCTATCTATCTATATATCTATCTATCTAGAATATAATTGGAGAGAAGAAAGCATTATAGTTCTGTTATTTTTATAGAACATTTTCAATAGCATTATAGTTGTTGATAGTTCTAATATAAAGCGGGACCTTTATATTAGAGCTCTTTGTTGAAATGTTATAGAAGAGAATATAGTGTATATAGTTATTATAGTTTATAGAATCTTTATAGAATTGAACTATTCTAATTTAATGTGTCACTTGAATGTAATTATAGCACAGAACCTTCCATTATAGGAATTTGTATAGAAAAAAAACTTCATTATTTTCTTTATAGTGTGATTTTTTTGCAATTTAGCACTTAAATATACTTATTTCATTACAGAACATATAATTATAGAAAAGAACATGCACATTATATTATTTACATAGATCTTGGGTTATAATCTTTTAAATACGCAAAAATAAAAGCAATATGTCTTTTTGTTTACTTTATAGAATTGTCTTCAAAAAAAAAGTCCTGCTTTTTTCTTCATTTTTTATTCATGTGCTCATGTGCAACATTTCAAAATTCCATTTTTATTTTTATAGAATTGCTATATTGCACAGAATTATATTTTTTTAGATCTCATTTTCTTTGAATATGTGCATATCTATTGCACAGAACTGTCATAATTTAGGAATTTGAATAGTAGAACCCCATTGTGTTTCTTTATAGAATGAAAACATTGCAATTTGGCACTTCAATATACTTATATTATTATAGAACATAAAATTATAGAAAAGAACATGCACATTTTAATATATATATGTATATAAATATTGGGTTATGATCAGTGTAGGATAGAAGGTTTTTTTTTATTTACTGCTCTTATTCATATTATGAAGATTTATAAAATTTTCATTCAGTATAATCTTTATATAATATAAAACAGGCTCCACATTACAGCTATGGCTATGTGTAAGGTGTTATTAGAAGACAGCTATATGATCACATTAGATTTTTTTTTTTTTTTATGTGTAAAAGGTTCTTTTAATATTTATAGAATCAATAGCATCATTAACATTAGTGACCCCTTAGAAATCCTCCTTGTATGGCATCTTGTATGGCACCTTTCAGCTTCTTTATTTTGGAGAGTGTAGGAGGATCTGGAGTGAGTGATTAAAAGTTAAAGTCTTACCTCAGTAAAGGAGAGTGGACTGATCATGGTGCTGGTCCAGATCTCTAGAGTAGGTCCAGGAGACTGAGGGAGATCCAGCTTCTCTGGGCCTGGTGGAGGAGTAGTCCACAGAGGGGCTGAAATAGACAGAGAATTGGAGGGAAGTTAGTTCTGAGCAGGTTATAGTCATCTCTATATGAGATGGATGGATGAATGGATGGATAGATGGAAGAATGAATGCATTGATGGATAGATGTATAGCTGAATAGACAAATAGATGGCTGGGTACTTGGCTAAACAGATGGATGAATGAATGGAACTGAACTGAATTAAACTAAAATGAATGTATATGGATGGGTGGGTGGAGGGACAGATAAGTAAATGGCTGAATGGATAAATGGATGGATGGATGAATGGTTGAAAGACAGGTGGATGGCTGAACAGATGGATGAATGGAACTGAATTAAATAGATAAATGGGGAGAGACAGATAAATGAATGAAGTGGATAGAGGAATAGATGGAACTGAAAAAATAAATTATAGAATTAAAAGATACGGATGGATGGATGGATGGATGGATGGATGGAGGGAGGGAGAGACAGATAATGGATGGACAGATGGAATGATGAATGGATGGATGGATAAATGGAACTGAATTCAACTGAATTGAAAGGATATGGATGGATGATGGTGGGGCAGAAAAAAAGAATGGCTAGATGGATGGATGGATGGATGGACGTGTATTAAATTGAATTGAATGAAAGGATATGGAAGGATGGATGGATGGATGAATGGATGGATAGAACTGAATTAAATTGAACTGAACTAAAGGATGTGGATGGATGGAACTGAATTAAACTGATTTGAATTGAGTGGACACAAATGGATGGATGGATGGATGGATGGAAGGATGGATGGATGGATGGATGGATGGATGGATGGATGGATGGATGGATGGATGGATGGATGGTCGACAGGCAAATGGATGGCTGGACAGATGAATGAATGGGTGTGACAACAGTTGTAAAAAGTGCTACATTTAATATTTGAATTAAATTTACATTTCTGAATATAATTAAATGGACACATGAATGGATGGATGAATAGATAGATGGATGAGCAAACAGATGGATGAAAGGATGTTACACTGGTCAGGACCGAATTCAACCCTGTATGCCAATTAATGCACCTGCTTTAAACATACAGTTTATACTGTACATTTCAGTGTAAAATAACAATAAAAGCATGGAGAGATTAAAGAAAAGAGGATGGATAGAATGAAGAAAGGCAGAAAAGATGGACAGAGGCAGGTTTTTAACATCACTTCACTGTATGTGGTCCACGTAGGCTCACTTTGAAAAATTCTGCCATTCCTGCCATTCACCCCAAGCCCTTAACTACTGCCAGCCGCATTAATAGTCAACCACCGTCACCATCAGCCCTTCAAGTCAAACATGTTCATCTCACACATATTCAGAGAAAGAGAGAGAGAGAGAAAAGAGAGAGAGAGAAAGAGTGGAAAGGGGGGGAGCCATACAGAAAATCCATTAGCAGCGGGAGGCAAATTACAGATCGTTTGGGGGGAAAAAAAGGAATGCAATGACGGCTGTCAGAAAAAAGGAACAATGACTGTTATTACGACTCTCATTTTCTGAGGGGTGCACCGGCGCCCAAATGGAAGTGGAAAAAGATGGACAGAAACGTGTGCCTTTAATTTTTTTTTAAAGCCAGTGGAATTCGCTCGGGTGCTCACTCCCTCTCTTGGCTTTTAAATACGCAAAAATAAAGGAGAATCTGTCTTTTTGTTCACTTTATATAATCGTCTTCATAAAAATCTGGCTTTTTCTTTGAATATGTGCATCTCTGTCATAACCGGTAGCTTTTCTCAACATTTCTACTACATTTCTACACAAGCTAGGGAAGAATTCGCTTATGTGCTCAGTCCAGTCTCTTGCATTTTGATTGTGTAAAAATCTAATATTCAGATTTTGTTTCCAATGTGTCTCTTTATAGAATTGAATTGGGGTTTTTAATAGAATCCCTGCTTTTTGCTTTTTAGGGTCCTGTGTTGAATATGTCTTGGTATCTTTGGTAGCTTTTCTACACATTTCTACTATTTCTACTAATTTCTTCTATTTTAAAAGGTGTAATTTTGTCTGTTTTATAGAATAGTCTTCATAGATTTCTTTTTTCCATTTTTCTTCGAATACGTCTATATTTTTTAATAACTGATCACGACTCTATAACTTTCTACTACATTTCTATACAAGTTAGGGGAATTTACTCATGTGTTAAGTTACTGTTTATTATACAAACATAAAACTAAATGATTTTGTCCGCTTTATAGAATAGTCTTTATAGAAAACTTTTTTTTGGATTATTTTTCAAATAAGCAGTTTTTTTGTAAATGGTCTACTACATTTCTACACAAGCTAGAGCTTTTAAATATGAAAAAAAAAATATCTTTATAGATTTTCTTTTTCTTTATTCTAAAAGTGAGATAACTATGTGAATTTGTTCATATCTGTTATGAATAGTAGCTATTCTACACATTTCTACACAAGCTAGTGGGATTTGCTCATGTGCTCAGTCCCTCTTTCAGCTTTTGAAATGCAAAAAAGCAAAAATGGCATCATTTTCTTTAGGAAATTCCTTCTTTTTTCATGTTTTCTTAGAAAAAAAAAGGATTTATACACACTTGCACTTATCTTGCTTGAAAAATGCTGCTTTCTACTGCTTTATTTTTTTATTTATTTGAGGGAATTGAATCTGGAATCTGTCTGCTTTTGGTTCATCTGCACTGTAGTCTAGCAAAGTCCAGCCTGAATCACTTACCCATAGAGTACTCACACAATAATACACACCTGTACCATCAGTTTTGTGGATTTAACATAAAAAAGCAAGGAAATAAGTTTAGCACTGCAGTTTTACTCTTATTTACTGTAACCGTAAAATCTTTTGATAAAAGAGAGAAGTATGGAAGAGTAGGCTATGCTAGATAATTGGACAGCAGTTTTTTTTAAATAAAATCTACTGCTACTAAATATATAGCAATACATATAACAAAAAATACACAGACATTCACAGAAATACATTTGAAATATTGTGATATTTGAGATTAATCGAATCGCCCCAGCCTTGCTTTAGGCATTCTAGTGCTGAGTGAGTGAATGAATGAATAAGTGAATAAATGAATCATTGTTTGTCCAGTGAATGAACTGGAATCCTCTTAGTGTTGTTTAAACAGAGCCGCTGTCTGGTCTGAATGGCACCAATCAATCACCTTAGTCTGGCTAGAAAAGACCAAAATGATAGAAAAGGCTAAAAAGTCATGCAGTCAAGTTTAGAGTTTAGAGCATTTCTATTGAATATATATATATATATTTGTGTCTAAGCCATTTTTTGCCATTATTTACACAGTGTACTGGCGAATAACAGGATTATGTTGTATTTATATATTGTATCTATACTACATATAGTCCAAGCCATAATTTACCCCCATGCCATTTGGTTTATGACCATTCATTTTTTGGGTCCAGCAGATGCTGTAAAAAAGCAGTTTTAACCCAGAGACATTCAGCCATGGGCAGGAACCAGTTAGCTTTGACTCGACAATTTTTTTGCTTAATGGTAACAATTTTAGCATAACTCAAACATAGCAAACTATATAGCTATTAAAGCTAGCCCACTTTTTGAAGCTCATTCCATTTTTTTTAAATTGTTGGACAACACTGACAACGAACACAAACAAGCAACCTGTAGTAAAAAACACACCAAAAAGACCAAAAACAGACCAAACGAAAGACAGGAGACAAAAACGAGGCACAATAGACGAAACAAGACACCAACAGATGAAAAAGTGAATCCTAAAATCTCTTTTCTTTCTCTTTTTCTGTCCAGGATCTTCAGCACCGTCCTCACCCTCCTCGCCATCCTCTCCATCCACGCCGTCAGAAGCTCCAGCCCGGGCTGATCGCTGATTGATTGACGTTTAATTGGAGGGGGCAAGGCGAGGTGAGAATCCCGTGAATACGTTAATACGAGCGAAACACGTTGGACAAATCCGGCTGAGAGGTACCATTAAAAAAAAACAAGAAAAAAAAACACCAAAATCCACCGCCCTGATACTGGCAGCGATTACACAAATCTGCGTGGCTCACACAATACAATACAAAACCCACGGCGCCAAACCAGTGCCCCCCACCACTCTCTGTGCCGGGACTCTCTCTTCACAAAGGGAACAAAAGGGGGGGAAAAGTAGAGAAAGGAGGAAAAAAAAAAAGAAAAAAGAAAAACACACAGGCTTAAATCCCCCAGTCCATTGAAGACGCTTACCCTGGAGGTCTCTCGCTCGTGTTTTCTCTTTCTCTCTCTCTCTTTTTCTCTTCCTCTCTCTCTTTCTCTCTTTTTCTCTCTCCCAGTATCTCTCTGTAGAGCAGCCTCCCAGCGAGCGGGAGAAAAAAAGAAAGAAAAAAAAAACAAACAAAAAAACTGGGAGTCGTCCGCCCACTCCCGCTCCTCTCCGCCGGCTCCCTCTTTTCCCTCCGCTTGGATGGGCGATCAAGGTTCTCGTGCTGTTAAGCGAGAGAGTAAAAGGAAGAGTGAGGAAGAGAGAGTGAGAGTAAGAGAGAGAGAGAGAGAGTAAGGGAGCGATGCTGAGGATGCTGAGGATGCTGGTGCTGGTGCTGATGCTGGTGCTGATGCTGATGTTGAGGATGCTGAGGATGCTGCTGCTGCTGCTGCTTCGGCTTCTACTGGAGGAATAAAGCTTGAAGCCTTCAGCTTCCTTCTTGCTTTCTTGGCTTCTGGCCAAAACCACACACACACACACACACTCTGTCACACACAACGCGTGCGCACACACACTCTCACACACAACGTGTGCACGCACACACACACACACAGTCCCACTACAGCCTCCCCCAAAGCGCAGGTGCTGGAAGATAAGCGGCGGACCCTCCACGCAGCCGAGAGGAGGAGAGGAGGAGGAGAGAGAGAGAGACAGAGTATGAGAGAGAGAGAGAGAGAGAGAGAGAGAGAGATAGGGGAGAGGGAAGGGGGGCTACCAGTTGTTGCTCATACAGAGGGGAAAAACTCTCAGAAGGAGGAGAGCAATGAGGGAGGTACAAAAAGAGAGAGAGAGAGAGAGAGAGAGAGAGTAAAGAGAGGGGGGATGTATCTGTGGGTCAGTGTGCATGTGTGTGAGAGAGAGCGAGGGAGAGAAAGAAAGAGATAAACGCATAATCACATGGTTATAGAATGAGAACTGAAGAGTAAAAAAGAGAAAGAGAGAGAGAAACAGAGAGAGGCCACCTTAAAAGAAAGAAGGAAAGATTTACCAGAATGAGTGTGAGTGAGAGACAGAATGAGAAGCAAATCACACACCTGTAAATCAAGATCTCAGGCAATAAATGCTGTTAGAGAGAGAGAGAGAGAGAGAGAGAGAGAGAGAGAGAGAGAGAGAGAGAGAGAGAGAGAGAGAGAAATAAAGAGAGAGGGAAAGTGTCAAACAGGTAGAAAGGATGAAAGAAAGACAGATAATGCAAGGAGATGTATGTAGACAGTGTAGAGCCTTCTAGGCAGCCTTGAGAGAAAGAAAGGAAAGGTGTATAAAAGAATGAGTGTGAGACAGTAAGACAGAATAGATAGAGAGAGGGAGAGAGAGAGAGAGAGAGAGAGAGAGAGAGAGAGGTATATGATGTGAGCAGAGCCTTTTAGGAAGCCTTTAGTAAAAGAATGGAAGAGATCTGGAGAGAGGGTGGGGCTAAAACACACAATCAAAAATCTGTAAAAATGAGAAATAAGGCTCTAAATACTGAAAGACAGAGATAGGAAATGGAAGAGAGAGAGAGAGGAACAAGGAGAAAGAGCAAGAGTCAAACAGGTAGAGAGACAAACAGGAGAGAGAAAAAATGAATAGTCAAGGAAGCAGTGTGTAGACAATGTAGAGCCTTGAGATAGAATAGTAAAGTAGGTATGAGGTATAGTATAGTAAAGTATAGTATAATATAGCATAGTATAGTACAATATAGTATAGTATAGTAAAGTATAGTATAATATGGCATAGTATAGTACAATATAGTATAGTATAGTATAGTATAGTAAAGTATAGTATAATATAGCATAGTATAGTACAATATAGTATAGTATAGTATAGTATAGTAAAGTATAGTATAATATAGCATAGTATAGTACAATATAGTATAGTATAGTATAGTATAGTAAAGTATAGTATAATATAGCATAGTATAGTACAATATAGTATAGTATAGTATAGTATAGTATAGTATAGTAAAGTATAGTATAATATAGCATAGTATAGTACAATATAGTATAGTATAGTAAAGTATAGTATAATATGGCATAGTATAGTACAATATAGTATAGTATAGTATAGTATAGTAAAGTATAGTATAATATAGCATAGTATAGTACAATATAGTATAGTATAGTATAGTATAGTAAAGTATAGTATAATATAGCATAGTATAGTACAATATAGTATAGTATAGTATAGTATAGTAAAGTATAGTATAATATAGCATAGTATAGTACAATATAGTATAGTATAGTATAGTATAGTATAGTATAGTAAAGTATAGTATAATATAGCATAGTATAGTACAATATAGTATAGTATAGAAAGGGAACCCAATCACACATCTGTAAAATGTCAGATAGAGAGAGAGAGAGCTAGGAATAGAGAGAGAGAGAGAGGGAAAGAGAGAGAGAAATAAATATATAAATAACAGAGAGAATAAAAACAGAATAGAAGGATAATTCAACAAGGTATATGGTGTAGGTGGAGCCTTGAAAGAAAGAAAGAAATGGAGAGAGATATAGGATGAAAGAGAAATGGGTGGAGAGAGAGTGATAGCGAGACTGGAGAGAATGAAGAAAAGGGAATGAACCAAGGTGAAGTATGTATGTATGTAGAGTGTGAGAGAGAGAGAGAGAGAGGAGGGAGAGAGAGAGAGAATGATGAGAACTAAGACTCTAAAGACAGAAAAAAGAGAAAGAAGAAAAGAGGGATAATCCAGTAAGGTATATAGTGCAGGTGAAGCCTTCAGAGAAAGAACGTGAGGGTAGAGGTAGAGAGAGAGAGAAAGAGAGAGAGAGAGAAAGGTATATGATGTGAGCAGAGCCTTGTAGGAAGCCTTGAGTGAAAACGAAAAGAATGGCAGAGAGAGATAAAGAGAGAGAGAAAGACAGAGAGAGAGAGGGGGGTTTGACTAAAGCACACAATCAGAAATCTGAAAAAAAAGAGGACTAAGTAAGTAAGACTAAGTATATATATATAAAACAAAGAGGAAACAAAGAGATAAACAAATATATAGAATAGATGGAGAATGGCAAAGGGGTAAAGAAAGAAAGGATGAATAGATTGAAAGAAGGGCCAGACAGATATATATATATATACGTGTGTATATATATATATATACACACGTGTATATATATATATATATATATATATATATATATATATATACACGTGTGTATATATATATATATAAAAGCTGAAAGAGTTAAGATGACGCGCTTTAATGGTATTAATTTCAATAGGTATGACGTGGATTTATCCCTTCATTACATCCTATAGCAGAGATCCTCAGTCTCCAGGGACCAGGGCTGTGGCCCACTCCCACCCCCGCCCCCATCACACACACACACACATTCTTAAATCCACTCTTCACACACAGCCTATAAAAGCCCGTAAGCCTACGTATATGTCCACATCTTCAGCCGCGTTATTTAGAGAACTCATGAAAATGAAGAAAAATGAGTTTTTATAAACCTATAGAAATGAGGAACAGCCTGCAGATAAAAGCAGATTAAAGGGTTAATTATTTGAAGAAAAAAAATCTGTAATGTATTAAATTCTGTAGATCCATATTCGAGTGGAATATCTAAGAGCTAATGGGAATGAGCTAGGATGGTCTAATGAATGTTTTTTTTTATGTTTTTCTAGGAATTTTATGCATATTATGGAATTACTAGAGTACATAAATATCTAACAGCATTAAAACAATATGTTGTAATAGTATATACAGTACACATCATATGAGACGATTATAATCAACTATCAAATTATAATCAAAATAGTCTACTTTCTTCATAATTAACTGATTAAGATGTAAGCAGTCATTTAGATTGAATTCCTAGAGAGTCAGAATTAACTCTACAAAGTTCCCTTTAAAGTCAGTTATTACACCAAATGGCTATAAATACACTACCTAACATGTAAAACACTGTTTTTCAATATGATTTGGGCCCAACGCTTATTTTGTTTATAATACAAAATATGCAGAGCAACCATTTTTAAAGGCACTGTAAAAAAAATAAAAATAAATAAAGAGTAAATTAAAGTGTCTAGAGAAAGTTCTACTAGGAGACTCTATGTTATAATGCTATGTTACTGAGTTTTCCCAACCAATCACCATCTTCCAC
This sequence comes from Astyanax mexicanus, assembly GCF_023375975.1. NCBI lineage: Eukaryota > Metazoa > Chordata > Actinopteri > Characiformes > Acestrorhamphidae > Astyanax > Astyanax mexicanus. Next base: position 39,085,663 of record NC_064425.1, read on the forward strand.
CTGATTTTTAAATATATTTTTTTATTTCCTTATTTAATGTATTTTCTATATTATAGATTAATATTAGACATACAATAATTAAGGGACACAAATAAAATGACATAGAAAACAGTAAAAAAAAATGTGACTGTCCTCCACATTAATCCCCTTATCTAAACCTGATGAACTGCGATGGGGATTTGGGAAAAGCAGCAACTATTGTTCAGCACCTCCAGAAACTCCTTTAAGATGCTGAGAAAACTATTCCAGATTAAATTTCCAAAAAATAAATAAATAATAAAATAAATTGAACACACATTAAACGGACACTTCTGACTGGTACAGTATATGTAACTACTGTTCGATTACAAATTTACCATGCTTTTTATAATGCCTGACTTGTTTTCCTCCTTTATTATGATGTGTTGATGCTAGCACAGCTACATAGCTAGCATGCACATGCTAGCTTTTTCTGCTCTCTGCGTGGATATGTTTGGATGTAGCTTAAATCAACACTCCCGCCATTTTTGAAAAATAGGTGCATAATAGGTGATGGAGAACAAGTGCATCAATACAGGACTAAGCGAGAAGCAAGCAGCATTAAAAAGCAGCCAATCAGAGGCTTTTCTTCTTTAGACATCATTATCTATAAGGTAATTTATATATTGTTTACATGTTCTTCTTTTTTTGGATATTGAGTGACAAGAGCCTGCCCCAACTTACTGCAGTTTGTCTGCATACTGGTCTATTTTGCAATACCTGCTAGTTTAGTTCATTAATTTAATATGACGGATGTCGTTAAGATGTACCATACAGACAAAAGTATTGGGACACTTGCCTATTTATTGTTTCTCCTAAAATCAAGGATATTAAAAAGTGTTTATTACTTTTGTTGGAGTAACTGTCTATGTACTGTCCAGAAAAGACGTTCTACTAGAGGTCCTCCTAACTCATCCCAACCAGAAGCATTGGATGGAGCTCCATCATTCCAGTGAACACAGTTCTTCCACTTCTCCATTAACCCTCTATTGCCCATGCCTGGCATTAGGCATGGTGCCAACTCTTCTTTATGTTCTCTAGAGAGTTGTATTTTATTGACATAGGAATGAACAGGAATTGGAAAACTTATAGAAATGAATGTGCAAAAGTTGATAAATCAATGTAAAATTAGTTGGACAAAAGTATTGGGACACCTGTCTATATCAGTTGATGCTTCCTCTAAAATCAAAGTTATTAAAAAGAGTTTATCCTGCTTTTGTTGGAGTAACTCTACTGTCTCTACAGTCCAGAAAAGACTTTCTACTAGATACTGTTGTGAGCATTGTGGTGAGGATTGGATTGCAAATTCATTCCTTAGAATGGGTCTCCAGACACATTTGGACATGTATATATATATATATTGTATCTCCTGCAGCTTCTGTCTGAACTCTTAATAGTTAATGTGACATAGGAGAAACAATGGCACGCTGTTGAATCAATATAATATTGACATAATTGACATTGTCTACTCTATGTACGCAATCTACAAAAGTATTGGGACATCTGCTTAACAAATTACTTCACTATTGTAAGTCGCTTTGGACAAAAGCGTCTGCCAAATGTAATGTAATGTAAAAATGTAATGTTTCTTCTGAAATCAAGGGTATTAAAAGAGTTTATCCAGTTTTTGTTGGAGTAACTGCCTCTACTGTCCAGGTAAGATTTTTTTTTTTTGATGATTATGATGATGATGATGATGATGATGATGATGACTCACTGATAAATCTGTGTCATATTGATGTGATTATGATTATCCACTCAAAATGTAGACAAAATTATTGGGACGCCAGCTTAACAAATTCATTGTTTCTTCTGAAATCAAGAGCATTAAAATTGTTTATCCAGTTTTTTTTTGGAGTAACGGTCTTTTTTTACTGCCCAGAGGGGACTTTCTATTAAATTATGGAGCTTTGCTTTAAAGATTTGATGACAATGATGATGACAAATCGCTGATAAATCAATATAATATGGATGTTGTTGGAATTTTTCACTCTATGCACAAATGCATTGGCATACCTGCTTAACTCATTTGATGCTTCTTCTGAAATCATGGTTATTAAAGGGGTTTATCCTGCTTTTGTTGGAGTAACTGTTTCTATACTATGTAGAGAAGGTTTTAAGGTTGTTGTTTTTTTGAAGACTCACTGATAAATCAATGTAATATGGATGTTGTTGGAATTTTTCATTCTATGGACAAAAGCATTATAAGACACCTTCTTAACTCATTTGATGTTTCTTCTAAAATCAAGGGTATTAAAATGGTTTATCCTGCTTTTGTTGGAGTAACTGTCTCTACACTGCATTGGCAAAAAAAACATTGGCAAAAACTAGACAAAATATATGTAAATTAAGACGTAAATGCTTTAATTAAGCAAAAGAAAAACCGGCCAATGGGGTGAGCAAATTTTTCTTAATAAAATATCTTACAATAAGCAATCACAAAATGAGTCTCAAAGTGAGTAAGGTAAGATTTAAATCAAAGAAAAATCCCTTATTTTGTGGTTTAGAATCAGAACAACCTTACTGGTGACTTTTTGTGCTTATTTTGAGTTTAAAATACTTAAAATAAGGTTAAATAATAAGGTGAAAGTAAGACTAAGTATACACTGCAAAAAAATCCATTGGCAAAAACTAGACAAAATATATGCAAAAAATAAGACAAACATATGTAAGTATATTAAGCAAAGAAATCTGCCAATGGGGTAAGCAAAATTTTCTTAGTAAGACTTCTTACAAAAAGCAATGGCAACATCTCAAAATGAGTGAAGTAACACCTAAATCTAGCAAAAAAAGTCACTGTTTTTGGACACAAGAATCAGAATAACTTGATTGCTGCTTGATTATTTTGAGTTCAAATTACTTAAAATAAGGTACAAATTCTAATTAAGAATGATTAAGATAATTATCCTTAAAATAAGCAAAATAATCTAACACTTACACACAATGCTTAGTAAGACAGAAAGTCTTATCAGAGAAGAAAATAAGATTTATTGTCTTAAATTTAGAACATTTCACTCGCTAAGATTTAGTTTTTTTGCAGCGTAATCATCCTAAAATAACTAAAACAGTCTTACACTTGAGCTTAGTCAAAAAGTCGTATCAAGGAAAAAAATAAGATTTATTGTCTTGAAATGAGATCATTTCACTTGCTAAGATTTATTCTGTCCAGAAAAGCCTTTTTTTCTAGATTCTGGAGCTTTGCTGTGCAGATCTGATGGCGTTAATGATGACTCGCTGATAAATGGCTGTAATATTGATGTGGTTGAGATATGTGAGATCATTGTCATGAGCTGTGCTCTACGACTGTTACAAATCAGGCTTATTCAGACTGTGTGAGGCGTCTCTTATTGCGGCAGTGTTTGTATGATCCTGAAGTGAAGTGATATCTCAGGAGTGACGGTTTTACCAGCTGCTGGAAATGAAGCTCCGTAATGTTTGACAAAGGCCTCGTCACACCGTCGTATTTCAGCGGGTTTTACACGCAAGCATAAAAGTCCCGGGCGCTCCCACTGCTTTATTCACTGCTATTAGCTTTAATGAATTTTACATGAAGGAGACACATCACTGAGTACCACAAACACTTTAACCACCACAATCTGTAGGATAAATACCAAATATTAAACATATAAAGCATTTCTGATGCCTCTCAGGGCTGAAGGCAGAGCTCTTTCACACTTTCACAACCACATACTGCCCCCTTTTGGTGTGCTCGGTCATTGCAGCCCAGTCTCGCAGATGATGGTGGGGCAGTTGGGTGTGATTTGGGATTTTTGTGGAATAAGTGGAAAAAGCTAGGTAATAAAATAAATGTGAAATAATGTGAATAATGCAAAATTCAGTACTATATCAGATTTACTGATTTAGTTTATGTGCAAAAGTGACAGTGTTGTGCATGAGTAAATTAACAGTACCAATGGTTTCTGAACAGAATGAATAGCACATGCTAAATGTGAAAAATTAGGGCACGCAATTAATTTGGAATCAATAATGCGTTATTATTTTTGATCAATTACGCCACCAAGTTTGACCTGACTTGACCTCTCCCAATTTTCGCTTGCGGAGAAAATGGTGATCAAGTCTCGATCCGACCCAGGTGTCAAATACACTCCTTTTTAAGCTTCTTTTGAGCTAAACTGCTGATTAGGCACAGTTTAATCTGATAATATCCTGCTATGACCAAACACTCTCTCTGCTGCTCCATGCAGTTTACACACTGAGCGCCATATGTGCAGTGTTCACTGCTCCCAGCCGCAAACATGTGTGCTCACATAGTTTATTAGTGCGCATTTTGGTGCATTTAGGTTTACGCCTATGTGAAACTAAACCAAACAGAGGGAGAAAACGCTCCAAGTAAATAAAATATTCAACTGATCCGGACTATTGAAGCATTAGATGTAGTAAAGTATAAGATATACAGTATAGTATAGTAATTATTAAGGTATAGAAGTGTGTAATACATGCATGGACCCCTGGTTGGTGTGAATATATATGTGTAGAGTTATTGTCTGAGGCACTGGAATGAGTCGCTGCTGTTTAGAAGACTACTTTATGCCCCAGGCATACGCACCCTAATTCATTTTTAAATATGAGCATTATTAAATATTCATAAGTCTATTCATAAGCAGAATTAATAGCCTGAGACTCACCTGGATTGTGGTCCTGTGATTCTTTTCACTAAGGTGGATCTGAATCCTGCTCAGTTTGGACTATATATATTAGGGCTGTCAACATTAAAACTGTTCCTTGTCTACAGTCAAGCATGGGGGTCCAATCTCGATCCAATATCAAATATATATTTTTTTAATTCAGTTAAACTGCTGATAAGGCACAGTTTAATCTGATATATTAGCCAGATAATATACTGCTATGAACAAACGCTGTCTGCTGCTGCTCCATGCTCTGTTCACACTGAGCGCTGTATGTGCTGCATTCACTGCTCACCTCTGTGCTGCACATCCCATTGAAAACACTGTGTTTAAAAGCGCAGCATCACATTTTTCCAGCATTCTGTGTTAAAGCAGCTTAACCCTTTCAGGCCCTGCATCCATTACAGTGGACATCAGGTATTTTCTTTATTTTTAAATGTTTTTTTTTGCACATACCACTATTTGAGAGCTGCTGTTGTCCATCAGAATATGACCATGAATCAGCCAATGAACAAGTTTATAAACCAATAAAACAGTAACTTGGCTCCGCCCACAGCACTGGAAAAACAGTAGTTTAGTACTAAAGCCATTGATGCAAAGTAACAGTTTTTTTTTTTTTTTTTTTTTTTTACAAATTTAATGTGATTTAAAACACCTACGATTGATATATATTTTATTTTTAATGTTTAGGGATGGTTCATTAAATAAAATAGGCCAATATTTTAGAACATATAAAATATTACACACATGCTTCAAATCCAATGGTAATAAAAAAACAATTACATTTTTTAGTTAAATTTTTAGTTTATTTGCTGTATAGATTTTATTGTAGAATATTACTTAGTAGAGTATTACTTTTAGTGCATTACAGACAGAAAACAGCAATCTTGCTTTTTTTCCCATCAATTACAGATGGAGGTAATTCAGGTCTGAAAGGGTTAAAGCACTGCACAGATATACACACTGGAACACAGAATCTTCCTGCTATATTTACTTTCTTTCTCCAGCGCCAAACATCTCTGACCAATCAGAGAAGGCAATGTGCTCGCGTGGTTTATTGGTGCGCATTTTGGTGCGTGTAGGTTTGTGCCTGTGTGAAACCAAACCAAACAGTGTGAGAAAAGGCTCTAAATAAATGAACTTATCCATTAATCTGGACAATAAAAACAAATTAAAGGTGTGAAAACGATTTTTATACTCAGCAAATTGTGTTCTAATTCACAAATCCATACAACCAAGCTGAGATCTTTACAATTAAGTAAAAAAAAAAAAAAAAAAAAAACATTTCCTCTATCCAATATAAATAATACCCAGAAGGTTTTGGAAAAGTCATGGAAATTTGATCTACAAATTTTTGTGTTTCCATTTATCGATAGAGAAAATCTATTTTGAACTAAAACATTAATTGAGTTAATTCAGTCATTAAGCTTCACAAAATCGAGCTCTCCGGATCTGACATACATTTTATTATTAAAAATTCTGTGTCAAATTAATTTATAGTTTTAGTTGATTTTTAGTTTTACTGTCCATGTCTGCACTGATGTTTTAATAATCGTACGGTTATGAAAAATTGCCTTGAATGGCATGGAAAAATCATGAAAAAAATCATGGAAAGTCATTTGTTAAAAAGTGTATGAACCCTGAATATTGCTATAATCATTAAGAGTGCAACAATGTATATAAAAATGTATGTGCATAGTAAATAATCCGACCCAAAAAATCCGACCCGACCCATAAACTGTCATTATGATTATGAGCCCAAGCCCGACCCGATCCGCCCCATAAACTGGCTGTTTTCGGGCTAGAAGCATAGAACTATTATTTAATTAACATGATTTTTAAGCTACACACAGTGCTGCAAGTCAAACGCGGAGGCGCTCACGTGCGCCCAGAACTACATTATTACATTTTTCATTTTTATTATAGTTTAATTTTATTTTGTTTTTATTTTTTCTCCTACAATTCAGTTAGTTTTAGTTCATTTTTAGAGCGGGCTTGCTAGTTTATAATAGTTTTCACACATCTTAACAGAGAGATCAATCTAAGAAACACAAATGAGAGAGAGAGAGAGAGAGAGAGAGAATTTTGCGTGTTCTGGTGTATGAGCTACTCACAGGTAAATGTTCTCACATACTGTATCGCCTGTTTCTCTTTTATCTCCTCGCACTAATAGAGGAAAAGGCTGAGACGAAGTAAATAAACAAGGCTAGAGGTCAGACTACCGGAAAACCAATACAAATATAAGGCTCAGAGCTTAGAGTTCAAATGAAATGCTAAAACTTCGCAGAGAGTCTCTTAACTGGAGCTCCTTTATAGAGCTGGTAATAGAGTTCAGGTGCTCAGGGTGGGGCCGGTGATTAAAACTCCGGTGACGCCGAGCGCTGTTGGGCAGGAGAGGGTGGAGTCGGCGGGCTGACAAATATTCTAATCCCATTCATAATTCTGCAGTTTCTCAGTGTTTTCAGTCGTATTTTGCGGCCAGCGCGAGCGCTTTAACCAAGAACTAAAGCCACGGACCACGAGGTGCCGCGTGCTGTCACTGTTGTGCTGTATCTGACTCCCTATTGAATCCGACTCCCACTTCGCGAACAGAATCGGCACAACACCCCCCGCTGTACAACTCCGGGAGAGAAAACAGCGCTTATAAATAAATTAAACACGAAAATGAAGGTATTCTATCAGTAATTTCAGTTCGTTTTAGTTAGTTTTATAAACACACAATACAGTTCCAGTTCCAGCGTTTTTTTCTTTTAATTATTTATTTATTAGATTCAGTTAACAAAAATGTTTTTTTACTTTCAGTTTTCGTTATTTCGTTCGTTTTCGTTAACAATAATAATTACTTAGCAGGTTACTTAGCAATGTTGTGATTATCACACCAGAGCTTTATATAAAATAAAAATATGATTAAAAAAAACAGATGCCTACATCTCGGACTATTTTCTGGAGCCTGTTTTCTGGTCGGGTTCGGGCAGAGAATCTGAGCTCTAGCAGGAGTGCAAATACTTTTGTCAATAGTGTAGCACACATTCACACGAATACACAGACATTTCTGCATCATCTGCTAGACTGGCAGTCCGGCAGTCCATCTGCATTGCTGAAAACAAGGCCGATTGGAACTGTGGCGTACGCTGACAAGGGGGTGAGTGGGAAATCATGCAAAACATATGAGCTCTTGATTGGATGTCCACTCCAGCGTGAGATTCTCAAAGCTCTCTGTGTGTGTGTGTGTGTGTGTGTGTGTGTGTTAGGCTGGTAGCTGACGGAGTGTTGACACATTCTCATTATGCCATGCTCATGTTGCTGCTGGCCCAAAGCGCCTGGCTCCGACTCCTCCACCTCACACAGCCACGCTCACACATTCCATTATCAACATCCCACTGACCGTCTGATCATGACCTCCTCCCAGCCCAGAAAATATAAACACCGTGTTTTCCTGTTTCTTTCTCCTCCTCAACATGTACTACAGTTGGCAGTCGATGTAACGTAGCGTCCAACAACACTGCTGTTCCTGTAGCAGACAATGGCTTTGTTTCTTTGTCTTGTTGAGGAGTCCAGCTATGACGAATGGGCATCCCTGGAAAAGAAGTTGCCTTAACCCGTGTGATCTTAACATTCTGTTTACTCCCCTTGTTCTACATGTCAAAAATGACCCGCCTGGGTGCCGAGTGGTCCAGCGGTCTAAAGCGTTGTCACTATGAGAGGGAGGTCGCAGGTTCGAACCCCAGCTCATGCAGCTTTGCCATCAAGCTGCTGGCGCTCAGAGGGAGCACAATTGGCCCTGCTCCCTCCAGGTGAGTAGATGGCGCTCTCTCCCCACATCACTTCTTGGGTGATGTCCGCAGCACAGGGCGTCTGTGAGCTGATGTATCAGAACCGAGCCACTGAGCTTTCCTCCGAGTGCGCTGTGATGCTGCTCGGCAATGCTGCATCAGCAGCAGCTTGAAAAGAAGTGGTGGCTGACTTCACATGTATCAGAGGAAGCATGTGTTAGTCTTCACTGTTGGGGCATTACTAGTAATAGAGGGAGTCCTAGTGAGTGGGCTGAGTAATTGGCCGTGTAAATTGGGGAAAATATGGAAAAAAATAGAAAAAAAAGATCCACCCTACCAACGCCCCAAAATAAAGCAGTCTAATTGAATTTTGAATCCTCCACATTTGTTTCGATGGCTGATGTAACGAACAGAAGAAAGTTGGATGGGATGAAATGTGCTGGATATGGGCAGCTGAATACCCTGTTGCATCTGGAGTCATCCTTATGATGGTTGATGCTGTGTGTATTAGAGAGAGTTTATGTTTGGCCTTTATATTTTTTTCTGGTGTTTAAATGCTTTTGAAAGACAATCTTTGTGCCCTAGTGGTGTACAGCGCACATGGAAACATAAAAAAACAAAGTATCACTTTTTAATGATATGGTGCCTTTAGAAAAAGTCAAAAACTTCACGTTGTAAAAAGATTTGAAGTATTTTTTCTACAGCTAAACATAGTAGTGGGTCACTTTTGACACACAAGACAACACAAGGGTTAAATAAGGCATACAGTATCTCACGTTTATGTAAATATTTGATTACATCTTTTCATGTTACAACACTGAAGATATGACACTTCGATACAATAGTACAAAGTAGTCAGTGTACAGCATGTATATTAGTGTAAATTCGCTGTGCCCTCAAAATATCTCAACACACAGCCATTAAAGTCTAAACCACTGGTAACCATAATGTGTACTCCCATTGTGCCCATTTAGCCATTTTCCCTCCTCTTTGTCAAATGACTCAATAGTGTTACCAAGGTTCCAGGTGTGAATACAGAGCAGGGCTGGTAAATTTGGTGTTTTGGGTACAATTCTCACATACTGACCACTGGATATATTCAACATGGCACCTCATGGCAAAGAACTCTCTGAAAATGTGGGAAACAGAATTTTTGCTCTGCACAAAGATGGCCTACGCTATGAGAACTTTGTTAACACCCTAAAAGATACTGAGATACAACACGATGGCCAAGGTTATACCAGCAACTTTGGGTGGCGTGGTGATTAGCATATTTGCCTCTCAGCACTGGGGTCTTGGGTTCAAGTCCCTATCTGGGTGGAGTTTCCATGTTTTCCTTGTGTCTGCATGGGTTTCCTCTCACACTCCAAAAAACATAAATTAGCCAGAAAAAAATATTTTTTAATTCTTTAAATAAAATCTGCTGCGTATGTGTATTTGTGTGGTATGTATGTATGTAAATGTATATAAAATCTATGACGCTCTAGTGAACTCCATGGCCAGGAGAGTTAAGGCAGTGCTGAAAAATAACGGTGGCCATGCAAAATAGTGACACTTTTTCGCACAATTTAACCAATTCCAATTTACACTGTTATACTTTAGCTGTACACTGAATACTTTAAATTGTGTCAAAGTGTCATATCTTCAGTGTTGTCCCATGAAAAGGCTTTTGTGAGATGCTCTATATATATAAAGGTTTAGAAGACTTTGTTGGAGTAACTGTTTCTACTGTCCAGAGAAGGCTTTCTGCTAGATTCTGTAGAAGGTCTGGTTTGAGGTTTTGATGGCATTCAATAACAACAAAAAAACATTAGGGGGTTCAAAATGTTGTATGAATGATGATGACCACCACCCTACCTCATCAGCCCCAACTCCCAAACTCATCCCGTCCAAAAGTATTGGATGGAGCTCCATCAAAATTCCAGAAAATAGATTTCCTCCACTGCTCCACAGTTTAATGCAACATGGATTTTACACCTATTTATACTCTAGCCTATATCTGACATTAGATTAGGGATGGCACCACTTTGGTGAAAAAATATATACTTGGTTGTACTTAAAACATATTAAGAAATGTAAGTATACTGTAAATATACGAACAGATTTATGTACTTACTTAAAATCTATCAAAAATACATTAATATTATGCTTTCATCAAATGTTTAAAAGTAAACTTTGATTATACTTTTTAAAAAGTACAATATAGTGTATTAAAAAAATAGACTACTATGAAGTACACTTTTAGTTTAATGTACATTTAATATATTTCTAAAATACATATGTCCAAATATACTTTTGCACATTTTTAGCAAAGTTTGTTAAAAACATCTGTTACAGTAGTTCACTTAAAGTGCAATGTATTTTCGAACTTTTTAGAAAGTAAATTAAAATACTACTACTAATTTTAAAAAAATTAAAGTAAATTTGTAACACGCTAAAAATTGTAGTAAAATATATTAAAATATATATTTATACCCAACGAAGTATACTAGAAGTGTGCTACTTACAAAAGACAGGAACAAGAAGCATATTAGTACTCTAATGTAAATATATCACATGTTTAACATCAATTCTTAGTACATTTCTAATATACCCGGTGTATAATAGTGATATAGTTGTGATACTCATTAAATGTATTATAATTTTAATAGTTCCATATTAGTACAGTTAAGTACACTTAGCATAATTTAAGTAAGACTTTTGTACTATTTTTATGCAATTAAAGTATAATAAGAAGTACAAAAAAAGTTGTTCCATTTTAGCACTCTTTAAATATATTATTGATTATTAATGTGGCTACAAGAACACTTTAGTGCACTATAGCATAATAATGATTAGTATATTTTAATCAACTTTTTTCACTAGGGCAGTACGCTACTTTTTGTTTATTTGCTCTAGAGAGTCCTATTTTATTCCTATTCTATCTTTAAATAATTTCATGCAATAATGAAATAATTTGTACATTATAGTATGTGATTAGAACAATCATGGTGTGAATTAACACTAGACTTTTCTTTAATGGTCACCATTCACCAGTGGTTAGTTGAGATGAGGTTTCTGCGCAATAACTGTACAGTGTGAGAATAACTCGTGCTTTATTCAGTCTGGGTGCAGCCCCCCGACCATCACCCTCGCCACCCACTGGCATTTTGAGAGAGGCTCCAAAGGAACCCAATCAAATACGGCTTTGTGGACGCGGAGCCTCGGAAATGTTACATAAGCCTCCATTACGCACAGATTTCCGGCAAGATTGACTGGCCAATCGACCCCAGAAGGATGTGGGGAAGGGTCAGCCGACAGAAATACCGATAAGCAGAAAAAAAAAAGCTCATTTAGACCCGAATAGAAATTATTGACCTGGAAGCGGCTGCTGGTTGCAGCCTGATTTGTTGCCGGTTACAGCTGGAGCAATTACTTCTGTGGCACCATGACTCTATGTGTGTGCTATATATGTGTGTGTGTGTGGGGGTGGGTTAATGTGTGTGTGTGTGTGTGTGTGTGTGTGTGTGTCAGTGTGAACCTTACAACTGCATTCACTGCCAAGAGTATGTAAGACATGTAACAGCCCAGCTTTCCTCTTCCCTAGCTTTAGATGAATTAAGGAATTGTTTATGATTATTTAGCAGCCATAACACTGCTGTTCCAGTGGGAACAAAACGCTTTAGTTTGTTTGTCATGTGGTTTAGCATTGTCTTGTTGAAATATGTTTGCATGCCCACCCTATAATGACTTAAAACAACATTTGCGAAATAATAGTTAATAAAAAAAAAACTAAATATATTTCTTTCTGTACTAAAAAGGACTTAACAACCTAAACATGTTACTCCACATTACATTTACTGTTGTTTAAAAGAATGTCTGAATTATATACATATATGACAAAACACTGATCAATTATCAGTAATAATTAAAATAGTTTAACAACAGATTTGGTTATTATTATTATTGTTACAGTCATATGAAAAAGTTTGGGCACCCCTATTAATCTTAATCTTAATGTAACAGCCATTTCAGTTTGATATATCTAATAACTGATGAACACAGTAATATTCAGGATTGAAATGAGAAAATGTGCAATATGAATTAAACCAAAATTTGACCGGTGCAAAAGTATGGGAACTCTTATCATTTTATTGATTTGAATACTCCTAACTACTTTTTACTGACTGGTTTGGTAACCTCATTGAGCTTTGAACTTCATAGCCAGGTGTATCCAATCATGAGAAAAGGTATTTAAGGTGGCCAATTGCAAGTTGTTCTCCTGTTTGAATCTCCTCTGAAGAGTGGCATCATGGGCTCATCAAAACAACTCTCAAATGATCTAAAAACAAAGATTGTTCAACATAGTTGTTCAGGGGAAGGATACAAAAAGTTGTCTCAGAGATTTAACCTGTCAGTTTCCACTGTGAGGATGATAGTAAGGAAATGGAAGACCACAGGGACAGTTCTTGTTAAGCCCAGAAGTGGCAGGCCAAGAAAAATATCAGAAAGGCAGAGAAGAAGAATGGTGAGAACAGTCAAGGACAATCCACAGACCACCTCCAAAGAGCTGCAGCATCATCTTGCTGCAGATGGAGTCACTGTGCATCGCTCAACAATACAGCGCACTTTACACAAGGAGAAGCTGTATGGGAGAGTGATGCGAAAGAAGCCATTTCTGCAAGCACGCCACAAACAGAGTCGCCTGAGGTAAAAAAAATGCAAAAGCACACCTCAGGCGACTCTGTTTAACTCTCCCATACCGGTCAAATTTTGGTTGAATGCATATTGCACATTTTCTGTTAGTACAATAAACCTCATTTCAATCCTGCAATATAACTGTGTCCATCAGTTATTAGATATATCAAACTGAAATGGCTGTTGCAAACACCCAAATATTTAGAACTAAAAATGATTAAGATTAATAGGGGTGCCCAAAGGCTTTTGTTTAAGGAAACGAAGCACACTGCCATTCCTGTGGCAGAAAAAGGTTTAGTTTCTTGGTCATGTTCTGGTTTCGCATTGTCTTGTTGAAAAATGGATGCATAGACAGTCTCAATTGTCCTTTTTTCCCTTTGTTTCAGTAGTCCTGCTTTCCTCTCGATTGTTTTGGGTGAAATAATAATAGTTCATGATTATTTAGAAGCCCTCGTTTATGGCTACAGCAGAGATTAGCATCGTTTTTTGGGGCTTATAGAGGCACCGTTTCACACTAGAGGCACATACAGTAATTTGCTCATCTCAGCGATGAGGTATGGCGGCTTCATAAGAGCCTGCTAATGGAGTTGGTAAATTATCCAAATGGAAAATGAACAAGACTGGATTGTGCAATAACACAGGCCTCGGTAGGCCTCTCTCTTTGGTATGGGCATCATGCGGCATTGCTCCGTAATAACTCTAATTTATTTCAAGGGGGCTGACAAAGTTCTAGAGCATGCAGGCGTGTGTATATGTGTGTGTGTGTGTGTGAGTGTGTGTGTGTGTGTTAGAATGATGCTTTGTTTATTCATAAGCCTAGCCTGGTTAATTATAGACATATATTATCCCGTACATTATTGTTATTATATAAAGACTGCAGTGCAGTGCGCTGTTGAGTATTGACTGGTTATGTGATAATACACCAATCAAGCATATGCATAACATTATGACCACTTCTTATCACTATGTCCACCAATTATCCACTATAGACTGTAGTCCTGTATCTGTTTCACTGTATACTTTATTCTAATCCTCCTTATACTCTGTTCTTTAATACTCAGGACCCCACAGAAGAGAGAGAGAGACCACCACAGAAATACAGCTATGGTGGGTTGTTATTATTCCCAGCACTGCAGTGATTAGCATGGTGAAGGTGGTGTATGAGGTGTTAGTGTGTGTTGTGCTGCTGGTACAGTGAGTGGATCAGATACAGCAGCAGTGCTGCTGGAGTTTTTAAACACTGTGTTTGATCTCTCTCACTGTCCTCCACTCTATTACACACTCCTACCTACAGCTGCTCCACCTTGTGGATTAAAGTAAAGTCAGAGACTGAAGCTGCGCATTTTTGGAGCATTTCTGCTTGTTTTGCTGGGTCATGTTGGTTTTAGCTAGCCGGCTGGACTGTGGTTAGGTTAGCGCAGCTTGCTTTAGCTCAGCATTTACTTAGCCTAGCCTGGCTGGTTAGCGTTCTGGCTGTCAGACGGCATTAGCCGAGCGATTTTCTTTCCCTTTTTTTCCACAAAAGACGTGCTGCGGCTAAACGCTAGCCTGTGCTAAGCTAACGCTGCTGCTGATGCCGTTGATGATTCCAAGCTGTCCTGTTTATATACGCCGTTACTCGGAAACACAACGGTGGAGTGATACAGGTTTAGTGTGAGAAGGCTGTGATGCTATCACAAATATCATCATGGCTAGAACACTTCTCAACCAATCAGATTGTAAGGTCGGAACTAACTGTTGTATAAAGGCATTCATTACTCTATAGGTAGAAATATAGATTCTAGGGTTTAAAATGCTTCTGTAGAAGTTGCAGTATCAACTCAAGCTTTTTAGTCTTTAAGTAAAAGTCTAAAAGTACTGGTTTCAATAATGACTATAATGTTATATTATTAAGTTAAGTTAAGTTGATAATATAATTTGGGATGCACTGGGATGTTCCCTAGTGTTTCAGCTGCATATATGTTGATTATAAATGAATGTATTTTAGTGGAATGTAAATATATTAAAGTTAAAGCTTAGTTGGACTGGAGTTTGTCTGTAGTTCTCTTGAGTCTCTGCACGGATCATCTTCACACTAGACTACATATGTCTGCTATGTTCTTGCTGGAGTGTGTGTGTGGGGGGGCGGGGCGGGGCAGGGCGGGGCGTGTGCAGGTGTGATGGATCACAATATAAACCAATAGGGAGTCGGAACGGTATATATATGTTTATAGTTCTCTACATCCAATCACAATCAGATTCACTCTATCTGGATGGAGAGATTTATCTGGATTGGGGGCTTATTGAACAATGAGAAGCCGGAATGAAAACAAGCTGAAATGACGTAAAGTAAAAGTAACGAGGCTATTTTTAAAATGTAAAGAGTACAATAATCAGTCCAGTAAAGTGTAGATAACCAACATAAAAGGTCATGAAAGTACTGTTATTTCCGCTGGGAGAGTGAAAGTACCTTTGAACCATATTTAAGAAAAACAGTTGGACCTAAGGGACTGGACTGTACTTTTTGATTCACCATGTTTTTTTTTTTTTTATCCCTCTTTACTTCAGGAATCTTATGTAACATATTTACTGCGCCAGAAAGAAGCCTTACAGTAGAAAAGGTTCATTATAGAACTGAACGTTGCTGTCTGTGTCTAGAACAAAGAAATACAGAGTAAAAGCAGAAAGAACCCAGACATCCGTTTGTACGTCCTCACACTGAGGCCGGGCTGCAGACGACTGGGTGTCCTTGGTTGAGACCATTTAATAGACGTGTTCCGCTCAGTGTAGAGGTACAATGATTCTCCTTACAGATCACAACCTCGCCATTTGACCTGACATATAAAGTCACAGTCAGTACAGTGCCAATGAGGTGAGGAAGAATCCTCATTGAGAGTGTCAGCTAAAGACTTACAGATATCTCTGGCACATGCTAACATTTTTGTAGACAAATCTACAATAAGAAAAAAACATTAAACAAAAATGGAGTTGACAAGAAAGGAGGACACCAAGGAGGAAGCCACTGGTGTCCGAAAAAAAAAAAACATTGCTGCACGTTTGAAGTTTGCAAAATTTGCAAATGATGTCATGTGGAACATTCTGGATGTTCCATAGCAGTACTGATGAAATATACTGTGGACAGATGAAACCAAAATTGAGTTGTTTGAAAGGAAAACACAACGCTATGTGTGGAGAAAAAAGGCACAGCACACCATCATCAAAACCTCATCCCAACTGTGAAACATGGTGGCGGGAGCATCATGGATTGGAACTGCTTTGGTGCCTCAGGGCCTGGAAGGATTGCCGTCATCAACAGAAAAATTAATTCCCAAGTTAACCAAGACATTTTTCAGGAAAACTTAAGACCATCTGTCCACCATCTGAAGCTCAACAGATGATGGATAATGCAACAGGACAACGACCCAAAATATAGAAGTAAATCAACAACCGAATGGCTTCAAAAGAAGAAAATAAATAAATATGCCTTCTGGAGAGTCCATGACCTCAAGAGAGCGTTTTGTGAAGAGAAATAATCCAAAATTCCTCCTGACCATTGTACAGGTCTAATCTGTAACTACAGGAAATGTTTGGTTGAGGTTATTGCTGCCAAAGTTTACTATGTCTTACTTTACCTTTCTCTACCCCACTCGGCCTCACTCTACCTTGCTCTTAACACCTTAATAATACCTTAAGAAAAAGAGACTGTTAATAAAAGCAATAACATCTTACAATTTCTTATCTGAGTTTCCAAACGCTCAATTAAAGCTCCACTAGGTAGGATTGAGATTTTGTGCTCGTGGGCTCCCCCTACAGTTGCAGAGTGTAATAAATGTTTCAGGGGGATTTTAGTTTCTCTTTCTCATTTTCTGGCTTTCACAGACATATTCGGTCTCTTTCCAGCTTCTGCCAGAGTGTCTGTATGTCAGTTTGTAAAGAATGAACCCGTAGTCCTTGTAGAACTGTTAGAACTAAAGGTCGGAAAGCAGGTCGCAGTTCTCGCGAGCGTTGGTCGCGGCCGCCTCAGAAACTTACAGAGTCTGGTTTGAGCTCAGAGGAGTTCCGGCACAGACACGAGAGCACCGCTGTTCCTCCTATTACACCTCAATGCAGCGCTGCAGTGAGTTTCAAGCTGTAATTTTACTTCTTTAAAAAGATCAAAAATCAAGGAAATCCTACCTAGTGCTGCTTTTATTGACAGCTGTTTCTACAGCATCTTGTGCTCTTCTGCTGATTCACTCTGCAGCTGCTTCCTTTAATAAATACAGAACATTTCTTCAGTCTCCGGCGGGTGGACTTCTAACGAGCGTCTGAGATTGCTACACTTCTTTGACAGCATGAGTTTCTTCAGCAATCATCAGGCTTCTGTTCTGATGATGAAAGGAACACACTGACCTTTTCATAATTTCCCCACGTTGTTTGCAAGTGTCCACTTTTCAAGACACCCCAGGTCAGAGTCAGTTCCTCAAAATTAGAACGTGAAGCATGGTGACACTGGCTTGGTGTGCAGCATCTCTTGGCTACATCTGAGAAGCTATATATTTGTTTATGTTAACACCACCATCTTGTTGCTGCTACAGTGTCTTGGTTTCTCTGAATGGTGAGAGTCAGGATTGATAGTGCAAATTCTTACTCTTATCTGTCAGAAGTTCCAGTAATCACTGAGTACTGTATTAATCTTACAAAACAGTAGATTGGATTAATTGTTTTGACCTCTTAAACTCCTAGCCTAATTTGATTTAATTTCCGCCTGAACTTGCATACCCAAATTTTAAGGCTCTTCACTCTAATACTAAATAATTCATAGGCAATTTCATGAATTAATATTACTTAGAAGTCTTTACAAAATGTATTGAAAACACTTAAGATTATCCAATTGAACATGTAATGATAGATAGATAGATAGATAGATAGATAGATAGATAGATAGATAGATAGATAGATAGATAGATAGATAGATAGATAGATAGCAAATACACAGTTATATAATATTTTAAATTTAGCAGTGCAAAAGATACGGTAGATGAATGAACTGTGCTGAGAGGAGTTGAACAGTCTTATGGCCTGAGGGACAAAAGACTTTCAAAGTCTGTCTGTGGAGCAGGACTGGAATGGTCAAAATATGATAAAACAAGGTAAAAATGCAGCCGCTTTTCAGATTTTCTATTTCATTTTTTTATTTTCAGATCCATAAAATGAAATATTTGTAGGGAAGAAGTGTTTTTGCAGCTCCTGGGATAGTCCTTTCGTTCTCCAAAGGAGTGAAAACTTTATAAGAATAAAAAACTACTAATATAATAACATATTTTGCAGTAAAGTATGTGTTTCTGTTTTCTATACTCCTGAGGGAAAGCTATTGTGCAGTGTTTCTTTAAGAGCCCTCACCCCTCCCCAGCTCTGTCTGCACCTAACGCGGCACCTGATTGGCCGACAGAGCTGATTCACGTGTCTTTGCATGCAGAGGACTTTGTGGATTCTGTGAAATCCTCCCTCTAAGAATTGGAACAACCCTTCAAGCACCCAATATATTCTGATCCATTCTGAAATAAACCAATTTCTTACAGTTATTAGGGTGATAAACTGAATAATCCAAATAACAAGTATGCTAAATTTGTTGGGCAAGACAGAAAAGGTGTATCTCATTGAAAATAGCCTCTAAGGTATACCAAAAATTAAACCAAGAGTTTGGAACCCCCGGTATATCACCATGTTTGGTAAACAATAAATAAATATCAATAAATAAATAAATAACACTGCTTTATTACCAGGCTGCTGCGCTGATGTGATGATGGCAATGGAGCACTAAAGTTTACTAACCTAGCTGCTGGTTAACTAGTTAAGTTTAGGGCTTTATTCAGGGTTCCCAAGGTACTTAAAAAGTCTTAAAATGTTTTCAATTAAAATATTGATAATTAAGGTTAAATTGTCTGTAATTTACTGTAAATTTGCTGCAGGTATTACATGGTCCATCAAATGCCAGTGGAAAAGCACATAGTAACATTAGCAGGGATTTACTTGGGAGAGAACTAAGGTTAGCAGCGAGCTAGCTAAAATTAGCTGCAAGCTAGCTAACATTAGGAGGGAAATAACTAAGGTTAGCATAGAGCCAGCTAAAATTACCTGCAAGCTAGCTAACATTAACAGGGAAAGAACTAAGGTTAACAAAGAGCTAGCTAAAATCAACTGCAAGCTAGCTAACATTAACAGGGAAAGCACTAAGGTTAGCATAGAGCCAGCTAAAATTAGCTGTGAGCTAGCTAACGTTACTGGGGAGAGAACTAAGGTTAACAAAGAGCTAGCTAAAATTGTAATTTACTGTGAATTTGCTGCAGGTATTACATTTTTGATGGTCCATTAAATGCCAGTGGAAAAGCACATAGTAACATTAGCAGGGATTTACTTGGGAGAGAACTAAGGTTAGCAGCGAGCTAGCTAAAATTAGCTGTGAGCTAGCTAACATTAATAGGGAAAGAACTAAGGTTAACAAAGAGCCAGCTAAAATTAGCTGTGAGCTAGCTAATGTTACTGGGGAGAGAACTAAGGTTAGCATAGAGCCAGCTAAAATTAGCTGTGAGCTAGCTAACATTAACAGGGAGAGAATAAGGTTAACAAAGAGCTAGCTAAAATTAGTTGTGAGCTAGCTAACATTTACAGGGAAAGAACTATGGTTAACAAAGAGCTAGCTAAAATTAGCTGCAAGCTAGCTAACATTAACAGGGAGATAACTAATGTTAGCATAGAGCCAGCTAAAATTAGCTGCAAGCTAGCTAACATTAACAGGGAGATAACTAATGTTAGCGTAGAGCTAGCTAAAATTAGCTGCAAGCTAGCTAACATACTAACGTTAGCAGAGAGTTAGCTACATTACTGGGGTGAAAACTAGGGTTAACGGAGAGCTAGCTAACATGCTAACATGTTCTGCATCACAATGGAACAAAAGAAAAAGAAAATTGATAACAAATCTGAAACATTAAGTCTTAATTTTCGATAGAATTATTTTATTTCTACTTAAGAAGCTATGATTACATTTTTGGGTCTTAAATTATATTTATTAAGGTCTTACAAAATCTTAAAAAGCATTAAATTTGACTTTTAAAATGAAGCAAGAACCCTGTTATTGTGTGTCTTCAGAAAGGGGGTCAATATTGTCCATTCCTTAATTCCTCTGTGATGGGGAGCTAAAATTAGCTTTGATTAGCTTTTATTTTACGTAATTTTTCCGTTCCGCCTTAAATGCTGCACCACCTGCCATCTGTTGCACCAGAGGTGGAATGGGAAAGTAAGCTAGCTTGCTAACTACTGAGTCAAACTACTAGTGATCGTTTTAATGATTGTTATGAAGAATTTGACCACAATACAATAAAACTACACATTAAACTATGGTAATATAGTTAAAAATCACTTTTAATAAGGAAAATACTTACTCATTTCTGGGTTTCTTTTTTCGCTTGTTCCACCATACCATTTTATTGCATACCAGTGATTCTCATTATCCTCGGTTTGAAGTGTGCCTCTGACAAATCTCCGTATAAAGGGTTAACAAGCCCTATCACTTCCAATAACCTACCCCTTTAGCATTCATAGTGTTGCATGTGGAGTTTAAGTTCCTGCTTTGGAAAAAACACAATCACAAGGCCTGGTTCCTATAGCAACCTGTGTACAGTCTAAAGGTGATGAGCTTCTCTCCAGTATCATCAACAGCATATCGTCTCTGTCCAATGAAATGCACTTCAAAAATCTCCAAAACAGCAATTTTACAGGAGAGAAAAAACACTTTGTAAACTTTCAATGGAAGTCAATGTAAAAAGAGTTTATTTCAGATCATTATGAAGAGTTTCTATTGGTCCGTTCACCAATAAATTTTGGCACAGTGTAAGGGACAGTTTGCTTGTTCAAATTATGTAGTAATAGGACAACGATATTCTCCTAAAGTCAGCATTGTTTTAGCATTTCACTCTTTATAACTTGCAATGTTCCTGACAAGAATCAGGACTGTGATGTAACAGTTTTGGGGTTATGAAATCAGCCTGTTTTCTAGCTTCATTTTCCAGTTTTTCTGGATGTTCTTCTAAAAGAGGCTCTAGAGTGTTTGAGGTTCGCAGTTTGTCACTTTTTATTTACTGTACTCTCATTATTTATCTATATTAATGATACATTAAATACAGTTTACAATCTGAAGCAGGAGAGTGTTTGGTTGCTAATATAGAGCTGCAACCCTGACATGGTGCCTTGGTTTATAATAAGGAATATCTGCCTGCTGTTCATAGATCGGCCAGATCGATCATATAGCTTTCTCTCAGCTCACTGATTTGTGCTTAATGGCTCTGTCTGGAGTGAGCCAGGGAATTCCAATAGCTGTTTATAAGCACATAGGAACTCTATAGAAAGAGCCTGACTGTTAATGAGAGTGTTTAAAGCTCACTCATACACATCCTGGACCAATACAGAGTGAGATATTAGCTCCTGATCTCCTTCTGTCAATCACTTTTATGCACATATTCTTCTTATTTTTAATATTCTTAGGGATGCATATTCTGCAAATGAAATTATTTGGACAAAAATAGACAAAAACATATTGGTTCAATAAGAAAAAAATGATTCTGTATAAAAAGATTTGTGGCATCAGTATCAGATAAATTACAATAGTACGTAATTAATTGCAATTAACCCTTTCAGACCCTGTGTCAATTACAATGGACATCATGCAAGTTATTTCTTTAAATGTTTTATTGCACAGAACAATAATTGAGACCTGATGTCCATCAAAAGAGGTCATAAACAAGCAAATCAATTGGGTTGAGGAGGTCAGGACTCTCCAGAAGGTGTATTTATTTATTTTCTTCTGTTGAAGCCGTTCATTGTTGATTTACGTCTATGTTTGGGTCGTTGTCCTGTTGCATCATCCATCCTCTGTTAAGCTTCAGCTGGGGGACAGATGGTCTTAAGTTTTCCTGCAAAATGTCTTGGTAAACGCGGGAATTCATTTTTCCGTTGATGAAGGCAATCCGTCCAGGCTCTGAGGCAGCAAAGCAGAGCCAAACCATGTTGCCCCCTCCACCATGTTTCACAGTTGGGATGAGGTTTTGATGGTGGTGTGCTGTGCCTTTTTTTCTCCACACATACAGTCATATGAAAAAGTTTGGGCACCCCTATTAATCTTAATCATTTTAGTTCTAAATATTTGGGTGTTTGCAACAGCCATTTCAGTTTGATATATCTAATAACTGATGAACACAGTAATATTTCAGGATTTAAATGAGGTTTATTGTACTAACAGAAAATGTGCAATATGCATTAAACCAAAATTTGACCGGTGCAAAAGTATGGCCACCCTTATCATTTTATTGATTTGAATACTTCTAACTATTTTTACTGACTTACTGAAGCACAAAATTGGTTTGGTAACCTCATTGAGCTTTGAACTTCATAGCCAGGTGTATCCAATCATGAGAAAAGGTATTTAAGGTGGCCAATTGCAAGTTGTTCTCCTATTTGAATCTCCTCTGAAGAGTGGCATCATGGGCTCATCAAAACAACTCTCAAATGATCTAAAAACAAAGATTGTTCAACATAGTTGTTCAGGGGAAGGATACAAAAAGTTGTCTCAGAGATTTAACCTGTCAGTTTCCACTGTGAGGAACATAGTAAGGAAATGGAAGACCACAGGGACAGTTCTTGTAAAGCCCAGAAGTGGCAGGCCAAGAAAAATATCAGAAAGGCAGAGAAGAAGAATGGTGAGAACAGTCAAGGACAATCCACAGACCACCTCCAAAGAGCTGCAGCATCATCTTGCTGCAGATGGTGTCACTGTGCATCGGTCAACAATACAGCGCACTTTGCACAAGGAGAAGCTGTATGGGTGAGTGATGCGAAAGAAGCCATTTCTGCAAGCACGCCACAAACAGAGTCGCCTGAGGTATGCAAAAGCAAAAGCACACCTCAGGCGACTCTGTTTGTCACAGTTATTTGATATATCAAACTGAAATGGCTGTTGCAAACACCCAAATATTTAGAACTAAAAATGATTAAGATTAATAGGGGTGCCCAAACTTTTTCATATGACTGTAGCTTTTGTCCTTAATTGCATTTTAACCCCTTACATTACTTTTACTTTTATACTTTAAAACCAGTACTTTAATGCTTTTAGCTGTCTTCTACAGTCTTCCCATGACAGCTACAGTGCATTACTCTAAAATGAGTATGAGCTTTGAGTATACTACAGTATATATATACAGTATATATCTCAAATACCATTGTAGTCACCTAGTCACTCCCTGCTCCGAGAACCCCACCCCACCCCTACCATTATTCTATACTTTTCTAAAAGAGAGATATGAACCCACATGTGTTTTTGTGACTCACACAACTGATTGGCCGAGTTGTGCCAAAGTGTGGGCCCGGGTGGCGAGACTGAAGCTTATGCAATAAGGGGACGCTGAGCATGTAGCGTCCTGCATCCTTCCCTATTATCATCAAAGCCTCGTACTTCCACAGCAGAGCGAGGACACACACTGATCCCACCGCTGACTCCCCCTCCCCCACCCCCTGTATCTTACAACATACAGTTAATAGTAACAAAAAGTTTACAGCGCTTCCAGACTGTGAATAATGGATGTTGGTATTACGGTGTATTTAAATCATTAACTAAACACTAAATTGAACATTTTAGTAATATCTATATGACATATGCCAGGAGTTCTTAACCTGCGAGTTTGGAACCTCCAAGGGTCCTGACATAGTCTCTGGGGGGTTGTGATATTGATGCTAAAAAAGGGCATTTCTTCACAACAATGTGTGGAGAATCACTATTTTTGTTGTTGTGTTGTTGTTGTTTCCCCCCCCCAGTCTTTTATCCCTATAACGATAGGCTATTCTCAGCACTGCAGTGATTAGCACTGATTAGCATGGTGAAGGTGGTGTATGAGGTGTAAGTGTGTGTTGTGCTGCTGGTACAGTGAGTGGATCAGATACAGCAGCAGTGCTGCTGGAGTTTTTAAACACTGTGTTCTTCACTCACTGTCCTTTACTCTATTACACACTCCTACCTACAGCTGATACATCTTGTAGATAAAATAAAGTCAGAGACAGAAGCTCTGAATCTGTTGCAGCACAGATTACAGTGTTGGGCATAATCTAGTTCTTCATCAGTGCCCACAGGATGTTGTTTGTGGACAGTGGGATGTTTAAGAACTCCAGCAGCACTGCTGCTGTATCTGATCCACTCACTGTACCAGCAGCACAACACACACTAACACCTCATGCACCACCTTCACCATGCTAATCATTGGTCCTGAGTATTAAAGATCAGGGTGGAAGGAGGATAATAATAATAATGTATGCAGAGAAACAGATAAAGAACTACAGTCTGTAATTATAGAACTACAAATCAGTGGAGCTGATGAAATGGATAATGTTTGTGGTAACAAGGAGGTGTTCATAATGTTTTGCTTGATTGATGTATATACATTGTATAGTGTGTGTGTGTGTGTGTGTGTGTGTGTGTGTGTGTGTGTTGAGCAGGTTACCTCACCCTCATGCTCGGTTGAGCACCAGCCTCCAGCAGCTCTCCTGCCTGTTTAGAAATCATTAATGCTATCCAAATGCCCCGACGCGCCCGTAGCCCACCGAGCACGCCAGCCTGGAACACATCGCCTGCAGAGAGCCAGATAAAACCAGAGAGAGAGAGAGAGAGAAGAGAGAGAAGAGATAGAGAGAAAAGAGATGCTAAAAGAGAGAGAGATTAACAGTGCGAAAGAGAGACAATAGAGAGAGACACTGAGAAAGTGAGATACTGAGAGACACAGAGAAAGAGAGATAGTAAGAGAGTGAAAAAGACGAGGTAAAGAAAGATAATGAGAGAAAGAACGAAGAAGAGAAAGACAAATAGAGAAGGAGACAAAGAGAAAGACAGATAGCGAAAGAAAAATTGATAGAGATAAAGAGAAAGAGTGAGACACTGGATGTGAGAGAGAGATAATAAGAGAGTGAAAAAGATGAGGTAAAGAAAGATAATGAGAGAAAGAACGAGGGAGAGAGAGACAAATAGAGAAAGAGACAAAGAGAAAGACAGATAGCAAAAGAGATACTGATAGAGATAAAGAGGGAGAGTGAGACACTGGTAGTGAGAGAGAGAGAGTGAGACGCTGATAGAGAGAGAAACACAGTGAAACAGATAGTGAGAGAGAGGGACACTGGTAGAGAGATTGGGATGCTGAAAGAGAGAGACACTTATAGAGATACTGAGAGATTGTGGGACACTGGAAGAGAGAGAAAGAGTGAGACGCTAATAGGGAGAGACAGTAAAACAGATAGTGAAAGAGAAAGAGAAAGAGTGAGACGCTGATAGAGATACTGAGAGAGTGTGGGACACTGGTAAAGAGAGTGAGACGCTGATAGAGAGACAGTGAAACAGATAGTGAGAGAGAGAGAGACACTTAAAGAGATACTGAGAGAGAGTGGGACACTGGTAGAGAGAGAGAGATAAAGAGTGAGACACTGATAGAGAGAGAGAGAGAGAGAGAGGGATAAAGAAAGAGACACAGTGAAACAGCTAGTGAGAGAGAGAGAGACATAGATAGAGAGAGACAAAAAGAGATACTGAGAAAGAGAGTGAGACAATGATAGAGAAAGAAAGAGTAAGACAATAGGGAGATAGCGATAGACTGAGAGTGGGCACGCAAGAGAAAGAGAGAGAGAGAGAGAGCTGTTAGAGAGAAAGTTAGAGTTTTGAAATAGAATCAAAGTCCAGCTTCAAAAAGTCAGTTTCAGATTTCCCCTTTGCTTTATCTGTATGAAGCTGTGAGAAAGGTGTGTGTGTGCATGTGTGTGTGTGTGTGTGTGTGTGTGTGTGTGTGTGTGTGTAGATATGGGCTGGTTCTGTAGCTCTCTCTCTCTCTCTATCTCTGTAATGCAAATGTCTGACTGGGCGACAGGCAGACCGAGAGCACAGAGATAGGCTTTATTTATTTATTTATTTTTAAACTCTGCACACAGATGGACGTCCAAATGTTTCGGGGGAGGCTCTCTCTCCGTCTCTCTCTCTGTCTCTCTCTCTGTCTCTCTGTCTCTCTGTCTCATGGATCTTTAGGTATATTTGGAAACCAACAGAGCCTGAAAAATTAAATTAATCTAAAACTATGATGCCACCCCACATTCTGCCCTAGCTTGTAGGCCACAGTCTAGGGTGTTTTCACACCTGCACTTTTTTAATCCAGTTAAATCAGACTCTAGTTCATTTTTACTCTTAATCTGATTAATTTTGGCAGGTGTGAACACAGTAATCACGTTCAAATGTGGACCAAATCTACCACATCAAGACCCTTAAGAGGAAGTGGTCATTTGCAGTGATCCGACCTCAATTTTTGAGCTGACTATCAGATGTACTATTCATCGTTGAGTAAGCACTAGACTAAAACACAGAACCTTCTTTGTGTATTTACTTTAGTAACCACACCCCACACAGCTATTACCAATAAAACCAACCCACACCAAGGCCAAACTCAAATCATCCTAATGCAAATCAAACTAAACCAACTCAAACCCAACCCAAATCATACCCAAACCAATACAGGTGAATTTCAAACCCAGGCCAAGCTGAACTCAAGCCAACCCAATGCAACCCAAAATCAGTCCAAATCATACTCCAACTCAAACCCAGGCCAACCCAATGCAACCCAAACTCAAACAAATCTAATTTAAACTAAGCCAACACAGATCATACCCCAACTCAAACTCAAACCAACCTAATTCAAATCAAACCAACTCAACTCAAACCCAACCCAACCTCAATCATGCCCAAACCTAATGCAAATCAAACTCAAACCAAACCACTACATCCCAAACCCAATTCAAATCATAACTGAACTCAAACCAAGACCAACTCAATACAACCCACACCTATCCCAAATCATACCCCAAACTCAAACCCAGACCAACTCAAACCAACCCAACGCAACCCAAACCCATCCCAAATCATACTCCAAACTCAAATCCAGACCAACTCAAACCAACCCAACGCAACCCAAACCCAAACCAAATCATACCCAAACTCAAACCCAATGCAATCCAAACTCAAACCAAACCACCACATCCCAAACCCAATTCAAATCATAACCCAACTCAAACCAAGACCAACTCAATACAACCCAAACCTATCCCAAATCATACCCCAAACTCAAACCAGACCAACTCAAACCAACCCAGCGCAACCCAAACCCATCCCAAATCATACTCCAAACTCAAATCCAGACCAACTCAAACCAACCCAACGCAACCCAAACCCAAACCAAATCATACCCAAACTCAAACCCAATGCAATCCAAACTCAAACCAAACCACCACATCCCAAACCCAATTCAAATCATAACCCAACTCAAACCAAGACCAACTCAATACAACCCAAACCTATCCCAAATCATACCCCAAACTCAAACCAGACCAACTCAAACCAACCCAGCGCAACCCAAACGCATCCCAAACCATACCCCAAACTCAAATCCAGACCAACTCAAACCAACCCAACGCAACGCAAACCCAAACCAAATCATACCAAAACTCAAACCCAATGCAATCCAAACTCAAACCAAACCAGCACATCCCAAACCCAATTCAAATCATAACCCAACTCAAACCAAGACCAACTCAATGCAACCCAAACCAACCTTATACCAACCCAACCCAAACTAAACCAAACCAAACGCAACTCAACCCAACCTGCAACAAAATAAATGACAGGTATGCTGGAAAACTATTACTTTTTACGAACAATTTTATCTAGTTTTCTAGAGCTTTTTATCTACAATTTTATCTAGTTTTTTTTTATAACAGTGAGTTAGAAAAAGCTTCTTTAGACAGTACAGATAGCTAAGACTTTTTTTATATATTATATGTAAACATATTGTCAAACTCATGTTTTATCAATGCACAACCACTGTCATACATTCACCCTGATGTAGGTTTGTGGTTTTCTACCAAAATTGATCAACATTAGAGTAATGTTTCTGAATTTCAGCTATTCTTTCTGACTGAGTTTATTTTCTGGTAGATCTCCCAGCCTGTCCATCACTGCTGCTGTAAAGCATCATCTTACTCTCTTTAGAGACGTCTAGCAGAACGTTTGGGAACTTCTACAGCCCAGGAGAAAAGCTCCTAATCTGCTCATTCTCTCTCAGATTAGGAAAAATACAGAACTTCCTGGAAGAGCAGAAGGCTGAGAAGCGAGAGCTGGATCCTGAGCCCTGTGTGAGGCAGGTTTCCCCCGTTCCTCTCATTAATAATGCAGCAGTGTTCTCCTCATTTCCATGCGTGCCGTCACGAGCCTGGTGTTAATAGCTGAACTAATTGTGCTAAATAGAGGCGGTGTGTAATTGGACTGGGAGGCTGCAGTGAGACAGTGGCTCTAATGAGAGTCTGCAGCTCCAGTCACAGAGCTCCTGTCTGACCCCAAACCTACCAAACACCTTCACACCTCCCACTAACCCCGTCTTCAACTCCTCACAGCAGACAGGCCAGCTGAGACCAGGTCAACCTTTACGGCTCAGGGACAGGGGGTAGACAAACAGCGTTTTTCAGCTTTTGTAAGCTGGAAAACAGGGAAAAACGTAAGTCTGATCTGTTCAATGCTAGAGTGCATTTTGCATTAGCGTTAAAAAATAATATTGAACCAACTCTTACTAGAGTGTGTTTTGTATCTGTTGGAGAGAACTTGCATTGCTGTTAGAGGTTAGATCGGGCCCAAAAATTCCGACCCGACCCAGACCGAGCCCGTGCACGTTCTGCCCAACCCGGCCCGAACCATAAACTGCCATCATGAGCCCGACCCGACCCGAACCATAAACTGCCATCATGAGCCCGACCCGACCCGAACCATAAACTGCCATCATGAGCCCGACCCGACCCATAAACTGGCTGTTTTCGGGCTGATTGAATGAGCGAAATATGATCAGAATTATGTTAATTAACACTGAAACATAGAAGCATAGAACTATTATTTAATTAAAATGATTTTTAAGAACAGCTAAACACAGTGCTGCAAGTCAAATGCGGAGGAGTTCACGTGCGCGAGAGAGAGAGAGAGAGAGAGAGAGAGATTTGTGTGTTCTGGTGTGAGGTTCTCTTTGATCTCCTCGTGCTCATATTCTAGTCCCATACATAAGTCTGCAGCTCTCTCAGTGTTTTCTGTTGTATTTTGCGGCTAGCGCGAGCGCTTACAACTAACACAGCGCACCGCGAGGTGCCGCTGCGCTTGTGCCGAATCCGCTGCTGAATCCGACTCCCGCTTCGCGGACAGAATCGGCACAACACCCCCCGCTGTACAACTGCGGGAGTGAAAACAGCGCTTATAAATAAATTAGTTTAATTTCACTTTCAGTTTTCGTTATTTTCGTTATTTTCTTTAAAAATAAAAATATAATTAAAAAACGGACGCCTACATCTTAGACTATTTTCTGGAGCCCGACCCGACTCGGCCCGAGGAATGTGGTGGGAAATCTCGGCCCGAACCGACCCAATTTCGGGTCGGGCCTCGGGTCAGGTCGGGTTCAGATAATCTAAGCTCTAATTGCTGTGCAGTTTTACAGGCTGTTTTACTCCCAACCAGACCAATTATAGCCAAACCAGGCCAATTATAGCCAAGCCTAAACACACTAAGCCAAACCAAACCAGGCCAAGGCATACCAAATACTCAGTTCAAAGTATTCAGTTCAAAAATTTTAACTCATATATTATATAGATGTATTACACACAGAGTGATATATTTTAAGTGCTTATTTCTTTGCAATATCATATCTTATGCAACAATAAAATTTAATTTTCATTTTGTTGCGTTTTTTTTTTTTTCATTTAGTGTTTTGTTATATTGCCAAGAGTATCGTTATCACGAAAATACCATGAAATATTGTGAAATTTAGTAATCCATAATCCATAAAGTAATCCATAAAGTAATCCATAAAGTAACTAAGACACTTTTTAAAAGTGTAATCAGTAATCACATTACTTTTCACAGTAACTATTCCATCAGTGGTGCCAATAGCTTTATGTTTACTGTATTTATGTATTTGATTTCCTATCCCGGTCAAATGTAAGATATCTGAATGCATTCATTAGAAGGAGTGTCCATAAACATAGTGCAATTCCCTGCTCAATAAACCAGCAGTTGATTAGTGCATGGAATTCCAGTTTTGCATGGGATTTTCGGGGCCTCTCTCTGTATGTAAGTGTTTAATTAGAGTTCAGAATTCAGAGTCCTGGAGTGTGAAAAGCAGGTCAGGATCACTCGGGGAAAGCCTCCGGAAGAAGCCACTCAGAGAAAAGAGCAGGAATCGAGACAGGAGTGGATAATAATTCCAGGCCTCGCTCTTCAGCCGCGTTGTTTCGAAACCGGGCTTGTCCTGAAGCCACTGTGTACGAGAGATACACGGAGCAACCCTCATCAAACGCTCAGAGATAAGTGTTGGGAGGGGGGGGGGGCATCTCCTCTCCTCATCCAGCCCTGCAGCCGTACACATCAGGGTGGATTTCATCAGCATGCGTTCTCGTACAGAACGCATAAAAAAAAAGAAACATTTTTCCCTCCATTGAGGGATTAAATATTTATTCAGTGTATTTTATTAGCCAGCCGATGCGTTCAGGAGGAGCCGGGTCCACAGCTGTTCCATCGCCTTCTTCTTCTGAATAGCTGTGGGTTGTTTGTAGTATTGTCTGTGTGTGTTTGTTTATTTATTTATTTATTTATTTATCTATCTATCTGTTTGCTTTGCTCACGCGTGTCCCTGAGACGGCAGCGGGCTTCACTTCACACAGGAAAATGTAGGAAAACTCCGGAAGAACAGGTGAGTCACTCGCTCCCATGCTCGTCGGGAAGCGTGTCAAATCAAAGGCTGACAAAACACTCGGCCGATTCCCACGGCTCAGTTTTACAGCCCCGCTCTCGTAAACACTACCGTTGCCTCTTCGCTGTGTGCTCTTTTTTTCTTGTTTTTCCAGTGTAAACACAGCATAAAGAATGAGCTGTGTGTTCAGGCCTGTGTGATTTTTTAAAGCAGGTCTCTACAGTTTTTGATGTGCCTGCAAAAAAGGAAAGGAAAGGAAAGGAAAGGGTGGGGAAAGAGATAAATAAAGTAAATACAGGTCTTGTATTAGCATTAGCTTAAAGTTTAAAGCATTATGACCTGATTAGAGATAAACCAGGCTAAGAGGATTATTGAACACTGGTTTCTTTAATACAAACCAAGCCAAGCAAAACCAAGCAACCAGGTCAAACAAGCTAAACTAAAAGGTGCCTGTGTGTACTGTACGAGATACTGTAGATTAGGGGTGGGCGATATGGCTCTAAAATAATATCACAATATTTCAGGGTATTTTTGCGATAACGATATACTTGGCGAAAACTAGGAACTTAGGAAAACTAAAATAATTAATTCATTTCAGGAATATAGTATAATAGTATAACAGAATAATCATAATGTGGCAAAATAAATAATACAGCATAAAATAATATAATCCAGCAAATAATATTGCAGTATATTTAGTGCATGCATATAAACTGCAAACTAAAACAATTATACAATGAATACACTTAAAGCTTCACAGTAAATAATAGACTACTTTTAAGACAGAACATCTCTATTATCACAATATGGATTTTTAATATCATGATATTTCTGTGTCACGATATATTGTATACGATATAATATTGCCCACCCCTACTGTAGATACAGGTTGAAAAATTGAGTCAATTTACAAAGTAAAATGAATTCCAGGTTAGTTTTTGAAACGCAATAAATAATAAAAAATAAATTACAGCTAAAGAAAAAGAAAACATTAACGTTTCTGACTATGCACAATAATGCACTGTAATGGACCTCCTTCCATGGCTTGGTCAGAAAGCAATTGGTTCTCCATCAAGCCTCAATGTGCTGGAAGTTCTCAGCGAGCATATCCCAGCTTCCCTCATTCTGCTCAGCTCACCATAGTTTTTGTCAAGGCTTTATGCTATGCAATGTCTAGCCGACCTCAGTGCACCAGCTCCACCAATTGTGAACTCAATGCTGTACATGATGACTGGTCTCAAACCTCTTCAGTTAGCCTGTTCTAATCTTGAACAAGCGCCAAAGGTTTCTGCCAGTTGTTCAAATGCATAGTCAGCCCTCATGAAGCACAATGCAATTCTCAAATAGTCATATCCATATTCTTTCCCCACAGCAAGTTCAAAACTACATTACCTGCCCAAGAAATTAAAAACTGCATTGACGCATATGGCTACATTGTTTAGCACTTTTATTAATAAACACTATTTTGACAAGTCAAGTCAAGCCATCCAAAAAGACCAACCCAAACCAGGTCAAACCATATATGCTAGGTAAGGCCGAACCAGGCAAAGCCGAACTAAATCAGATAAAGTCTACCCAACCCTGCCAAGCCAGGCCAAAACCAAGTCAAATCAGACTAGGCTAAAACATGCCTATTTAATGTAAGATATAAATAAAATGGGTGAGGATTAACAACAGAAAGTTTAAAGCAACATATTGATCTGTATAGAAAGCAAAGCTAAACCAGGCCAAGCCAAACAAAGTTCAGTTTTCCACACCAAGCCAAGCCTATAAACCATAAACCAGTCCAATACATGCAAACCTTAATACATCATATACTTTATGTTTTACGCTTTTTGTGGCAAGACCCAGTATCTTATCGGACCACACCCATATTCATTTGCATACAGTCGAGAAAGAAAGAAAGAAAGAAAGAAAGAAAGAAAGAAAGAAAGAACATATTAACCCATATTGCTAGCCAAGGCTAAACCAGAAAAGGCCTGTTTAGGTCAAGCCATGTTAAACCATGCCAAGCTTGTCTAGACCAATCCAGGCCAAACCAAGCTAGGCTAAAACATTCCAGTTATCTAAACCAGGTCAAGAAATGCCAGACCCAACTGGGCTGAGTCAAACAAGGTTCAAGCCAAGCCAAGCACTATCACACCAGGCCAAAAAGCTACGGGACCTGAAAGAAACACTGTATTAACCCTGTATGGCTACCTTGTTCAAGCTAGGTTAAGCCAAGTCAGGTAAGGACAAATCAGACAAAGCCAACCTAAACCAGGAAAAACCTACCCAGCCCAAGCCCTGCCAATCCAGGCCAAATCAGGCCAAGCCTGTCTAGAGTATTCCAGGCCAAATCAAGCCAGGCTAAACATACCTAAACTAGGGGTGTCACGATTTTGAAATTTCATAGAAATTAAATGAGCCTCGAAGTCAAAAAGAGGATCGACGATCGCACCCTCTAAGCTACGCATTATTATTTATTTTGTTATGTTGCACATTGCTGTTTTAATAGTGCACACTGCTGCTACCAAAAAAGCCACTAGATGGCATTACATATATATCTTAATTAAATTATTTAAATTTGACCATTAGTGCCTAATGTGGTGTATTACAGATCACTTGTATCACTTTGCATCACTTATATCAAGCCCACCTTTTGAAATAAGATATTGTAAATTTGATGAATTAAATAAATGACTGACCATAGACTAATCTAAAACTGGCATAGGCCTCTCTGCTCTCAAAAAAAAGAAAAAAGAAAATCGGAAATAAAATCGAATCGAGGATTTAGAGAATCGTGACACCCCTAACCTAAAACATATCTAAACAATGCCAAAATGAGCCAAACCCAACTGCAGCAAGTCAAATACAATTTAAGCCAAGCTAAAACATGCCTATGTACTGTAAGAGATAATTCAGTAAATTAAGGTGTGGTATTAATAGCAGCAAGTTCAAAGCTAAATGACCTGCTTAAAGAACTAAAAGCTATATTGACCTACTGTCTGACTTACTGTATACTGTACTTATAAATGGCATACTGACATTTTTAAACACTGTATCTCATTTCAACTGCTGGATGGTGGAGGGACAAGACAGTGGGCAATTGACTGTGTTGAAATTATTACCCTGCTTCTCTTAATTCAATGATGCACCCCCTTCAAAGTGTCTAGTAGTCAAGTATCTCTCACCAAGAGGTGCACTACCCAAGGTAGCCTCTGAGAGCCTTTTTATAGGCAGACAAACCAAGTCTCCCTGAAGCTGTGGGAGTCTCCCGCATTTCGGTAGTGGCTCCCTGATGCCCGCGAGTCACATATAATCTCCCGGAATTCAGAACGAGCGCCCCAAGAGTGGGAAGGAGAGAGAGAAAACAGAGAGGGTTCTGATTGGCCTGTTCTCTGCAAAGAGTCTGTGAGACAATCAATTAGTTTTTAGTGTGGGCGGGCAGTGTTTTTCCCCCCTCCCGAACGGGATTTGTTCAGAGAGTGAGAGAAAGCAGAGCATGGCAGAGGCAATATTAATAATTATTGTAATATGATATGAAATGTTTTTGATGTTTTTGTCACTTTTTTCCCAAAAAAAAAAAAAAAAAGGAAAGCAGAGACAGGGCCTTCCAAAAACCAAAAAGATAAAACTCATTTCATCTCTGAATACTCAATGTTTAATTAAAAAAAAGTGAAATTAATTAATATCAAAGTTTCGTTATCCTTTAGTGTGTATGCAAGTTTTTTTTTTTTTTTTGGCGGGGTTTTTTTTTGGACAGGGGGGTGTGGGGGCGTGGGAGGGTTACCCTCCCTGAAATCAACTTTTGCAAGTTGGGATGTCTGTATAGGGGAACAGGGGAAACACGTTTTTTTTGGTATGCTTCCTTGTGGCAATACCCAGTATTCAATCAGACCACACCCATAAGCATTTGCATATTGCTGCAGTCGAGTTCTCTTACTATATTTAAATTCAACAAAACCCTGATGAGTGCTTTACTCTATGCTCTTTTTTTGGCACAGTTTATCTCTTTTATTTGTAAATGACGGTTCCATCAGCTTTATCTTCAGCACTGAATTATTTATAGTGAATTATTGTATATATTATGATGTATTAAGGTGCTATAGTCTGTTAATGTGAGCCTGTCAGAGTTCCCACCCCAGAGCAGTGTACAAACTATGAATAATTATGACAAGTGGGGTTGAAGCGTTCTTGCATAAGATTAACTCTGACGTGCTGACAGTGTTCCCCTGTGTGTACTAATTACAGGCCCAGTTTAAATCAATACCTCGGAGGGAAGGGAGCTATGAAATCCATCCAAACTGCCGCTCCCTCACAAAGGCCTCATTAAAGCGTGACGCTGCAACCGTGCTGCTACAGCTACCCCCCACCCACACAACTAACCCCCCCCACATCACACAACTACCCCCCACATCACACAACTACCCCCACCCCGCACAACTACCCCCAACGCACCACCTTCCCTGTACACACCATCACATTCAGCTCTCGCTTACTTCTTATTACTGTTGTTTGGCCTGATCTAATAAGAGCATTGAGACCTGAGGCAGATCCCTGTGCTGCTTCACTCGCCTCAGATTCCTGTGCTGCTTCACTCCCCTCAGATCCCTGTGCTGCTTCACTCACCTCAGATCCCTGTGCTGCTTCACTCACCTCAGATCCCTGTGCTGCTTCACTCACCTCAGATCACTGTGCTGCTTCACTCGCCTCAGATCCCTGTGCTGCTTCACTCACCTCAGATCACTGTGCTGCTTCACTCGCCTCAGATTCCTGTGCTGCTTCACTCACCTCAGATCCCTGTGCTGCTTCACTCACCTTAGATCCCTGTGCTGCTTCACTCACCTCAGATCCCTGTGCTGCTTCACTCACCTCAGATCCCTGTGCTGCTTCACTCACCTCAGATCCCTGTGCTGCTTCACTCACCTCAGATCCCTGTGCTGCTTCACTCACCTCAGATCCCTGTGCTGCTTCACTCACCTCAGATCCCTGTGCTGCTTCACTCGCCTCAGATTCCTGTGCTGCTTCACTCACCTCAGATCCCTGTGCTGCTTCACTCACCTCAGATCACTGTGCTGCTTCACTCACCTCAGATCACTGTGCTGCTTCACTCGCCTCAGATTCCTGTGCTGCTTCACTCACCTCAGATCCCTGTGCTGCTTTACTCACCTCAGATCCCTGTGCTGCTTCACTCATCTTAAATTCCTGTGCTGCTTCACTCGCCTCGGATCCCTGTGCTGCTTCACTCGCCTCAGATCCCTGTTCTGCATCACTCATCTTAGATCCCTGTGCTGCTTCACTCACCTCAGATCCCTGTGCTGCTTCACTCATCTTAAATTCCTGTGCTGCTTCACTCGCCTCGGATCCCTGTGCTGCTTCACTCACCTCAGATCCCTATGCTGCTTCACTCACCTCAGATCCCTGTGCTGCTTCACTCATCTCAAATCCCTGTGCTGCTTCACTCACCTCAGATCACTGTGCTGCTTCACTCGCCTCAGATTCCTGTGCTGCTTCACTCACCTCAGATCCCTGTGCTGCTTCACTCACCTTAGATCCCTGTGCTGCTTCACTCACCTCAGATCCCTGTGCTGCTTCACTCACCTCAGATCCCTGTGCTGCTTCACTCACCTCAGATCACTGTGCTGCTTCACTCGCCTCGGATCCCTGTGCTGCTTCACTCGCCTCAGATCCCTGTTCTGCATCACTCATCTTAGATCCCTGTGCTGCTTCACTCACCTCAGATCCCTGTGCTGCTTCACTCATCTTAAATTCCTGTGCTGCTTCACTCGCCTCGGATCCCTGTGCTGCTTCACTCACCTCAGATCCCTATGCTGCTTCACTCACCTCAGATCCCTGTGCTGCTTCACTCATCTCAAATCCCTGTGCTGCTTCACTCACCTCAGATCACTGTGCTGCTTCACTCGCCTCAGATCCCTGTGCTGCTTCACTCACCTCAGATCCCTGTGCTGCTTCACTCACCTCAGATCCCTATGCTGCTTCACTCACCTCAGATCCCTGTGCTGCTTCACTCATCTCAAATCCCTGTGCTGCTTCACTCACCTCAGATCACTGTGCTGCTTCACTCGCCTCAGATTCCTGTGCTGCTTCACTCACCTCAGATCCCTGTGCTGCTTTACTCACCTCAGATCCCTGTGCTGCTTCACTCACCTCAGATCCCTGTGCTGCTTCACTCACCTCAGATCCCTGTGCTGCTTCACTCGCCTCAGATCCCTGTTCTGCATCACTCATCTTAGATCCCTGTGCTGCTTCACTCATCTCAGATCCCTGTGCTGCTTCACTCACCTCAGATCCCTATGCTGTTTCACTCATCTCAGATTCCTGTGCTGCTTCACTCACCTCAGATCCCTGTGCTGCTTCACTCACCTCAGATCCCTGTGCTGCTTCACTCGCCTCAGATCCCTGTGCTGCTTCACTTACCTCAGATCCCTGTGCTGCTTCATTCACCTCAGATCCCTTTGCTGCCTCACTCATCTCAAATCTCTGTGCTGCCTCAGCCCCTCTTAAATCCCCACACTTTTTCACCTGCCTTAGATCCCCATGCTGCTTCACTCAGTTAATTAGAAAAAAAACTGATAATGGTGTTTTTAAAGAATAGAATTTATGTGTTTTTTAAGTTTCTTTATATTTTCTATACATTTTTATTTATAATTCTTAATTGTCTTCCATTTATGGATTGACTTTGACATTCATGGGGCAGTAATACATTATTATTATAATTAGCAGTATTGTTAGCTAGTGTTATTGTTTTATTTATTTTTTTATGTATTAATAATTTACTGATAATTATTTAATTCTTTATTATAATGTTTTTCTTACTTATTTTTATTATTGCTTCTTTAACACAGTTATTTTTTTGTATGTTTTTAAATTCAGTGAGGCAAGAGTCCTAGTGCAAAGATTTTATTCTGATTCATAGCAGTACATTTTGTGCATTGTGTAAAATGTACTTTAGGAGAAGTACTTTTACTCATGCTCATGTCTTTTCTCTTCTTCCTCTTCTTTTTTACCTCTTTTTTTCTATTTGTCTCTTTTTTTAAAATACTTATTTCTTAATCTTGCCTTTTTCTCTTTTCTCTCTCTTTTTCTAGCTTTACCATTTTTCTCTATTCTCTCTCTCTCTCTTTCACCTCCTGTCCTCAGCTGACCTGTGTCTTTTTTCCACAGCGGCTCATTTAGAGCTGAAATCACTTAACGAGTTGAACTCTGTCAGGCAGCAGGTCTGATCAAGGAGGCCACGATTCTCACCGGAGCGAGAGGCCAGCCCAGCAGCCACCCGCTACTCGCTCATCATCTTACTGTAATTAACTACTGCAGCTTTCCTCAGAGCAGAGGCCAGCGCGAGCTCACGGCGCGAGAGTACGGCACAAACAGGAGAAAGCGGGAGAACATCAGGGTCTGTTTAATTCTGTTTGTCGTGACTAATCTGATAAAACTATTAATATTTCAAACTATGATTCAGCGCTGCAGGCTTGATCTGTACACTAACATGCCAGAAATCAGGAGCAGGGATGGCTTAGTTACTTTACCACTTTTAAAAAGTCACTTAGTAACTAAGTTAGATTACAAGTTACTTTATTAGTTACATTCAGCAACAACAAGATCCCTCAACCTAAAAATGATAAACTCACTGTGTGTGTGTGTGTGAGGTGTAGAGAGAGGGGGACTCGCTGTGTGTGTGTGTGAGGTGGGGAGCAAGGGGGGCTTGCTGTGTGTTTGTGTGAGGTGTAGAGAGAGAGGGGCACTCGCTGTGTGTGTGTGTGAGGTGGAGAGAGAGGAGGACTCGCGCTGTGTTTGTGTGTGTGAGGTGTAGAGCAAGGGGTGCTCGCTGTGTGTGTGTGAGAGGTGCAGAGCAAGGGGGACTCGCTGTGTGTGTGTGTGAGAGGTAATGAGAAAGGGGGGCTCGCTGTGTGTGTGAGAGATGGAGAGAGAGGGGGACTCTGTGTGTGTGTGAGGTGGAGAGAGAGGGGGACTCGCTGTGTGTGAGGTGGAGAGAGAGGGGGACTCGCTGTGTGTGAGTGTGTGTGAGGTGGAGAGAGAGGGGGGCTCGCTGTGTGTGTGTGAGAGGTGTAGAGCAAGGGGGGCTCACGGTGTGTGTGTGAGGTGGAGAGAGAGGGGGACTCACTGTGTGTGTGTGTGAGGTGGAGAGAGAGGGGGACTCTCTGTGTGTGTGAGGTGGAGAGAGAGGGGAACTCGCTGTGTGTGTTTGAGGTGGAGAGAGAGGGGGACTCGCTGTGTGTGAGGTGGAGAGAGAGGGGGACTCGCTGTGTGTGAGTGTGTGTGAGGTGGAGAGAGAGGGGGGCTTGCTGTGTGTGTGTGAGAGGTGTAGAGCAAGAGGGGCTCACGGTGTGTGTGTGAGGTGGAGAGAGAGGGGGACTCACTGTGTGTGTGTGTGAGGTGGAGAGAGAGGGGGACTCACTGTGTGTTTGTGTGTGTGAGGTGTAAAGCAAGGGGGGCTTGCTGTGTGTTTGTGAGGTAGAAAGAGAGTGGGACTTCCTGTGTGTGTGTGAGGTGAAGAGAGAGGGGGACTCGCTGTGTGTGTGTGTGAGAGGTGGAGAGCAAGGGGGTCTCGCTGTGGGTGTGTGAGGTGGAGAGCAAGGGGGGCTTGCTGTGTGTTTGTGTGAGGTGTAGAGAGAGAGGGGGACTCGCTGTGTGTGTGAGGTAGAGAAAGAGGGGGACTCGCTGTGTGTGTGTGTATGTGGTGGAGAGAGAGGGGGACTCGCTGTGTGTGTGTGAGGTGGAGAGAAAGGGGGCTTGCTGTGTGTTTGTGTGAGGTGTAGAGCAAGGGGGACTCACTGTGTGTGTGTGAGAGGTGTAGAGCAAGGGGGGCTTGCTGTGTGTTTGTGTGAGGTGTAGAGAGAGAGGGGGACTTGCGGTGTGTATGTGTGTGTGTGAGGTGTAGAGAGAGAGGGGGCCTCGCTGTGTGTATGTGTGTGTGTGAGGTGGAGAGAGAGGGGGACTCGCTGTGTGTGTGTGAGGTGGAGAGAGAGGGGGACTCGCTGTGTGTGTGTGAGGTGGAGAGAGAGGGGGACTCGCTGTGTGTGTGTGTGAGGTGGAGAGCAAGGGGGACTCGGTGTGTGTGTGTGTGTGAAGTGGAGAAAGAGGGGGACTTGCTGTGTGTGTGTGTGTGTGAGGTGAAGAGTGAGGGGGACTCGCTGTGTGTGTGTGTGAGGTGGAGAGAGAGGGGGACTCGCTGTGTTTGTGTGAGGTGTAGAGAGAGGAGGACTCACTGTGGGTGTGTGTGTGTGGTGGAGAGAGGGGGACTCGCGGTGTGTGTGAGGTGGAGAGAGGGGGACTCGCTGTGTGTGTGTGAGGTGGAGAGAGAGGGGGACTCGCTGTGTGTGTGTGTGAGAGGTGATGAGAAAGGGGGGCTCGCTGTGTGTGTGAGGGATGGAGAGAGAGGGGGACTCGCTGTGTGTGTGTGTGAGGTGGAGAGAGAGGGGGGCTCGCTGTGTGTGTGTGTGAGGTGTAGAGCAAGGGGGGCTCACGGTGTGTGTGTGTGTGAGGTGGAGAGAGAGGGGGACTCGCTGTGTGTGTGAGGTGGAGAGAGGGGGACTCACTGTGTGTTTGTGTGTGAGA
Organism: Astyanax mexicanus; assembly: GCF_023375975.1. NCBI lineage: Eukaryota > Metazoa > Chordata > Actinopteri > Characiformes > Acestrorhamphidae > Astyanax > Astyanax mexicanus. Next base: position 39,126,160 of record NC_064425.1, read on the forward strand.
GGTGGAGAGCAAGCGGGTCTCGCTGTGTGTGTGTGTGAGGTGGAGAGCAAGGGGGACTCGCTGTGTGTGTGTGAGGTGGAGAGCAAGGGGGACTCGCTGTGTGTGTGTGTGAGGTGGAGAGAGAGGGGGACTCACTGTGTGTGTGTGTGTGAGGTGGAGAGAGAGGGGGACTCGCTGTGTGTGTGTGTGTGTGAGGTGAAGAGCAAGGGGGGCTCGCTGTGTGTGTGAGGTGTAGAGCAAGGGGGGCTTGCTGTGTGTTTGTGTGAGGTGTAGAGAGAGAGGGGGACTCGCTGTGTGTGTGAGGTAGAGAAAGAGGGGGACTCGCTGTGTGTGTGTGTATGTGGTGGAGAAAGAGGGGGACTCGCTGTGTGTGTGAGGTAGAGAAAGAGGGGGACTCGCTTTGTGTGTGTGTATGTGGTGGAGAGAGAGGGGGACTCGCTGTGTGTGTGAGGTAGAGAAAGAGGGGGACTCGCTGTGTGTGTGTGTATGTGGTGGAGAGAGAGGGGGACTCGCTGTGTGTGTGTGAGGTGTAGAGAGAGAGGGGGACTCGCTGTGTGTGTGTGTATGTGGTGGAGAAAGAGGGGGACTCGCTGTGTGTGTGAGGTAGAGAAAGAGGGGGACTCGCTGTGTGTGTGTGTATGTGGTGGAGAGAGAGGGGGACTCGCTGTGTGTGTGAGGTAGAGAAAGAGGGGGACTCGCTGTGTGTGTGTGTATGTGGTGGAGAGAGAGGGGGACTCGCTGTGTGTGTGTGAGGTGTAGAGAGAGAGGGGGACTCGCTGTGTGTGTGTGAGGTGGAGAGAAAGGGGGCTTGCTGTGTGTTTGTGTGAGGTGTAGAGAGAGAGCGGGACTTGCGGTGTGTGTGTATGTGTGTGTGTGAGGTGTAGAGAGAGAGGGGGCGTCGCTGTGTGTGTGTGTGTGTGTGAGGTAGAGAGAGAGGGGGACTCGCTGTGTGTGTGAGGTGGAGAGAGAGGGGGACTCACTGTGTGTGTGTGAGGTGGAGAGAGAGGGGGACTCACTGTGTGTGTGTGAGGTGGAGAGAGAGGGGGACTCGCTGTGTGTGTGTGTGTGAGGTGGAGAAAGAGGGGGACTCGCTGTGTGTGTGTGTGTGAGGTGGAGAGCAAGGGGGACTCGCTGTGTGTGTGTGAAGTGGAGAGAGAGGGGGACTTGCTGTGTGTGTGTGTGTGAGGTGAAGAGAGAGGGGGACTCGCTGTGTGTGTGTGTGAGGTGGAGAGAGAGGGGGACTCGCTATGTTTGTGTGAGGTGTAGAGAGAGGAGGACTCACTGTGTGTGTGTGTGTGTGGTGGAGAGAGGGGGACTCGCGGTGTGTGTGTGAGGTGGAGAGAGGGGGACTCGCTGTGTGTGTGTGAGGTGGAGAGAGAGGGGGACTCGCTGTGTGTGTGTGAGGTGGAGAGCAAGGGGGGCTTGCTGTGTGTTTGTGTGAGGTGTAAAGAGAGAGGGGGACTTGTTGTGTGTGTGTGTGTGAGGTGGAGAGAGAGGGGGACTTGCTGTGTGTGTGTGTGAGGTGGAGAGAGAAGGGGACTCGCTGTGTGTGTGTGTGAGGTGGAGAGAGAGGGGGACTCGCTGTGTGTATGTGTGTGTGTGAGGTGGAGAGAGAGGGAGACTCGCTGTGTGTATGTGTGTGTGTGAGGTGGAGAGAGAGGGGGACTCGCTGTGTGTATGTGTGTGTGTGAGGTGGAGAGAGAGGGGGACTCGCTGTGTGTGTGTGTGAGGTGGAGAGAGAGGGGGACTCACTGTGTGTTTGTGTGAGGTGGAGCAAGAGGGGGACTAGCTCTGTGTGTGTGTGTGTGTGAGGTGTAGAGAGAGAGGGGGACTCACTGTGTGTGTGTGTGAGGTGGAGAGAGAGGGGGACTCGCTGTGTGTGTGTGAGGTGGAGAGAGAGGGGGACTCGCTGTGTGTGTGTGAGGTGTAGAGAGAGAAGGGGACTCGCTGTGTGTATGTGTGAGGTGGAGAGAGAGGGGGACTCACTGTGTGTGTGTGTGTGAGGTGGAGAGAGGGGGACTCGCTGTGTGTGTGTGTGTGTGAGGTGGAGAGAGAGGGAGACTCGCTGTGTGTGTGTGTGTGTGAGGTGGAGAGAGAGGGAGACTCGCTGTGTGTATGTGTGTGTGAGGTGGAGAGAGAGGGGGACTCGCTGTGTGTATGTGTGTGTGTGAGGTGTAGAGAGAGAGGGGGACTCGCTGTGTGTGTGTGAGGTGGAGAGAGAGGGGGACTCGCTGTGTGTATGTGTGTGTGAGGTGGAGAGAGAGAGGGGGACTCGCTGTGTGTATGTGTGTGTGTGTGAGGTGGAGCAAGAGGGGGACTAGCTCTGTGTGTGTGTGTGTGAGGTGTAAAGCAAGGGGGGCATGCTGTGTGTTTGTGTGAGGTGGAGAGAGAGGAGGACTCACGGTGTGTGTGTATGTGTGTGTGTGAGGTGGAGAGAGAGGGGGACTCGCTGTGTGTGTGTGTGAGGTGGAGAGAGAGGGGGACTCGCTGTGTGTTTGTGTGAGGTGGAGCAAGAGGGGGACTCGCTGTGTGTATGTGTGTGTGTGTGCGGTGGAGAGAGAAGGGGACTCACTGTGTGTCTGTATTTCCAGCTATTGAGGGGGACTCGCTGTGTGTTTGTGTGAGGTGGAGAAAGAGGGGGACTCGCTGTGTGTGAGTGTGTGTGAGGTGGAGAGAGAGGTGGGCTCGCTGTGTGTGTGAGGTGGAGAAAGAGGGGGACTCGCTGTGTGTGAGTGTGTGTGAGGTGGAGAGAGAGGTGGGCTCGCTGTGTGTGTGAGGTGGAGAAAGAGGGGGACTCGCTGTGTGTGAGTGTGTGTGAGGTGGAGAGAGAGGGGGGCTCGCTGTGTGTGTTTGTGTGAGGTGGAGAGAGAGGGGGACTCGCTGTGTGTGTTTGTGTGAGGTGGAGAGAGAGGTGGCCTTGCTGTGTGTGTGTGTGTGTGTGTGTGAGGTGGAGAGAGAGGGGGGCTCGCTGTTTGTGTGAGGTGGAGAGAGAGGGGGGCTTGCTGTGTGTAAGTGTGTGTGAGGTGGAGAGAGAGGGGGGCTCGCTGTGTGTGTTTGTGTGAGGTGGAGAGAGAGGGGGACTCGCTGTGTGTGTTTGTGTGAGGTGGAGAGAGAGGGGGGGCTTGCTGTGTGTGTGTGTGTGTGAGGTGGAGAGAGAGGGGGACTCGCTGTGTGTGAACGTGAGGTGTAAAGCAAGGGGGCTTGCTGTGTGTGTGTGAGGTGGAGAGCAAGGGGGGCTTATCACAAATATCATCACGTCTAGAACACTTTTCAACCAATCAGATTGTGAGGTCGGAACTAACTGTTGTATAATCTACACAGATTTCTCTCCTGAAAACGGTTTATTTTGGTGAGTAAAGCGCTTCTGTTTATTCACAGTAAGCTTACATTTCCAGATGTCCACTAAGGCTGGGTGCAGCAGCATTAGCAATAGCTGCTAACCGCTAGCGCTTGAAGGACAAAAATGGTGCCCAAAAGCACTAAACTGAGGATTCCTGAGCGTTCCAGTAAGCCAGTGCAAAAATAGCTAGCGGTTCATCCCACGTAGCTTATTTTAACATGGCAAATGTGCAAACAGTGAAAAACAGTGAAAGAGCTAGCGTTTAGCATGATTAATGCTAATGCTGCATCATTTCTTGTCAATACGTGTAAATGTGATGAAAGGGTGTTTACACTTGTATTTAGCTGTATATTTTTACACTTCAGATGAAGAGACCAGGTGTAAACAGGGTCAGAGTGTGAAGACGCACCAGTGTGTGAACTGGGAGGGCGAGGGCTCTTTAACCTGCCTGTTTCTGAGGCCTACAATTTAGACTAAAGGCCAATCAGAGTGCAGGAGAAACTTGATCAATTTCAAAATTGCACGTCGGAGTAATTTGGAGTAAGCGGGCACTGGCAGACTCGCCGACTGTAACCACGGCCTGGGCCCCCGTTGCCTGGTAACGGCGGTCTGGCCGGTATATGTGTGTGTGCTGGAGCGAGAGTGACTCCAGTGAACTGTCTGATAGCACACAGGCAGGGGGATTAGGAGAATGTGTTCGAAGGAAATGAAGTGAGGGATGGTGAAAGTGAGAGAGAGAGAGAGAGAGAGCAAGAGTGAGTGAGTGAGAGAGAGAGAGAGAGAGAGAGAGAGAGAGAGGGGGGGATAGATGGAGAGAGATAGAACAGGAGAAAGTGTGTGAGAGAGTGAAAGGTAAAGATAGACATAGAGGAGAGAGAGAGAGAGAGAGCAAGAGTGAGTGAGTGAGTGAGAGAGAGAGAGAGCAAGAGTGAGTGAGTGAGTGAGAGAGAGAGAGAGAGAGAGAGAGAGAGCAAGAGTGAGTGAGTGAGTGAGTGAGTGAGAGAGAGAGAGAGAGCAAGAGTGAGTGAGTGAGTGAGAGAGAGAGAGAGAGAGAGAGGGGGATAGATGGAGAGAGATAGAACAGGAGAAAGTGTGTGAGAGAGTGAAAGGTAAAGATAGACATAGAGGAGAGAGAGAGAGAGAGAGAGAGAGCAAGAGTGAGTGAGTGAGAGAGAGAGAGAGAGGGGGATAGATGGAGAGAGATAGAACAGGAGAAAGTGTGTGAGAGAGTGAAAGGTAAAGATAGACATAGAGGAGAGAGAGAGAGAGAGAGAGATGCCACAAGTGAGTGACGAATGAGAGAGGGAGAGAGAAAGATGATGAGACTGAAAAAGAGAGAAAAAAGAGAGAGAGGGAGTGAGAGTTAGATAAACAGGTAGAGATGGAGGAAGAAAGAGAAAAAAAGGAAAGTGGAAGATAAAGATAGAGAGAGGGTGAGAGAGAGAGAGGAAAAGAAAGAGTGAGCAAGAGTGAGAAGAAGGTAGAGAAAGAGAGAGCTGGAGAGAGAGAGAGGTAGAGAGAGATAGATAAACGGGTAGAGAGGGAGTGAGAGAAGGGGGGGTAAATAGAGAGAGAGTGGGAGAGAGAGGAACAGAAAGACAGAGAGAAGAAGAAAAGAGAGTGAGGGAGAGATTGAGATGGAGGTAAAGAGAGGTAGAGGTAAAAAGAGAGGGAACAAAAGTGTGTGAGAGAGGGAAAGAGGTAGCGGTGGATGGAGAGGTGAAGAGAGAGAGAGGGAGGAAGAGATAAAAAAGTGTGTAAGAGAGTGAGGGATAAAAATAGATAAGAGAGAGATGGAAAGATATAGAGCAATAGAGAGGTGAACAGAGAGAGGTAGCGAGAACTAGAGGTAAAGAGAGAGGAAGAAAGAAAAAGAGTGAGAGCAAGAGAAGTAGAGAGAAATAAAGAGGTAAAGAAAGAGAGGTAGAGAGAGAAAGAGTGAGAGCGAGAGAGGTAGAGAGAAAGGTATAGATAGATTAACAGGTAGAGAGTGGAATAAATAGGTGAAGAGGGAGGGAGAGAGAGAAAAAGGTAAATTAAGAGATAAAGATAGAGAGGAAGAGAGAGAATGAGGTAGAGAAAGAGCGGGAGAGAGAGAGAGGTAAAGAGTAAAAAGAGTAAGCGTGAGAGAGGTAGAGAGAAATAGAGGCAAAGAGAGAAAGTGAGAGCGAGAGAGGTAGAAAGGTAAAGAGAGAGAGAGGTAAAAAGAAATAGAGAGGTAGAGAGAGGTAAAATAGAGCGAGGTAGAGAGAGAGAGGTAAAGAGAAAGGTAGAGAGAGAAAGAGTGAGAGCGAGAGAGTGGGGTAAAGAGCGAGGTAAAAAGAAAAAAGAGGTGGAGAGAGGTAAATAGAAAGAGGAAGAGAGAGAGTGGGAGCAAGAGAAGTAGAGATAAATAAACATGTAGAGAGAGAGAGGTAAAGAGAGAGAGTAGGAAAGAGAGACACAGGTAGAGAAAGGTAAATAGAGAGAGGTAAACAGAAATAGAAATGTAGAGAGAGGTAAATAGAGAGAGATAGAGAGAGAGAGGTAAAGAGAAAGGTAGAGAGAGAAAGAGTGAGAAAGTGGGGTAAAGAGCGAGGTAAAAAGAAAAAAAGAGGTAGAGAGAGGTAAATAGAAAGAGGTAGAGAGAGAGTGAGAGCAAGAGAGGTAGAGATAGATAAACAGGTAGAGAGAGAGGTAGAGAGAGATACAGAAAGAGAGAGAGTAAGAGAAAGGTAGAGGGAAAGAGAGAAAGAGTGGGCGCAGGGCGCAAGAGAGGTAGAGATAGATAAACAGGTAGAGAGAGAGAGGTAAAGAGAGAGAGATTAATTCTTTATTAATTAATTCTTTATTAATTAATTAATTCTTTATTAATTCTTTATTAATAACTCAACCTTTTTAATATTACTATTTTTTTTCTTTCTTTCTTTCTCTCTAATCTGTAGATTTATTTATGTATTTTATTTTTGTTATTATTAGTATTTTTTTTTTTTTTTTTTTTTTTTATAACGTCTGTTTACTTGTATTATTAATTGCTTTGGCAATGGTGTATGTAATTACATTCATGCTAATAAAGCACCTCTGAACTGAACTGAACTGAGAGAGAGAGTGGGATAGAGAGAGAGAGGTAGAGAAAGGTAAATAGAGAGAGGTAGAGAGAGAGGTAAAGAGAGAGATGTAGCGAGAGATAAAGAGAGAGAGAGGTAGAGAGAGAGAGAGAGAGAGAGAGAGAGAGTCAGTGATGTGTGTGACAGAGTACACAGGAACACTGGGGTGTATGAGGAGGTGTGTTTATGAAGATGCGCTCAGTGTTGTTTAGTTGATTAAAACTGTATCAGTAATGAAATCTGGAGTATTACACAGTCTTACTGACTCACGGTAATTAATTCCAGTTTTTTTTATTTATTTCTCCACAAATCCATCTAATTATTTATCTATTTATTTATTCACTTTAGATCTGCTGTCCGTGTGAACTCACTGACTGAGATAAACAGATGGTACAGATGAAGACACTGTATGTAGTTTTATTTTTTTAAAGAGGTTTCCTCTGTCTGACAGGTATTGCATCAGACATGTCCATGCTAGCGTAATAAAACACAGAGTAAATATATATATATATATATATATATATATATATATATATTTTTTTTTTTTTTTACTTACATTTGACTGTTGTTTGAAAATAATAAATACAATATAGATTTATAGGCCGCCGCTGAGTATACACTGTCATGCCACGTGTCAGTGTGTCCCATGACTTTTGCCATGTCCCATACTAAATCTTAAGAGCGCTGAACTGTCCACTGTAGGTTTTTTACAATGCTATTTACCCAACCCACTTATTATGGCTCCCCCTATCACTAGTGATGCCCCAACACCAGAAGGATGAAGCCTAGCACACGCCTCCTCCAATACATGTGAAGTCAGACTCCACCTCTTTTTGAACTGCTGCTGATGCATTATTGTCGACTCTGAGGAAAGCGCAGCGACTCGGTTCTTGATACATCAGCTCACAGATGCAGCCTTGTGCTGATCAACATCACCCTTTGGAGTGATTGGGGGAAGAACGCAAGAGCGCAAGGCCAATGTGCTCTCTCAGTGCTCCGGCAGCTGATGGCGAGCTGCATGAACGGGATTCGAACCAGCAAAAGAAAGAGATAGATAAACAGGTGTGGCACAAACAGTAGGTTTTAATGCCTAAAGTAGTAAATTTTTATACTACTTTATTTTTATATTAAATACTCTGTAATCTAATTAATAAACACATGATCTATAGTTTTTATATCTAGTTTTATAGGGCCCTGTCTTGCAACGCAATGCTCATTGTGTTGCTTATTGCCATCTTACATCCCCGCCAACAGTCTGTTTTCACACCATCCACCTGCATCGTTTAAATATCAGCGGTGCTTGTGAAAATATATCTACGCTGATATATATGTGATAGTCTGGAAATGAGGTGTGTTCAGGTACATTTCTGGCGTATTGCTATCTTGGCAATGAAAAAACACAGACACAGACACAGACGTTCATTGCTATCTTGGCAACACTGGTGCACCACACACGCTCAAGGCTTGTTATACAAACAACTTTTTGATCAACAATAAACAGAATACACCATAAAATAACATTACTGTTCCTTTAAATTACCTGCTCACACATCTTTAAAGTGGTCAATTTCCTTTGGACACGTCCATGTAGCTGCGTCTTTAAAACAGCAAGCGACACATTTGATTGGTTTATTTCACGTTATGCCCAAAACACCCCTATTTAGATGAATTAAGAGAATTAGTGCATTAGGGCCTTTTGTGTGTTTCGAGCTGCACATGGTGTACTTTTCCCGTCGTTATGATAGCAAAAACACACGAACATGCCCTAAATCACAGTGGGCAGTGCCTGTGGTTGACGGCTCGCCCACAGATAGCTAAAATAAGGCTCTTATAGTGTTATAGACAACAGTTTACCATCACTTAGATGGTGATTCTTTAAACAATCTTTATATAATCTCATTTGTAATGAGATAACAGAACCCAGATAACATTCAAAAATGTGCTATACCAATTAAAATCTTTTTTAGAAGCGTATCTTCTCTAATTAAATCTGTAATCTGATCTAATTGTGATGTTCATTATCTGTAATGATACTGCTCTTACCCTTGTTGTCTTCTTTCTCTGCGGGGTTTTAGCGTTCCTCTGTGAAGTGTTTATGCGATGCCAAGCTTCATAGAAGTGCTTGGGAAATAGAAGTGCTGGCCTCGCGGCGGCGGCATCACGAGTCGTCAAACCAAGATATTTTCGTTCGTGATCGGTGCCATCGTAGCTTTAAGAGGGTGCGAATGCTTGTAGCACACTAACATTGCTGGTGTTAAATTAACACTTACTCTATGCTTTACTTCAGAGACCGCTGTAGTCGCACCGACCTCAGACAGAAACCATACGTGATGATTTAATTCTGTTAATGTTGATCTTATTATGTGTCCCTGGTGACAGACCCATTAAATATGTATCTTTAAAAATACTTGTACTGCTTTTAAACTAATACCCACTGTGCATTTGTCACACCTTCAAAAGGTCTTCAGAAGTTTTGCTTCTGTTTTTTTTTTTGGCCTAACTCGATTAAAAGAGTTGAGACTGTTCAACTTTAAAAGTATAGCTAGTGTATCACAGTCTAACTCAATTAAAACGCAGAAATTACGGTGAAATTATGAGTACTGTATCCCAATCTAACTCAACTAAAGGAGTAGAATGTGTGTTCTAATGAAAGAAAGGTGTTGGATCTCATTCTAACTCAATTAAAGAACAGAAACTGTTCTTAGTTTAGTGAAAGTATAGGTACTGCAATCTCTATTTAACTAAATTAAAAGATCAGAAACTGTACTATAGTGAAAGTATTAAAACTATAGAACAGTGAAAGAATGCTTACTATATCACAATCTAACTTAAAAAAAAGCAAAAAATGTACTGTAGTGAAAGTATGGGTTCTGTATCACAATCTAACTCAATTAAAATATAGGATAAACTGCAGTATAGTGAAAATATGGGTATTGTATCGATATCTGACCCAATTAAAAGGGCAATAATTGTACTATAATGAAAGTATAGATTCTGTATCACAATCTAACTCAATTAAAACATAAGATAAACTGCAGTACAGCAATAATATGGGTAATGTATCAATATCTAACCCAATTAAAAGAGCAAAAATTGCACAATATTGAAAGTATGGTTACTGTATTATAATCCAACTTAACTAAAAGGGCAAGCATTGCACTATCGTGACAGAATAGGTACTGTATCACAATCTAACTCAATAAAAAGAGCAAAAATTATACTATAGTGAAAGTATGGGTTCTGTATAATAAAAATACAAGATAAACTGCAGTATAGAGAAAATATGGGTAATGTATTGATGTCTAACTCAATTAAAAGAGCAAAAATTGAACTATAGTAAAATTATGGGTTTGGTTTAACAATCTAACTCAATTAAAATATAAGATAAACTGCAGTATAGTGGAAATATGGGTAATGTATCAATATCGAACCCAATTAAAATGGCAAACATTGTACTATAGTGACAGCATAGGTACTGTATCACTATCTAACTCAATAAAAAGAGCAGAAAATGTACTATAATGAATGTATGGGTTCTGTATCACAGTCTAACTCAATTGAAATATAAGATAACATCCCATATAGTGAAAATATGAGTAATGTATCGATGTGCTACCCAATTAAAAGAGCAAAAATTGTACTATAGTGATAGTTTGTACTGTATCACAATCTCATTTTAAATATAAAGTAAACTGCAGTATATTGAAAACATGTGTAACATATCAAAATCTTATCTTATTAAAAGAGCAAAAAATGTACTATAGTCAAAGGCATGGGTTTTATTTTACAATCTAAGTATATTAAAAAGCAGAAACTGTACTCTAGTGAAATTATAGGCACTTTATTACAATCTAACTCAATTAAAAGAGCAAAAACTGTGCTATAGTGAAAGTATGAGTTCTGTATCACAATGTAACCCAAATGAAATATAAGATAAACTGCAGTATAGTGAAAATATGGGTAATGTATCAATATCTAAAGCAAATAAAAGAGCACAAATTGCACAATTTTGAAAGTATGGTTACTGTTTCATAATCCAACTCAATTAAAAGGGCAAAAATGTAACTATAGTGAAAGTATGGTTATTGTATTACAATCTAACTCAATTAAAAGAGCAAAAAATGTGCTATAGTGAAAGTATGGGTTCTGTATAATAAAAATACAAGATAAACTGCAGTATAGAGAAAATATGGGTAATGTATTGATATCTAACTCAATTAAAAGAGCAAAAACTGAACTATAGTAAAATTATGGGTTTGGTTTAACAATCTTACTCAATTATAATATAAGATAAATTGCAGTATAGTGGAAATATGGGTAATGTATCAATATCGAACCCAATTAAAATGGCAAACATTGTACTATAGTGACAGCAGAGGTACTGTATCACTATCTAACTCAATAAAAAGAGCAAAAAATGTTCTGTAGTAAAAGTGTGGATACTGTGTCATAATATAATTCATTTAAAAAGCAGAGTCAGTTCTATAGAGAATGTATGGATACTCTATTACAATCTACCTCAATTTAAATATAAGATTAACTGCAGCATAGTGAAAATATGGGTGATGTATTAAAATATAACTCAATTAAAAGAGCAAAAAAACTGTATAATATTGAAATTGTGGTTACTGTATCATAATCCAACTCAATTAAAAGAGCAGAAACTCTACTCCAGTGAAAATATGGTTACTGAATCACAATCTAACTCAATTAAAATATACATAAAAGAAACTGCAGCATAGTGAAAATATGGGAAATGTATCAAAAGCTAACTCAATTTAAAGGGCAAAAATTTAACTATAGTGAAAGTTTGGTTATTGTATTACAATCTAACTCAATTAAAAGAGCAAAAATTGTACTATAGTGAAAGTATGGGTTCTGTAAAATACAAATACAAGATAAACTGCAGTATAAAGAAAATATGGATAATGTATTGATATCTAACTCAATTAAAAGAGCAAAAAACTGTAAAATATTAAAATTATGGTTACTGTATCATATTCCAACTCAATTAAAAGAGCAGAAACTCCACTCCAGTGAAAATATGGTTACTGCATCATTATCTAACGCAATTAAAATATAAAATAAACTGCAGGATAGTGAAAATATGGGTAATGTATCATTATCTTACTAAAGTAAGTTAAAAGATTGGAGAAACTGTACTGTAGTGAAAGTATGGGTACTCTCAGTGTGTTGTTAATCTGTATATAATACTACAGCTCTTCACAGCTCAGTAGGGAGAACATAACTCAGGATAAGTCAAATCCTCACTGACTTCTCTTCTCTTTTCAGGTTTAAATCTGAGTGACTCTTAATTTAAATGGAACCCCCAATCATCAGATGCTCCCTCTAACCGAGCTTAATCGCGCCCCTCCAGCCTTACCGGCCTAATGGTCTTTAATGCAGCCGCTCGCCGCGGACGGAGCAGCCGAGGGAGGCCGGGGGGGCAGCATCGTCCAGACCAGACGGTCTGCCCTGACCACGCTAATGGAGCAAATGGACGGAAATGCCATGTGAAAGGCCTGATGTATGGGAGCTGTTGTTGAGGGGGAGGTTAGTGTTGATCTAATTAGAGACTGGCAGTGATGGAGCAGGACCCAGTATTGAGCCCTGAGTCACACTGGAGCTGGGAAAGCGCCACTGGGCTCAATTGGGCTCAGGATGCATGGCCCTGTCTTCCACTATTGGCATGTGCAGGACGGCGGCCCGGGGAACATTAGTCTTCATATTTTTCTCTCCGTAGCGTCTTGTCCCTGGCTCGTTTGACAGGACGTCTGCTCATCCATTGTAAATGTATTAGGCCGCTTCAGGGCTGCTTGACTTCTTCCCCCTGTCCCCACCCATCACCCCCACACCCCCCCCCCCCACACCCCCTCGTCCAAATGCTACAATTTATGTCTGGATACCGTCTTGGATCAATTTGATTAGAGGTCATGACAGAAATGGGAATTTCATATGTCAGTGCATTCGTTCGCTCGTGCTGTTATTTATTTATTCATTAGGCCGATGCATATTCATTAATCGAAGGCGGGTTAAATCAATCCGGGGTGGAAAAAAAAAAAAAAAATCTATTCAAAGTGTGTTAGGCGATATGATCGGGCTATGATGACCTTTCTAGTGCTCTTTTTCATCCAGGTCTGCTTAACTAGTTTTAGATATGATTTCTGCAGAGCCTCAACGAGACCGTCCAATAAAATCATACGAGGAAGAGAAGGTCACTTGGTGCAGCTTGTGCACGAAAAAAATAAAACACCAAAAAAAAAGAGGAAAATCTCAAAGCAACAATAGGATTAAACACAATTAGATCAGTGAGGAAATCAGTTTTAGTCTGAAATGAATTGAAATGGGTTTCCCAAAACCTTCATAATAGTAAATATTTTGTTATTAAGTATTACCTTCTACTTAAAGAGCCACTAAACCCTAAAATCACATTTTTTAAAATTAATAATAGCTGAAATGTGTTTCTTTAAAGTAATGAAACATACATAAACAGTCCTGCTTAAAAAATTTACACACATTTCATAATCTTTAAAAAAAAATGCTTTTATTGTGGTCATTTCTGCCTCCACAGCGCCCTCTCAGGTTCAACTGTGCTATAGGCGAGGATGATGTGTCCGTGTAATTTTTTTCTTATGAACACAAATCACAATATGCAGATCAGTACATCAATAATACCGCCCCCCTGCTGACGACGTCCAACCATCTGCATCTCACTGCTATCAGAGACACACTGCTGCCCTGCGTCTAAACCCATACATCACCCAGTGCCCCTCCTAAACTACCCCTCCCATTTTTTAGGGGGTTTAGTTACTCTTTTAAAGGGGAAATCTGGTGTACAACTGACTTGGGTTGAAGTAATACATGATAATGAGTTTGAACTTTTGTCGAATAGCCCACTTCCGTTTACCTCAAGAATTCCCAAGTACAACACTTTTAGCCGATGCTACCACCATGCTTACAATGCTAGTGATAGGGGCATATTGTTGACCGTGCAAATAAATCACAATTTTTTACACCATTAACAAATAGCTCAAAGTAGCTCCACACTTCATTGGTAGAATTCTGAGAACTATGACATTTAAAACGAGGCACTGAGAGCTTTTAAAGTGCACAGATAGATAGTGTATTAAAAACACTGTTTATAAACACACAGTACCTTCAGGTAATTCAGTGAAAATGCATGAATTCCAGCTGTTGCTAAAAATATCTTTATAATATTGATGCATTTCTCTTGAATTAATTTTTCAATCTGTTCCATTATCCTACCTGTTCATTTGTGGTCATCAGTTGAATTATCGTGATTTAATTTCAAGATGTCATCGCTCAGAGAACTAGCTGTAGGTACTGTGTGCATAAACAGAATTCTAAAAATGAAGTGTGATGCTATTTTGAGCTTGTTAATGGTGTAAAATAATGATTTCTTTGCATGGGTAAAGCTATGCCCCATTACTAACAACAAGCCTGTTGTGAGCATTGGTTAAAAGTGCTGTATTTCAAAATGTTGGGCGTGAATGGAGGTAAACCCATGTCCCAGCAGCAGTGCACAAACCCAACTTTTACATTAACAATAAACAGAATATAAAATCCAATAACATTATTATTCACAGCAACACAAAATGTAAATCATTGTAATTTTGCTTACCTGACCTGCTTGCACACCTTCACAGCGTGATTGAGCAGGTCAGTTTCCTCTGAAAAAACTGAGAAGCACAGAAGCGCTGCACTGTTAGAATAGCAATGCGCCAAAGTCAGCGGCTTAAAGAGCCGCTAAACCCTAAGTCATATTTTTTTATTAATAGCTGAAACGTGTTACTTTTAAGTAATGAAACACAACAGACATGCTTAGAATTTTATAAATATTTCCTAACCTTTAAAAAACACGTTTATTGTGGTATTTTCCGCCTCTGCAGCGCCCTCTCAGGTTTAAATGTGCTATAGGCGTGGATGATGTTTCCGTGTACTTTGGTGCATGGAATATATACATCACAATATGCAGAGCAGTCAATCAGTAATAACGCCTTCCTGCTGCTGACGTCCAATCATCTGCTTCTCAATGCTATCAGAGGCACACTGCTGCTGCTTCAGCTCAGCCAATCAGCTCTCCCTACTGCTCTGCCTTTAATTTGAAGATGGTGTTGCCCAGAGAACTACCTGAAGGTACTGTGTGTGTATAAATACTCTAATAATGTTTTTAATAAACTATCTGTGCCATTTCAAAGTTCTCAGTTCCACATGATGCCCAGTCAGCTCTCCCTTCAGTCCTGCCTCTAAACCCATACATCACCCGGTGCCCCTCTCAAACTATCCCACCCCTTTTTTCACCTGAACGTCTGAACGTTGGGTGGAGTCTGCAAAAATCAGGGGGTTTAATGCCCTTTTAAAAAGAAAATAGCAACTGACACGCTGATTGGTTTACAGTATTTCACATTACGCCTACATGTTTTAAGCTAGGCAAGGAATACTTGGTGGCACTTTATAATAAGGGTACATGTCATGACATTAATTCAGGCATTCATTAAGGATGAAGTCATGAGGAATTATACAGGAACAAATACATGAGTATTAATGTATTAATAACTATAAGGTTAAATTAGTCACCATTAATTAATGTCTGTATGTATGAATGAATGAAGATGAATGGAATGAAGGCTTTATTCAGTGCATGAATATACCAGGAATTAATGTGTTAATTAAGCCCATCCTCATTTAATTCTGTAAAACTTCTGTCTTCGTATTGATTGTGGGTTTTTTTTTTTTAGCATCACCCAGTCATATTTTTAAGAATGTTAACATTTTTAATCATTAATATAAGAAAATATACTTATAACTTATAACATTTTTTAAGCTGTTGTAGAGTATATATATACAATATGCACCCACCTGCATGTCCATCCTGTCTTCTTTTCCAGAATGCTAGCTATCTATATCTATTACTACAGTACACATACTTACAGGTGAATGCCGCACAAAAATGTGGTGGTACTCATATGAAATGTACGGAGCCCCTAAAGGGACGTGGTGTATTTTTTTTTTTACATAGAAAGTGCAGGGCACCACTTACTAAGTCGTGAGCACCACATACTAAGTTGTGAGCACCACTAACTAAGTCGTGAGCACCACATACTAAGTCGTGAGCACCACTTATTAAGTCGTGAGCACCACATACTAAGTCGTGAGCACCACATACTAAGTCGTGAGCACCACTTACTAAGTCGTGAGCACCACTTACTAAGTCATGAGCACCAGATAATGGTAGCTAGCAAGCTATAGTTTAAACTGGCATATGTTCCACAGAGTAATGTTGTGATTAACTAGCTAGGTTAGCTAATGTTATCTATATTTCATTGTGAAATGTTTTAGCTAACGTTAGCTAGGTTAGCTAATGGTAACTACTTTATTTCATTGTGAAATGTTTTAGCTAACGTTAGCTAGGTTAGCTAATGGTAACTACTTTATTTCAGTGGGAAATGTTTTAGCTAACGTTAGCTAGGTTAGCTAACGTTAGCTACTTTATTTCAGTGGGGAATGTTTTAGTTATCAAAATCATATGTATTTAGCTGCCATGTGTGATCAAATGTAGGCTGCTTTTACAACGATCTAGCTTGCTAACCTAACGCTAGCTAAGTTAGCTTAGCTTTAAGGCTTTCATTGTTCTCTGTACAATATATGGTAGGCTCGGGTGAAAGTAGGCTCTGTGTTTGGTGTGTGTGTGCGTGTGTGTAATTTTCCACTGAAAAAAAGTAGTTACCATTAGCTAAACTAGCTAACGTTACCTAAAACATTCCCCACTAAAATAAAGTAAACATTAGCTAACCTAGCTAACGTTAGCTAAAACATTCCCCACTGAAATAAAGTAGTTATCATTAGCTAACCTAGCTAACATTAGCTAAAACATTTCACAATGAAATATAGATAATATTAGCTAACCTAGCTAGTTAAACACATTACACTATGGAACATATGGCAGTTAAAACTATAGCTTGCTAGCTACCATTATCTGGTGCTCACGACTTAGTAAGTGGTGCTCACGACTTAGTATGTGGTGCTCACGACTTAGTAAGTGGTGCTCACGACTTAGTATGTGGTGCTCACGACTTAGTATGTGATGTTCACGACTTAGTAAGTGGTGCTCACGACTTAGTAAGTGGTGCTCACAACTTAGTATGTGGTGCTCACGACTTAGTAAGTCGTGCTCACCACTTTCTTTGTAAAAAAAAAAAAAAAAATACACCACATCCATTTAGGGGCTCCGTAGTAATGTATTTGTTCCTGTATAATTCCTCATGACTTCATCCTTAATGAATGCCTGAATTAATGTCATGACATGTACCCTTATTATAAAGTGTTACCGAATACTTTTCCCATGGTTACGATAGCGAAGACACACGGATGCACCTTAAATCAAGCTGCATGATGCACTGTAAAATAGGTTTCAGAGAGAAAGTCAGGCTGGTTCTTAGTGCTCAATTATTTTTTAAGCAGTTGACCCCAGTAATTAAACTATAATTCCATTTTATCAAACCAATGTTTAGCATGAAGAAGCAGGATAAGTGTGACTGATCACGATTATAAACCAAAAGAACACATTTGTAGGGGGAACCCTTATATGTGCATATGGATCACTATGGCTGGGAGGAAGGAAGAGTGGAAAAAGGAAAGCGTCTCTCCGTCCAGGAGCTTCCCAGACTCGGTTCATAAAAGTTCAAGAACAGATTACTGAACACGCTGCATGAATTACTAATCCCACAGACAGACATGAGCAGACCTGGGGCTAGACTTCAGCGCAGATATGAATACTGCTCACATATTTAAACATTTGTATGTACAGTGAATGAGAATATGCAATATTAATAAGAGATATCGCTGCCCTTGGAAGACCAAGAGTCCAAATGGATATGCATAAATATGCATAAGCACATTCCCCTCCTGTACAGCTCACACTGCGTCTGCAGACACAAGGCGATGCAGCGCTCTTTATCATTATTATAATCAGTCTGATATCAAGATATATCAAATTCTACAGAAAAGTAATACAAGTATTGCTACCTGCTTTTATTCCTGATATACAGTATAATCCAGCAGTGAACACAGGGCTGTACAGATGTGGATGTTTTACTGAGCACAGGATACGGACAGTAACACAGTGAAGACGGTCGTTTGAAATCTCTTCAAGGCAGAAGATCCTCAGATAGAGAGGAGCTTCACTCAACAGACAACAGTGACATCTCTTGGCCAACTTGCAAACAAATAGGCAAAGAAGAGACCAAACCAAATCAGTGGTTATAAAAAAGCATGATTATTAAATATTATAATACGTAGATTTTTTTTAAATATATATATGAAAAATAATATAATATTATTACTATTATATACTCCCACAAGTCAAATGTTCTGCATTGTAGATTAATGCTAAAGGCATCCATTTTCTTCTATGTAGAAAATACGTATGGAATTATTTAATAAATAAAAAAAGTGTTTAAGCAAACCAGAATATGTTTTATATTTTACATTCTTTAGTAAGTCGCACTTCTTGCTTAGATGACAGGCTTTACACATCTTGGCTGGATTTTCTCAGTCAGATTTATGAGGTAGAGTCACCTGGAATGTTCAGCTTTCAGTTAACAGCTGTGCTGAACTCGTCAACTCGTCAAATAGTGAATAGCTCTATTTGAGTAATGTTTTAATCCATATTATGCCAAGAACTACTCAACTAAGTAAAGAAAACAATATGTGTAGGCGTAATGTAAAATACCATTTCCTATTCCATATAAAAGGGCAGTGCTGTGGAAAAAATGATTTATCCCCTTACAGATGTCTTTTGTTTTTGCTTTTTTTTGTCATACTTAATCAAACTTTAATATCAGAAGAAGATAACCTGAGTAAATACAAAAAAAAGGTTTTAGACCATGGTTTCATTAATAAAAAAAGCTATCCAAACCAATCCTATGTAAAAATAAAATCACTTAAATAGAAACTGTCTGACAACATGAAGCATCTAAAAGATCTCAAAAACAACACATTCTGATGCCTCAATGTGAAGAAATTCAAAAACAGATTAGAAAAGTCAGTCTGGAAAAGGTTGCAAAGTCAATTTCTAAGGCTTTGGGACTCCAGCGGACCACAGTAAGAGAATTATTTTCAAATGAAGGAAGATGGAACACTGGTGAACCTTGCTAGAGATTACCAGCCTACTGAAATTACTGTAAAAGGGCATGGATAACTTATCCAGGAGGTCACAAACGAACCCATAAAAACATCTAAATCACTGCAGGTCTCACTCGCCTCAGTTGAGGTCAGTGTTAATGATTCAATAATAAGAAAAAGAGTTCCAAGATAGAAAACACTTCTGAACAAAAACAACACAACCACCCGTCTCACAT
Organism: Astyanax mexicanus; assembly: GCF_023375975.1. Lineage (NCBI taxonomy): Eukaryota > Metazoa > Chordata > Actinopteri > Characiformes > Acestrorhamphidae > Astyanax > Astyanax mexicanus. Next base: position 39,144,966 of record NC_064425.1, read on the forward strand.
TTACCAACAAACATCTTGATGATCCCCAGGGCTTTCGGAAATTATTCTGTGGACACAAAAACAAAAGTGGAACTTTTTGGAACGTGTGTGTCCCGTTACATCTGGCATAAAACTAACACATCATTTCAGAAAAAGAATATCATACTGAATGTAAAACATGGTGGTGGTAGTGTGATGGTCTGGGGCTGCTTTGCTGCTTCAGAGTCTGGATAACTTGCTGTAATAGATATAGGAACCATGAAAATCCTGAAGGTCCATTGATCCACGTCTGTCCATTGGTTCCTGACCTTAAGTTCAGGCAAACTTGGGTTCTGCAACAGGACAATGATCCGAAGCACCAGCAGGTCCACCTCGAAAAAAAAAATATATATATATAAAAAAAAACAGCTCAGTAACACTTTATAATAACATGATAATAACATTTCTTCAATATATTTTAACTAATGATCAGTAGATGTAAACAAAGCATTAGGTAATCAGAATTTGAATATTAACAAATGCTCACACATGACACTTATTTATCAGCATGGATATTTATATTAAAAATGTTAGCAAATCATTAGCTTTTCATTAGAATCATTAGAATTTGAACATTAATAAATCGCTAGTAAATACAAATTTTAAACTAGGCAAAGGTTTATCAATAACACTTTATGTTGCCAATGTGTTCATTAGTATTTACAAATGTGATAGCATCTTTTTAGTTCTTAAAATGTGAAAAATAACAGTTATGAATCATTAGTTAATGGTATAGTAATGAAAGTTATTATAAAGTTTTACTAAACAGCTCTGTAAAGAAGAGCTTGATTGCAGTTGCTTTGACAAATTATAAGCAATAAAAAATAAATGATAATAATATGAGAATTAAATAATAATAATAATATTATGTGTTACAAATAATAGTTAATAATTAATCATTTAGAAACATTTGGGTACAAAACATTTTGAACTCAGATCAGCTGCTTGAGCTTTATTAGTACTTAGTACCTTTTGAAACTGTGTGACACAACCAAACCTGTTTTGGGACAGTCACATGTTTTTTTTTTCTCATTTTGATACAAACTTTGAATCAGTATATTGAAACACTGAGATGAATCAAATGAATTGATTCAATACTAGTGATGTGTCCAGGCCTCTGACATTTCTGCCATCATCACATTAGAAGATTCCACTGCACTAAGGGGCTTATGACCGAGGCCAGGTACCGTCCAATCTTAAATCAGAACTTCCTAACCTTGAGTCCTCCTGGCCTCCTCAGGTTGTGGATGGATCTTCCAGCATGACAATGACCCAGAACATACGACTAAAGCAACAAAAGTGTGGCCTTAAAAGAAGAGCATTGAGATCATGAAGTGGCCCAATCAGTTTCTAAACTTTAATCCCATAAAAAATCTAAGTAGGGAGCTGAAACTTTAGTTGCTAAGTGACCTCCTCAAAAACTTTAGGATTTGGAGACCTCTGTGCTTGCCAAAGCAGCTTACTGTTTGTCTGTTACATGTAATGCTCTTGTAACGTCTCTGAGGTTTTAAGAGTATTTTTGGAGTTCTCTTTCAGGAGCACTTGGTTCATTTTTCTCCACATATGATTAGAGGTCCAGCCATTAACCTGCAGAGCGTTTAAACCAATCACTCTTTAAATTGAGCACTTTTGAGTCGTTCTAAGAAAATATCAGTCGGCTGGAGCTGACTGAACGACGGTTATAAAAATGTAAAAAGCGTCTCTCCATCCATCGGACAAAAACCGTGCCCATTTTAAACTCATTACAGTCACCCGTCGCCTAAATGACTTCACCTTCTGTCTGCAGGAAACTTTTCTCTACTTTGTTAATCTTTAATCTTTTTATTAGACACATGGAGGAGTTCATATGTATTACAGTCAGACTGAGTTAAGGAAAAATAAGGACTTTTTTCTTCCAAACTAAGGTCATTACAGAAACAATCTTAAAGAAAAGCGCTTGAGCTTAAATGGAATTGGGAATATAAGCAGAATCTTTAGAGCCTCTGTTCCTGCCTAATTCTAATTATTCAATACAATTAAAGCAAAATTTACTTTTATTGCTTTTGGTGTTTGTTTTTTTTTGTTTTTTTTTTACAGCATTTCTACTGTATAATAACCAAATTATTGCTGTAGAATCTGTAAACATGGTTAAACTTCAGTGAAGTTTAAATTCTGCAGTAGACATATTTTCCTGTAAATAAGTAATACAGTAATTTTTTTTTTTTTTTTACGTTTTTTTAGGAGTTTTTTCTTTTTCAGTTATTATTCCTTACATTGGGTCCTCCTGGCCTCCTCGGGTTGTGGATGGGTCTTCCAGCATGGCGGTGACCCAAAACATACAGCCAAGGCAACAAAAGAGTAGCTTGAGAAGAAGCACATTAAGATCATGGAATGGACTAGCCAGTCTCTAGACTTTAACCCTTTGAACTCTAGGCTGTTTTATTGTGTTTTTTTCTCTGTTTTTTGTTTTCAGTTCCTCTTTTTTCAGGTTTTATAACACAGTAATTATATCAGACAGTCACATGCCCTGATCTCTTTCACTCCAGAAGACATACGGCTGCTCAAAAATAGAATCATTTAAAATGTAAAAGGAAGCAGAATTGTTATATTTTCCTGGAGCTGATCATGTTTTGGTCACAATTTTACCAAGCGCCTTTTAATTTTAATTTTTTTTTTACTTATTTGTTTTTGAATGTATAGACTTTAAATATATTCACACCTAAGATATATTTTCAAAAATGTTTAGACTAGAGTGTTTATGAGTTTAAAAAGCATAAGAATATTGATGATAATAGTTAATTACATGGTTTATTAATTATTACTTTGATAAAATACATGGAGAAACAGCATCAGGCGGATTTATTTCTCTTGATAATCAATAATCACACCTCTAGGATACATGTAGATACTAAAAACCACCTGACACTCAGAGCAGCCTATGCCTTTCAGTATTTTAATCAGGACACACAAAGAATATATAATATATACACAATTTTTTACTTTTTTAGTCTGAATAAATAAAAATGTTTAGTGCAAAATAACTACTATAGTAAAACTGTGCAAGTAAAATAAAAACTATATAAAGTAGTGCGCACACCATACCTAGCTTTAGTTTGAATAAAGCAGGTAGTTTCACACTTTTTCTTTTTTTGACACCTTTGAGTCTTTATTTACTGATATTATTTGGTTTGAAACATCATATAAATATGTTTGAAGCACTAAAGGTTAATAATATTGGTTGGGGAAGGAGATTTTTCACTTTTTTAGGTGTTTTTCTCAATGGGTTTCTTGTAGATTTAGCTTTACTGCACTGGGATGTTTATCACTATTTTTAGAAAGAGTAAGTGCCTCCCTTTCTAACCATATATGGATTTAATTTTATGTGATATGTGAAGGGATTCCTGAGTAATTAAGCTGAGAACACAAGGTGTGATTTTGGATGGAAATCTGTCTGTAGGGTTCTAAGGGTTAATCCAATAGAAAATCTGTGGAAGGAGCTCAAAATTCAAGTTGCTGAGTGACCTCCTTGAAAACTTTAGGGTTTGGAGATCTCTGTGGTTGCCAATAAGCGTATCTCCACTGAGTACAAATTATAGACAAAGAGTACAGCTTTATTTCCTTTAGTTTATTTGAGTAGAGGTCACTAAGTAGGAGAGAAAACACAAGAAAATTTAGACACTACCTCATCACCAACATTTGACCAATCAGATTGTATACATAGACAAATAACAGTTCTGAGCTGATCATGGAGTGATCTCAGACTGTTACGTTACAAACTGTTACTGTTTCCAACATAAGACTCACATTAATAAAAATACTGAGGACGTAGGCAAAATTAACAGCATCCGATGGCTCTAAATGTTGCCAGATTGTGCGGTTTCATGCCAGGTTAGTCTGGTTGTATAAGAAAGGGGCATGTACCACTAACCACCAGTAGAGGGTCTGGAAACTGCAGTGGAAGAGCTAGTGAATCTGGGCTAAAAAACTCCAAGTCCCAGAATCCCCAGCGGTAATCAGATCAGACTCAGCTGTAAAACACACCTTAAAACCCGCAGCCAAACCTCAGTTCCCTGTCGCGCCTTTGTAGAGGGGTGACCGGTAACAGTGTTTCGAGCTAAAACAGCAGCCGCAGGTCATTTGCATGGCATGCAAAGAGAATTATGAATTTGAGATGTAAAAAAAAAAAAATACACCCAAAAGGAGAAAAATGAAGCTCGAGAGCGATATTCTGTTCAGCGTGCACACAATTTCCCTCTTTTTTTGCTCAGGAGTTTAACATTTGTGATCTCGAGAAGTTCATTCACACACGCAAAATGTTAAAACACTCTGGTTAATTTTTTTTTACCTGTTATTTTTGCGCCCCCGACTTTTGACATCGATGTGACGCCATAGTAACTGAGAAAAGAGACAAAAAAAAAAGAAAAGAGATCTTAAAAGAAACCCAAGATCTCAAAACATAAGTTTCTAAGTTTTTTTTTGTTTTGTTTTTTAAGTTTGTTTGGTTGTATTTTTTTTTGTTTGAGCCATGCCATGTGCTATGTCCTTTGTTTGCCTTTCCCCTCCATTTTTTAAGGCCTTATTTCAAAGCTAATGCACATCCTCAGTGGTGCACCGGTAGCACACTGGTCTGCAGTCCCCAAGGATGTACCCAACCAATCTATTCCCTATGCAATAAAATGTATCCATGTCCTAATCAATATCAGAAATAGGTGGATTTGCCCCCCCCCCCCCCCCCCCCCCAAAAAAAAATGAAACAGCAAAAAAAGCAGAAATTGATTTAAAAATAAACTTTTATTTGGAAAGTTTGCCAAAATCTGCACCCTGCCATGAAAAGCTCCCCTTCTCGGGGGCACATGTCTAATTAAAGTTAGCTAAAGCTAATATTTGCACTTTTATCAAGAAGACGCGCTCCCGAGAGGCTATGCTATTCATGGCGGGTGTGCAGAATTAGACACTACACTATGGTGCTGAATTCAGCACCCCCACCAGGAAAAGCACCCTGTCTCAGGAGAGACTGTAGGTGACATTTCTTTTTCCTTATTTCTCACGAGATAGTGAAGCTTAGAAATGTATCTTGGGTATTTATTTTTTCGAAGTAAAGTTAAAGCCAAGAAGACATAGGTATGCGCTCCTGAGGGGGGGTGCTTTTCCTGGCGGCGTTGCTGAATTCGGCACAACACCGGCTTTACACGCAAGGGCAGTGATGAGAGCAATGAATCACAACAATGACAATATACCGCAATAAAAATGGCTTTTTGAAAACAATGTATCATTTTTATTTCACTTCACAATGGTGTGCTACTTTGTGTTGGTTTATTAGTTAAAATCTCAATAAAATATATTTAGGTTTGTTGTTGTACGGTGACAAAAAAAAAACGTCATGAAAAAGGGGTATGAATACTTTTTCTACACAAGCCACTGTATACAGCTGAGTAGCAGCTGATTGGATGGGATTATTGACCTAGCTTAGCTGGGAGAAAAGTTGGAGAGAATTAGAAATTAGAATATGTATATATAATTTTTCTAAACATAATAAAATGTAATAAACAGAGTATCTAATGATGCTGGAATAAAAAAGGTGTTTTTTTAACAGAAAAACTTGCAGCTACTTAAAAAATATACTTACATACAGTAACCAAGCACTTTTATTTGATTACCTCGCAAATCTGTTCCACATTTTGATCAATTCACCCACACAGGATGTGATGCGTATTCTTTCCAGCAGATGGAGGCAATGCTGCAACAATGAGGCTTTCTTTCCACAGGGGTTAGAGCAGTGTGCAGCACAGCCAGTGTGAGTTATGTAAGGAATAAGTCCTGAGTAAGAACCTCTGTCTGTCGTTACAGGAACGATGCATTTAACATCCTTCACATTCATCACAATCCTGATCTCCATTTTTAGTCAAGCAGATTTTTCCATAATATATTTAATCATATTTATCTCGCATAATGTATAGAAACTCATCCCATCACTAAACTGTCTCTCAAAATCATATTTTTTAATAAAAATTCTTATGGAGACAAAATAAGAAATATTAAATTAAATGAATACTATTAGTAAGTAAGTATTTATATGTTATATTTATTTGTTATAAGGGAAAATCTGGTGTGAAATGGACTTGAGTTGTAGTGAAACATGATAATGAGTACAAACCTTTCTTGAATAGCCTACCTCTGCTCACCCACATCATTCCAAAGTACATTGCTCTGTATTTTAGAAGGTCAATGCTTCCAACAGGCTTACAATGCTAGTAATGTAGTAATGTTGTAGGTGTTTGGAGCTGATCTGTGGTTGTGGTTGACTATGACTGTTCTCTCCATCCTTCTCCTCTGATTATCTGAGATTTTTCTTGTTCTGTCACTTCAGCTCTTAACTAGAACTGTGTCTGTGGTTCTTTCATTTCCTCACTGTGTTCCTCACAGTGGAAACTGCAGCTGAAATCTCTGAGATTTGAGCTTTTTATATCCTTCCTCTAAACCATGATGTTGAACAATCTTTGTTTTCAGGTCATTTGAGAGTTGTGTGTTTTGAGGCTCCCATGTTGCCGCTCTTCAGAGAAGATGCAAAGAGGAGAAAAACTTGCAATAGGCGCCTTAACCCTTTCTTATAATTCTCAGGATTCACATGTGTGAATGTAGGTCAAGGGTCAATGAGTTTACCAAACAAATTTTGTTTTCCAATAATTAGTGTTAAAAATATTGAAATCAATAAAACGACAAGGGTGCCCAAATGTATGCACCTGTCTAATTTGTTTTAAAGTATTATTGCACACTTTCTGTAAATCCTATAAACGTAATTTCACTTCTCAAATATCACTGTGTTCTTCTGCTATATGATATATTTAAATGAAATTGCTGATCTGAACAACCAATGATTTATAAAGGAAAATAATGAAAATTATCAGGGCTGTCCAAACATTTACATACCACTGTACATTGAAGGAAATGTAATGTGCTATAAACTCAATGAAGGCAGTATGAGACACTGAACATTGCCTGGAAACGAGCATGGAACCACAGTGTCCATGTTTTCTACAGTCATTATAGTACATTATTTCCACCCAATGAATAATTAACACCCACCCAATTAGGGCCAAGAGGAAGTAAATGAAAAGATAAAAGAGAGAGACAGCATTGTGTGTTGGTGTGATATATATATTTCTTGATGTGAAGAGCCAAGTTAATTCAATCCACTGCTTTCCCTGCTGGATCTGAAGGGTCCTCGGAGGCTTTGTTCCTGCCTTTGAAGTGCGGAAGTAGAAGAAGCTGCATCGAGTCAGCTCTAAAGCCATGCAGGAGCAGCAGAAGCAGCCTGAGTGATCTGGAGGATCACTTCATTACCAGCAGCCTGAGAGGACACATGATGCATCAACATCCAGCAGCTTTGAATCCTCAGCTTTTAGCTTTTTCCTTGTGAAAACGTCTTCAAGGAAGCTGTTTATCAAAAGCAAAAAGTGAGGGACAGACTCAAAACCATATTATACACTGACATAAGACTGCAGTATGTAAACTGATCATGAACTGTTACCTCAGGGGACTGATGGTTTGGAAACGTCCACACCTGTTTACGTTATCTTGTGAGGGAAGTTGACTAAACACCGGTCAGTCTGATCAGGGCTTCTGTTTAGAATTGTCTGTGAAAACAGAATCAAGAATCTGCTACTGCACTATGTAACTTTGGTGGAGCTGCACTAAGGGTGGGCGATATGGCCTTGAAATAATATCACAATATTTCATATTATTATCGCGATAACGATACTCTTGGCGATCTGACAAAATACTGAATTTAAAAAACATATTTCAAAAGGTACACGACTGCAACAATGGCACACCCCTAACAAAGATATTAAAAATACAAGGATTTTATCAGATTTGTAACAGAAGTCAACTATTCAGAATTTCATGATACTAAAAATTCCCTCCATACATCTCCATATATCCAGGACTGAAGTAAAATGAATGATACTGAAGAGGAGAGATATAATCTTTCATATAATGAAAAATAAGAACAGTGCGAATTAGGGGTGGGCGATATGGCTCTATAATAAAATAATATCACGATATTTCAGGGTATTTTTGCGATAGCGATATACTTGGCGAAATAGAAAAACTAAAATAATTAATTCATTTCAGGAATATAGTATAATAGTATAACAGAATTATCATAATGTGGCAAAATAAATAATATAAATAATATTGCAGAATATTTAGTGCATGCATATAAACTGCAAACTAAAACAATTATACAATAAATACACCTAAAGCTTCACAGTAAATAATAGACTACTTTTAAGACAGAACAGCCCTATTATCACGATATGGATTTTTAATATCAGGATATTTCTGTGTCACGATATATTGTATATAATATAATATTGCCCACCCCTAAGCTGCACTGTTTCTTTCTACTGAGAATAAATCAAATTCATAGTTGTGTAAAATCTTAAATTATTACTCTTCTGTCTCGCTGGTCAACTGTGTTTTATTTAAGTCTAAAGTCAGTGCAGTTTTGTTTTCACACAAAATCTTAAAGCACTTGAGATGTGGATTTCATTTTCCAGCAGGACTTGGCACACCGCCCACACTGCCAAAGTACACATATAATATATGAATTTCACATTTTGAACTGAATTATTAAAATAATATAACTTTTCAATGATATTCTAATAGTTTGAGATGCACCTGTAATTTTAAGGCTTGTATGTGTTCAAAAAGGGAGCAGCAGTTGATGCAGTAATTATATTTTTTTCTAATTTAGTGATAAAAAGATGAAATTTGCTTTTATTAGTTTTTATTTTAGTTTTCCATTCCACTTTATATGATGTAACCTAAATACTGAGACATGCTACTAGCAATTTGTTTATGCCTGTTATGAAGAAAATGACCATAAAACACAATGAGGTACTTGTGGGTTTTCTTCGGTCGCTTGTGCCGATTAGGGATGAGCTGAGGTGGTAATCATCACCCAACATTCTACCCTATCCTAAATAATGCTCTTCTGGATGAATGCAATCAAATCCCCACAGCAAGCAATGCTCCACAATTTAGCAGAAAATATTCTGGTCAGTTCTATGAGCACTACAACAAAAGCAGGATGAACTTTTTTAATACACTTGATTTTAGAAGAAACAATGAAAGAGCAGGCGTCCCGATACTTTTGTCCTTTTTTCTGTGTGTTTAAATTCTGAGCACTGGCCAGTCAGCCGGCTCATAATTAACAGTGACGTAGCATTTTAGAATAACACTCACATCTGCACTCGGAGGGAGCGTGAACTGTTACTACTGTGTGTGTGTGTGTGTGTGTGTGTGTGTGCGTGTGCACATGCCCTGGCAGCCTCCCCACAGCTGTGTGAAGTGCTGCTAATGTGTGGTAATTAGCACTGATTCCAGGGTCGTGCACACAGCACTGTGTGTGTGTGTGTGTGTGTGTTTGAAAAAGAGAGAGAGAGCGAGAACAGAGAGCAAGAGCGAGCATCACTCTTTCTGTCCATTATCCTGAGTGCTCTAACTGCATGTGTTAAATGTGCGGTGGTATTATTTAATATGTAAGATTGTCTATATCAGGGGTGTCCAAACTACGGCCCGCGGGCCATTTGTGGCCCGTTTCCTTTTTTGCAGCGGCCCGCGAGGTATATTTAGAAATAGAATGAAAGTTGGCCCGCTGTTAAGCAGGTTTTTATAATGTGAGATTCAAAGTTTGAACGCTAGGTGTCAGAAACGGGCCAAAGAGTCTAAAAGCGGAGAGAGTGCGCATTTCTAGCGCAGAAAAACGGATCAAAGAGTCTAAAAGCGGAGAAGGTGCGCATTTCTAGCACAGAAAAACGGGCCAAAGAGTCTAAAAGCGGAGAGAGTGCACATTTCTAGAGCAGAAAAAAATGGGCCAAAGAGTCTAAAAGCGGAGAGGGTGCGCATTTCTAGCACAGAAAAACGGGCCAAAAAATCTAAAAGCGGAGAGAGTGCGCATTTCTAGAGCAGAAAAAAACGGGCCAAAGAGTCTAAAAGCGGAGAGGGTGCGCATTTCTAGCGCAGAAAAACGGGCCAAAGAGTCTAAAAGCGGAGAGGGTGCGCATTTCTAGCGCAGAAAAACAGGCCAAAGAGTCTAAAAGCGGAGAGGGTGCGCATTTCTAGCGCAGAAAATCGGGCCAAAGAGTCTAAAAGCGGAGAGAGTGCGCATTTCTAGTGCAGAAAAACGGGCCAAAGAGTCTAAAAGCGGAGAGGGTGCGCGTTTCTAGCGCAGAAAATCGGGCCAAAGAGTCTAAAAGCGGAGAGAGTGCGCATTTCTAGTGCAGAAAAACGGGCCAAAGAGTCTAAAAGCAGAGAGGGTGCGCGTTTCTAGCGCAGAAAATCGGGCCAAAGAGTCTAAAAGCGGAGAGAGTGCGCATTTCTAGTGCAGAAAATCGGGCCAAAGAGTCTAAAAGCGGAGACAGTGCGCATTTCTAGCGCAGAAAACAGGCCAAAGAGTCTAAAAGCGGAGAGGGTGCGCATTTTTAGCGCAGAAAAACAGGCCAAAGAGTCTAAAAGCGGAGAGGGTGCGCATTTCTAGCGCAGAAAAACGGGCCAAAGAGTCTAAAAGCAGAGAGGGTGCGCGTTTCTAGCGCAGAAAATCGGGCCAAAGAGTCTAAAAGCGGAGAGGGTGCGCGTTTCTAGCACAGAAAAACGGCCCAAAAAATCTAAAAGCGGAGAGAGTGCGCATTTCTAGAGCAGAAAAAAAACGGGCCAAAGAGTCTAAAAGCGGAGAGGGTGCGCATTTCTAGCGCAGAAAAACGGGCCAAAGAGTCTAAAAGCGGAGAGGGTGCGCATTTCTAGCGCAGAAAAACGGGCCAAAGAGTCTAAAAGCGGAGAGGGTGCGCGTTTCTAGCGCAGAAAAACGGGCCAAAGAGTCTAAAAGCGGAGAGGGTGCGCGTTTCTAGCGCAGAAAATCGGGCCAAAGAGTCTAAAAGCGGAGAGAGTGCGCATTTCTAGCGCAGAAAACAGGCCAAAGAGTCTAAAAGCGGAGAGGGTGCGTATTTTTAGTGCAGAAAAACAGGCCAAAGAGTCTAAAAGCGGAGAGGGTGCGCATTTCTAGCGCAGAAAAACGGGCCAAAGAGTCTAAAAGCGGAGAGGGTGCGCGTTTCTAGCGCAGAAAATCGGGCCAAAGAGTCTAAAAGCGGAGAGAGTGCGCATTTCTAGCGCAGAAAAACAGGCCAAAGAGTCTAAAAGCGGAGAGGGTGCGCATTTTTAGCGCAGAAAAACAGGCTAAAGAGTCTAAAAGCGGAGAGGGTACGCATTTCTAGCGCAGAAAAACGGGCCAAAGAGTCTAAAAGCGGAGAGGGTGAGCATTTCTAGCGCAGAAAAACGGGCCAAAGAGTCTAAAAGCGGAGAGGGTGCGCATATTTAGCGCAGAAAAAAGGGCCAAAGAGTCTAAAAACGGAGAGGGTGCGCATTTCTAGCGCAGAAAAACGGGCCAAAGAGTCTAAAAACGGAGAGGGTGCGCATATTTAGCGCAGAAAAAACGGCCAAAGAGTCTAAAAGCGGAGAGAGTTTGCATTTCTAGCACAGAAAAACGGGCCAAAGAGTCTAAAAGTGGAGAGGGTGCGCATTTCTAGCACAGAAAAACGGGCCAAAGAGTCTAAAAGCGGAGAGGGTGCGCATATTTAGCGCAGAAAAAAGGGCCAAAGAGTCTAAAAGCGGAGAGAGTGCGCATTTCTAGCGCAGAAAAACAGGCCAAAGAGTCTAAAAGCGGAGAAGGTGCGCATTTCTAGCGCAGAAAACGGGCCAAAGAGTCTAAAAGCGGAGAGGGTGAGCATTTCTAGCGCAGAAAAACGGGGCAAAAGAGTCTAAAAGCGGAGGGGGTGCGCATATTTAGCGCAGAAAAACGGGCCAAAGAGTCTAAAAGCGGAGAGAGTGCGTATTTTTAGCGCAGAAAAACAGAGTCTAAAAGTTGCCGTAATTAAGGAGTTTAATATTAAGAGACATCATGAAATGAAACATCAGTTTGAAAAATCTTAGTTTACACAACACTGTCAAAGATAAAGATAGTAAGTCAAGTAAAATGGTGTGTAAATGAAATAATCAGGAAAAAGTATTATTTAAAGTGGTATATTTCATTATTTGTTTTATTACGGAGTCTGTGGCCCGTGACTTCAAATATATTTCTCCTTCTGGCCCCCAACAAAAAAAGTTTGGACACCCCTGGTCTATATATAATATACATAATATATTTAAATACAATCACTACTACTGCTACTACTACTATTATGACTATTTCCACTCGTACTATTATTACTATTATTACTAATAAAACTATTGATTCTATTGCTTTTAATTGCTGCTACTTTTACTTTTAATACGAATACTACCACTCCTACTATTGTTACTATTACCAGAGGTGGAAAGTAATGAATTACATTTACTGAAGTTACTGTAATTGAGTCGATTTTATGAGTAATTTGTCATTTTTAAAGTAGTTTTTAAAATAGGTCATTTTACTTTTACTCAAGTACATTTTGACACAAGTAATTTACTTTGCTACATTGGAAAACTCCTCGTTACTGAGTAAAAAATAAAAACAATTGTCTGAATTAAAAATTGGCACGGATGCTTGCACATGGAATAATGAGGCAATAACGTCCTCATGGAATGCAAAATGTGACTGTCCCGCCGGACAGAGCTGTCAGCTTTCAAAACTTCCACATCAAACCTGAGAAAGCATGTGGTGTAAGTACTTTTATCATTAAACAATCTGCTTAAATGTTAGAAAAACATGTAAATATCAGTTAAAGCATAGCTATGGCAAGTTAAAAATTAATAATGAACTGTAAAACTATAAAAATACAGTTTATCGTCACATATATTACCATAACTTTTTCATAGTAAAGAAAAAAAAAATGGATCATAAAAAAAAATGCCATTTGTTTAATGGGGTGGTCTGAACAAATACTGCAGTAAAAGGGTTAAATTATTATGTGGAATAATAGTTCATTAAAACAATTTAATTTATGATTTGTTTTTACTTTATTACATCAAATAATTAAAAGTAACTATGTAACTTTTACTCAAAGTAAATTTTAAATTGAGTATTTTTCACTTTTACTCGAGTAGATTTTTAGATGTGTACTTTAACTTTTACTTGAGTAGAATTTTATCAAAGTAAAGGTACTTTTACTTAATTACAAATTGTCAGTACTTTTTCCACCTCTGACTATTACTATGCAGTGAAACAAAAAGTGAAACATTTAAAGGGGTCTAAATACTTTCAATACCCACTATAGGTCAATTTGTAGTTTTATAATTACAGACTGTAGTCCTGTATCTGTTTTTTTTTTATACTTTATTTTTATCCTTTTTTCACCCTGTTCTTTAATACTCAGGACCCACAGACGAGAGAGAAAACCACCACAGAGCAGCTATTATTATTATTATTATTATTATTATTATTATTATTATTATTATTTGAGTGGTCGGTGGTTTATTCTCAGCACTGCAGTGATTAGCGCTGATTAGCATGGTGGTGGTGTATGAGGTGTTTCACATGGTCATAAGTATTCAGACCCTTTGTTCAGTATTGAGTAGAAGCACCATTTTCAGCTAGTACATCCATGAGTATGCGTGGGAATGATGCAACAAGTTTTTCACACCTGGATTTGGGAATCCTCTGCCATTCTTCCTTGTAGATCATCTCCAGTTCCGTCAGGTTGGATAGTGAACGTTGGTGGACTGCCATTTTTTCAGGTCTCTTCAGAGAGGCTCAACTGGGTTTCGGTCAGGGCTCTGGTTGGGCCAGTCAAGAATGGTCACAGAGTTGTTCCAAATCCACTCACTTCTTTGTTATTTTAGCTGTGAGCTTAGGGTCATTGTCTTGTTGGAAGGTGAACCTTTGGCCCAGACTGATATTCAGAGCACTCTGGAAGAGGTTTTCTTCCAGGATATCTCTGTACTTGGTCACATTCGTCTTTCATTCAATTGCAATCAGTCATTCAGTAATCCATACACTAAAAAAAAAAAATGATAAGTAAAATTTACTTTAAAAAAGTTTTGCAACTTTCTGCATTTGCTTTTTTTAAGTAAATTTAATTTTCAAGACTTAAATGTTACATACAGTAAATAATTGAGCTGAACTTCAGTCAATCCTTTTTTTTAGTAACCTTTACTTAATTTCTGCATACAATATTACCTAATTACAATTACTTCATTCATACAATATTACTGAAATAATTTTTGATACATAATATATAATTATTCCTGAAATTAAAACACACATGGTACACTGTCTCAATACATGGATGACATGTAATACATTCTTCATATTAGTATACTAAACATGCCATCCATGTGTTAAGACAGAGAGACTTGGTCTGTTTACAAAATAAATCTTTGAGATTATGTAAATATTTGAATGTGTGTTTTAACTAAAAATGTTTACATTTCTGTAATACTGTATACATTAAGTAATTGTAATTAGGTAATATTGTAGGCAGAAATTAAGTAAAGTTTACTAAAAGAAAGGATTGACTGAAGTTACTTAAATTTCTCTGAAATTAAATTTACTTTAAAAAAAGCAAATGCAGAAAGTTGCGAAACGATGTCAATTTTACGCATCATTTTTTTCAGATGCTGCCACCACCATGTTTCACTGTTTTTGGATTGTATTGGGCATGTATGAGCAACGCCTGGTTTTCTCCACACATACTGCTTAGAATGAATGGCAAAAAGTTAAATCTTCATCTCATCAGACCCGAGAGATCTAATTCTCATAGTCCTTCATGTGTTTTTTTTTTTTTTTTATATGTCTTGCACTGAGGAGAGGCTTCCGTCGGGCCACCCTTCCATCGACTTTGTGGAACTTGCTCCCATCTCGCTACTGCATCCCTGGAGCTCAGCCACAGTGATCTGTGGGTTCTTCTTCACCTCTCTCACCAAAGCTCTTCTCCCACAACTGCTCAGTTTTGCTTCACGGCCAGGTCTAGGAAGAGTTCTGGTCGTCTTAAACTTCTTCTATTTAAGGATTATGGAGGCCACTGTGCTCTTAGGAACCTTGAGTGCCGCAGAAACTCTTTTGTAACTGATCAGATCTGTGTTTTGCCACAATTCTGTCTCTGAACTCCTTGGTCAGTTCCTTTCACCTCATGACTCTCATTTGCTCTGAGCTGCACTGTGAGCTGTGAGGTGGTATACAGACAGGTGTGTAACTTTCCTAATCAAGTCCAATCAGCAACAATTCTAAACATTTCTGGCTTTTGTTCTGTCAAGATGGAGTACTGAGTGTATATTAATGAGATCACTCATTTGTACGGTTACAGTACGCCAGAACAGCCAAAACATTAAGTACACAAGAAAACTCACCAGTCAGGGGGCCTATTATTGTGAATGAGTTTCCCAATGAAGGGAAGCCTTGAAAAAGGCTTTTTAATTAGATACGACACAATATCTGTCTCATTTACAGTCGCAGTTCTATGATAGTTAGCTAACTGTCGAATTAAGCCAGGATGTTTGCCGTTTTACGGCTAAGCAACGCGTAGCCCCTTCGTTAGAACACTGAGAAGGGGTTAGATAGCCATAGCCATAGTGAAAATCATGAATCTGATTGGTTGGGTTGTCCTACGACTTTGCTAACTGACTTATTACTACACCCTTCAAAAAACCAGTAGAAGGGGCACACAGACACAAGGGGGCAGAAGCCATTTTAAAAAGCAGTTTTGATTGGTTAGTACTGCTGTCAGTCAGAGATGAGTTCTAGAGCAACTGAAAAACGCAGACTAATGCTTTAAATTAGTTGTTTTTTTTATTATTTATTTTAGTTCATTTATGAAATGTATGCTTACACTTACAATAACTATAGCATATATTTCCTGACAAAATATTATGTAATGATTTACATACATGCACCTATTGTCACCTCTTCTCTGAAGGGTTAGAAGGGCCTCACTGCACACCACTGGCTGTATATGAATAATAACTGAACAGAAGTCATAATGTTATGCTTAATCAGTTTATAGCAGTATAGGTGGGTTGACATGAATGTGTGTGTTGTGCCTTTGCGACAATGTGACCTTCAGAGACATCATTAAAACCCCCAAAATGCCACCAATTACAGAGCATATAAATAACAGCAGTGATAAGAAAGTCGTTGGACGGTCTGAGAGCATATGGCTGTTTGTGATTGGTCACTTCCAGCCTAAATTCCCTCACACTATCACTCTTAAACTGCTTCCCCGCCGCAGCGCCGCTGCTGAATATATTCTCATTTGAGTGTAATGACACCGTGCCCTTGAAGGTCCGCCCGTGTCCAGGAGGAGGCTGAAAGCTGCTGATTATGACCGGCAGCATTGTGGTGGATATTTTTATTTTTTTTCCTCTTTCTGTTCAGTTTACTGATGTGTTTGTATCCTCGTTCTCAGCACTGAGGTTCTGCACCATGGCAACATGGATGCTGCCTTGAATAAGAAACCAGATTCACCCCAATTAATGCTGATATCTTAATTATATTCATCGCCACACGTTGTTATCTTCATAGCGGAAACAGAGCGCGGGGTTTGTTTGCTTCTTTCGGTATCAGATAATATGCGTCTCGCTTACTTAAAAGGAAAAAAAAAAATGTGTGTATAAAAGCAGTAAATTTGTTTATAAATGCGATTTTGTGTTATTATCAGAATCTTAATGACTTTAAAGAATGAATAAGTATCGTATTTTCATCAATACATTTTAAAATGATCAGTATGAGTCATCAAATATTAAGGAAACATGCAACATTCAAGCAGCATCATCTCTTATCAGCAGAGCTGAAGCCAGTATTTTATTACTAGAACTGTGCAGTGTGTCACAGTAATCTGTGAGGGTGTGGACTTATTTCCCAACAACGCAGCAGCCATGGAAGATAGCAAGAAACTCTTAGCTGCTACACAGCCTAAAATACTTTGGCATTCATCAAAAAAGCAAAATGAGCAAAGACAAAAAAAAAAAATGAAAGTACTGTAAATACTGGCACTGAGTTTGACAGAGGGAGACAGCTTAGATCCCAGAAGGACTTCAAGACTGCTACTTTTCATCTTAACAGGTAGTTAAGATACTTTAGCCATAGATATAATAATTCATCACAACCAATAGGTTAGCGTACCAGGGACAGGCATTTTAATTCATTTAAATTCATTAAAATGTGTTCACATTAATAGCAGTTTCCTGTGTGCAGGTGGGATAACAAAGCAGAGGGTAGTTGAGATGGCTAGGTAGGTTAGCAAGGTCAGCTAAAGTGATCTGGGCTAAGCTGGCAGAGCTGAAGTCAAGCTACACATGCTAACGTGGACTACAGACATGTCGTATCTGATTAACCCTTGTGTGGTGTTCGTGTCTGGACCCGTTTTCATTTTTCATCAAATGATACTAAAAAAAAAATGTTTTCTAACAAAAACATATATCAAAACACATTTTCGATAAACACACACATTTTAAAAAACTAATAAAAAAAAGAGTAGCACTTTTTGAAAGAAATGTGACATAAGAAAGGTAAAGGGCAAATATTAACCATGTAAGCTGTTTATATTGCTTGCAATTTAGGTGAAGCAAGCATGTGTAAAACATTTTAATGTAGAATGAATTAACTTTGCTGAATTAAATACAAGTAACAAAGTAAACGAGTAACAAAAATATGAACACCACACAAGGGTTAATATCTCAGCAGTGATTAGTATGCCAAAAATATACATCAGAAACCAAAAGTTAGACTTTACTGAGTTAGAATTTAGCTAGGAATGTGATTTTGTGTATTATATTATTATATTATATGCAATTTCTTAAGTCCCAAACAAGTAACAGTAAACATTACTCATGGCCATTCCTAGTGTTGTATATTGTGATGTCACCCCCATCTTCATCTTCAACTATAATTGTTATATACAGCTTACACACTTTTTTAATAGTTATTTCCTTGTTATTGTACAGGATGCACACATTTAACAGGAATGATCTAAATAGCATTTAATGAAAACATGGTTGATTTAGATTTACAAACATGGTAAATTTCTGGTTCTCTTTCAAATACATTTTAAATATTTTGATTCAGGGTGCACAAGTTGGTGAAAATTGGTATTGAGCAACAGTGGCAAGGAAAAACTCCCTCATACTAAATTGTTCCATTTCAAAGATACTTATTAATTAAGATTTTTTGAATACCAGTAGCTTGCGCTTTACCTCAGTTAAGTATGAAGACAGTGGGCCCTATTTATCAATCTGTAGCAACTTAGAGTGTGTCAGTGTGTCTTTGCTCTCATAACTACGGGAAAAGTATGCCTCGTGCAGTTCAAACTGTGCAAAAGGTAGGTACTAATTCTCTTAATTAATCGTGGGTGTGTTTTAGGCGTATAAAAAATAATCACCAATCAGCATTTCACTTGTCATTCCCTTTAAGAGCCAGGTGCGCTCTGACTTTGGCGGATTGCTATTTTAAAGGTGCAGTTCTTCTGCGCTTCTCAGCAGCTGTGTAAGATAGCAATAAGCATTGTGACAAATCTTGCACAGGGTGTACGGTAGGGTCCTAGATGAAAAATATTAAGTGAAATTAATATTATTAATTGCTGAACATGCAGCAGCTAGTGTATTCAGTCCCTTGAAAATTAAACAGAGTGAGGGTTGTGATGCCACAGATGCAAAAGGTACACAATATTGCACAGTATCCTGTTTTCATCTGCATTGCGTTTGGGGATGTAAGGTTTAGATGGAGCTGCTCAGCCATGGAAAATTTCCATTCCATTAAACTCTCTACACTCAACTATTCTTGATCTAATCTGAAGCTACATGAAGTTTGGAGGTGTTGTTACGACCCTATAGGTCATACTTGCTGATTATTATTATTTTTTTTATTTCTGTTTGAGTGTGTCTTCCTACTGCAGGTTACTGCGTGATGCAATTTAACCAAACTGGTTGGTCACCACCAGGGGAAACCAACCATAAAAGGGAACAGGAACAGGAAGTGCGAGGGTGGTGCTTGGCTTCCAACATGGCTCCTGTGTGTTCCTGGTTCCCTGCTGCATGGTCTACCCAAAGTTTGTAGCCTGTTAAAGTGTTAGAACTAAGCTGATGGTAATCATGTTCTTTGGTGTGAACACTGTTGTTTCTGGTCTCTCAGTGGGGAGAATATAAGCTTATTCTTACAAGTTCTCTCAGGGGGAGAAAGAGTTTACTTTTCTATGTTTTCTCTTGGTTTGTTTAATTAGGGAGTTAAGTTAGTGATTTGTATTCCATTTTCTTTTCTTTGTTAGTTAAGTTAGTTTTCTTAATCTTGAAGTTAGATTTCTTTTGTTTATTATTTTCTCTTTCATCCCTAACTGTTAAATAAACTAAACCTTTTGACTAACAGGAGTATGTGTGGTTGGGGAACCAGGAGGGCATGGGGGCCTCTTTTTTCTTCAGATTAGTTCATCACTACACACCTCTAAACGTCATGTAGCTTCAGATTAGATCATCACTACACACCTCCAAACTTCATGTAGCTTCAGATTAGATCATCACTACACACTGTTACGACCTGGTCTAGGTCAGCCCGTAACAGTGTGTAGTGATGATCTAATCTGAAGCTACATGACGTTTAGAGGTGTGTAGTGATGAACTAATCTGAAGCTACATGAAGTTTGGAGGTGTGTAGTGATGAACTAATCTGAAGCTACATGACGTTTAGAGGTGTGTAGTGATGATCTAATCTGAAGCTACATGAAGTTTGGAGGTGTATAGTAGTGATGAACTAATCTGAAGCTGCATGAAGTTTGGAGGTGTGTAGTGATGAACTAATCTGAAGCTACATGAAGTTTGGAGGTGTGTAGTGATGAACTAATCTGAAGCTACATGACGTTTGCAGGTGTGTAGTGATGAACTAATCTGAAGCTACATGAAGTTTGGAGGTGTGTAGTAAAGAACTAATCTGAAGCTACATGACGTTTAGAGGTGTGTAGTGATGAACTAATCTGAAGCTACATGAAGTTTGGAGGTGTATAGTAGTGATGAACTAATCTGAAGCTGCATGAAGTTTGGAGGTGTGTAGTGATGAACTAATCTGAAGCTACATGAAGTTTGGAGGTGTGTAGTGATGATCTAATCTGAAGCTACATGACGTTTAGAGGTGTGTAGTGATGAACTAATCTGAAGCTACATGAAGTTTGGAGGTGTGTAGTAGTGATGATCTAATCTGAAGCTACATGAAGTTTGGAGGTGTGTAGTGATGAACTAATCTGAAGCTACATGAAGTTTGGAGGTGTGTAGTGATGAACTAATCTGAAGCTACATGAAGTTTGGAGGTGTGTAGTGATGATCTAATCTGAAGCTACATGACGTTTAGAGGTGTGTAGTGATGATCTAATCTGAAGCTACATGAAGTTTGGAGGTGTGTAGGAGTGATGAACTAATCTGAAGCTACATGACGTTTGGAGGTGTGTAGTGATGAACTAATCTGAAGCTACATGAAGTTTGGAGGTGTGTAGTAGTGATGATCTAATCTGAAGCTACATGAAGTTTGGAGGTGTGTAGTGATGAACTAATCTGAAGCTACATGAAGTTTGGAGTCTGCATGACTAGCTGCTTTGTTTAATAGTGATTGAAAACTGGATTTAATGATTTGAATATGTGACTGAATATTTTTGGCAATATATTGTATATGATTATCAATGTGTCCATTCAGAGCAAATCCTGATGAAAATATAGTGTTACACAGTGTTCATATAAAATATAAACAATAATAAAAGAATGAAAGTAGCTCTCAGTGTGCGTCAGTGTGAAGCAGAGCGGGTGGTGGATCGTTAGAGGTTGGACGAGTGCAGAGGTCTGGGTGGTGCCACCATCTGGATACAGCCTCTCTAATGGAGCCATCAGCTGCTCCTCTGCTGACACTGCCCTTGACCAAAGCCCTGAAATGGAGAAGTTTGCTCATGCATACAGTAAAATCCATATAATATATAAATATACAGTGGTATGAAAAAGTTTGGGCACCCCTGATCATTTTCATGATTTTCCTTTATAAATCATTGGTTGTTCAGATCAGCAATTTCAGTTAAATATATCATATAGCAGAAGAACACAGTGATATTTGAGAAGTGAAATGAAGGTTATAGGATTTACAGAAAGTTTGCAATAATTCTTTAAACTAAATTAGGTAGGTGTATAAATTTGGGCACCCGTGTCATTTGTAAAATGTGTTTGGTAAGCTTATTGATGCTTGACCTACATTCACACAGGTGAATGCAATTATGAGAAAGTGTTAAGGAGCCAATCACAAGTTTTCTCTTAAGAGTGACAAAAAGGAAGCCTCAAAACACACAACTCTCAAATAACCTGAAAACAACCTGTTCAACATCATGTTTTTTAGAGGAAGGATAAAAAAACCTCAATTCTCAGAGATTTCAGCTGCAGTTTCCACTGTGAGGAACAGAGTGAGGAAATGGAAGAACCACAGGAACAGTTCTAGTTAAGACCTGAAGTGACAGAACAAAAAAAAATCTCAGATAAGCAGAGGAGAAGGATGGAGAGAACAGTCACAGTCAACCCATAGCTCCAAAGTCCTACATCATCATCTGTACTGGAGAGAAATGCAGAAGAAGCCTTTTCTGCGCCACAAACAGAGTCACTTGAGGTATGCTAAAGCTAAAGCACATTTGGAGAAGCCGGCTTCATTTTAGAATAAGGTTCTGTGGACTGATGAATCTAATATTGAGTTATTTGGAGGGCGTTTATTTATGCACGGTGGAAAAAGAACCCAGGATTCCAACACAAACACTTTACTGCTCCCCACAGTAAAATCTGGTGGTGGTTCATCATGCTGTGGGGCTGTGTGATCAGTGCAGGTACTGGGAATCTTGTTAAAGTTGAGGGTCTCATGGATTCCAGTCAATATCAGCAGATTCTTTAGAACAATGTTTAAGAATCAGTGAGAAAGTTGAAGTTAAAGCGTCGGGCTGGATACTTCAACAAGACAACGACCCTAAACACTAAACACTAAACACTGCTCATAATCTACTAAAACACTAAAGCATTCATGCAGAGGAACAAGTACAACGTTCTGGAATGATCATCTCAGATCATCTCAGACCACAGACCTGAATATTATTATAAATCTGTGGTGTGATTTAAAGCAGCTGTTCATGATCAGAAACCATCAAACCTGACTGAACTGGAGATGATTTGAATGTTTTGTAAAGAAGAATGATCCAAAATACCTTCAACCAGACGCCAGACTCTCATTGGAAGCTATAGGGAGAGTTTAGAGGCTGTTATTTCTGCAAAAGGAGGATCTACTAAATATTGATGTAATTTTTCTGTTGTGGTGCTCAAAATTAAGCACCTGCCTAATTAAACACTTTCTGTAAATCCTATAAACTTCATTTCACGTCTCAAATATCACTGTGTTCTTCTGCTGTATGATATATTTAACTGAAATTGCTGATCTGAACAACCAATGCTTTATAAAGGAAAATCATGAAAATGATCAGGCTCAAACTTTTTTATACCACTGTATACTGTCATTCCAAAAGTCACGGGACAGGAACTGGTAAGATGTCCTGTGACTTTTTTTGTCTCCCATTAAGGAAACACTAAAGAACCCCACACTGTGGCATTATCATTATCATATAATTTTTCTGTTTATTTATTTTTTTCCTACACCGACATTGTAAATGAATACTAAACTGATCCAGACTATGAAGAAACACATAAGGAATCATGTTGTAACTTAAAAGTGGTAAATAATACAAAAAAATACTGTGTGAAGCATTTAGGTGCTCTTATCTGGGGAGCTGTTAACTTGTAGTTTCTGAGGCTGGTAACTCTAATGAACTCATCCTGTGCAACAGAGGTAACTTTTTTTCTCTTCTTTTCCTGGAGCGGTCCTGATGAGAGCCAGTTTCATCATAAAGTTTTTAAAAGTATTTGTTCTTGAAATGTTTTGGATTGACTGACCTTTATTTCTTAAAGTATTTTTTTTTTTTGTCATTATTTAGTTGAGTAGTTCTTGTCATAATCTGGATTCGAACATTACTCAAATATTCACTATTCACTGTATCCCTGTAACTCTACCTCTTCACTACTTTACAACTGATGCTCTCAAACACATTAAGAGACAAGAAATTCAAATAATTAACTCTTGATGAGTTCAGCACAGCTGTTAACTGAAAGCCTGAATTCTATGTGACTCTACCTCATAAAGATGACTAAGAAATTCAGGTAATTAACTCTTGAAACGTTTAGCACAGCTATTAACTCTAAGCAAGGGGTGCTACTTTGAAGAATGTAAAATATAAAACATATTCTGGTTTGTTTAACACTTTTTTATTAAATAATTCTATATAGTTCAAAGTTCTTCATAGTTTGGATGACTTTAGTATTAATCTACAATGATTAATTTCATTTGCAAATTAAATTATTGGTAGTTTATAGTGTATATAATATAAAGGGAGAGATCAGTACAGTTATACAGTTGACGTATTTGAAACGTGGGGCGTTGAAACCAGTTTTAATCAGCTGCAGTTATTTTCAGAAGTCTCTGCTGGAGTGCAGATGATGGTGGTCTGATTAAAATAGTGAAGCTGTGGATGGTGCGTGACTGGGTGTGTGAGGGAAGCTGAGGAGGGAGGTGTCATTTTGCCATGGGGTGAAACTCCACTGCTCCTGTCACTTCAGCCAAATCCAGCCCATAATAAGGATTAGCACAACATACTGCATTTAAACAGTCATTTACAAATATTTCTCCCTGAAATTAGCGTCATGCATCCAAATTATCACTATGACATCCTATGGGAGATTGTAGCACATTTAAAAAGCACTGCTAGAGGTTTATCATTGTAATGGATAATACATTAAATATTTTAATAGATTAATGGAGTCATTAGGGAAGCCCATCTGCTTCTATTTTATTCAGAATTTTTTTTAAAGGAAAGAGATAAACATACTCTGTTTTAGGGCCCACATCATGAAAAATCTAATACAAAAATGTAATAAGGTTTTAGTAGAGGTGTAAATCACATTGCATCTCACAATACATTTTTATAATTATACATTGTCCGCAATCATGATGATATCACAACATCTGTGTTATTAAAAAGGACAAAATACTCCTAAATAAGCAAATATCATATCAGCAATTATGGATTTATTGCTGTCAATTTCACAGAATGTTACTTAAACCAGTACACCAGTGACGACTTTCTTCTTCAGGACATTCCTAACAGTCCTGGCTATAGCCAATATTTGTGCAATGGCTTTGATTGATTTTTTTTTCTTGTCTTTCACATATAGACTGCAAGGGCTGCACGATAATCTATTTAAACATCGTCATGGCGATGTGCACATGCGCAATAGTCACATTGCAGATCCTGCCTTAGGATCTCACTTAAAGCAATTAAATCAAACACGTTATGTTGCAATGTTTTGATTCCTGACACAAGAAGTAGATGCACAGCACTGTCTCTGTGTCTCTCTCTGTGTGAGTGATAGGCTGCTGCTGCCTGGGAAGCGTGAGGGGGAGGGGCAGCGGCACCGGCATCAACACGAGGTAACCACATGGCCTCCATCCACATGGCTGGCTACGTGCTTGTAAACACAGCGGCTGACAGCCTGTCGAAAGCTGTGCACCTCAGTCCAGCACAGTTTTGCCTGGCCAACAAAACACACCTGGGTCTCAAAAGTTCCAAACTTGTGTATAGGTTCAGATATAAGATTAAATCTTCTGAACTGTGAATCAGATCCAGATGTAAATACCTGGAAATAGAAGCTGAAATGTTGATCTTTTGTCTCATATTCATCTTTTAAAAAACTCAAATGTTTTCAGTCTACAACATAAATAAAGGGATTGGCTTCACTATTCCAGTACTTTTGGAGGAGAGTGTATATTGCAATATTGATATATTGTCCCAACCCTACTGGTTAATGTTATTGATAAGTTTACTCTTGACCAGCGTAAAGCATGTTTTCATTTGGACTTAATGGTTTGGTTCGTGCCCAAGTTAGAGATTAGACAACCAGTAAGGCCATATTTGACCTTGCTGGTAGACCAGTATCACTAGTATAACCAGGCTGGTTGAGCAGCATGACCATTATCTAAGTCCAAAATGGATAAAAAGCATGAAAAAACAAATGCAACATACAATATAATGGTCAAGAGCTGGTTAACCAGCTAGA
The DNA here is from genome assembly GCF_023375975.1 of Astyanax mexicanus. Taxonomy (NCBI): domain Eukaryota; kingdom Metazoa; phylum Chordata; class Actinopteri; order Characiformes; family Acestrorhamphidae; genus Astyanax; species Astyanax mexicanus. The sequence continues at coordinate 39,170,088 of NC_064425.1, forward strand.
AATGGTATGATTTTTTTTTTTAAATCACAACCACACTCACAATCAAAGACCAGTTTAGACCATTTAAAACCAACTGGGCTTGAGCTGGAGTTTCTATAGTGCAGTTCATCTCTTATCATTTGTGTTGAAGTTTAAAGTGTTTTAGACCAGGAGCCCTATTGTACACCCTGCTTTTAACTCAACAATAAACAGAATAAAGAATAAAATAACATTACTGATCCCTTAAATGAGCTGCTGGTGTATCTTCACAGCACAAACACGCAGGTCAGTTTCCTCTGTTGAGACACACAAAAGCTCCGCACTGTTAAGATACAAAACCTGCCAAAGTCACAGCACACCCGACTCTTCAAGGAAATGATAAGTGACGCACTGATTGGTTTATTTCATGTTATGCCCAAAACACACCCATGATTAATTAAGAGAATTAATACAACATGCCTTTTGCGCAATTTGAGCTTCACGAGGCGTACTTTTTGCGCACTGAAGATACAAAGTTACACAAACACGCCCTAAGTCAACACTATAGATCACTAAAAAAGTTTTTTGCATAATGTGAATTGGCAGCTGTTTATTTGGATTTGGATCTAAATTGCTTACCTGACTTCCATTTTTTTTTTTTCATTATCATAGAATTACCTTACATGACATTTAGTATGGCTTTAAATAAAGATGAAGATGAATAAATTAAAAAAAAAAAAAAATTCTGTCTTGTTTTGGTGCAACATAAAACATCATTAAGTGATCTGAGTAAAAGATAAGTGTGGGATGTTATCCCTTTAAGACCTGGTCTCCCTGTCAGAACTCCCAGTTACGGTAATTAAGTGTCTCCTCTCTTTCTCTAAACGCAGCTTGATTGACGTGTTGGAAATGAAAATTTGTGTAGTGCATGTGCAGACTGTCGGAGTCTTCGCAGGAGTGTGATTTTAAAATGCATGAGATCAGCGTGCTGCACACTGGGAGTGTTTTGGGCTTTGATTAAATCGTTGTTTTTAGCTCTGATTAAGTCTTTGTTTCTGTATTAACATTCAGGAAACTCAAACGCCTAATCCAGCTTCACTCCATCAACATCCAGGTCTATTTATAACTGTCATTTAATGCATTTCATATCCAGATAATGACCAATTATGTTATTTTGAATGTATCATTAACACATACCCAGAATTTGTGTACACCAGCACTCTTAAAAACCAATATGGCTGACATTACGGCAAAAGTCTAAATCAGGGGTCGTGTTGCTTCACCATCAACTGGTTAAGATGGTTGACCAGCTGAGCTCTTGACCAGTATATGGTACAGTTGTGTAAAAAAGTGTTTGCCCCCTTTATGATTTGTTCCACACTTAACAGCAACAACTGCAAGTCTTTCACACATCACTGTGGAGGGATTTTGGCTCCACTTTTCTTTTCAGAATTGTTCTAATTCAGCCACATTGAAGGGTTTTCCAACATGGACCAACTTTTTAAGGTCATTCCACAACGTCTCAATAGGATGCAGGTCAGGACTTTGACTAGGGCACTCCAAAGTCTTCACTTGGTCAAGGTGGACTTGCTGGTGTGTCAGCTTGAGGTCCCAAACCAAAGGCCGGACATTCTCCTTCAGGATCTTTTTGGTAGACAGTTGAACTCATATTTCTATTTATCACAGCAAGACTTCCAGGCCCTGATGCAGCAAAACAGCACCAGACCATCACACTACCACCACCATGTTTTACTTTAGGTATGATGTTCTTTTACTGACATACTGTGTTACTTTTACTTTTACTTCTCGTCAGTCCACAGAGTATATTGGGGATCATTAAGATGCTTTCTAGCTAAATTTTTTATGAGCCTTAGTTCATTTTGCTCAGCAGTGGTTTTCGTCTGCAATGCAGAACATTTTTGCCTAGTCTCTTTTTTATGGTGGAGTCATGACCATGAACGCTGAGGCCTGCAGTTCTTTGGATGTTGTTGTTGGTCTTTTCTGACCTCCTGGATGAGTCGTCACTGTGCTCTTGTGGTAAATTTGGTTTTCCGGCCACTCCTGGAAAGGTTCAGCACTGTTCCACGTTTTTGCCATTTGTGGATAATGTCTCTCACTGTGGTTCACAGGAGCCCCAAAATTGTAGAAATGGCTTTATAATCTTTTCCAGGCTTTCTTTCTTACTTGTTCCTTAATTTCTTTGGATATTGGCATGATGTCTAGCTTTTGGGTGTGATTATCTGAAATATTTAAGACTGATAAAACATGCAAATAAATAAGAAATCATGAGGCAAACACTGTGTTTCAGCAGATTTACTGTACACAAATACTGTATACATGCTATTCTGGAACAGAGGAACTTCCTGTATTTACTTCATAGCTCCTCCCCAGACAGCTGTGACCAATAAGCTGAGACAACATGCTTGCATGGTTTGCTGTGACACATTTTGACGCTCTTATGATTTTTCTTGTGCGTAACCAAACCAAAAAAAGGGACAAAACACTCAACATTTGGTTGTTGTGCATGTCCCTTTCCTATCAAAGTTAGATGGTTCTTTGCCACCTAAATTCAGGAATCGCTAAGGAACATCCCATTCAAACCATCCCACTGATGTTCTCTTCACTGCTATACAGCAGTCAAACGTTCCTCAGCATCCCAACAGCAGCAGACAAGAGAGCTGTGGTCAGCAGTTGGTCTGCAGCTCCAGCTGTCACATTAGATCCCTCAGAGAGACGCTGAGTGTTTGTTTGGCACTTCTAAAGTGGCCCGATGTCTGGAAGCAAGAAACATAAACTGGCGGAGGGTGTTACTAACGTCTGCCATGAGGCGGAATGGGACGGAGCTACAAGCAGATCATTCTAATAACAGCCTGGTGCATGCTCTGTCTTGGAAAGTGTCTCTGTCGGCTGAAGCAGCTTCTGCAAAAAAATAAAAAATAAAAGAAACAGTCAATATGATCAGTAATCAAGACAGAAAACAAGGGTGGAGATGTTTCAGCTTTTCTTTTTTCTTTGAAATTCTTTTCTTGTCCATGCAGAAATTTGATGTGTTTCTGGATATGGATATCTCTAGATATTAAAGAAGACATCTGTTAAGTATGATGAGTGAGGTGATTTGGGGAGAGTAATGGGAGCTATTATGGTTTATGACTCATAGCAGGTTCTTTTTTTTTTTTTTTTAGAGTAAAATATGTATCAAGGACAACAGTTTCTCAGATTGAAATGTCAGGGTTTGTGCACACAAAGAGGCTGTCAGGAGCCAATGAATGGAATGAATCTCTAGGTAATGGTTCTACCCAATGCTGAAAGAATCTACAGACCAGGGGCCTCTTGTACTAAAGGTGCATACGCACGAAAACATTGCGTACGCCATATTTCACGCTCACGGTCAAATGTACTAAATGTGAGTTGAACGTACGTATGTTTTTTGTACGTATGTATTATTACATATGTTTTTGTCATTTGGCGACACTTAGATGAGATGCATTGAAATTACAACTATTAGGATATTCTTTATTTAAACATTGTAGTAATAAGCCATTATTGGGTAAAATAAAGTAAATTAATCAGACAATTTCATTGGCTACCTAAATAATCGTTCATCGTGTTTCCACTTAGCCTAGATTATATAAACATCAGTGGCGTGCAGTGAATATAGTGGGTACCCCTTCTAGTGGGTACCCCTTCTGCAACCACCCGCCCCCCCGCCCGACCGACACATTGATAAATACTACAATAACTATATATTCTCTGTCTTGACTGAGTTATATGAACTTAATACACATCAACAGCCCACAAATACAACAGCTACAAACGACAAAAGTATACAATAGACCCAACTATCAATGCTTAATTTTCCTACAAGTACAACCGTTCAACAAATATCACTCATTTGTATGCCTACAGGACGCCAGAGCAGCCAAAACATTAAGCACACATAAAACTCACCAATCAGGCAGCCTATTACGTAGTTTCACGTTGAAGGGCAGCCTTTAAAAAGGATTTTAAATATAATATGACCCAATATCTGTCTTATTTCCATGATAGTTAGCTAAATATTTAATTATTCCAGCATGCACGCTCCGTTTTACGACTAATCAATGCACGTAGCGTAACACCTTCATCCGAGCGCAGAGAAGGGGTTAGACAGCCATGGCCCCGCCCCCACTGTGAAAACCATGAATCTGATTGGTCAGATTGTCCTATGACTTTGCTAACAGACTCATTACTACACCCTTCTCAAAATCAGGAGAAGGGTCACGCAGGCACGTGAGCAGAAGCCTTTTTTTAATAATTTTATTTCTTATTTTTCCCCTTTTTCTCCCAATTTGGATATCCAATTGTCCCAACCCTTTGTGCGTCCCCATCACTGGTGACGCCCGTGACCCTTAGAGGATGCGGACGAGCACACGCCTCCTCCGACACGTGTGAAGTCAATCACCCCTTTTTTTCTTTTTTGCTGCGGATGAGTCATTGCCTGAGCAGCTAGCGCGCTCGGAGGAAAGCACAGCGGCTAGGTTCCGATTCATCCGCTCACAGACGCCTAGTGCCGCTCAGCGCCACCTTAAGTGTGATGGGGAGAGAGCGCCATCTACCCACCCGGATGGAGCAGAGCCAATTTTGCTCCCTCTGAGCACCGGCAGCTTGATGGCAAAGCTGCATGAGCGGGTTTTTCGAGCCTGCGACCTCCCGGTCATAGTGGCAGCGCTTTAGACCGCTGGACCACTCGGCACCCCAGCAGAAGCCATTTTAAAAAGCTTTGATTGGTTAAAACCGCTGTCGGTCAGATAAGAGTCCTGTAGCAACTGAAAAACACAGACTAATGCTTTGAATTAGTTGCAGTTTTTTATTTTAGTTAATTTATATAATAAATGCTTACACTTACAATAATTATATTATATACTTCCTGATAAAAAAAGATGTTATCATTTACATGCACTTTTTGTCACCCCTTCTCTGAAGTGTTAGAAGGGCCTCACTGCACACCACTGATAAACTTGCATTAAAATGCTGCACTGGAGTTGTTGGAGATGGCAGCGTTGGCATTATTGGAAAATATTGCTAATGGCCGAATTCGTCACGAGCACGTTTTCCATGACCATTATGTTTTTTTTTGGACCGTGGTGATGTCTGGTTTATAATCCGTTTCAGATTTCAGATCATGGTTGGATTAAGATTATAAAATGAGTGATTGACGGGTGGCTTCTTGGTAAACAGCTCATTTAAAGCATTTAAATTAAAGCATTTATTTATTACTAGAATGATTCATTTAAAACATGGGTAATTATTAAATTACTTAGGAGACAGTTACATTACATTACATTACATTTGGCAGAAGCTTTTGTCCAAAGCGACTTAGAATAGTGAAAAGTAAAAAAATAATAGAAGTTAGAAGGTAAAAACAAAGGGTCAAATGGAAGTAGTAGGATAGAGGAGTGAAGGAGGGGAAGAAGAAAATGAGGTTAGAAGTAGTTAGTGTGTTAGAGGTGTTAGGAGAGTAAGTGCTCTTTGAAGAGCTCTGTCTTCAGGAGTTTATTAAAGATAGTGAGAGATTCTCCTGATCTGGTAGTAGAAGGTAGTTAGTTAGAGGTGTTAGGAGAGTAAGTGCTCTTTGAAGAGCTCTGTCTTCAGGAGTTTATTAAAGATAGTAAGAGATTCTCCTGATCTGGTAGTAGAAGGTAGTTAGTTAGAGGTGTTAGGAGAGTAAGTGCTCTTTGAAGAGCTCTGTCTTCAGGAGTTTATTAAAGATAGTAAGAGATTCTCCTGATCTGGTAGTAGAAGGTAGTTAGTTAGAGGTGTTTGGAGAGTAAGTGCTCTTTGAAGAGCTCTGTCTTCAGGAGTTGAATGTGAGAAAGTGTGTTCCCCTGCGGCACTTTCATTTCGGGCGTACGTATGTTTTTTGTACGTATGTATTGCGTTTTTTTCATTTGTCGACACTTAGAGGAGATGCATTGAAATTACAACTATTAACCAGACAATTTCATTGGCTACCTAAATAATCATTCAACGTGTTTCCACTTAGCCTAGATTATATAAACATGAATAGAATGTTGCGCTGCAGTTGTTGGAGATGGCAGCGTAGGCATTATTGGAAAATATTGCTAATGGCCGAATTCGTTGAGAGCGCGTTTTCCGTGACTATTATGTTTTTTTTGGACCGTGATGATGACTCTCTTAAAATCTGTTTCAGATTTTAGAGCATGAATTGGATCAGATTAAAAGATGAGTGCGTGACGGGTGGCTTCTTGGTAAACAGCTCATTTAAAGCATTTAAATGAAAGCATTTATTTATTACTTAGAATAATTCAATTAAAACATGGGTAATTATTAAATTACTTAGAAGACAGCTGGCTACACTACGCGCCTTGGGACACTTTCTTGACGAGCGTATTATACTCTATCATATTATTATTATTATTATTATTATTATTATTATTATTATTATTATTATTATTATTATTTTTATAACATTATACTCTGGGTAATTGAGGGAGGAGACATGGCAGGTGTGATGTGTTCATGCACTTAAACTTATTTCATCATTCATTAAAGTAAAACCATATCCTTTAGCATTAGCATTAGCAGACCAGCAGCAGCAGGCCGGGCTAGGCAGGGTCATCGGCGGTAAAGCTTGGGTGTAAGAATTAGCCTCCAGAGCTTCCAGGGCTTTCAATACACTTCCATAGAAACGCTGCTATTGTGATGAGGAGAGGCGGCTGCATTCGGAGCCGTGAGATTCTCCCCTGATTCAGAGAGACACAGAAACAGAGACAGAGACAGCCTCCCTGGACCATGCTTTCTCTCTCTCTCTCTCTCTCGCGCACGCTTTCTCTCAGTCGCCGCCTCTCGCTCGCTTTCTCTGCTCTGCCCAGAGCGCTGTGCCACGCTGTCAAAGGGAGCGGCACTCAGCCGGCCGGGCTGCAGGATAAAAATCTACTCTAATACATCTTCTCCCGCACGCCGGCCCTCTCGGCCACATGAAACTCCTCTCTTAAGTCTTTGTTAGGCTTGAGGGAATGTCCAAAGCTGTTTTTCTTTTCCCGCAGTCCATTGAAACATGGCTTTTCACAGAGCTGCTATGTGACCAGACTGAAACACACAAGCTCTCCTTTTCTTATCAGACCTTTTTTTTTTTTTTAGATCAGTGATGGAAAGCAACTCCTACAGTGCTGTAAAAAAGGGTTTGCCCCTTCATGATTCTTATATTTTTGCATGTTTTTCAATTTATCAAACTTATTTAAATATTAGTCAAAGACAACACAAGTAAACACAAAATGCAGTTTTTAAATAAAGGTTTTTATTATTAAGTAAGAAAAAAATCCAAACATAAATGACCCTGTGTGAAAACCTAATAACCTGAAAAAATCTGTTTTTTTTTTTTTTTTCACTTAGCAGCAACAACTGCAATCAAGCATTTGCGGTAACTTGCAACGAGCACTGTGGATGAGTATTGTTTCTCTCTTATTTACAGAATTGTTGTAAATCCGCCACATTTGTGGGTTTTCCAGCATGAATGGCTTTTTTAAGATAATTGTAGCCAGGTGGTGAATTGAGAATACACCTTTAAAATGTGTGTCTGTAACTTTAAGAAACACAATCAGAAGTGTTGTCACCCTGAGAGAGGAAAGGGAGGAGCTAAGAGCATGGTAGAGAAGGAGGCTCAAGCTGCAGTGAATGGTGGTGCTTCATTTTAGGATCCATCCAGAGCCATCCTAATGAAATAAGAGGTAAAAATCAGGAAATACTGAACAATATAAGGTTTAGTTGGCCTATAACAGTAGTAGATGCCTATATTGCCTTTCTAAACATGTATTTTGAATGAATCACAACCAGATGCGGGCAGATGGCATTGTTTCTGTGGGGTAGTGTGCTCCTCGTGGTCAAGCCTTGTATTTTTCTGGGTTACAGAAGCTGTTTGTCCAAGTTCTCTTGATGAAATGCTCAAATCTTGTTGAGTAAAGCTGAGTAAATCGAGGTGAGCTTAAAAACAAATATAAAAAGAGCTCTGTTAATGGTATTAAGGTGGTATTAATGTTATTTATCTATTTTCTGTAATTAGTGCCACTACCAAATACTGTACTGTGTTCTAAGTTAGGGTTTTACAGTGTATTAATTTTATTTTTATTGTTTTGAGTAAAAATTTAATCAGAATAAAGTACCCGAAAAAAAACTTCTTTTGTCATTTGGTGTGCGTCCTTTCCCCGGTGACATAATAATAATAAAAACCTTTATTTAAAAAAACTGCATGTTGTGTTTACTTGTGTTGTCTTTGACTACTATTTGAATTTGCTTGATGTTCTGAAACATTTAAGAGTAAATTAAAAATAGATATCATGAATGCAGCAAACACTTTTTCACATTGTTTTTTTTATTATTGAACACTGATGGCTTTTAGTCCTTTTAAGCTTCTTTAACCAGACTTTAAGCCCATCTGTGAAACGTGGTGGTGGTAGTATCAAGGTTTTGGCCTGGATTTTTGCTATATCTGGGCCAGGACAGCTGGTCATCATTGATGGAACCATGATCTGTAAATTATATTAGAGAATTATGAAGGGAAATGTCAGGACATCTGTCCATTAGCTAAGTCTCAAGAGAAGGTGGGTCATGCAGCAAGACAATGAACCAACCAATGTGGTGTGGAGCAACTTTGCGCTTGTTAATGGAGTAAAAGTAATGATCTCTTTGCATAAGCAACAATATGCTCCTATCTGTTGTATTTTAAGTGTAAAAAGCCATGTATTTCGGAATGCTGGGGGCGAACGGAGGTGTGCTCTTCAACAAAAGTTCATACTCATTGTTAAGTTTCACTACACACTGGATTTCTTCTTTAAACTCGCTCAGTACTCAACTTTTAGAGACTTGAGGTTCATCCTGGTTTCTTGTGAACGTCTCTGCTTTGAGACAGTTGAAACACAGAAGAGCTGGAGTGAGTGCGCTGCCAGCTTCTCTCAGAGTTCAGAAAGAAGCAGAGGAAACAGAGAGCTTGTTAGAACAGTGATACAGAGCGATTCCTTTTTCCGAGCTCAGTCACACATGCTGAAGTCAGGCCAGGCTGTTATGATGCTTCTCACTGTGCTGTGGGTGAAGGACTGTGAATGATTTAAAGTCTGGAAGGTCTGGATGTTTGCGAGCGTCAAGAAAGGATTCAATATGAAGCGATACTAAGTTTCTGGATTCATTTACTCAAGTATTCTCTATATAATCACTTTAATCTGAATTAAAATCCAGATCTCTTTAGATCGAATGCAGTTAAACATAAACACAGTAAAAAAAAAAAAAAAAGACATATTTCTTTCATATTTACCATCATTAAACACTGATTACTAGGGGTGGGTGATATGGCTCTAAAATAATATCACGATATTTCAGGGTATTTTTGCGATAACGATATACTTAGCGATATAGGAAAACTAAAATAATTAATTCATATTATAGTATAATAGTATAACAGAATAATCATAATGTGGCAAAATAAATAATATAGCATAAAATAATATAATGCAGCAAATAATATTGCAGAATATTTAGTGCATGCATATAAACTGCAAACTAAAACAATTATACAATAAATACACCTAAAGCTTCACAGTAAATAATAGACTACTTTTAAGACAGAACAGCCCTATTATCACGATATGGATTTTTAATATCATGATATTTCTGTGTCACGATATATTGCATACGATATAATATTGCCCACCCCTACGGATTACCAAACCAGGTGTTGATATGATGAGACCTATACTTGATGAAGAGAGATTTGGAGTTGTTTGAATGAACACAGTGATGGAAAAACATTGTACTAACCTGTGGGTTATGTGGGTGGGGTCTTCTTCATTGACTGGTGATCTGGTATCTGGATTTCTACCTAGATGCCATTGGTCACCATTGGACTGTCCACTGTAGGTGGTAATATTCTTTTAACATTTTTCTAGCCTTCTATGATGTAGAGATAACAATTAATGATCAATTAATGGACATGGCATATCAGTATATACAGTCATCACCAAAAGTGTTGGTGCTTGTGAAAAATTTCCAGAAAATTAATTAAAATCTCCCAGAAAGTTGATGCAATTACACAGTTTGAGACGACACAATAAAACAGAAAAAAGCCAAAACTTGTAGAATTTCATTAAAAACTTCAAAAGCATGTGATGCTCGTTTAAACTCATCTGTGCTAAGTAACAAGTGTGAAAAATCTCTAAAAATCTCACCTGAAACCAGATAAAAAGGAGAGAATTTGACTAAATCTTTACATTGTGCATCTCTGTGTTCCATACTAAACATGGAAAAGTGGAAGAGAACTGTCTGAGGACTTGAGAACCAAAATTGTGGAAAAATATCAACAATCCCATTTTACCACGATGCGCAACATAATCAAGAAGTTTACAGCTGATGGAACTGTAGCTAATCTCCCTGGACGTGGATGAAAGAAAAAAGAATGATAAAAGGTTGCAACACAGCATAGTGCAGATGGTGACAAAGCAGCCCCAATCAGGTTCCAAAGAAATTTAAGCTGTCATTCAGGCTCAGGGTGCATCAGCATCAGCACAAACTTTCCATTGACATTTAAATGAAATGAAACGCTATGGCAGGAGATCCAAGAAGACCACACTGCTGAACCAAAGACATAAAAAAGCTAGACTGCAGTTCACCAAAACCCTTTTGGGAAAAACGTCTTGTGGACAGAGGAGGTCAAGATTGAGCTTTAAAAGTAAGCACATCATTCTATAAGGTCTACAAAGAAAAGAACACAGTACCTACAGTCAAATATGGTGGAGGTTCAAAGAGGTTTTGTGGACTTTTTTCTGCCTCTGGAAAATGAAATCTGATGAAATCTGAAGATTACCAAAGGAGTTTGTAGGGTCCACTTTCAGAAAGCTAGGTTTGAGTCCTACATCATGGGTCTTCCAGCAAGACAATGACCCCAAACACACTTCAAAAAGCACCCATATAAAGTTGGAAACAAAGTGCTGGAGATTTCTGAAGTGGCCAGCAGTGAGTCTGGATCTAGATCCCAATAAAAACAGCTGTGTAGAGATCTTAAAATTGCATCCTTCAAATATGTGAGACCTGGAGAAGTTGTGTAATTCCAGCTGTGTAAGAAGCTTGTTGAGGGCTATAGGAAATTAATGATTTCAGGGTGTGCCAACAAATATTAAGTTGAGGGAGCCAATCATTTTGTCTGGACTTTTTGTGTGAAACTATATAAATTTTGGCTTTTTTCTTCTTTTTTTTCTCCCATACACACAGAGCAAATCAGAATGTGTATAAAAAAAACATGTGAAATATAGTATTTTCAATTACTTTTCAATTATTTTCTGGAAGAAATACATTTTCTGAAAAAAATCAGGGGTGCCAATACTCTCGGCCATGACTGTATATACTGTATATACTGTATATATATATATATATATATATATATATATATATATATATATATATATATATATATATATATATATTCTATATAAAAAGTAAGGTCAGCCATGCTACAGCACCCCTAGAGTGGAAAGCATTGAAGGTCTTGCTTAAGGGTCCAGCAGTGTCAGCCTAGCAGATCCAAGCATTGATCCCACAACCCTGTGATCAATAACTCAGCACTCTGACCACAGAACCACCGCACACACCTTTAATACACCTGTAAAAATTCAGCGTGAGACGCTGTCAATAAGTCTAGATATTTTCAGTTGTTTAGGTGAACAATTACGTTCGCATAATACATTTAAATGAGATGTACCTAAGTAAACAAAATTATAAACCAAACTATAATTCTTAAAAACATAAAAACATTTTCTTTCAAAGGGAAACGAGTGCTGGATGTTAATCTACACAGATTTCCCTTCTAAAAACTGTTTATTTGGGTAAGTGAACCGCTTACGTTTATTTACAGTAAGCTTAGATTTCCAGTATTTTGTTTAACGGTGAGCGCTAGCTGCAGTTAGCAGTGCTAGCCAGCCCCGGTTAGCTGGGCTACCAAGCTCCGGTTAGCAGCATAGCCAGCCACAGTTAGCAGTGCTAGCCAGCCCCGGTTTGCAGCATAGACAACTGCAGTTAGCAGTTCTAGCAAGCACCGGTTAACAGCCCTACCCAGCTGTGGTTACCAGCGCTAGCCAGCCACCCCCTGGTTAGCAGTGCTAGGCAGCCTGGTTAGAAGAAATAGCCAGCTGCGGTTAGCTGGACTACCCAGCCCCGTTTAACAGCGCTACCCAGCCGCGGCTAGCAGCATAGCCAGCCGTTTAACTGTGCTAGCCACCCCCCAGTTAGCAGTGCTAGACAGCCCCGGTTAACAGTGTTTCCCAGCCCCAGTTATCTATCTATCTATCTATCTATCTATCTATCTATCTATCTATCTATCTATCTATCTATCTATCTATCTAATTTAGTTTAGTCTGTTGTTATTGGGGGCTTCTTTCCCACAAAAGCCAGCTTCTGGCAAAATCTACGGATATTCTGGTTGATGTGTCCCCGAGTGTCACACCCAGACGCCGTTCCACAGTTCAGAGATCAGCCTCTCCGGACTATTGAGGTGACTCCGCCCACACTCACACCTGAACTGAATCCTTATTTGATTAGCTTCCCTATATATACCTGGACTCTGTCTCCATCTCTTTGCGAGATATTGCCAATCTGTGTCATTATTGAGCGTTTGAATCCTGTGTTTTGAATTCCTGGTTTTCTGATTTTTGTGCCTGTTTTTGACTACGCCTGTTTTTGCCTTGCGATTTTGTCCATTAAATCTACTCTTCTTTTGCATCCAACTATCTGGTCTGAGTGTTACACCGAGTTTCTGAGGCTCACCGTCAGTGTATAGTCATTTCCTGTAGGCTATTTTACGTAAATTTGTAGATCATATATTGTAAATACCTGCCTGGCCTCGGTTGTTGTAGGCTGTAAGAGCTAGCTGCTATAACTCTGTACTGGCTGTGAGCTATACTGTTCACTCTACAACATCTATACCTATTTCAATTATATAATTTAGAAAAAAAAAGAAGTACTACTTTATTCACTGAACAGTAAAATAAAAAAAAGAATTGTGCAAAGCAATTGAAATAACCAAAAAAGTAAGGCAATAGATTTCCTTCTATTTTTTAAGTAAGTTAAGTAAGTCCTGGATAGGCTTATGGTGCAGTTTTGCAAGTCTGTCATTTGCAGGCAAATCTCAAACAGACTTTGACTAGGCCACTCTTTATTACACATAATTTTGTTTTTTAAGCCATTCAGAGGTGAACTTGTTTGTGTGGTTTGGATCATTGTCCTGCTGCAGAACCCAAGTAATCCTGAGCTTGAGGTCATGAACAAATGGGCGGATATTCTCCTTCAGGATTGTTTGGTAAACAGCAGAATTCCTGCTTCCATCTATAAAAGCAAGTTGTGCAGCAGCCCCAGACCATCACACACACTACCACCACCATGTTTTACATTCAGTACGATGTTCTTTTTCTGAAATGATGTGTTAGTTTTGTGCCAGTTTTGTGTGTAACGGGACACACACCTTCCAAATATTTCCTCTTTTGTCCACCCAGTCTCTTTCTTATTATTAAAACACTGACACTGGCAAGACAATCTTATAGTTCTTTAAATGCTGGAGTCCCAAAGCTGTGGGAATGACTTTGTAACCTTTACTAGACTGATAGATGATCAATGACGTTCCGGCCTGGTTGTTGTTAGTAGTGAAATTAAAATCAGGTTTCCAAAAATTGTGATTAATCAGTTAAATTTTACTCAGGTTATATTTATCTGATATTTGAGGTTGTTTGATAATCTGAAAAATGTAAGTTTGACAAAAATGCAAAAAAACAAAAAATCCCCTGTATCATGTGTACAATATTTTGATATTGTAGTGCCAGGTTCTTGTCAGTACACAGCCCTATGCCCTGTGTAGTCAAGGTCATGGAAGCTCAGGAAAAGCAAATTAAATAAACCTGTATACATTTTAAAAAAACTAAAAAAAATAAAATAAATTCAATCAGACTGAGGTCACGGTCAGGGTCAGCTGAAACCAGATTTTAACATTCCGAAGAATCTCTGCAAGCTCATAAAAGTGTTTGGGCAGTCACTCAGAGACACGGAGTTGGTGACCTGGAGTCAATTTGGAGCTTCTGCGAGTCATTTAACAAGCAAAAAAGCTGCATTACGTTTCTGCCTGATGTCTCACTGCGAAGTTATGTAACGCACTTAGAGTATGCCCCAAATGATCTGGAGGGACGGTTAAAGTGAAAGTACACTTTATTATGTAAACAATGTCTCACTTACCAGTTAAAACAAGCCATAACATTAACACCACTACTCACAGGTGATGTGAATAACACTGATGATCTGAATCCTGTGAATCCTGTAATGGAGCTGTTATAGAGTGTTTATAGCACTTCCAGTAGCATCACACACATTTTCAATCAGGGATAAATGTGGTGTCTTCAGGGCAAGCTCTTGAGATGGCAGCAGTGTGTGGATGAGCATTGTGCTGTTGGAATAGGCCACCAGAATGTGCTTTCAGAAAAGGTATGGTTACTGGTTGTAAGAACCCATTAATGTAATGTTGGGCTTTCAAATTGCCTGTAATGAAGACTAATGTTCATCTGGCATTGTACGACATTGCACCCGACACCATCACAACAGGTATTCTGGACAAGTGACACCAAACAACAAACAGACAGACAGATGATTTTATAGTCTTGTGGTAGAAATATGTTATTGTAAATAGTTATGCTCAATTTATGTATATTTATGATACAAATGAGAGGTTCCTAAGCCTAGCTGGACTGATTCGGATCCTTTTTCCTTTTTTTTTTTTAGATCTTTTTTAGCAGATCCAAAGATGCCGAAGCTTACTCCAGAATCTTCCAGGACTTCTTCTAAAACCAAGCCTATGTGGACTGATTTGGATTATTCTTTTTAGATCTTTTTTTTTTAGCAGGTCCAATGATGCCCAAGCTTAAAGGACCATTATATAACTAATTTTCAGTGGTAAATGATAAAATGATCAGGACGTATCATCAGATATTAAGGAAACATGTTGAGTGAAAGCACTGGCAGCTCTTGTCAGCACGGATTCAGCAGTACGTTCCTATATTAAATGTGCAGTCCGTCCCGGGTTTTGTGTTTGTTTTGTCCTCTGACTCCTC
Source organism: Astyanax mexicanus (assembly GCF_023375975.1). Taxonomy (NCBI): domain Eukaryota; kingdom Metazoa; phylum Chordata; class Actinopteri; order Characiformes; family Acestrorhamphidae; genus Astyanax; species Astyanax mexicanus. The sequence goes on from NC_064425.1 coordinate 39,185,171, forward strand.
CTGCTGCTCGTTCCCCAACACTAATTCGGCCCACCGAGGTTGCCAGCACTACAGCAGCGCAACACAGCAAAGGAGCTAGCAGAGCTGCAGAGCTGGTTCAGTTAAACCTCAGCTGCTACACAGCTTAAAAAGCCTCAGCATGTCTCAAAAAAGCTCAGTGACCAAAGAAGGAATATAACAAGAGTGAATATATTGGCAGTGAGTTCGAACGGTGGAGACTTAGAGCTCAAAAAGACTAAAAGGCCGACCCAGAGCTGCTACTTTTCTCCTGAACAGTTAAGCTAACTGGCTAGCTAATTCAGTCAGACACATCGCGGAGCCGCGGTCCGGCACACTGGGGAGCTTTAGCTCTCCCTCGTGTAACATACAGTCAATATAACTCTAGATACGGGTTTTAGAAGAGTTTAGTTTAGCTCAGCTCGTACTCTCCGCCTCTCCTACTAGTCTTAACGTTGTGTAGATTCAGCCTGCTGAATTTGGCAACCCAAATAAGTTTCGTGGCTGGGGAGGGCTGGGCGGAGCAGACTACTCTCTGTGGTGTTTTGAAATTGGACTGCTGTTGCCATTTCACACACTTGCTCTCAGGTCCTACATAATGCACCTTTAAGCTTCCTCCAAAAATATAAGGTTTTCTCCTCAAATTTCTTGAGAGTTGATACTGCCGATCCAAACGCAAGCAAAAAACTATTAATTGGTGGTGGGTGTTATTAGCACTGATTAGCATGGTGAAGGTGGTGTATGAGGTGTTGATGTGTGTTGTGGTGGTGTGAGTGGATCAGATACAGCAGTGCTGCTGGAGTTTTTAAACACTGTGTTCTTCACTCACTGTGTTCTTACTAAGTCTGTAGCTGCACCATTTGTGTTAGTTCTTCATCAGTGGTTAGAGGATGCTGTTGGCTCTAATATTTCTGATACTGGCATGGTGGTCTGTTCTCAGTCCAGCAGTGACACTGATTTATTTAAAAAACTCCAGCAGCACTGCTGCTGCTGTATCTGATCCACTCACTGTACCAGCAGGACAACACACACTAACACCTCATACACCACCTTCACCATGCCAGTATCTGAGGAGACAACAATCAGGTAAGGAAAGCTAAAAGCAATCTGAATAAAGCTGGAAATCATTTACTTCAAACTGAAACAAAAATACTGTTTATTCATCAGTTCAAATAAATCAAATCTCAATGTTGGCCTGTGAGAGTTTAAACAGATCATCTGCTAAACACAAACATGATAATACAAAGTATGTCTCACACCACATTCGAAATTCAGACACACTAATCAACAGAGATTGACCCTGGAAAATCAAGTGTATCAAACCTGGGCTGATTAAAACTGATATTGAAATGGGCCAAGTCTCTCTCTCTCTCGCTGTATCTCTTTCTGTCTCACTCTCTTTCTCCATCTCTCCATCTCTCTCTCTCTAACTCCTCCCCCTCTCTCTATCTCTCCCTCTCTCGTTCTCTCATTCTATACCTGTGTCTCTCTTTTACTAGCTCACTTCATCTCTACCTGTCTCTATTTCTTTCTCTCTCTTACTCTAACTCTCCCCTCACTCTCTCTCTCTCTCTTCCCCCTCTCTCTCTATCTCCCTCGTTCTCTTAATAAATACCCGTCTCTCTTTTACTCTCTCGCTTCATCTCTTTCTTACCTGTCGCTCTCTTTCTCTCTCTCACCCAGTGTTTTTCTCTCTCACCCAAACTCTTCCCCCTCTCTCTATCTCTTTCCACTCATTTTGTCTCCTTCATCTGTTTCACACTTTTTCTTTCACTCTCTCTTGGTTTCTCACACTCTCTTTCCTACTGTTTCTCACTGTCTCTCACTCTAACTCTTCCTAACTCTCTTGCTCCATCTCCCTCTATATCTGTCTCTTTCTCTCACTCTCTCTCTCTTTCTTACTTTCTCTCTCTTATACTAACTCTTTCCCATCTCTCTTTATCTGTGTCTCGTTCTCACTTTTTACTCTCTCTCACTCTGTTTCTTACTCTCTCTCACTCTAACTCTTCCTAACACTAATCCCTCTCTATCTGTGTCTTTATCTCTCTTTCACTCCCTTGTTCGCTTCGTTTTCCTCTCTACCTGTGTCTCTCTCTATTTCTCTTTTACTCTCTTTCACTCTAACTCTTCCCCCCTCTCTGTCTATCTCTGTCTCCCTGTACCTGTCTCTCTCTTTTTTACCCTCTCTCTCTCTCTCTCTCTCTCTCTCTCACTTTCTCATTATCTCTTTCACTCTATCTCATTCTGTCTCACTCTGTCTTTCCCTCTTACTCTCTCTCACTCTATTTTTCACTCAATGTGTCTCATGACCCCCTCTCACAGTTTCTCACGATCTGACTTTCTCTCTCTCACTTTGTCAGTCTCTCTCTCTCTTTCTGTTGATTGTCTGTGGCAAGGCTAAACTAACCTTGTCCAATTGACTGGACACCATATCTACACATACAGAACATAAATATAGACCTAAACACCAATCAGCCATAACATTAGTACCACTGATAAAACCCTCCCAGCCACAGGCTTACATGAGCCAGAGCTTTTGTCTTAGCACTGTATATTAGGCAGATGGTTCTAATGTTATGGCTGCTTTGGAACAGTAGAACATATAAAATATATTTTGATATTTTGTATCAATTTCTAGCCACAATTAAACATGTCAAACCTGCCCAAACTGCTGTCTGAAACAATCACAGTAAAATCAATCTCTAGCTGTAAAAATATTAATTTTTTAAAGTAACCAATTCAATATACATATAGCTTTTTACACTTATTGCGCCGTGGGGACTTTCCACCACTCATGTTTATATTTCGGTCAAGAGGATCAGCGAAAAGAGCAGTTCATGATACATCATTGCAAGCACCATTTAAAGCATGACAATGGACAACAATGGACAACAATTAAAAGCTTCAAAAAAATAACTGGAGGATTGTTGGTCACAATAGGGGTGTAACGATACACAAATGTTTACGATAATCTGGCTTTTTTTCCATTTTATATGCACGCGTATACCAGGAATATACCATAGAAGGTTAATATTACCATACTAGTATAAAGCTCTGGAAAAAATACCACTTCAGTTTCTGAATCAGTTTCTCTGATTTTTATTTTCCAAATAAAAATATCGTAATTTAGAGCAGTTATTTGAAGAAAATGAGAAATGGCTCAAATAATGCAAACAAAACAAGTTCATATTCATAAAGTTTTAAGAGTTCAGAAAGTTTTTTCATCACAGTTTTCATGCATCTTGGCATCCTGTTCTCCTCCACCAGTCTTACACACTGCTTTTGGATAACTTTATGCTGCTTTACTCCTGGTGCAAAAAATTCAAGCAGTTCAGCTTGGTGGTTTGATGGCTTGTGATCATCCATCTTCCTCTTTGGTTAAATCAAAGGAACGCATAACTCAAAATCATTTTCAGGTAGTCTCTTATTTTTTTTTTTTACCAGAGCTGTAGATGGTTTAAACACAGATTGATCTATTTTAAGCGTTTATGATGAAAAATGAAAAACCAAAAATCAGTGTCTTAGAAAATTTGAATATAATATAAGACCAATTGGTACGTTTGGCAGTGTGGGCAGTGTGCCAATTCCTGCTGGAAAATGAAATCCGCATCTCCATAAAAGTTGTTAGTAGCAGAGGGAAGCATGAAGTGCTGTAAGATTTTGTGGGAAAACTAAACTGCACTGACTTTAGACTTGATAATAAAACACAGTGGATCAACACCAGCAGATGACATGTCTCTCCAAACCATCACTGATTGGTGGAAACTTCAAACTAGACCTCAAGCAGCTTAGACTGTGTGTCTCTCCACCATATTTCAACCATGTGAGCTTCACATGGGCTGGATCCAAACCCTGGTGTGAACTGAAACTGACTTTGGCCCAATCATGCATCGTTACACCCCTATTTCACACAATGGTTAATTTTGTAGACAATAACAGTAATGAATCCACAAAACAATGAAAACAGACTCTGGACACTGACTCTGTTTTAGCGTCAGACGTAACCAATACATCTTTAAACATAAAGAAATGTCCAATCAGAGAGCAAACTAGCAACTTTGTTCTGTTGTTACAGTATCTCTTGACCCGGCATACAGTATATATATATATATATATAAAGGACGCAGACGCAGACTGTGGTCGTTTATACTGTATATAAAAATAGGAATATGCACTACATTTGGTAGAAAGATGAAGACGAGGAGAAGGAAAGGAAAATTCAACAATAAGGTGCAAAAGTTCCAAACAGAAATCCATCAAACGAATGTTGCACTGAAAGTCATTAGTCACCAGGGAGAGCAGCAACATTTCCACAGGATTTGGATTGGGCTGGTCGGGTTTCTTCACTGTCATGTGACCTCAGCGTAGGTGATGGGACTCTGAAAAGCACAAGATAAACAGAAATGATGAAGATAATACCTTTCACCACACTCCATTTCTTCAAACTTTCCAGCATAATGATCTGGAGCAGTATTTTTAGAATGAGCACAGAGTCAGATTGTCCATCATCCAACATCAAAAAAATAAAAACGTTTAGACATTCACTAGTGCTGGGAATCTTAGGGAAAAAAGTATTTGCCCCCTTACAGATTTTGCCACCTTTTGTTTTTTGTGTTTTTGTCATACATATATAACTTTATTATCAGACATGTATAACCTGAGTAAATATAAAGAGCACTTTTGAAAATGATTTCATTTATTAAGGAAAAAAGAAACTATCTAAAACAATCTAGCCCTTTGTGAAAAAAGCTTGCCCCCCCATAACAAGGTGGCCAATTGCAAGTTGTTCTCCTATTTGAATCTCCTCTGAAGAGTGGCATCATGGGCTCATCAAAACAACTCTCAAATGATCTTAAAACAAAGATTGTTCAACATAGTTGTTCAGGGGAAGGATACAAAAAGTTGTCTCAGAGATTTAACCTGTCAGTTTCCACTGTGAGGAACATAGTAAGGAAATGGAAGACCACAGGGACAGTTCTTGTTAAGCCCAGAAGTGACAGACCAAGAAAAATATCAGAAAGGCAGAGAAGAAGAATGATGAGAACAGAGGAGATTCTAATAGGAGAACAACTTGAAATTGGCCACCTTAAATACCTTTTCTCATGATTGGATACACCTGGCTATGAAGTTCAAAGCTCAATGAGGTTACCAAACCAACTTTGTGCTTCAGTAAGTCAGTACAAAGTAGTTAGGAGTATTCAAATCAATAAAATGATAAGGGTGCCCATACTTTTGCACCGGTCAAATTTTGGTTCAATGCATATTGCACATTTTCTGTTAGTACAATAAACCTCTTTTCAATCCTGAAATATTACTGTGTCCATCAGTTATTAGATACATCAAACTGAAATGGCTGCTGCAAACACCCAAATATTTACAACTAAAAATGATTAAGATTAATAGGGGTGCCCAAACTGTTTCATTTGACTGTAATGTTCTTTGGACTGACGTGACAAAAGTGGAACTTTTGTGTGTATGTGTCACATTACATCTGGCATAAAACTCAAACTCAAACATAATTTTAGAAAAAGATCATCATACTGAATGTAAAACATGGTTGTGGTAGTGTGATGGTCTTGGGCCAGTTGTTCAAAAAATGTAATCCGGATCAAAATTATCCAGATTTGGTAATCACATTTTTTGCTATCCAGGATCAGGTGATCTGTCTTACTTTTAAGCCAGTTTTTCAAAGCAATATTGGATTGGATCGCCCTGATCCAGAAACACAGTTTTCAGGATTACCTAATCCGCATTACCAGCTATGTAAAAACAGACAGAAGAACCAACAGGGGTTGATGACTCCTTTTCTTGCAGTAACAAGATACTGCTTATTGCAAAACAATACGAGCAACTGAGCGTTCTGCAGAGACGCTTTGCATGCCTTAACTATTTGCGAGTCGAACCACAGGGAGCATGCAACATAACACTTGCATGTATTGTCCTGCCCAATGTTGCTACCAGACGCAATGTCCCTCTCTGTGATGTTCATGATGCACCTGAGCCCGTTGAAGAACCAGAACAAACTCTGGTGTTCTTTGCAATTGTTTGAAATAATTTTTGGCAGCTTCATATCTGATGAATGTTTCTTTGACATTAATATACAGTGATGAATGACAGTGACGTAGATGAAAAAATCAATATATTATTTTTGTTTGTTATTGAAATCTTTTGGGGGCATTATTTAATGGGGTCAAGATTGTTTTTATTTTTATGTTACTATAGAAAAAGGCTTAATTGGTAGCCAATGTCTACTTTATCACTGTAACGGTTAAACAGGTCAAGTGCAAAATAGAAGTAAAAGTATATACACTAAATTGTACAAATGTATTTTTTTTTTTTACTTTAAAACTTTTCTTCATGAAATCCAATTTGAAATCCTACCCCTTGTTGGGATCAGGGTAATCCTATTTTTTTTGGATCAAACTTATCCAAATCCTACTGAAAAGTTTTGAACAACAGAAACTGAAGGTTTGATCCATTTACAAACTAGGATTGGATTACGTGATCTGATCCGATTTCAGAATGCTTCTTTCCCTTTTGAACAACCCGTTTTCCAGATTTGATCCAATCCGATAACCAAAATCCGATCAGATTTCCTTTGAACAACTGGCCCCTGGAGCTGATTTGCTGCTTCAGGGTCTGGACAACTTGCTGTAATAGATATAGGAAGCAGGAATCCTGAAGGAGAATGTTCAGCCATCTGTTTGTGATCTCAAGCTCAGGAGTACTTGGGTTCTGCAGCAGGACAATGACCCAAAACACACAAACAAGTTCACCTCTGAACAGCTTAAAAACAAGAAAAACTAAATGAAGGTTTTGCATTGGCCTAGTCAAAGTCTGATTGAGATGCTGTGGAAAATCTTAAACAGGACGTTTATGATAAAAAATCCTCCAATGTGTCTGAATTAAAACAATTCTGTAAAGAAGAGTGAAAGCAAATTCCTCCACAGAGATGAGAAAGACTCGTTGCCAGTTATCAGTAAAGCTTGATTGGCACAACTGAGTAATTAGCTTTAGGAGGCAACAACTTTTTCACATAGGACCAGATTGGTTTGGATATTTTTTTATCTTTAATAAATTAGTAATTTAAAAAGTGCTTTTAATATTAACTCAGGTTATCTTTGTCTGATTTTAAAGTTTGTTTGATCATTGGAAAAATATCAGGACGAGAAAAAAGCAAAAAACTAAAGAAATCTGTAGGGGGCGTAAAAAATATTTTTTTCACGCCACTGTATATAAATCTCTTCTAAGTGTTTGTGTTCATACTGCTGTTTGACATGTCTGCACACAAAAGGAGTCAGATTTTGACACAACACTAATTCTTTTTTCCGCTAATTTATTTAAAGACTGCCTCAAACTCCGAAAAATTAACCGGACCATGGTTCAGTAGATCCAAACTAAGAACACCTCTTTTGGTTGGACCAAACTCTGGCCCTTTGGTCCGGGCTGTGGTTCACGCTCCCTTTTGGTTCAGACCCAAACTAAAAAAAGACCCAAAAACTAAATCAGTTGGGGGGGAGGTCCAGGAGCAACCTTGGATGTCTGTAAATTTATTAAACCACTGTTGTTTTTTTTTTAATCTGATTCTCTTTCAGAAAGTTGACGTTCTCTCAAAGATAATTCCTTTTACTATTGTTTCAAATTTTCTTCCATATTTCTTCCAATTTAGCCAGACTCATTCAGCTGCTACTCATCTGTATTTACCTCATCACTAATGATGCCACAACACCAGGAGGGTGATGACTAGCACATGCCTCCTCCGACACATCTCTCCGACTCCACCTCTTTTCAAACTCCAGCTGCTGATGTAGCATTACTGATTAGCTAGCATGCTTGGAGGAAAGGGCAGTGACTCGGTTCTGATACATCAGCTCACAGACGCAGCCTTGTGCTGATCTACATCACCCTTGACATGATGAGGGTAAAGAGCGTCATCTACCCACCCAAGGAGATCCAGGCCAATTGTGCTCTCTCGGGGCTCCGGCAGCTGATGGCAAGCTGCATGACCGAGATTCGATCCAGCGATCTCTCGTTTACAGTGGCAGCACTTTAGACTGCTGGACCTGTCTCAGGTATTTCCAATGGAGACTAAAACACTATGAGGTCAGCTGGTATATGGCTTTGCTTTAGTATAGTTCATAGCTTTACCATAGTCTTCAATATTCAATAGTTACTATGTATAAAAAAATCATTAAAAAAAAAGAAAACACTCGTTTAAACTTTTCTCTGGTACTTTATATCAGACCACAACTGGTTGTAAAAACCTGTTTGTCCTCTCGTGGACCTGCACAACACCGCCTTTACCTATTTCAGGATTAACGACGCAGCCTTGAAACACCCAGTGACTGAGTGGGTGCTAGTCATGCGCTACGGACACATACAGTACGTCTCCTTCAGTCTGATAACCTTGATGAACTGCCTGCTGCAGCCCCTCGGACCGTCTTATATGAATTCTAAATGAACCTGGGCACGTCTCAGCGTGCTATTCATCATGTGAAGAGGAGGAAGAGCAACCGCTCCTACAGGACGCAGTTCAGAGGTTGCGGACAGTGAAGATCTACATTACAAATCCACGTCCTGGCCGAGCCTGGGCTGCTGAATTAAACATGACACTAGAGCACTGCTCAAGCTACTGATCAAGAACCTACTACTGGTATTGATCCATGTGACTCTCTCCCATGTGAACACAGGCCTGATACAGTACAGCGCTCTGATGGGGATTGACCAGAGACATGACCTTTAAAACAGTCATTCTGATCACTTTCATTAACATGCCTAATCAGCTCCTACAGTGGTGCTGCAGTAGAGTCTAGAGCTTAGAGTCTAGATTTACCAGTGTAAACACTGAGAAAATACCTTTATAATGCTGTATCTTGATGGTGGGAGGAGCCGCAACAAATGACTATTTTAGTAATCGACCAATCTGAAGTGATTCTGACTGTTTTAAGGTATATCACAGTATTTTAATTTGAATTAAATTTTATTTTAACTGGGCTTTTATACATGTTTGTGACTTACTGTAGTGTTAGGAGTCAATATATTATAAAACACTGAAGCCTTTAATTAAGGCTTGGATTAGTGTTGGGTTTACGTTATCCCACAAAATTACACTCTTAAAAAATACAGCTCTGAAAAAAAAAAAAAAGAAAAATGAGTTTCTTTGACTTCACCAAATTGAAAACCTCTGGAATATAATCAAGAGGAAGATGGATGATCACAAGCCGTCAAACCAAGCTGAACTGCTTGAATTTTTGCACCAGGAGTAAAGCAGCATAAAGTTATCCAAAAGCAGTGTGTAAGACTGGTGGAGGAGAACAGGATGCCAAGATGCATGAATAACCAGGGTTGTTCCATCAAATATTGATTTCTGAACTCTTAAAACTTTGTGAAAATGAACTTGTTTTCTTTGCATTATTTGAGGTCTGAAAGCTCTGCATCTTTTTTGTTATTTCAGCCATTTCTCATTTTCTGCAAATAAATGCTCTAAATGAGAATATTTTTATTTGGAATTTGGGAGAAATGTCTGTAGTTTATAGAATAAAACAACAATGTTTATTTTACTCAAACATATATCTATAAATAGTAAAATCAGAGAAACTGATTCAGAAACTGAATGGTCTCTTACTTTTTTTCAGAGCTGTATATGAAAGAAATTTGACTTCATTAGCAGAAAAACAGCTGAAGAATGTAAACAATACACTGTAAAAAGACAACTTTAACACGACTTCCTTTACAAAACTAAATATTTTAAGTTGCTCCATAAATACTACAAATGAACCTACAATACTCAATGTTTAGGTATTCAAAAAATATATTTTTTCAAAAGCTTTATTGCACAAATAAGACACAAGTTTAATACTAATTCACAATATTTTTGAAGCCATTATAGGCATTACAGTAGGTTGCCTAAAGAAAAAAAACGTGTCATTCTCAGGGACCGAAAAAGTCTTATTTTTCATGTTTAACTGTTATAGTAGGATAGAGTTCAGTTTGTTAAGGCTTTAATTGTTCTATTATTTTGTTCATGACTGTTCCTGTATTTTTTATCATTTATTTTGTTATGTTGCACATTGCTGTTTTAGTAGTGCACACTGCTGCTACCAAAAAAAGCCACTAGATGGCATTACATATATATCTTAATTAAATTATTTAAATTTGACCATTAGTGCTTAATGTGGTGTATTGCAGATCACTTGTATCATTTGCATCACTTATATCAAGCCCACCTTTTCAAATAGGCTATGCTGTAACAAAAAGAAAAAAGAAAATCGGAAGTAAAATCGGATCGAGGATTTAAAGAATCGTGACTCCTCTAGTAAATAGTCATGAAAATAAAGAAAACGCATTGAAAAAGACAAGGTGTGTCCAAACTTTTGGCCTGTACTGTAGTTGCACAATTTATTAAAAATATAACACATTGCAATTGCCAATCAGTTCTTAGTGAATGTGATGTTCAAGACATTCTGCATGAATATTGAGCTCTAAATCAATACACACTATACAGCTCAGATCTAAAAAAACTCCCGTCTCGCTCGTCTACCTGATCGGACAGCTAATTACTCCGTCAGCTTAACCGAGTGTCCCACTTTCACAGCGCTGCGAGAGAAACAGCGCAGATCTCTGACTGCACTTCCCCATCAAGCACAGCGCAGCTGATTCAGAGCATCCCTGCATATCAAAGAGCCCCTCGGGGTAAAGCCAGCTTTACTTCAAGGCTGGAGGCGGAATACCTGTGAGGATATGTATTTCTCCATAGTGTGATCCATCCTGGGCTGAGTGAGCATGGGAGCACTGGAAACGCTCTCCTCCGGAGGAATCTCTCCCAGTAACGGCTTCCCTTTGAAGTTCTTCACCACGCAGACCACCTGACACAATCACACCACAGACAGAGGAGGAAGAGGATACGGTTATATTGATTAGTCAATTATAATTCGATTAAAAACACTGATCTCAATGAAATAGATCTTACTTTAAACAATATTTGGTACCACTTAAAGATCTCATTCCATCGTATTTAAATTCATGTTAAAATGTCTAGTTGAGGTCTCTGTTATGAATGAATGCCATGTGAGCATTCAAAAAAAAAGTGCTCAGGTGTTTCTATTTAGCCCTTCTTTAGATTACTAAATTAATTAGAGGTCTCTGAAGAAAGGCACATGAATATTCATACATGCAAATATATCCCCTCTGATTGGCCGCGTATATAACCGCTGAACTCCCTGGTTGACGTAGACACGTAACGTCTCTCCGATCAACTCGTATTTCTGAGGATTTTCTTTTACTAGCTTCAGCAGATAAGGAAGGCTGAGAAACAGTTTCATATGCAGAATGCATATACAACTCAGAGAGAGCTATAGTATATATATTATATATATATATATATATATAATATATATATATATTATACAAAGAACAAGAAAAAGTGGATTTTATTTAAGGTTCTTCAAAGTAGCACCTCTTGCTTAGATGACACTTTCCACATCTTGGCTGGATTTTTTCATCCAGCTTTATGAGGTAGAGTCACCTGGAATGTTCAGCTTTCAGTTAACAGCTGTGCTGAACTCATCAAGAGTTAATTACTAAAATGTCTTGTCTCTTAATGTGTTTGAGAGCATCAGTTGTAAAGTTGTGAAGAGGTAGAGTTGCAGGTATACAGTGATTTAACCCTGAATAAAATACTTAAAAAATACTTTAAGGAATGAAGTTCAGTCAATCTGAAACATTTCAAGAACTTTGAAATATCCTGAAGTGAAGTCGCAAAGACCATCAAAAACATTAGAATGAAACTTGCTCTCATCAGGATCACCCCAGGAAAGGAGGAGCAAGAGTTTCCTCTGTTACACAGGATTAGTTTATCAGTCTCAGAAAACATCTGTTAACAGCTTCACAGACAAAAGCAACTAAATGCTTCACAGAGTATTTTGGTTTGTTTAACACTTTCTAAACTTACTACATGATTCATATAGACTGGATGGCTTTACCAGTCATTTACAATGTTAAAAAGATAAAAGAAAAATACTACTAAAAAAATTATGAGAAGGTGTGTCCAATCTTTCGACTGGTATTGGGTAAACACTTGCTTCTCTGCTTTTGTAGCCACCTGGAAAAGGAAAAAACTGTCCAGAACAAGACCTATCATGACAATAATGTTTTTAAATTAAAATTTTTGTACAATAAATAAACATGACATCAATAAATTTTGCCACCCTCGATAATGCCCACTGAAATGTTAATTTTAGCTGGTCGCACCATTCTGTTCTTCTCTGCTCTATAGTGAGCAGGCTACACACACACATAGACACACTCTACACTTTTACTGCTGCTGTAGTCTTTCTCGCTGTTTAATCAAAGTAACACACAAACATCTGTGACTTCTGTTCAAATGCAAGACAAACCAAAGCCCCTTTCATATTCCGAGATTCTATGGACTCAACATCCTATTCTGATCCACACTGAGAAGGTGTACTGCAATGCAAAGTTCAAATTTGGTCTCGTCCTTCCACAATATTTCTGTTCCTCCAATAGCTTTCTGGCTTGTCCACATGATCTTTAGAAAACTGTAGACGAGCATCAATGTTCTTTTTGGGCAGGAGTGGCCTTCTTCATGCAACCCTGCCATTGACATCATTCTTGTTCAGGGTTTTCCTGATGGTGGACTCATGAACATTAACATAAGTCAATATAAGAGAGGCCTTCAGTTGCTTAGAAGTTACCCTGGGGTCCTTTTGTGACCCTGACTATTGACTATTATACATCTTTCCTTTGGAGTGATCTTTGTTGATCGACCACTTCTAGGGAATGAAAAACTCTTTAGAGAAGATTTTTATAAACTTTTCCAGCCTGACGGGCATCATTAACTCTGAACAGCAGACTCTGATAGATGTCTGTTCTTTAAATAAAACAGGCTTCGCCCACTCATATCTGATTGGAAACACCAGACCTTCAAATGAACTCATAATCCCAGATGTTTACATACATTTTTCATTCACAAATATGTATAAATATGTAATATTGGATCTTTTTGTCCTCAATAAATAAAGAGCAAGTATCATTTTTTGTCTCATTTGTTTACCTTGGTTATCTGTATCTACTTTTAGATCTGATGATGTTTTAGGTTAAATTTATGCAGAAATATAGAACATTTTAAAGGGTTCTTAAACTTATAAGCTCTACTGCAGGGGTGTCCAAACTATGAGGTATTTTAGAAATAGAATAAAAGTTGGCCCGCTGTTAAGCAGGTTTTATAATGTGAGATTCAAAGTTTGAACGCTAGGTGTCAGAAACGGGCCAAAGAGTCTAAAAGTGGCGAGATTGCAGTTGTAGCGCAGAAAAACAGGCCAAAGAGTCTAAAAGCGGAGACAGTGCGCAGTTATAGCGCAGAAAAACGGGCCAAAGAGTCTAAAAGCAGAGAGAGTGCGCAGTTGTAGCGCAGAAAAACGGGCCAAAGAGTCTAAAAGCGTAGAGGGTGCACATTTCTAGCGCAGAAAAACGGGCCAAAGAGTCTAAAAGCGGAGAGAGTGCGCAGTTGTAGCGCAGAAAAACGGGCCAAAGAGTCTAAAAGCGTAGAGGGTGCACATTTCTAGCGCAGAAAAACGGGCCAAAGAGTCTAAAAGTGTAGAGAGTGCGCAGTTATAGCACAGAAAAACGGGCCAAAGAGAAGCGGAGAGGGTGCGCTGAAAGTAATCAGGAAACGGTATTATTTAAAGTATTAAAATATTTCATTATTTGTTTTATAACAGAGTCTGTGGCCCGTGACTTCAAATATATTTCTCCTTCTGGCCCCCAACAAAAAAAGTTTGGACACCCCTGATCTACTGTATAAGAGTATCAGACCTTTTGTTAAAAAAATAGTCCAGGACAGAATTCCAGAAGCCTGAGCTCACAGTAAAATATCTGCGGTTAGTAAAGCATGCACTGAAGTGGAGGATAAATCGCTGCATGTTTTTAATTCAGCAGTTGACTGGAGGGCTTGGTGCCCTGAGATGTCCTCCATTTAAAGCCATCTTCATGCTCTTTGCTGCTCTCCCACTCTAACATCGCCCATATTGTCCCTGTCTCATTGAAAATGCTCATTTTGCTTTGATAATGGATGATTGCGCTCTGGGACAGACTTGCATACTTCCCCTCTGAGAGAGAGAGAGAGAGCACACAGAGATTCATTTAGGTCAGCTAGTCATGCGAGGTACCCTGCCCAGCTACAAGTTACATAAACCATCATTGATGGCCTTTGCTGAGAGGAGTTGGGGGTTTATCTCACTGAAGAACTGCCTCTGGCTCTTTCTGGAGGACTAAAAGCAACCTTATTTTCCCTTTCCCTCTTTTTCTTAACCAGCCAACATTGATTTTATCAGTAATTTGGTGAAATACTGATTATTAGATGGATTTATTTACAGAGAGGGACTTTAAAAATGTTGAGTATTCCTAAACACTTAAAGCTGTTTCTCAGTGAGGATAAGGATAGAGCTGTCTCTCAGTGTGGATCAGGATAGAGCTGTTTCTCACTGTAAATTAGGATAGAGCTGTTTTACAGTGTGGATCAGGATAGAGCTGTTTCTCACTGTAAATTAGGATAGAGCTGTTTTACAGTGTGGATCAGGATAGAGCTGTTTCTCACTGTAAATTAGGATAGAGCTGTTTCCCATAACATAGCTATTTCTCAGTGTTGATAGGGATATATCTGGATCTCAGTGTAGTTCATGATAGAGCTGTTTCTTAGTGTTGAGCATAACAAAACTGTCTCTCAATATGGTTATGGATAGAGCTGTTTCTCAGTGTGAATCAGGATTGAGCTGTTTCTCAGTGTGAATTAGGATAGAGCTGTTTCTCAGTTTTGATCAGGATTTGATCAGGATTGTGTTAAGCATAACAAAACTGTTTCTCAATATGGTTATGGATAGAGCTGTTTCTCAGTGTGAATCAGGATAGAGCTGTTTCTCAGTGTGGATTAGGATAGAGCTGTTTCTCAGTGTAAATTAGGATAGAGCTGTTTCTCAGTGTGGATCAGCTTAGAACTGATTCTCAATGTGAATCAGGATAGATCTGTTTCTCAGTGTGGATCAGGATAGAGCTATTTCTCAGTGTGAATCAGGATAGAGCTGTTTATCAGTGTGGATCAGGTTAGAGCTGTTTTTTTTTAGTGTAAATCAGGATAGAGCTGTTTCTCAATGTGGATCAGGATAGAGCTGTTTCTTAGTGTTAAGCATAACAAAACGATTTCTCAATGTGGTTTTGGATAGAGCTGTTTCTCATTGTGGATCAGGTTAGAGCTGTTTCACAGTGTGGCTTAGATTAGAGGTGTTTCTTACTGTAGATCAGAATAGAGCTGGTTTTCAGTGTAAATCAGGATAGAGCTGTTTCTCACAGTGTATCAAGATAGAGCTGTTTCTCAGCGTGGTTTAGGATAAAGCTGTTTCTCAGTGTGGATCAGGACAGAGCTGTTTCTCAGTGTGGATCAGGACAGAGCTGTTTCTCTGTGTGGTTTAGGATGGAGCTGTCTCTCAGGGTTGATCATAACATAGCTATTTCTCATTGTTGATAGGGATAGAGCTGTTTTTCAGTGTTGTTCAGGATAGAGCCTTCTCAGTGTTGTTCAGGATAGAGCTGTTTCTTAGTGTAAATCAGGATAGAGCTGTTTCTCAATGTTGTTCAGGATAGAGCTGTTTCTTAGTGTTGTTCAGGATAGAGCTGTTTCTTATTGTTGATGATAACAAAACTAAACTGTTTCTTAATGTGGTTTTGGATAGAGCTGTTTCTCAGTGAGGATCAGGATAGAGCTGTTTCTCAGTGTAAATAAGGATAGAGCTGTTTCTCAGTGAGGATCAGGATAGAGCTGTTTCTCAGTGTAAATAAGGATAGAGCTGTTTCGCAGTGTTGTTCAGGATAGAGCTGTTTCTCAGTGTGAATCAGTATGAAAGAAGAAAAATGGGATTGGGCCATAGCGTATCTGTAACAGATCTACGCATTCCTCATGCTCTCCTTCTGCTACTAAACCCTCCTTCAAGTTTATGTCACATGACATTAGGATGCGGCAATGTCTGATTCTGACACACACACACACACACACACACACCAACATCAACATCACATCCCAACCCCCATCGCCCGTCTCCAGCTGGAGAAATAGGTCAGTGTATATCACAGCTTCATGAGCCGACCCAAGAAGAACACACACACACACACACACAGACACATTATACCCACACACACACACACACACATTATATCCACACACACACACACACACACACACACACATTATACCCACACACACACACACACACATTATACCCACACACACACAGACACACACACACAGACACACACAATACCCACACCCTCCCATAACGCTGCATTACCCAGCAAGAATCAAACACAGCACACACCCCGCACTGTACACTATCTAAACTCCGACCTTTTACTGTCTGGGCTTCATGCTGCTTCAACATTCAACATTTAGCCGGGAATAAAGAAAGGCCAGATCAGCAGTCGATTTTGTATTTGTTCAGCTATTTACTGTATTCACCCCCACATTAATATTTGATGATGACAATTCCAGGTAAGAAATGTCCAGAAAGCACAGAATCCAGTGAAAGATGGGAGTTATCATTCAGTAAATGAAGAGCAGAGTTCATTGGCAGTTGTACCCCCATTAGTCCTTCCAGAGCACTAATACCAGAGTTCATTGGCAGTTGTACCCCCATTAGTCCTTCCAGAGCACTAATACCATTTCTCCATACACCTCAAACTTGTGGACATTCCCAAACCATATGTAAAAAAAGACAATAGTTCCATGGGGGAAAGAAACAATATGGATCAGATACAGGGGTTGGACAATAAAACCGAAAGTTGGGTATCACTACTGATACCCTGAATCAAATCTATTCCAATTCACTGTCCCAACTTGACTTGATTTCTTTTCTTACAAGAGTAGGACATTAACAACAGAACTGCTGCCATAAATTCATGGTTAGAATAGATCTGCGGAGGTAAATGTGCGATTAAAATAGCACCGCTGAGGTGAATCCATGATTAGATTAGCACTGCTGAGGTAAATTCATGATTAGAATTGCACTGACTAAGGTAAATTAATGATTAGAATAGCACTGACTAAGGTAAACCCATGACAAATATATAACTGCTGAGGAAAATCCATGACTAATATATCACTGCTGAGGTAAATCCATGACTAATCTATCACTGCTAAGGTAAATCCATGAATAATATATTACTGCTGAGGTAACTGTATTATTAAAATAGCACTGCTGAGGTAAATTCATGACTAATCCACCAATGCTGAGGTAAATCCATGACTAATATATCACTACTGAGGTAAATTCATGATTAGAGTAACACTGCTGAGGTCAATTCATGATTAGAATAGCACTGCTGAGGTAAATGTATTAGTTTTAAAACAGCACAGACTGAGGAAAATAAATATGAAATAAATCCATTATTAGAACCACACTGCTGAGGATAATTTATGATTAGAATTGCATTTCTGGTGTAAACGTGATTAGAGAAGCACACCTAAGGTGACTGCTTGTGCTTTGTTGTTAAGTGTGATTTTTAAAGGGTTAAGTGTTTAATATACAATTTTAAAACATAGTTTTGTAATTGCATTTCTTTAAAAATAATTAGAACATACCTATATGCAATTTAATTTATTTTGTGGTGAAAAAGTGTTTGGTACTCAACCTTCAGACAAATGATTTATCCTATTTGGTTTCGGTAAAAAAGGAGTATTACAAACACATGAACTGTCCAGTCAGCCTGGAGTGGTCAAGTGATAAGAACAGAGTGTCCCATGAAATCAGACGCGTTTAATACATCTGGGACTGAATCCCAGGTGTGCTAAACTTCATCTGTGAAATGAGGGAGATCCTCAGGGAGCAGGGAGGCTCTTGTTTTGAGAGAGCCAGTTCAGGGTATAATTGAATTTTATTTATTTTAATGAGTGGATCAAATAAAAACCAAGAGCAAACACCACAAAAACACATTATCTCACTTATTAATGATGATTACTGTAGTGGTTTTAATGTTTGCATTGTACATACACTACATATATACATATATACACTGTATGTCCAAATATTTGTGGACATACTGTACATTTTAGTGAATGCACTCACACTTAAAGCATGTTGAGTTCCTGTAGAGAATTACTGCCAATAGAACAGGAGCAAATAAACAAAATTAAAGCTATTGAGACTATGACTTATACCTGGTGTGAGCTAGGGATAGGACAATATATCAATATCACAATCAATATATTGTATTGTTTAAATTGTATTATGTCGATAAGTTGCATCAAATTTTTAGAAAAGTTTTATTGATACGTAGCCGCTCTAAATTCGCCCCCCCAATTTGATGTACTAAAGTTACTGCTTTATTACTCCACAAGGTGGCGCTATAATAAAATAATTAGAGTAAACCTGCAGTGAATAATACTGGTTGCTAAATTCTGTGAAACTGACACCAGTATCATATTTTTCCCACTATAAGTGGGAAATTCTCATTTAGCAGGAACTTGTAATTCAGGGTGGTGGTTGGAGGGTAGCTAACTTAAGCTAAGTTAAGTAAAGCTAAGCTAAGTAAACAAAACTGTAATAAAAAAAAATACTTTATTGAAAGTCAGACAAGCGCTGGAGTCTAATCTACACAAAATTCTCTCCTGAAAACTATTTATTTGGGTGAGTAAAACGCTTCAGTTTATTTACAGTAAGCTGAGAACTCAGTGTTCCAGTAAGCCAGGATGATATTAGTTATCGGTTTGTCCCACGTAGCTTGTTTTAACACAGTAAACCTGCAGACTACAGTCCGATAATACTCACCTCTGAATGATGAAAGAGCTACCGTGGTTAGAATCTAATGCTAATGTTGCTCCTGCAGTGCTAGCCGGGGTTAGCAGCAAGCTACAGACCGATAATACTCACCTAATACTTGTCTAGAATTTCCCCTCAGGGATCAATAAAGTATCTATCTATCTATCTATCTATCTATCTATCTATCTATCTATCTATCTATCTATCTATCTATCTATCTATCTATCTATCTATCTATCTATCTATCTCTGATTGAGGAAATGGTGGTTAGCATTAAGGCTGCAACGATTAGTCGATATAATACATACAAATTATATCAAATATACAAATTTCATTGTCGACTAATCATTAATTTGTAACAGTGCTGCATTACACAAAGTGCTGGGGACGGAAGCTCAATGGGTGATGGGTAAATCTCTCACTCACACAGTTTATACTTAACTTAGTCTTTGTCTCCAAAAGTGTCCAAACACAACAAATTACATATTTAATTCCTAAATATCAGTAATTTACACATTTTCCAACATCCAATCGAAAAAATAATCTTCAGATTTGTCAACAACCAAAATAATCATTAGTTGCAGCCCTAGTTAGCATCTAATGCTAATGCTACTTTAGCCTCGGTGCTGGAGAACTAAACTGAAACTAGTTTATAACGTTGTACTTAAACAAAGTGGCTTTACTGCTCCTTATAACCTGATTGTTAAAATTCATAGATAAAAAGCACCCGATTATAAGGCACACTGACGATTTTTGGAAAAAAGTAAAGGATTTTAAGTGCGTCTTATAGTGCCAAAAATACTATAATTCCTGGTATTTATTTATTTAGAAGTATTTTATTCTCTTCAGTTACACAGACGCAGTAAAGTATCGTAGACAATCATCTTGTGATATATCATGGTCATTGTATTGTGATAATACTGTATCAAGAGGGGCCAGTTGTTCAAAGGTAATCTAATCGGATTTTGGTTATCGGATTGGATCAAATCTGGAAAACGGGTTGTTCAAAAGGGAAAGAAGCATTCTGAAATCAGATCAGATCACGTAATCCAATCCTAGTTTGTAAATGGATTAAACCTTCAGTTTCTGTTGTTCAAAACTTTTCAGTAGGATTTGGATAACTTTGATCCAAAAAAGCAGGATTAACCTGATCCCAACAAGGGGTAGGATTTCAAGGTGGATTTTAGGAAGAAAATGTAGTAAAACTTTAAAATCAAAGTTTTAAAGTAAAACAAAAAAAAAAAGTACAATTTAATTTAAATTGTAATTAATTTTAATTTAAATGCTAAATTGCACGTCTTGTTTTGCAATGAGCATTATAGAAGTGTGCCTGCACAGGCGTTACCGCATTAAAAGGAGTCATCAACCCATGTTGGTTCTTCTACCTGTTCTTTACATAGCTGGTAATCTGGATTACGTAATCCTGAAAACTGTGTTTCTGGATCAGGGCGATCCAATCCAATATTGCTTTGAAAAACTGTCTTAAAAGTAAGACAGATCACCTGATCCTGGATAGCAAAAATGGAATTGCCAAATGATAAAGCTCAGTCCAATACTTTTAAATGGGATAAGGTGGGGTGGTGTTTAACATCATTCACACCCTGACTTCAATTACTCTCTTCTGGCTGAATGCAATTGAATCCTCACAGCAATATGGATGTTCTTCTCACTTTTTGGTATGAAATCTGTCTTCCATTACATCCACCACAATAAAAGTGTGATACCCACAGAGTGTGGTTTATCATCTATGTCGTCTATGAGTCTCAGGCCTGGGACCTGTGACAAAAGTCAAAAAGACCCGGATATACCCATCCATCCAGAGTTCCACACTCACCATGAAGACGGCGATGGCTCCCCCGATGATGAAGCCGGCGATGACGTCGGACCAGTGGTTCCGGTACTCCACCACGCGGTTAATCCCAGTTAGGAAGGCCAGACACATGAGCCCGAGGGACAGCACGGGTTTAGCCAGCCGCGTTCCTTTGGCCTTCACCGTGCACGTGATGTACATCTGCCAAAACACACAGCGAGAGCACAATCAGTCTTCATTACCAACACTGTGGACACACTGCGGCTTTTTCACAGCCCGCCGGTTCTTCACCGTTCCGTTAAAGCCGTGTTTGTATTCGAGCGTTTGGAGAACGGATCTCTGCAGACCAGAGGTTCTTAACTTTTTACTGTGTAAAAATGTGACACAGGATGTCAAACCAACGGTACAATACAGATAAATGTACATTCTGTATACCTTGGGGGAAACTAGAACCGTTATGTGTTTTTTATTCATACCACCACACCGCTAGAGGCGCTGTGCAGCACAGTCGAAGAAAAACACACGCAGCCGTGTGGAGTCAAACCATAGACTGTGTGTAGCTGGACAGAGCATCGTCTCTCAACAGTGAAGCCACCACAGGTCAGGCGCCCCCTGCTGTTCGGTTGCAGAAAGCTGTGTAACCCCACCCACCCCCATAGGTTTCAATAGCAAACTCAATGTTTTTGCTTCCAATATGCTGTAATTCTACCGCCACAGAATTCGTTTTTTAAAATGCTATTCAGCTCTATTCAAAAAGAAGGTGTGGTTATTGTAAAAGGGCTATACCAAGCTGGGGCGGGACCATAGACTGTATGGGCGGGATCATAGACTGTGTGAGCTCTGTGGAGGCAGCCCTCAGGGGCGGGGTCTCTCCACAGTCTTTCTCCCTCCTCTGGTCTCTACTGCGCTCTACAGACTCGGGTTTCATGGAGGAAGATTTTGGCTTAATTTTCATTGAATGAATGGGACAGGCGACACGGCATCCATCTTTTTTACTATCTCTGAGTCAAACACTGTTCTAGTTCTGTTTTGCCTGGGGAGAAATCAAAGCAGCTCCTGCTGCCGTTTCTACTGTATGAGTGTTTTAATAAAAAGTAATTATAGCCCTTTTATTTATATTAATACTGTAGCTTAAAGGATGATTTGAATATATTTTTGGACTGGAGAAAGAAGGGAATTGTGGCTGATTTAAATACTGTAATGCCTCTAATCGCTTCAGGAATAAACTTGTATCTAACTTGTGCAATAGAGCTTTTGAGAAATGTATGTCTTTGAATACTTAAACATTGAGTATTTAATGTCAATTTATAGTGTTTATGGAACTATTAATAATATTTTTAATATTTTGTAAAGGAAGTTGCGTTAACATTGTTGGCATATCTCTTTTTATGGTCTATTGTTTACATTCTTCAGCAGTTTTTATGCTAATAAAGTCTGATTTCTTCATAGATTGTTGAATTTTGTGGGACAAAGTAAACCCTATACTGATCAAAGCCTTAATTTAAAGCTTTAGTGTTTTATATAACATGTAGTCCTAACAGTACAGTAACACACAAACCCATATTAAATCCCAGTCATGCAAAAAAATAATTATAAAAAAAAAAAAAAAAATATATATATATATATATATATATATATATATATATATATATATATATATATATAATATATAATATATATATATTCAAAATATATATATATATATATATATATATATTCAAAAAAAAATATATATATATATTCAAAATATATATATATATATATATATTCCGTGATATACCGTGAAACCGGCATACCGCCCAGCACTACCTGACAGGCAGCAATTTAAAAATGTTTCATTTTTAAATGATTTAAAACAAAAAACTAAAACCTAAACCTCCCCTTTATATAGGAATAAAATTCTTTACTAAACTTAATATTTATATGATTTTATTTGACCAAGATTTGACCAATGGGATTCCATATCTTCTATGCAGAATGACACCTAGGGTGTACTCGATACTCGATACCAAAAAGTTACCAACCGAAATGTCTCGGTATTACTAAGTACCAAAAATAGAACAAAAAAATTGCATTTCGAGTATATTTTTTTGTGCCCTCACAATACCAAAGACACACTGAAACGCCCTAAATCCAGCTGCACCATCCGCAACTGACCACTGTGCTATAGATCACTAAAATACGACCCAATGAGTCGTATTTTAAAGTACATTAAAAGTTTTCTATCTCTTGTAAAGCTGTAATCTTTTTTGCAATCTTGGATTTTGTGTTTTGTTGTTATAGATTTCATATATAACAACTGGGATTTATAGTTATGTCTAATAAGTACATTTTATACCATTAGGAGGGAAGCGGCTAAAGTCATTCTATGCATCCTCTCTGATTCTCCACAATGCTCCAGCTTAACCTCCAGGGGACGGGAGAGAGAGAGATACAGAGAGAGAGAGAGAGAGAGAGAGACTGATAAAGCAGATGTACTCACGCCCACACACAGGTTTGCTATTATATAATGTCTGAATGTGAGGTCATACATATACCCCATATGTACTATATGTCATGATATATATACATCTCCAAATCTCTACTCATGGAGTACTATTATTATAGTTTATATTATTTATAGTTCTCATCATGCCTCATCAAGCATCTTCTTTGGCCATCATTTTGTATCTCAGTTTCAGTTTTCAGTGTTAGTAATCTTCTTATAGCCTAGGCTATCTTTATAAAAACCAACAATTCTTTTTTTTACATCCTCAGAGAGTTCTTTGCCATGAGGTGCCATGTTGAATATCCAGTGTTCAAGATGAAAGAATTGAACCCACAACACCAAATCTAACAGACCTGCTCCCCATTTTACATCTGAGACCTTTTAACTCAAACAAGTCACAACAACATAATTGGGCACAATTTGGACATGTTCGCTGTAAGGTGTACTCAGTCAAGGTCTCGTGGCATTGGATTTCGCGAGATTAAATATCCAGGTGTTACGTGTATTAAGTAAGACTTATTCACAGGTAGCTTAAACTGCCACTAAACCCTAAATCATATTTTTTTTTCATTAATAGCTGAAATGTGTTTCTTTGAAGTAATGAATTTCCTTAATATTTTCCTTAAAAAACACTTTTATTGTGGTAATTTCTGCCTCTGCAGCGCCCTCTCAGGTTCATCTGTGTTATAGGTGTGGATGATGTTGGACATATCACAATATGCAGATCAGTCAATCAATAATACCGCCCCCTGCTGACGTCCAACCTTCTGCGTCTTACCGGTATCAGAGGCACACTGCTGCTGCAGCTCAGCCAATCAGCTCTCTCTTGCCTCACCTCTAAACCCATACATCACCCAGTGCCCCTCCCAAACTACCCCTCCCATTTTTAGCCTTTTTAAATTTGAGCTGAGGGGGGAGTCAGTAACAATCTGAGGGTTTAGTGCATCTTTAACTGTAATACTTATAGTCTTTTGCACCATCCACAAACACAAACAGACACACACACTTACACACAAATACAAACAGACACAATTACACACACAAACACAACTACACACAAATACACACAAACACAACTACACACACACAAATGCACACAAATACACACAAACACAACTACACACACACAAATGCACACAAATACACACAAACACAACTACACAAACACACAAATGCACACAAATACTTACACACAAACACAAATACACACAAATACACACACACAAACACAACTATACACAAACACAAACACAAATACACACAGACACACACAAACACAAATACACAAAAACACGAATGCACGCAAATACTTTCACATAAACACAATTACACACAAACACAAATACACACAGGCACATACAAACAGAAATACACGCAAACACCAATGCACACAAATACATCTACACGCAAACACACCTACACAAACAAACACAAATACACACATATACATCTACACACAAACACAAATACACGCAAACAGCTACACACACAAACACAAATACACACAGACTCACACAAACACCAATACACACAAATACATCCAACGCAAACACATCTACACACACAAACACAAATACACACAGACACACATAAACACCAATACACACAAGCACATCTACAAACACACACAAACACACACTTTGCTACTCTATTATATAATACCCCTACTTGCTTAATTCTAAATATATATTGGTATCGGCAAATACAAAAATACATGTACTTGTTTGGAAAAATAATGGTAGCGATGCATCCCTAATTATATCCAAATTATAATTATATTATTATATTATAAGTTCTTTTTTTTTTTTTTTTACTTTTTTTTAATAGAGCTTGCAACAAAAAAAAAAAAAGTCAAGCTGTTGGATCTGTTTTTCTGTTTTTTTTTAAGGAGTAAAGAATTTTTTTTTGTCCTAAGAATATACAAAAACACACACACACACACACACACACACACATGCAAACAAAGCCTGGAGCAAGCAGTAGCAGCTGTACCATCCACCCCCCCAAAAAACCCTAACCCCCTCTGTTCTCCATCAGGCCTCCATGAGCTCGTTCTCCTCCTGAACACCTCCGTCTTTAACATTCCAGCAGTGGCAGCAGAGAGGAGCTAATTACACACAGCAAACAGGCAAACAGCTCTCCACTCCATCCAGCCTCCAAACCCATCATTCTGTCCATCATCCACATTATTAATCTGATTACTGTCAGAGGAGCCATCAATTTAACCACGTACAACTCCAAACTCCAAATTAGCCTTTAGTTACACTCTGTTCACACACTGGTCACAAACTGTGAAACCTCAGGGGAAAACTTGGGAACTCCAATGCTTGCAGAAGTTGTGAGGTGCTATCCTGTTACTGTGAATGAGGTTAAACACTGGCCAGCCTGCTAACGCTATGGAGATGTGAGTTATCATTAATTAGCGTGATTTATGCAAGGTCTTTTAGATATTGGGTGCAGATGGATGAGACGTTCCTTTTCTTGTTAAAGTTGAAGTGTGGGTATTTAACATTCCCACCCACAGTGGACAGAGCAGTGCAGTGGATGGTACCCAGACATCTGCCTACAACTGAACTTACTTACTTAAAAATGAGGTACATTAATGATTTGAATAGAACCACTGAGGTAAATTAATTAGTATAACAGCACTGCTGAGGTAAAGTTATAATTAAAACAGCATTGTTGAGGTACATTTCTGGTTAGAACAGCAGTGCTGAGGTAAAGTTTTGACCAAAACAACACTGCTGAGGTAAATTAATGATTATAGCTGCACCGCTGAGGTAAAATTATAATTAGAACTACACTGCTGAGTTAAAGTTATGATTAGAATATCACTGCTGAGGTAAAGTTATGATTAGAATAGCACCACTGAGGTAAAATTATAATTAGAACTGCACTGCAGAGTTAAAGTTATGATTAGAACAGCACCGCTGAGATAAAATTATAATTAGAACAGCACTGTTGTGGTAAAGTTATGATTAGAATAGCACCGCTGAGGTAAAATAATGATTAGAACTACACTGCTGAGTTAAAGTTATGATTAGAATAGCACTGCTGAGGTAAAGTTATGATTAGAACAGCACCGCTGAGGTAAAATTATAATTAGAACAGCACTGTTGTGGTAAAGTTATGATTAGAATAGCACCGCTGAGGTAAAATAATGATTAGAACTACACTGCTGAGTTAAAGTTATGATTAGAATAGCACTGCTGAGGTAAAGTTATGATTAGAACAGCACCGCTGAGGTAAAATTATAATTAGAACAGCACTGTTGTGGTAAAGTTATGATTAGAATAGCACCGCTGAGGTAAAATTATAATTAGAACTGCACTGCTGAATTAAAGTTATGAGTAGAATAGCACTGCTGAGGTAAAGTTCTGATTAGAAAAGCACTGCTGAGGTAAGGTTCTGATTAGAGCTGCACTGCTGAGGTAAAATTATGATTAGAACTGCACTGCTAAGTTAAAGTTATGATTAGAGCAATACTGCTGAGGTAAAATTATGATTAGGACTGCACTGCTGGGTACACTAATGATCTGAATAGCACCACTGAAGTAAATTAATTATTATAACAGCACTGCTGAGATAAAGGTATGCTTAGAATATCACTGCTAAGGTAAAGTCATTATTAGGACAGCGCTGCTGAGGTAAAGTTAGGATTAGAGCTGCACTGCTTAGGGAAAAAGAATATGATTAAAGCTGCACTGCTGAGGTAAAGTTATGATTAGAATACCACTGCTGAGGTTTTGAGGTATTGCACTTTGTTGGTTTGTCCATTGAGATATTAAAACAGGTGTTCAAAATGTTCAAAGATCTCTAATCCAAAATGTTCTTAATTTATAGTCCTAAAAATACAATAGTTTATTTATTTGTATAGTTTATAGGTTAGAATAACATTCTGGTTATTCTAGTGCTCAAGTTCTGAAGCCACAGACTAGGGGTGGGCAATATTATATCGTATGCAATATATCGTGACACAGAAATATCATGATATTAAAAATCCATAACGTGATAATAGGGCTGTTCTGTCTTAAAAGTAGTCTATTATTTACTGTGAAGCTTTAGGTGTATTTATTGTATAATTGTTTTAGTTTGCAGTTTATATGCATGCACTAAATATTCTGCAATATTTTTTTGCTGGATTATATTATTTTATGCTATATTATTTATTTTGCCACATTATGATTATTCTGTTATACTATTATACTATAATATAAATTAATTATTTTGGTTTTCCTATATCGCCAAGTATATCGTTATCGCAAAAATACCCTGAAATATCGTGATATTATTTTAGAGTCATATTGCCCACCCCTACCACAGACACATATCCCTGCAGAACAGTCTGGAAAGTAAAGCTTAATGCTTAATTAAAGAACTAAAGACACACAAATCCGGATATAGCTGAGTCAAGAGTGAATCTCATACTCTCTCTCTCTCTCTTTTCTTCAGAAAAGAACAGTTCTTTAGTCGTAAAGCACTTTTTGTTTACTCAGCGACTGCAGTAAATGTTAATTAAGGCACAAGCTGGCGTCTCCAGAAGTTCCTAGATTGCTTTATAATGGCAGTTTGGAGAAAATGCTAAACTTAACTAAAATTAACTAAAATTAACACTCAAAAGCAGAATACTGTATATAATTGCACATTTTGGCCTCTGAGGCATTTGGGATATTAGACCCTCACACCGTATGAATGTGTAGTCTAGTCAGACAAATGCACAGCTGGACTTAAGACACATCGGTGTGTCTTTGGTATCGCAAAAAATATGCCTTGTGTGGCTCAAAATGCGCAAAATGCATTAATTAATTAATTTAATTAATCATGGGTGTGTTTTGGTCATACAGTGAAATAAATCAGTGAGCCAGCAGGTGAGCTTTGACGGTACCATTTTAAAATAAGACTACCTTTATAAAGGGTTAATAAATGGTTTACAATTAGTTTATTAATGGTTATTAATTAGATCGTAAATGCCTTAAAAATCATTAATAATCAGTTATAACACATACGTAGAAAGGGCAACAATGACCCGTTGTTTGCCAAATAGTGAACCCACAGTTATCTATGTTGTTGCCCTTTCTACATATGTGTTATAACTGATTATTAATGATTTTTAAGGCCTTTACAACCTAATTATTAACCATTAATAAACTAATTGTAAACCATTTATAAACCCTTTATAAAGGTAGTCTTATTTTAAAATGGTACCTCTTTGACTTTGGCACATTGATATTTTAGCAGCGCGACACTATTTTAATGGTGCGAGAGAAAGATGTGAAAATAGGAATAAGACTGTTTATGGAGTGCAAGATAGCAACAAGCATGGCGACACACCTTGCACAGGGTGTACGATAGGGTCATGTATACTTTTCAATTTTGTTTTTGTTCTATACTGTCTCGACCATAGACTGAATATAGCTGGACAGAGCATCGTCTCTCAACAGTGAAGCCACCACAGGTCGGGCGCCCCCTGCTGTTCGGTTGCAGAAAGCTGTGTAACCCCACCCATCCCCATAGGTTTCAATGGCAAACTCAATTGTTTTTTTGGTTTTTTACCAATATACTGTAATTCTACCTCCATTATGTAAATGTAAATGTATGCTTTTATTGTTAAATTTTTATATCCGCACAGAATTTGTGTTTTAAAACGTTATTCAGCTCTATTCAAAAAAAAGGTGTGGTTATTGTAAAAGGGCTGGGTTACACCTAGCCGGGGTGGGACCAATGACTGTATGGGCGGGACCATAGACTGTGTGAGCTCTGTGGAGGCAGCCCTCAGGGGCGGGGTTATTTAAATGAGTAGGCTGTCTCTCCACAGTCTTTCTCCCTCCTCTGGTCTCTACTCTACAGACTCGGGTTTCAGGATTGCCAACATGGAGGAAGATTTTGGCTTCATTTTCATTGAATAAATGGGAACGGCGACACGGCATCCATCTTTTTTACAGTCTAAGACTAAGAGTAAACCTTACACTTCCAGCTGTATTTATTCACTTAATCCCTTAATACATGTCTTATATTTTAATTATTACCAATAACAATATTTAAAAAAGACTTCATACTCACTCAGGTAAACAGATAAATCATGGAGTTAGGCTCAGTTGACTGTAATAAAAGTTTGAAGAAGGTTTTTCGCCAATTTCAGAAGACATAAAACTGCAATGGCCATCCACTCTTCCTTTATTAATGCAACAATGACCTCCATTATTAATTTATTACTGTAAAAGTGTTTGGGCATCTCACTCTCACCGTCACATTTAGCCATCCATTTTTAACAACAACCCCTCTCCAAAAATAAGTTACCTTTCAGGCATTTTTTTCCTCCTCGATAACATTCACTGAGCAGCCATTACATTAAAACCACTGGCATAAAGTGCAATAATTCACTTCACGATTATTTACTTTGTGTAAGAACTTCCAGTTCTTCTGGTTGGAGGATATACTCACAAAATTGAGTAAAGATAAGAAACTTTGATACAGTGTAAAGTAGTCATAGTACAGCGTGTACAGTATAACAAGGACAGAAGCGCAATGGGAGTTAAAGGGTAAATGGCTCACTCACACAGTTTAAATTCAACTCCGTGTGTGTTTCCTAAAGTGCCCAAACACAAACAAATTACATATTTACTTACAAAATTTAGTACTTCCCACATTTAAACAACATCCAGACATTTAAATGCATTTTAAACCTCATGTTTAGCTGTTTCTACTGTTTTTTAGAGATGGAGGACATGGCAAAAAACAGTCACAAAAAACATCAAAAAGGAAGAAACTGGCCATCTTCAAGGCTGCCATAGAAAAGGAAGAGCAAGAGTTTCCTTTGTTGCACAGGATCAGTTCATCTGAGTTACCAGCCTCAGAAACTACCAGTTATTTAACAGAACCACAGATAAGAGCATCTAAATGCTCTAAATTTAACACTTTAAAATTACTACATGATTCCTTATGTATTCCTTCATAGTCTGAATGACTTCACTATTCGTTTACAATGTAGAAAATCTCCTTTTAATTACTGTATATTTGAAGAATTTTAACGTTTGTTACAATATTATTCAGCCCTAATGTAAATATTACATGAGTTAATGTAACATCATAAGATGTAACAGTGATGTAACAGTTTTGGGGTTTTAAAATTGTACTGTATTTAATTTGTATTATGGCTGTGTTTCAAAATGATATTCAAAATGTCAAAATGTGCATTTTCTCAAAAGTACATTTTTACTGGAAACTTGGTAGACTTGTAATTAGAAACAGAGGAATTAATACCAGCACGTCTGCTTAGCAACAGCTTTAGTGAACCAGCTCTGCGTCTCTCTAAAGTGTAAGCAGACAGAATTTACTCACAGCGACGTAAAGAGCAGAGTAGAGGCTGAGCGCTGCTTCTTTAGAGGGGAAGGATTTGCGGGCACGCAGGATGTCGTCGCCATTCCCCGTGCACGCTTCCTGTTGGCTGATGAAGCGAACCCCCTGCTGGCATCCCAGAGCCGTGTAGTTGGGTTTACAGACCGTCAGGAAATACGGCGACAGATTTCCCGTCACCACCTGACCTGCGTTTACAAAAATATCTGTGGCAAAGAGTCCGAAAGCGTACACACCTGCAAACAAACAGAGAGATAAAAGTGAAAGAAAAAGTATCAATTTGATCCACTCTTCAAATCACACGATTTTAATGTGTTGATTTTAAATCTGAATACAGTCAAAAATCAATTTCATTTTGGAGCATTTCTATTGGTCCACTTGTCATGAACTCCTGATACAACATAAGGAAATACAAGGGTTTTGCATTACAGTGACCATATGTAAAAAAAACATGATATCTGACAGATTTTATACTGACACACTGTCAGAAATCATGGGACAACAATATAAATATAATATAAATTGTCCATTAAGTGTTATGCCCACACCTATGTAAGTTGTGAGGTTTTATCTTGTGAGAGAGGTTGACTAAACATTGGTCAGCGAGCTCATAGTAAGGTGATGGTGAATAGTGAACCCACAACCATCTATATTGTTGCCCTTTCTACATATGTGTTAAAAGTGATTATTTATTATTTTTTAAGGCATTTATAACCTAATTATTAACCATTAATAAACTATTTATAAACCATTTATAAACCCGTTATAAAGGTAGTCTTATTTTAAAGTGGTACCCAAATTGTTAACTTATCAATGTCGTGCTGGTAGAAATATCTTTTAAATATTGTGATATTATTATACGGCGATATCGCCCACCCTAGTGTCCGGCTTTGTGGCGTTGGATATCTGTTCTCTCGGAGCTTTTGTGCCGGGTTCAGTGGAGCATTAGACTAGATTAGACTGAGCCAGCGTCGCTCTCCTGTCCGCTCTGATGTGTATACATTCATTCTGCTCTGAAGGAGTCCATTTTTAGCCGTGCATTTAATGTGGTGTAACACAGAATCTCACAAATGTTCCCCGGGCAGCCTCTAACACACACTGTCATCTGGCCAAAATGTGCTTTGTTACAAAACAGTGAAATAATGAGAAAAGAATTCAGAGGAGAATAAAACCCGAGTGGCTCGTGTAGATCACTCCTCGGGGTGATCGCTCTGACCAGAGTAGACGTAAATGTCTTAATCACTTCTGACTGGGATTAGAATGAACAGAAGTATGTTTTTTTTTTAATGTTCAAAGCATAGGTTTCTGTACAGAACCTCAGACGTTCCTCAAGCTGGAGACCCTGCGGCAACTGAGCATCGCACTGCGTGTCTTATTACCCCTCGCTTCACTGTGCACAGAGGCAGGAGGAAATAATAAATAAATGACAGAGGAGACGGCCTCATGACACACGCTGCAGGCCTTTAACCTCCCTCCAGTGAAGACGGGAATGTTGAGTTTGTCGGAGACTGAAAGAACAGCGTGAGGAACAACTCCTGCTCCTGTAGTGATGGAATCTTACTTAGCTAAAGATCCTCACTGATGAGCATTTGTTAGTGTTAAAGATTTAACAGATTTGACCAAAAATTCCTAGGATAAACTGTTTTATCTTTATCAGAGGTGGACTTCAGCCTGCTGCCATCAGGGAGAAGACTGAGGAGTCTCGGGGCGAGGACCAGCAGACTGCGAGACAGCCCCATCCATTAGGCTGTGAGGATGCTGAACTCTCTTCCTGCTCTACCCCCCATCCCAATCCTGCCCCCAGCACACACTCACTCAGCATCCTGACCCCCCCACTAACAAAGTACTGAAACTCTGCACTACAATGCACAAAGTACTGGTCCCTTCCAAACTGACTGGCACTACTGATATACTTGCACTGTCAATTCACACTTTAATTCCCCATAAACTGTGAACTTTAAAACTTTACGCACTCATTCACTTTACCAGCCTTAAGCTATATACCATATACCATATTTGCACTACTGATATTTACTATTTATACTGTCATTCCATCTCAATCACCATCAATATTGCACTATTGTCTTACGTATGTTCATTGTGTCTTGTTGTTTTGTACATATAGTGTCTCCCACTCTTTTATATTATATATCTATTTCTTTTTTTTTCTTTTTTTTTACTTATATTTATATATCAATTTCTCCCCACACTACTGCACCTTGTTTCTGTCTCATGTATGTCTATTGTGTCCCTGCTGTATTGTACTCATAGTGTCTCTCATTCTCCTTTATTATATCTATTATCTGTGCTTGCTGTAAAATTGGGAAGGAGAGTAACGTAATTTCAATTCTCTGTATGTCCTGTACATATGCAGTATTGACAGTAAAACTACTTGACTTGACTTGACTTGCTAATGTGCTTCGGATCATTGTCCTGCTGCACAACCCAAGTACACCTGAGCTTGAGGTCACAAACAGATGGCCCAGCATTTTTCCTTCAGGATTTTCTGGTAGAGAGCAAAAATTCATGGTTCCATCAATTACAGCAAGTTGTCCAGGTCATAAAACAGCAAAGCAATCCCACACCATCATACTACCACCACCATGTTTTATATTCAGTATGATGCTCTTTTTCTAAAATTATTTAACGAGACACAAATCGTCCAAAAAGCTACTTTTTGTCACGTTAGTCCACAGAATATTTTCCCAAAGTCCTGGAGATCATCAAGATGTTTGTTGGTAAATGTGAGACGGGCCTTTGTGTTCTTTTTGTTCAGTAGTGTTTTTTATCTTGGAATTCTCCCATGGAGACCCTTTTTGTCCAGTCTCTTTCTTATTATTGGATCATTAACTGAGGCAAGTGAGACATGCAGTTCTTTAAATGTTGTTCTGGGTTCTTTTGTGACCTCCTGGATGAGTTGTTCATGCCCTTTTGGAGTAATTTCGATAGGCTGGTCACTCCTGGAAAGGTTCATCAGTGTTCCATGTTTTCTCCATTTGTGAATAACAGCTCTCACTGTGGTTCTCTGGAGTCCCAAAGCTTTAGAAATGACATTGTTTCTTTTTCCAAAATGATTTGCTTTTTTCTCATCTGTTTTTGAATTTCTTTATATTGGGGAATAATATGTTGCTTTTTGAGATCTTGTATCTACTCTTATGTTGTCATACAGTTTCTGTTTTTATGTGTGTGTGTGTGTGTGTGTGTGTTTGTGGAGATCCCATTACAGTGATTAAACTGGTATATCGACTTCATTTAAAAACATTGTTTAATATGTATGTACGTAAAAATGTACATACATATTAAACACAGTTCATAAGCTTAATCAAGTTAATGGAATCTTCACGGAAACTCAATGTACAGAAAGGGTCCTGGTTTTGGAGTCAGGGATGGTATTTACCATAAAAAGACAAAACTAAACGGTACCCAAGAAATTCCATCTAAAGTAAAGCTGAACATTAAGTCAGTATCGATATCTTTTGGCATAGAAAATACAGCTCTGGAAAAAAATAAGAGACCACTTCAGTTTCTGAATCAGTTTCTCGGATTTTGCTATTTATAGCTTTATGTTTGAGTAAAATGAACATTGTTGTTTATTCTATAAACTACTGACAACATTTCTCTAAAATACCAAATAAAAATTTTGTCATTTAGAGCATTTATTTGCAGAAAAAGAGAAAAGGCTGAAATATGAAAAATAAAGATGTAGAGCTTTTAGACCTCAAATAATGCAAAGAAAACAAGTTCGTATTTATAAAGTTTTAAGAGTTCAGAAATCAATATTTGATGGAATAACCCTGGTTTTTAATCACAGTTTTCATGCATCTTGGTATCATGTTCTCCTCCACCAGTCTTACACACTGCTTTTGGATAACTTTATGCTGCTTTACTCCTGGTGCAGAAATTCAAGCAGTTCAGTTTGGTGGTTTGATGGTTTGTGATCATCCATCTTCCTCTTGATTATATTCCAGAGGTTTTCAATTTAGTAAAATCGAAGAAACTTTTCTTTTCAGAGCTGTATTTTAAAATCAATTATATAATGATGTACTACTATGCAGGAATGGATGTTTATATTTATATTAATAATGAAATAAAGTTGGGCAGATACATTATGAAATATCTTGTGTTCATACCTGCTATCTGCAGTCAAATAAAGGTCAAAGTGAATAAAAGAAACAGTGTGATTTTATTTTATAAGTATTTTCCTGGTGAATCCTTCCCAGGAGTGACTGCCCTACCGAAATTACTCCAAAAGGGCATGATACTTATCCAGGAGGTCAAAAAAGAACACAGAACAACATGTAAAGAATTGCAAGCCACACCTGCCTCAGTTAAAGTCAGTGTTACTGATAAATCTATAATACGAATAAGAAAGTGTCTCAACTTTTTCTGATTAAACATTTTGGAATTGTAATATGTCAAAGGATTATATTAAAAACTGCACAAAATCTATCCTTGCAAAAAGCACTGTCCTTATGCTAACCTGCATGGCCCAAAAAAAATCTCCACCTGGATTTAAGTAAGTAAATGATCTGGGGTTAATGCTGCAGTTGTTTTTGGCGCAAGATCTTGGCGCTCCAACAAAATATTCGAGTGTGGCCTTTTTTGGTTTTAGATTTTTTCTTTTTTTTGGCCAGGCAGTGTACTTACAGGGGTTGGACAATGAAACTGAAACACATGTCATTTTATTGTGGGAGGTTTCATGGCTAAATTGGAGCAGCCTGGTGGCCAATCTTCATTAATACCACATTGCACCAGTAAGAGCAGAGTGTGAAGGTTCAATTAGCAGGGTAAGAGCACTCAACACAGTTCTGCTCAAAATATTGCAATGCACACAACATTACGGGTGACATACCAGAGTTCAAAAGAGGACAAATTGTTGGTGCACGTCTTGCTGGAGCATCTGTGACCAAGACAGCAAGTCTTTGTGATGTATCAAGAGCCACAGTATCCAGGGTAATGTCAGCATACCACCAAGAAGGACCAACCACATCCAACAGGATTAACTGTGGACGCTGTAAGAGGAAGCTGTCTGAAAGGGATGTTCGGGTGCTAACCCGGATTGTATCCAAAAAACATAAAACCACGACTGATCAAATCACGCAGAATTCAATGTGCACCTCAACTCTCCTGTTTCCCCCAGAACTGTCCGTCACCACAATAAATTACTGTGATCTAAAACCAGGTGTTTCAGTTTCATTGTCCAACCCCAGTATGTACTGTATGTATGTATCCCTCGCTGTCTAAAACACAACAGCTTCCAGAAATAAAGATAATAACAGCTGAAAAAGTGAAGAAGAAAGTAGGGAAGGAGACTCAAGCTGGAATAAATACAGACCCAAATCTGTCGGGACATGATCTTTGAGACACCTGGCAACTTTGAGAAGAAGTAAAAAAAACCTAACACAGACATTCAGGTAACTTTGGGTTTAGACAGACATTTCATGTCGTAATGTGTGTGTGTGTGTGTGTGTGTGAAGGCGTACCGAGGAAGCGAAAAGTCCTGCGCACCAGCGGGTTCAGGTAGCAGCAGTCTCCCATCACTATGATCTTCTCTCTGTTATCCAGATCCTCTGAGATGTACTGCAGCAGAAACAGCACCGACTCCGTGGCAGTGATCTGTGGGCAGCAGCACAGAACAAAAGAAGACGAGCTCAGCCTCCACCAGCGCTGTCTCAACATATTCAGATAATAAACACAGCTGTCTTTTCCTACACTCTAAAAAGTGATTCTGTGGAATCAACATGAGTGAACATACCGGCCAGTATAACTCAATAAAATGAGTTCAGAGAACTTCCACCTGAAAACTTAAAAATGTTGGTTGAACCAATGAAAAAATTTGATTTGAACCAACTTTAGTGTTGGTTCCTGCAGCTTTCCTATAGGCTCCTGGGACCATATATTTGCATATTGGGTGTGGCCTCTCCCTTACTTACCATCTTTGTGTTGTCCGTTGCCCAAAGCAACCTTATCCTAGGTGTGCAATTTTATAATATAATTTGATTGCCAGGCCTTAGTGTTTGTGGGCTGTAAGAGCATATTATCTTTATTCTGTGGTCCTAGTGATCACAGGATGCTGGCTTTGAGCTACAGAGTTCACTCTTTGCTGAGTTTACTCTTATGCTGCTCCAGTATAATACTGTCAGTGTTTAAATAATAGTTAAATAATAATATACCAAATATGTTGAGAATACCATGTTGAGTTAACTCAGCCTTTTAAGGCAGCAGGAGAACTTATGTTGCTTATGAGTTTAAACAACTTGAAATGTTTTACATTGTACTTTAAAATTATGAAGCACATAATTAAGTTGGATAAACTGGATAATTTAAGTTGATTTGCCCTAAATTTTAGTTGAGATAATGAAAACTGTCAACTTGAAAGTAATCAAATAATTACGTTGAGCTAACTTAAAGGAATCGTGTTAATCTAACTTGTTGACTTAATTTGTAAAAACTTAATTTATTTATGTGTTACCAATTGAAGTAATTTTCTTAAGTTGGTCCAACAATTCTCATTTTTCAGTGTACAGGAACGAATAGAACTTTTTTTTTTAATTACAGTATAAAAATTTGGTGACACTTACTATGGCAAAAAAAACATTGATAAATGTTACAGTAAATAAATTCCACTTAATTTTAATGCTTGGAAATACTTTTTTTTATCATACTTACATTTTTCAGCATATCAAACAAACTTCCATATCAGACACATACAAAATATTTTTTTTATTTATTAAGGGAAACCATGTCCTATGTCCTAGGTTCTAAAGTCCAATGTTAAAAAGTAATACACCCCCATGAATTAACTGTGATTAAATATATAAAAAAAAAAAACAGGCCTGATTACTTCCGGACCTGTAGAATCAAGAAATCACTTAAATAGAACCTGTCTGAAAACACATAGCTCTAAAAAAAGATCTTAAGATATGTAAGAACAGATAAAAAAGGAAAAGAGAAAGTGATTGACTAGAACAGTCTGGAAAAGGTTACAAAGTCATTTCTAAAGATTTGGGACTCCAGAGAACCACAGTAGAAGCTATTATTTACTAGTTGAGAAAACATGGAACACTGGTGAACCTTCTCAGGAGTGATCGGACTACTAAAAAAGGGCATGGACAACTCATCCAGGAGGTCACAAAAGAACCCAGAACAATATTTTAAGAACTGAAAGCAACACTTAATGTCACAACAGTTATGGTCAGTCTTAATGATTCAATAATAAGAAAGATACCGGTCGAAAATGTCCAAAAAAAGCACAAAGGCCCATCTCATATTTGCCAACAAACATCTTGATGACCCTCAGGACTTTGGGTAAATATTCTGTGGACTTACGAGACAAAAGGAAGGAACGTTTTGGAAGGTGTGTGTCTCGTTACATCTGGTGTAAAACTAAAACAACATTTTAGAAAAGGAACATCATACTAAATGTAAAACATGGTGTTGGTAGTGTGATGGTCTGGGGCTGCTTTGCTGCCTCAGCACTTGGACAACTTGCTGTAATAGATATAGGAACCAGAAATTCTGTTGTTTATCAGACAATCCTGGGAAGGAGAATATCCAACCATGTGTTTGTGACTGTAAGCTCAGGTGTACTTGGGTTCTGCAGCAGGACAATGATCCAAAACACACAAACAAGTTCACCTCTGAGTGAAAAATCTCTAAAAAAAATAAACTAAATGAAGGTTTTGGAGTGGTCTAGTCAAAGTCTGATCGAGATGCCGTGGATAATCTTAAAAAGGATGTTTATGTTCAAAAATCCTCCAATGTGTCTGAATTAAAACAATTCTGTAAAAAAGAGTGTAACAAAATTCCTCCACAGAGATGTGAAAGACTCGTTGCCAGTTATTAGTAAAGTTTGATTGCAGTTGTTGCCACCAAGGGTGGCACAACCGAGTTATTAGGTTTAGAGGAAAAAACATTTTTGCATATGGTCAGGTTGCTTTGGATAGATTTTGTCCCTTTAAGAAATGATTTATTTACAACAGCTATTTTAAATGTATATATCTTTATCTGAAAATGCATCTGATGATATAAAAAAAATTATGTATAATAAAAGCAAATTTAAAACCATTTTACTACTGTAACCCAGTCTCAGCTCTGGTATTTTTGTCTCTCGCTCTATCTGAAACATTTTGAACACTTTTTTTTTGAAAACTGGAGTAAGGGAGCATAACCAAGAACACAATAGAGATGATTAGGGGTCTGATTTTGAGCAATCACAGTTCTAACTCTCATACCAGGGGTT
Source organism: Astyanax mexicanus (assembly GCF_023375975.1). NCBI lineage: Eukaryota > Metazoa > Chordata > Actinopteri > Characiformes > Acestrorhamphidae > Astyanax > Astyanax mexicanus. Next base: position 39,223,882 of record NC_064425.1, read on the forward strand.
AGACTAGCGTTCCTAATTCAGAGGGCCTGACAGGGCTCTGATGGATTGTGCTCTATAGTGAGACTGAGGCCACTTGTGAGTAGAGCTTAGATTCTCTGCCCGAACCCGACCTGACCCGAGGCCAGACCCGAAATCGGGTCTGTTCGGGCCGAGGTTTCCCACCACATTCCTCGGGCCGGGTCGGGTCGGGCTCCAGAATATAGTCTGAGATGTAGGCATCTGTTTTTTAATTATACTTTTATTTTTAAAATAAAGCTCTGGTGTGATAATCACAATGTTCTACAGCGGGGGGTGTTGTGCCGATTCTGTCCGCGAAGTGGGAGTTGGATTTAGTAGGAGTCGGATTCGGCGCAACAGCGGCAGCGCGGCGGCACCTCGTGGTCCGCGGTGTTAGTTGTAAGCTCTCGACCTAGCAGCAAAATACGACAGAAAACACTGAGAGAGCTGCAGAATTCTGTATGGGATTACAGTATGAGCACGAGGAGATCAAAGAGAAACAGGAGATACAGTATGTGAGAACCTTTACCTGTGAGTAGCTCATACACGCAAATCTCTCTCTCTCTCTCTCTCTCTCTCTCTCTGTGTCTCTCTCTCTCTTTCTCTCTCTGTGTCTCTTTCTCTCTCTCTCTGTGTCTCTCTCTCGCACGTGAACTCCTCCTCGTTTGACTTGCAGCGCTGTGTGTAGCTGTTCTTAAAAATAATTTAAATTAAATAATAGTTCTATGCTTCTATGTTACAGTGTTATTTAATATAATTCTGATCATATTTCGCTCATTCAAACAGCCCAAAAACAGCCAGTTTATGGTTTGGGTCGGGCTCGGGTCATAATGACAGTTTATGGTTTGGGTCGGGCTCGGGTCATAATGACAGTTTATGGTTTGGGTCGGGCTCGGGTCATAATGACAGTTTATGGTTTGGGTCGGGCTCGGGTCATAATGACAGTTTATGGTTTGGGTCGGGCTCGGGTCATAATGACAGTTTATGGTTTGGGTCGGGCTCGGGTCATAATGACAGTTTATGGTTCGGGTTGGGCTCGGGTCATAATGACAGTTTATGGTTCGGGTTGGGTCGGGCTCGGGTCATAATGACAGTTTATGGTTCGGGTCGGGCTCTGGTCATAATGACAGTTTATGGTTCGGGTCGGGCTCTGGTCATAATGACAGTTTATGGTTTTGGTCGGGCTCGGGTCATAATGACAGTTTATGGTTCGGGTCGGGCTCTGGTCATAATGACAGTTTATGGTTCGGGTCGGGCTCTGGTCATAATGACAGTTTATGGTTTTGGTCGGGCTCGGGTCATAATGACAGTTTATGGTTCGGGTCGGGTCGGGCTCGGGTCATAATGACAGTTTATGGTTCGGGTTGGGTCGGGCTCGGGTCATAATGACAGTTTATGGTTCGGGTTGGGTCGGGCTCGGGCAGAACGTGCACGGGCTCGGGCTGGGTCGGGTCGGATTTTTTGAGCCTGATCTAACTTCTACTTGTGAGAGGATATCAATTAGTGCGAGGTTTGAGAAGACACCATTGGCACAGAGTGCTAAATACAAAGCACTGTATCAATGCATGATTAACAATAAGCCACTAATACACACTGTAAAACCCATAATCTCAAGCAACTGTGTTAGCACAAATGTATTATGTAAAAATCAGCGGAAAGTTCAGTGTACAACTGAAGTTGGTTAGAAACACTGCAGTTGCAAGAATGCAAAAAATGGTAAGTAGCCAGAACTAAGTAAGTAAATTAACAACTAGTGTTGTAGTACTTGATATGATACTTTGAATTTGACACCAATAACCCATAGATACTTTTTTTTCACTTGCAACCAAAAACACAAAAAAGCGACAGTGAGAGTGAGTAAGTGAGAGACAATGTGAATGAGTAAGAGACAGCATGAGTAAGCGAGCGAGACAACGTGAGAGTGAGAGACGGTGCAGTGAGCGAGCGAGAGCAAGATGCAGTATGAGTCAATAAGTGAAAGACAGCGTAAGCGAGTAAGTGAGCGGGAACTGTGTGAGTTAGGCCAGTCACGATAATGAAGTGAATGAATGAAGTTCAACTTATATAGCGCCTTTCTAGAAACCCAAGGATGCTTTACAATTTACACATTTTTACACACAAGCACATTATATCTACACAGCGGTGAGAAGCGGCAGCCAATAGCGCACAGCGTACTCTCAACCGGAAACGACCGTCCACCTGAAGGACTGCATCGGGCACTACAACATTTACCCAGCACAGAGTGCCAATCCATATCTGGGCACACAGTTATACATACATTTACACACATTTACACACATACCACATCAATTTAGAGTATTCAATTTTTCTGGGCAATTTAGAGTATCCAATTTACCTGATCTCCATGTTTTTGGTACGATAATTTTTTTAACCGCGATAATTTTTGCTGACGTCGATAACAGCCATTGGGCGTGTGAGTTTGTCTACATGAGAAAGATTTGCGCTGTGCGGCTCTCTCACCGACAGCGACATCTATAGGTTAGGAAATGAGTGTAGTGGCAGGCGGAGCTAATAAGTGACGTCTACACTCGTCTACACTCGCGCGCGCACACACACACACACACACACAGAGCGGAGCAAACGTGTGCTTGCGAACATATTCGAGGACTTTCTCTTAACTAAACCGCTTTAGAGAACGTTTAGAAGGTTTTTTAGAAGTCCGGATGGACTTGGGGTGTGAAAGTATTTTGGCTTTAAGCCAAATGAGCGAGGAGAACCATCAACGCCAATCAGTCGGTATGTTGACTTGTTTCAAAACAGTGGAAACTTTTTAAATTTATTTACATTTTTCTTCCCACCTCTATCAGTCTTACTTTCAAATCTTTTTTCCTTTTTTTTTCCTGTTATCTCATCTTCCCCCAATGATCCCCTTTTCTTAATCCCCCAGCACTCTCCCCCAAATCCCTGTAATTGTAATCCCCCTTAACTATACTCACAAAAGAAAAAAAAAACACAACAAAAACAGAAACTAGTAACTGTTGGTATGTGTACATTATCAAATAAATAAACAATAAAGTACTAATAGTCCTCCTGTCACAGCTTAGCCCATGTCTGCCTTGTGTTTCTCCCTCATTTGGTCTCTTGCGCTCCTGCCCCTCTGTTTACCTGTCATGTTTCCCAGCCATGTGCTTCTGTTGTGTTTTGGTCCTGTCTCCGCCCTAGCCCCACCCTGTCATCAGTGATTTGTAACCCCGCCCCCTCTTGATTGATCCTCAGGTGTTTCCAGTTTCCTGTTCCCTCCTCATGTATATAAGCCCCTTTGTTTCAGGCCTTCTTTGTCTAGTCTTTTGTTGGTTTGTTTGCTGTCTGTGTTCAGGTTTGTTTCATGCTGTTTCTTAGATTCCTGTTTACATAACTACAAAACACTAAACTTGAAAACAGGAATCTAAGAAACAGCATGGCAGATGCAGATGTCTGCAGCAGGGCGTCTGTGAGCTGATGAATCAGAACCGAGTCACTGTGCTTTCCCCCAAGCGCGCTGTGATGCTGCTCAGCAATGCTGCATCAGCAGCAGCTCGAAAAGAAGTGGTGGCTGACTTCACATGTATCGGAGGAAGCGTGTGCTAGTCTTCACCCTCCTGGTGTGTTGGGGCATCACTAGTGACAGGGGTCCTAGTGAGTGGGTTGGGTAATTGGGGATTGAATAGGGCTGTCAACTTTAAATCACAGGCGATTAATTTGGAATCAGTAACAATTTATGCAATTAATTATGCCACCAAGTTTGACCCTCTTCCACCAAGTCTACTTCTGCCGTTATCTGCCCCGCCCAAGACATGGATTTTTTTTTGGAGTGGTTTGCTTGTGGTGAGAACGTAATCTTTTTATTTGAGATAAACTGCTGATAAGGTGCAGATGCAGTTTAATCTAATATATTGGCCAGATAATATACTGCTATGAACAAACATGAACGTGTAAACTGGGGAGAAAATGGGAAAAATTAGAAATAAAATTATATGCTGTACAATTCATGCTGTTTTTTTTTTAATAATTTTATTTTTAATTTTTCCCATTTTCTCCAGAAAAAAAATCCACGTCTTGGGCGGGGCAGATTACGCCAGAAGTAAACTTGGTGGAATAATTAATTGCATAAACAGTGTTACTGATTCTAAATTAATCGCCGGTGCTTTAAAGTTGACAGCCATATTCAATACTAATTCCAGTCTTACAACATTTGCCATGTCAATGTCTAATGTGATTTAGATCATCATCACACCATATTTTATAAGGAATCAGTGCAGAATTCAGGGTAATTCCAAAAAAGTTCTCTCACTTCTTCATGAAAGTGTATATTCACACACTGACAGAAAGGATAAAGCCCTGGCTCTGGCTGTGACAGTGTGAAGAAAACACAGGGGACGGCAGGGCGAACTTGTGAACTCATGCGCTAAACGCAACATCACAATGCACTTCTTCCAGGGTTCTGGCATCTCAGCGACCAAATAGCAGAGAGAAAACCACAGCCGAGAAAACCGTCACTATTTTATCTCAATACCCTACAACAGAATCCTGCAGAATCCAGGATGATGGAATTATACCTCTTTTGCCTCAAAAACTAGAATAAAAATAAATTATAAAACATATATGTTGTGTTGCAGCATAGTTAAAGTGGCAGCCTGTATTATTTTGTTTCTAAACTGAAAGCAGAAGCATTTCTGAGTGGAGAAGAAAATGGATAAAATATTGTGTTTAATGGTACCAGTGTGCTGAAAAAAAAAAACATCCCTGCTAATCCTAACATATATTCATTCTAAAACCTGTGGTGTCGGGTCACTTTTCGCTGGAGTTCTTCTTCTGGACATGTCCCGCGTCTTTACGTACTTACGTCACACGTACAGCCTCTAAAAGAGGATCCGGCTCAGTTTTATTGAACGCGAGCGGCTGGTGGAGCAATGGGGACTTCAGAAGAGGAAACTCTTCTGTAGCTCATTCACTCATAGTAAAACCAAAGTGTATAGTTGAATTGAAGTTTCTGACTGATCTCTCTCTCTCTGACTGAACATAACCTGGAATCGGATTCATCCGCTCTGAAAGGAGACCGCATCACACCCGCCCAGTTTAAAATGATTCTGCCGCATGCTTGTTGCAATTACCCATTCTCACCAGAGAGGGCCCTAAATCCCAAAACTTACAGACATCAGTTTTAAAAAAAATTAATTTAATACAAACACTGTGTAACAATTTAGTTTTTAATCATGATTTACTCTGAATGAACACTTCTATAAACATAGAGGAATAGCATTGGGCTGGGTAAAATTATAAATTAAAATAATCTGAATATTTTTTATATATATGAGTGATTCTCGATTAAGATTTCAGTTTTTGTAGTTCTAACTTATCAACTGAAATGAGTTTTATTATTATTTATGTTTTTTTTTTTTAATCTGCAGATAAATCAAAGTGATTTTATGTCCAAAAGAGTAAAACTTGCTTTATAAATCAATATAAAAACAAATATTTAATTTAGCTAATTTATAAAGAATAGCAAATAGAGTTCTTTATAGGTTTCTGACAGAGGCACAATCTAATGATATTCCCTCTGGCAGGCTCTAGCTATGTGTTTAATATTTACAATATTAATTAATGTAACTGAATTGATTTACACTGGCGTGAAAACGTTTTTCCCCGTCATACCATTTTTGACTATTTTATTATTGAATCATTACCACTGACTTTAACTGAGGCAAGTAAGACCTGCAGTTCTTTAAATGCTGTTTTGGGTACTTTTGTTACCTCCTGGATGAGTTTTCCATGCCCTTTTGGAATAATTCTGGTCACACGGCCATGCCAAAGCCTTAGAAATGATATTGTAACCTTTTCCAGACTGATTAATGATCAATGATGACTCTGTTTGAACTTAGCTTTCCAAAAAGTGTGATTAATCAGAGATAATTTGTAGGGGGAGCAAATTATCTCTTTTTTTCACACATAAAATCATCATTTAAAAGTTCTTTATTTCTATTTACTCAGGTTATATTTGTCTGATATTAACGTTAGTTTGATAATCTGAAAAATGTATGTATCATAAACAATCATGAACATAAGAAATACTAATAAATGTCAGAACATACTTTTTCACACCACTTTACCTCCCCAAACTCAAATAATGTTTAAGTATTTTTTACTACATTTTATACAGTTTATTTTTATTCAATCAGATTAATAGGATCTAATGACAGAAAACAACACTGCTATCTGCTAGTGGGTGTGGTTTATACACAAACTAAATGAACCACAGTCTGCCACCAATCTGATATTAATAAATAATACAGCAAAAAAAATAATCAGCAATATCACGATACTCTGATGTATCAATATGTTCTTACATCCCTTTTTTAAAGCATATATTTACCTATTATTTGCTGATATAGATATGATTCCATAATCCTCATGCATCCCTGACTAAAAAATATAAAATCTCTAGATTTCTATTTAAAGTCTCTGTCGGCTGTGGGACACGTGAGCAGACCCTGTGCTGCGTCCTGAACTGTGAACACAGACGAGTATTACTCACTGTTCACTAATAATAACAGTCACGCAGCGCTGGCCCATAAATGTCAAACACAGTGAGGCTCACACGACACGCTGAAATATTTTATAAAGTTATTTTTAACATGACTTCTCATACCCGTATTAAACACATGTAAAATACTGTAAACGGCAGCTTGACCTGCATGCATTCATAATACATGATGGAGATGACGGCTTAATATTAGGGGTGGGCAATATTATATCGTATGCAATATATCGTGACACAGAAATATCATGATATTAAAAATCCATATTGTGATAATAGGGCTGTTCTGTCTTAAAAGTAGTCTATTATTTACTGTGAAGCTTTAAGTGTATTTATTGTATAATTGTTTTAGTTTGCAGTTTATATGCATGCACTAAATATTCTGCAATATGTTTTGCTGCATTATATTATTTTATGCTATATTATTTATTTTGCCACATTATGATTATGCTGTTATACTCTTATACTATATTCCTGAAATGAATGAATTATTTTAGTTTTCCTATATCGCCAAGTATATCGTTATCGCAAAAATACCCTGAAATATCGTGATATTATTTTATTATAGAGCCATATCGCCCACCCCTACTTAATATAACGTGTAATATAATATCATGTGTTTCCAAATGACTCTGTCTTCCATTAAAAGTAAATAATTTTTTTTTAGGTACCAAATATTTAGTAACCAAACATATTGAGGAAAAGCAAAAATTGACCAAAAAAACTTTCTGTTATAAGTAAATAAGTGAAAAAGCTAAACAAGTTCTCATTTACTTCAGGTAATATTACAGTGCGGCCCTTCACCAGCACCCATCTCCCATGACAAACGGCATGTTTAAGTTCATTTTTAAGCTCTACTTGCATAACATAATGAGTGAAATAAAGCCTTTAGCATCACTGATAATGCTAGGTATATCTTTATTCCCTTCCACAAGCTGTACAGGGCTAGCATGGTAACATTAGCTGAGCTAGCTAACTAGCTAGATGCTAACCTAGCTGCCGATTTTTCAGACCCCTCTAGCGATTGTGACAAGCGATAACTTTACTAAGTACTTTATTTACTTTAATAAAGTAAATCCATGATTAAAATAACACTGCTGGGTTAATATATGGTGCTTTGTCAGTTGGCATATAAAAATGTTAAATGTGTAATGTGTTTAATACATACAGTGGTGTGAAAAAGTATTTCGTTGCTGTCCTACAAAAAACAATTATTTTCATTTTTGTAGATTTGTAGATTTTTACTTTACAATGTAATTTAAACAGACAAACTGTCCCTTACACCAATAGAAACTCTTCAAAATGACCTGAAATAAACTCTTTTTATACTGACTTCCATCTAAAGTTTACAAGGTTTGTTCTCTCTCCAGTAAAGTGGAGATGGAGTTTTGGAGATAAGTGTATTTCATTGGACAGCGACGATTTGCTTTCAGATTCATATTGTTTTCTCATTTTTTCCATACTTACATTTTTCAAATTATCAAACAAACTTTAATATCAGAAAAAAAATTAGAATGATGATTTCATTTATTTAAGGGCAAATGAGTCTAAAAGTTGCCGTAATTAAGGAGTTTAATATTAAGAGACATCATGAAATGAAACATCAGTTTGAAAAATCTTAGTTTACACAACACTGTCAAAGATTACATTACATTACATTACATTACATTACATTACATTTGGCAGACGCTTTTGTCCAAAGCGACTTACAATAGTCAAGTACAATGTAAAATAAGTTTAAAGGAAAAACATCTTTGGATAGGGATAAAAGGAGGACAAAGGGGAATAATAGGATAGAGGAATGAAGGAGAGGAAGAAGGAAATGAGGTTAGAAGTAGTTAGTGTGTTAGAGGTGTTAGGAGAGTAAGTGCTCTTTGAAGAGCTCTGTCTTCAGGAGTCTCTTAAAGATAGCGAGAGATTCTCCTGATCTGGTAGTGGAGGGTAGTTTGTTCCACCGTTGGGGAACTCTGTATGAGAACAGTCTGGATTGCTTTGTGTGAATGTTTGGCAAAGCGAGGCGACGTTCATTGGAGGAGCGCAGCGGCCGGGAGGTAGCGTAAGCCTTCAGGAGGGAGTGCAGGTAGGAAGGAGCTGTTCTGACATCACCTTGTAGGCGATTGTAAGAGTTTTGAATTTGATGCGAGCATCAACTGGTAGCCAATGGAGCTCAATGAGCAGCGGGGTGACATGTGCCCGTTTTGGCTGGTTGAAGACCAGACGTGCTGCTGCGTTCTGGATCATCTGGAGTGGTTTTACTACACAGGCCGGGAGGTCAGTTAGCAGGGCATTGCAGTAGTCGAGGCGTGAGATGACGACTGCTTGCACCAGGAGTTGGGTGGCCTGTTGCGTCAGGAACGGTCTAATTTTTCGGATGTTATAGAGCGCAAAGCGGCAGGACCGAGCAACTGAGGCCACATGGTGCGTGAAGGAGAGTTGGTCATCAACCAGAACACCCAGGTTCCTAGCAACCTTTGTCGGTGAGAGAGAGAGAGAGAGAGTCGATACTTATAGAGAATTTGTGTTGAAAAGATGGTTTTGCTGGTATAACCAGAAGTTCAGTCTTTGAGAGATTTAATTGAAGGTGATGCTCCTTCATCCATATAACTATATGGATGACTAACTATAAAGATAGTTAGTCAAGTAAAATGATGTGTAAATAAAATAATCAGGAAAAAAGTATTATTTAAAGTGGTATATTTCATTATTTGTTTTATTACAGAGTCTGTGGCCCATGACTTCAAATATATTTCTCCTTCTGGCCCCCAACAAAAAAAGTTTGGACACCCCTGATCTATAAGAACCTATTCATTTTGGACTCACTCAGGGGCGCCCTAAATTGTTTGGGTATAAGATTTTTATAATATTTTTCAAATACTCAGGGTTCATACACCTTTTACAAGGTAAAATTTAAGCACTTTTCGAGGCCCATTTTCAATTTTTTTCAGCACCTTTCCACTGTGGTAAATTAATAATAAAGGTGATATCTCAATACTGCCATTCAGCGACATTCAATATACCGCAAAACTATTCTCCACACTTCACAGCGACTATGCTACTGAGAAAAAATACTTTTAATAAGTAAATAGCAGGAATTATGGATTTATTTGTGTCAGTTTCACACAATTTAAATACCAATTTAAATGTAATGTTCTTCACTGTATGTTTACTCTATTCATTTAATTGAGCAGTTACTGTAGTAGTTACTGTAGTGAAATGTGGGGTTGAGTTGAGAGCATTTGAACATACATATACTCAAAATTATTGATTTGCTTTTTGTCACACTGCAAGAGATGGTATTATGTTTACATAAACACAACCAGAATTGTGTTTGGTAACAGCAGAAGATTAAATTAAAACCTTTTTTATTTTCTCTGCAATTTTTTCTTTAGGCAAATTTATTTAGTCAGATGATTATTTATTGTAAAGTAAGTGTAGCAGTGACGTGCAGACGCTATGGCCCAATGTGCTTGGGCAGCTGCCCTTTTGCTGTCCTTGGCTGATATTGCCCTTCCGAGGGAGGGCAAAAAATAATATAGGCAAATATGATTTCATATTTCAACAAGATGTTCTTTATAATTCGTAATTTTGATTGAAGATTTGTAAAACAAAGTTTTCAGAGTCAATCATTGAGGGGTGCAGGCGTAGAGGGGGACACGCAGCACGCTTCACTAGAAAAAAGAAAAAAAAAAGCGCAGCACACGACCGGGCGGCGCTTCAGCAGACTAGCAGAGGAGTTTGAAGATGCCGTGGGAGTAGAGCGACTGCCCTGAAGGTGAGCTTGAAATGTAGCCTTCACAGTATTACAAGACATGATCACAATCAACTTCTCTAAAATCCGATGTCGTCGAGTTTAGGATGTTTAGTGATCCTAAATAATCTGACAGCCACCTACTGTTCCACGTTTAGCCAGCTAGCTTGCAGTCAACGTTTTACATGGCTCAGGTTGTTTTGTGGGAGGCTAACCAAACTAAGTTACATGTAGCTGATAACATTTCATTTTATCAAGCAAGATGAATGACGGACATAATAAGCACTTTTCAAATTATTCACATGCAGGTTGTGTTAATGCAGAAAATTCGAAATGCCCACGGAAAAGAGACGAATACAGGAGAGAGAGAGAGAGAGAGAGAGAGACAAGGATGCCCTTTCTTCAGGTTAGAGCAACTGCCCTTCAAAATTCTTGTGCACGTCCCTGAAATGTAGTTAAAATTTCAAGCATTTTCAAGCACTTTCTCCAAAATTCCAGCACTTTCCAGGCCTGGAAAAAAGAATGCTATAATTCAAGCATTTTCCAGGATTTCAAGCACCCGTACGAACCCTGAATATTCAGCACATACCTGATTAGTATCTGCAGTATTTTGTATTTGGTGATACAGAGAGGTGATTTATTTGTAGACAGTAATGTGTGGTGGGGTGTACTGTACAGACGTGCTAATATAAAAGATCTCACTGGGTTCTCTGAGGGAGGTCTGTTCATGTCCGGCTAACAGGGGCCCTGTGTTGTGGAGAAAGGTCAGCCGGCGTGAGCGAAAGGACAAATCCATCTAAACCCCAGCGGCAGCCCCACTCCAGCTCTCAAAACAGCCTATCAAAGGTAGCATTAAAAAAAAAAAAAAAACTCTTCTGTGACCAAAAAAAAAAAAAAAAAAAACACAGCTAGAACCAATCCTTACATACAGACTGTTCAAAACTGCTTTTACAGGTCTTACACTATATAACCATTGGGGCTGGGTATCACCACTGATTTATAGAATCGATATGATTACGATTCATAAGGTCCTTATTGAATTCGATTTCTGATTTGATTCGATATCAATTCATTTAAAAAAACATTTCAGTTACAATTAGAGGTTTGTATTCAAATATGAAAGAGATTTTTTTTCGGAGAAATAATGTTGTATTTGTATAAGGAACACTCAACTTACCATTATAAAAAAAAAATGAGTGGTGTCAATGCACCAAAATACATACCAATAAACCACGCAAGCGCATTGTCTCCTCTGATTGGTCAGAACTGTCTGACGTGGGAGAATGAAAGTAAGTATAGTGAGAAGATTCTGTGATCCAGCGCATATATCTGTGCAGTGTGAAGCTGCTTTAACAGATGTGAGCAGTGAACGCAGCACATACTGCACATGTAAACAGCATGAAGCAGCAGAGACAGCATTTTTTCATAGCAGAGACTGTAAAAAAGATGGACCCCATGTCGCCGTTCCCATTCACCCAATGAAAATGAAGCCAAAATCTTCCACCATGTTGGCGATCCTGAAACCCGAGTCTGTAGAGCGCAGTAGAGACCAGAGGAGGGAGAAAGACTGTGGAGAGACAGCCTACTCATTTAAATAACCCCGCCCCTGAGGGCCGCCTCCACAGAGCTATACACAGTCTATGGCCCCACCCATAAAGTCATTGGTTTTAATTTCCCCTTCAGGTATATTGGATCAACTGGTATATTGCCCAGTACCATCTGAGACTCATCACTTTTCATTATTAAAACCCTTAAGACATTGCATAAAGAAAATTCCACAGCAAACTGCCTCAAAGTCATCAGCCTCTCTGTAGAGGACAGAACTTTATTGGCCTCATTTTAATGCGCATATCCGGCGGTCCGTCTCTTGAGTCAACACTGGGGGGATTAATGCCGTATCAGTCAGGCAGTTTAAACACCTGAGACGGCCGCTGATAGCTGACCTTTACTGTCCACCATAACAGGATCGAAGATTCACTCTGCAAACGGCTCCACTGGGAAAACGCTCAACAAACCTTCTACAAACTCTCAGCAAACGTTTAGCAAACGCCCAGCTATCATTATAATCTCTGGAGAGTTCTGTTTCATGGTCTTCCCGTCAGGGTAGAGCAGCTTTTAGAAAGCCTGAGTAACTCTTTACTTCAGTAGGTTCAGTATCTGTGGTTCACCTTTATCTGTTCTGCCAGTCAGAAGTGTCCACAATAGGTGTGGTTGATATGGCCCTAAAATATTATTACGATACTTCATTGTATTTTCGTGATAACGATACTCTTGTCGATATGACAAAACTCTGAATTTAAAATAACTATTTCAAGAATACACTACTGCAACAAAATGAAAATATGATATGCCACACCCCTAACTGAGATATTAAAAAATACAAAAAATTTGGACAGGACTCAGACACATACACAGGAAGGCAAAAACGGAGAACAGGCCAGAAATCAGAGTCGGTAGCAAAACAATCCAGAGGTCATACACAGAGAAAAACACAGGCAAGAAATAACGCTTCGTAATGCTGGTGAACCAAACAATTACTCGGCACATGTGAAAGGGCTTTATATACTGTGGGTAATCAGTACTCAGGACTTCCTGAAGGTGTCATGTGTGAGGTCATGTGATCGGGTGAATGTGTGATGTCAGTGTGTGGTGCATTCTGGGCAGAGGTGGAAAGTAACTAATTACATTTACTCACATTACTGTAATTGAGTAGAGTTTATGAGTAGTTTGTAATTTTTAAAGTAGTTTTTAAAATAGGTAATTTTACTTTTACTTAAGTAGATTTTGACACAAGTAATTTACTTCACTACATTGGAAAACTCTCCGTTACTGAGTAAAAAATAAAATGCTGGGGGGAAAAAACAAATTGTCTGAATTAAAAAAAATGAGTTTTGTTCTCCATGGCAGCGCAGCTGAACCTCTCCCAGCAGTGTTTATTAGGGTTAGCGGGAGAGACGCTGTTTGAATCAGCTGTGCTCGGGTTCTTGAAAATGTTTTATGGAGTGGTCTGAACAAATACTGCCTGAAAGGTCCAAATTATTTAATTTAATAATTATTTAATTTATGATTTGTACTTTTTTACATCAAATAAATAAAAGTAACTATGTAACTTTTACTCAAAGTACATTTTAAATTGAGTACTTTTTTACTTTTATTCGAGTAGATTTTTAGATGGGTACTTTTATTTTACTTGAGTAGAATTTTAGCAAAGTAAAAGGTGCTTTTACTTAATTACAATTTTTCAGTACTTTTTCCAGTACTTTACTCTGATATATCTCCATATATCCAGGATTAAAGTAAATAAATGATACTGGACATATATAATCTCTAGTAGATATATATAATAGTCTCTAGTAGATATATCATGGGAAATGAGAACAGCGTAATTTTTTTATTTTTTTTTTTGGCCAAAAACTGCAAAAAAAAAGTAGTACCCTGATGTGATAATTAGGGGTGGGTGATATGGCAAGATATTTCAGGCTATAATATCTTGCACAATATAAAAAAATGTTAGTGATATTATTATATACAATACGATATGGCGCACCCCTAGTCCACAATAATTTTTCCTGACCTCACTATAGGCCTGGGCAATAACTATTCTATAATTGACAATTTATGGCGTTAAATGTTTTTTTATTGTACTTAAATATCCTCCTGAGACCCAGACTTTTGCTTAGTGTGTATTTTTAATTTATCCTAGCAATTTGAGATTAGCAGGACCTACCAAATATAAAATTTAAACTTCGTCTTTGTAGAGAAAATCGTTTTTGAAAAAAAAAAAAAAAAAAACAATGTCTTTATATGGTGACAGTAGTAAAAAAAAAAAATTATTATCCTTGCCATTTGGGATCAGAAGGACCCAACTCTACAGTAAATAAAATAACCTACTTTCAAACATAAAATTCAATGAGAATTGTTACCTGGACCATTTATCTGCCTGAACTGGCTGTAAAAACTTTTGACTGGGATTCCCGCCATCCAAATCAATTGATTCGAATGTTGTTATGTGAACACTAGTTGTTATGGGTAGTATCTCTATATAGGGCCAAAGGATCAATGTATTAAAAAAATGATTATAATAATTTATTATCATGGAGCATAGAAGCAGAAATTTAATGTCCACTTATGAGGACGTAGGGTCTCAAGAGTTTATACAGTGTAAAGTAACTACAGTGTAAAATATCAATGACAAGTTTGGACACACCTTTTCATTTAATGTTTTATTTTTATTTCCTACATTGTAAATGAATACTGAATTGATCCAGATTATGAAGGAACACACAATGTGTCATGTCGTAACTTAAGTAAAAGTGTTAAACAAACCAAAAAAACACACTCTGTGAAGCTTTTAGGTGCTCTTACCTGGGCTGCTGTTAACTTGCAGTTCCTAAAGCTGGTAACTGATGAATTTATCCTGTACAACAGAGGGAACTCTTGCTTTTCCTTTCCTGGGGTTTTCCTGATGAGAGCCAGTTTCATCATAATGTTTTTGATGGTATTTGTGAATGCACTTGAGAATAATTTCAAAGTTCTTAAAATGTTTCAGATTGACTGACCTTCATTTTTTAGAGTATTTGGTTTATTTAGTTGAGTAGTTCTTCCATAATCTGGATTAGAACATTACTCAAATATTCACTATTCACTGTATACCTGTAACTCTACCTCTTCACTGCTTTACAACTGATGCTCTCAAACACTTTATTAAGAGACAAGAAATTCAAATAATTAACTCTTGATGAGTTCAGCACAGCTGTTAACTAAAAGCTGAACATGTGAACCAGGTGACTGTACCTCATATAAAACTGACTGAGAAAATCCAGCAGAGATGTGCAAAGCTGTCTAATCTAAACAAGAGGTTCTACTTTGAAGAATCTAAAATATAAACCATATTCTGGTTTGTTTAACACAAATTCCATGTCATTCTTCATAATTTGGATGACGTTATTATTAATCTACAATGCAGAATATTTTAAAATATAATAAAAAACACTTAATTTAAGATGTGTTTAGACTTTGACTGGTGATGTACATATTCAACACTGTTTTTAAATAATCAGGTTAAAAGGATCTCGTCTGAAAATCAGTAGATGTTTAGGAAGGATTGCTTTTTCAGAGTCACAGACTGGATAATATTTACCAAATAAAAATGAAGCAGTCGCCTGTTGTGCTGATAGTACTGTGTGATGGACTGGAAGGGATAAGTCTTTACTCTCCTTCCTCTCTGAGGTTAATTTCCACGTTCAACAGCAGGTTTGGTTGAGTTTGGGTCAGATAGGGTAAATAGCTGACTCTCTGACCACATATTTTTAATCTGAAAGAGCAACGAAGTCAAGACACGACATGTAAGAGCATCTCTATCTGGAAGTGTCCTGTGCTGCAGCAGAGTACAAATGCAGTTTTGATTTGCGCTGAAAGAGAAGCTACAGATGTCTACAGATGTTTCGCTTAAAAAAAAAAAAGGTGTGAAAGACAACAACAGCAGTAAAACTGTACTTTGTGTGTGTGTGTGTGTGTGTGGAGCTTACTCGCCCTCATCTGTCTTAATAAAGGAGAACAGAAGAGTGAAAATGTTTGAATGTAACTTCTTCACTTAAATACACAAAAATAAACACAATAGAAATATAGAGAGCGACAAAATGAATCAATATTATGTTCATCTTTCCTGGGTTATCTCAAAAACTTAATTATCGTGACAGGGCTAATAATATCACAATATTTCAGGGAATTTTCATCTAAACAATGTTTAAAAAAAAAAAAAAAAACGTTTTTTCTTAATTTAAAAAAATAGTACTGCAACATTTTTTTTTTATATAATTTATACAAATAATAATGATTGTCTCACAATAAAATATCATTATAGTGCCCAGCTTTACCTCAATATTACCCTTTTTTCAACATGCAAAGAAGAGTCTATTAAAGTAAATAAAGCAGAACCGGTGAACTTTGTGTAAAAATAGAGTTTTTAAAAAAGATTTTTTATTTTATTTGTGTTATTTATTTAGGTTATTCCAATGTTGGCAATTCTAATGTTTAATTTTTTTTTTTTTTTTTTTTTTAATATATATATTTTTAAAAGTGGAATTATATTAGAATATTACCATTATATAAGTGGAATAAACGATATATTTATCACAATCAGATGACAGGTAAAATAGTGACAGGCCTAAATACACTACTGGTTAAAAGTTTTATATACAGCTCTATTTTTCTGATTAACATACATCTGATCTGCAGCAATAAAAAAAGGAGGTGGGCGATATGGCCCCAAAATAATATCACAATATTTCAGGGTGTTTTTACGCAAATATATTTGGTTATACAATTTTTTTTTTATCATTTTTTTTTTTTTATATAAAATAATAGTTTTGTTAAAAAATGTAACAAAAATAAAGTAACCACAAAAATATACTACAATACTATAGTGCAGAATGTGTTTAGTTCATGCATATAAACTGCAAACAAACAATTATAATTTAAAAATTAGAATATCACAATATGGATAGTTTTTGTCTATCGAGCCAAACATTTTGGAGATATTAACACGTACGATATGATATAGTAGACCCATACTTGGGAGGAACTTTGAACTTTGGAATAAATCATAGAAGGCTAATATTACCATCCACAGTGGACAGAGCAGTGCAGTGGGAGGTTATGATGGTGACCGGCAGCTTCTGGCTATATAATTGTCCATACATACAGACAACAGACTCTGGCAGAAATCAATCGTATTACACA
Organism: Astyanax mexicanus; assembly: GCF_023375975.1. NCBI lineage: Eukaryota > Metazoa > Chordata > Actinopteri > Characiformes > Acestrorhamphidae > Astyanax > Astyanax mexicanus. The sequence goes on from NC_064425.1 coordinate 39,240,903, forward strand.
TTCAGTGCAGTGTTCTTTAGCTTCAATGGGACATGGCAAAAGTCATGGGACACTATACAAGTTTAAGATACTATGGCGCAAGGCAGGGAAATGTATGAGGTGTTAACACAGGTGTTAATCCATACCAGCCTGCAGTTCCTGAAGCTTCTCCTGAAATATTAAAACGCTCAGCTCTCTACTAAAGAATTCCTCTCAGGGCTCAAGGACTGAACAAGCTGTAGCTGGAACCAGTTTGGAAGCCCAGATCCTCCAGGAGGAAACGCACGGGGTTACACACAGTTTAACAGTGGGCTCAAAATCCTCAGATTTGTCTTGTTCCATTTTCTCAAACTCTCTTTAATAATAGAGCTACCATTAATCTGTATGCTGTAATCAATCCAAGATGATGATTTAGCTACACTTTTCTACAGTATTCAACTTTTTATTATCAATTACTCTACAAAATATGGATGCTGTGCTTCCATCCATATTCATTTTAGAGAAATTAAGCAGAAATATATTTGCAATATTGTTACATTTGTAACCGGATTCTGCCAATTAGAATCCAGAGGTGATGTCAAACTACTTGATAGAAACGTAAAAAGTTTAAATTGTATGTGTCATGTTTTAATCTTATGGTAAATTTCTATTCTATAAGTCTAACACAATAATTAAATGTTGTTAAATTTGTTAAATAGCTATTTTAATAAAACTAACCATAGAATAAAACAAAAGATAAGATGGGACAATTTCAACAGTGGATTTTGTGTTGATTTTGAAAAGTAAGTTAACGTTGATATGGCAAAGTTGTTTTAAAATCATACGTTCAACCCTTAATAAACCATAGCTCACAATCTGGATGCTCAAAATTGAATGGAAGAGAAAAAAACACATATGCCATCATAAAAAATGAATATTTATACTTTTGTTCTCTCTCTCCAAAAACGTCCATCACTGTAGTAAAGCTGAGTAGAAGAATGCTTCCCACCACTACCAGTCTGATTGCTGAACATCTGATCTCAAAAACACAACAGTAAAACTAATAGAACATGAATATTTCCCCAGGTGTGGAGAATAATTGGTGTTAAATTAAAAAGCAGTTACTGCAAATGGAAGTAACACCACTTTTCCATTCCTTCATCTAATTGCTTTTTGAAATTGTATGGTGATGAAATGTGAAATACTAATTTAAAAGGCAGAAGGTTGAGGACACTATGTTGATTCAACGTTAAAAATGTAACCTTTGCACAACCATTTAACAATAAATGTTGTTTCAACTGTGTTTCATTACTTCAAACATATTTCAACCACATTTCAGTGTTGAAAGAAGTTTTATTCAACTCAAAGATCTCTGTTTGAATATACAGTTCTGGGAAAAATTAAGAGACCACTTTAGCTTCTGAATCAGTTTCTCTGATTTTGCTATTTATAAGAATATGTTTGAGTAAAATAAACATTGTTGTTTTATTCTATAAACTACGGTCAACATTTATTCCAAATTCCACATAAAAGTATTGTCATTTAGAGATTTGTTGAAAATGAAAAATGGCTGAAAAAAAAACAAAAAAGATGCAGAGCTTTCAGACCTCAAATAATGCAAAGTTACCCTGTTTTTTAATCACAGTTCTCATGCATCTTGGCATGTTCTCCTCCACCAGTCTTACACACTGCTTTTGGATAACTTTATGCTGCTTTACTCCTGGTGCAAAAGTTTGATGGATTGTGATTATCCATCTTCCTCTTGATTATATTATATAGGTTTTCAATTTGGTAAAATCAAAGAAACTCGTCATTTTTAGGTAGTCTATTTTTTTTTCCAGAGCTGCATCTGTGGCCCCAAAGGTTCATGAAACTTAAAATAATTGAATTATATTTTAGTTCCAACAAATTGTGTGTTTACAGTGTAATACACTGATTAGTACCACTCTGTAATTAGTGAGTAATTAGTAACTAGTCCCTGACTGTAGATGTGAACAGGCTACTCACCAGCAGTGAGGGCACCCCGGCCACCACCGTGTAGAGCAGGACGGGGGGCACGGCGCTCGCCTCCTCCGGCCCCAGGTAGGGCTTGGTGTAGGCGCTGTCGTGGCAGAAGAAGCCCTGCACGTGCACGTTGAAGGTGTCCGTGTACTCGAAGTAGTACGCCAGCATGACGGTGCCTGCCATGATCACCAGCTGGAAGTACAGCATGGTGGGCTGGGGGTCGGCAGGAGCGGCGCGCGGTCACATCCACGGGGGTCCGGCTGTATCCAGAGACCCAGAGATCCAGTGCAGTCAGAGCCGGAGCGGAGCGCGAGCAGAGAACAGCCGCGCGCGCGCTGCACGCCTGAGTGAATGGATGGATGGATGGAGGAGCGCGCGCACACAGAGCACTTGGAGCGTGTGGGGGGCGTGTCTTCCATGCTTTTCTCTTTTATTTGTTTTTCAATGTATTATTAGTCTACTTTTTATTTATTCATTACAATTCTGCAAGAATGCACATCTACACTGTAATACCAGGTTTATAAACATGGAAAATATTATTTATTAAATTTATTTATTTATTTATTACCACACCCCTTCTTATTCAATGTGTTTTATTTATAATAATATTAGAGACTATATTAAAGCTATACAGATAATTATAATAATAATACATGCTGAATTAATTAGTAAATAAAAAGAGGTTTAAAAAAAAACTTTTTTTTTCTCTGTATTTTAATTTTAAGTGGAGGAGATGGAGGAGAGTCACCTGGAATAGTTTTCTCAGCGTCTTGAATGAAGGAGTTCCTGGAGGTGCTGAACAATAGCTGCTGCTTTTCCTTCACTCTGTGAAGCTCCAGCTCATCCCAATTAAATCACCTCAAATCACCATCTCAGTTCATCAGGCTTAGATCAGGGGATTAATGTGGAGGACAAACACTTTTTACTGTTTACTATGTAATTCCATATGTGTCCCTTAATGGTTTTCTTGTGTTCAATATTATGCAGTCTGGTGAAGAGGTGTGGAATTAATTTTCCCAAGGGGCCATAAAATAACCTGGGTCTGTTTTGTAAAACTGGACCAATTTTCTTCCAACAGGTCCTTGAAAAGTCTTAAATTAAAATCTGGATAATTAAGGTCATAAATTGTCTTAAAGTTACTGTAAATTTACTGTAGGTATTACATTTTCAGATGGTGTGGTTAATGCTGGTAGGAAACACAGTGCCCCACCGTAAACATCTGATCCAGGGAGAGAACTAAGATTAGCGGAGAGCTAGCTAACAATATAACTTTAGCGACGGGTTAGCTGACATTACCAGGGAGAGAACTAAGGTTAGCGGAGAGCTAGCTAACATTACCAGGGAGAGAACTAAGGTTAGCGGAGAGCTAGCTAACATTACCAGGGAGAGAATTATGAATAGCGGAGAGCTAGCTAACATTACCAGGGAGAGAATTATGAATAGCGGAGAGCTAGCTAACATTACCAGGGAGTACCAGGGAAATTTGTGGTAATTTAGCTAACGTTACTGTGGAGAAAACTAAGATTAGCGAAGAGCTAGCTTACCTTAGCGACGAGCTAGTTAACATACTAACGTTATCGGCGAGGCGGCTAACTGGAAGGTCAAAATAAGTCTTGACTAAGACTAAAGTAAATTATATAAAATTTTAGGCTCCATTTTACAACTGTGGTTGTCAAAGGTTTCAGTTGGAGACCCCCATTTGTGCATGGTAAGTGCCACTGGGACCCTGTTTTTGTGTTTTTTTATTTTATCAGGCACCACTTTTAAAGAAATCAGATAATGATAAATGGATACTGACAATTAATTAATAATGTTTTTCATTATTATTATTATTTATTATTATTATTAGTAGTAGTAGTAGTCATAGCAGTAGTAGTAGAAGTAGCAATGGTGTTAGTAGTAGTATTATAAACATCATCACTACAATTTAAATGATCGTTTCCTCTTGTTTCCAAATATACTGGAAGCTACAAAAGAGCTCATTCAGTTCAACTTACATAAATTATATTTACCAAGGTCTTAAATATGTCTTAAAAAGCATTACATTTTACTTTTTAAATGGTGCAAGAACCCTGGATTGGCTCACTGTTGATTGTATCTCTTAAAAAAGCAGCAATTGTATGTTTTTTGGTATGCTATCACTGGTAAGAGAAAACGTTACAATTAAACAATGAAAATTTGAAGCAGGCATGATGAAAACACCAACATTGTATTATTATTGAATCAACGTTCATATAAACAACTAAAAAATGTTCATGTATTGGGAAAAAACAGCATCAAATATACAAATCAGAGAATGCCCATTGAGGGTTTAAGCACTGAGGAATCTTCCTGCTGTAAATCTGTGAGGAAGAAGATGCTAAAGATGGATGAGGAGGAGCATGTTGAGGATGATGATGAAGATCAGTTCCCCGGATGTAAAGATAAGCCCAGTTTGGTGAAACATGAGGATTTAAATATCCTCATGATCTAAATATGTCTACATATTTTGTGTACCGTGTGTACTGGGTGTGTGTGGGAGTGTGTGTGTGTGTGTGTGTATTAGTGCCCCCTGCTGTAGTCAGAGAGTAAGAGTAGTGTAGAATGCTGCTTCTGTCCAAATCAGTCGGACAAATCGTTGAAATCAGATAAAAATAAAAGTACACTTTGGCCCAATCCCATTTTTCTTTTGTATCCCTATACCTTAGAGCAGAGTTAGAAGGGGAAGGGGTAAAATCCTCCCCCTAAGAATTTGGGCCACCCTTCAAGCACCTGATACAGATATACAAGGGTTGGACAATGAAACTGAAACACCTGTCATTTTAGTGTGGGAGGTTTCATGGTTAAATTGGAGCAGCCTGGTGGACAATCTTCATTAATTGCACATTGCACCAGTAAGAGCAGAGTGTGAAGGTTCAATTAGCAGGGTAAGAGCACAGTTCTGCTCAAAATATTGCAATTCACACAACATTATGGGACATACCAGAGTTCAAAAGAGGACAAATTGTTGATGCACGTCTTGCTGGAGCATCTGTGACCAAGACAGCAGGTCTTTGTGATGTATCAAGAGCCACGGTATCCAGGGTAATGTCAGCATACCACCAAGAAGCACCAACCACATCCAACAGGATTAACATTGGGCTGTGCACAATGTGAAGCATGTATTGTTCTCTGATGAGTCCACCTTCACTGTTTTCCCCACATCCGGGAGAGTTGTGGAGAAGCCCCAAAAAAGCATACCACCCAGACTGTTGCATGCCAAGAGTGATGCATGGGGTGGGTCAGTGATGGTTTTGGCTGCATTATCATGGCATTCCCCTGGCCCAATACTGGCTTGATGGGCGCGTCACTGCCAAGGACTACCAAACCATTCTGGAGGACCATGTGCATCCAATGGTTCAAACATTGAGGAGGAGCTAGTATCCACCAATACACACAGCAAGACTGGTGAAAGATTGGTGTGATGAACATGAAAGTGAAGTTGAACATCCACATTGCCTGGACAGTCACCAGATCTAAATATTATTGAGCCACTTTGGGGTGTTTTGGAGGAGCGAGTCAGGAAACGTTTTCCTCCACCAGCATCACATAGTGATCTGGCCACTATCCTGCAAGAAGGATGGCCTAAAATCCCTCTCACCACTGTGCAGGTGTTTCAGCTACAGCAGTGAAGCATTGAGGTTCAGCAACCTAGCTGCTGTTTAACTAGTAAACTTTTCATACATCTCTAGCAAGGGGGCAGGTGGTGCAGCAAGTAATTATTATACCTCTTTTAAACAAGTTAGAATAGGTCTATGGATTATACAAAACATGTTTATGAAGTTATTTGTACAAAAGCTCAAAACTTGTTATTTGAAAGAATTTACATCTCCCTTATCTGCTGACTTGCCACAGAGAGTAGGTACAGATCCCTCCCTTAGACGAAGTCTGCTAGACAATCCTGCAGTATACCGTCTGAAGTTCTCAACCAAAATTACCAAAATAGAGTTTCTTCAACTGATCTAGTGGGTGGGGCTCTGCTGCGGGTTGACAGGTAAGGGGTGGTGTCAGGGTGGTTCTATGCAAGTTTCCTTACTATTGTTATGTCACAATAATGGATCCAAATCCAAACGGCTTATAGAAGCATATGATTTTCCGATGCTTGGAGTGTTTATGGGGCAGTTGAGACCCAATTGGAAATAGAAAAGCACACAAAAAGCGAGGTTTGTATTATATGTCCCTTTTAAAGCAAAAAAACACACTGAAATATAGTGTGATGTGTTTCAGGACTACACAGTAAGATGCCAGTGCTGTAGAGTCCATACTTTGTGGTGCACACTGTACCATCTAGTGCTCAAACCCTGGAACATCCAACAAACATAAAATGAATATTTGTTGGTGTGTGTTCACTGTTAACCCATCGTGCTAAAGAGTGGAATCAATTCTCTATTCATATTGCTGACATCACTGGAGGCAGTAATAGTGAATTTCATATTTAGTACCAGCCAAAGGTTTGGACACACCTTAAATTCAGTGATTATAATAACATATGGAATTATGTAGTACACTGAAAAGTGTTAAACAAAGCAGAATGTTTTATATTTTAGTTTAGTAGAATCTCTTTCTTAGATTAGACAGTTTTGCACATCTTGGCTGCATTTTCTCAGTCAGATTTATGAGGTAGAGTCACCTGGAATATTCAGCTTTTTCAGTTAACAGCTGTGCTGAACTCATCAAGAATTAATTGCTGGAATGTCTTGCCGCTTAATGTGTTTGAGAGCATCAGTTAGAGTTGGTAAACCGTGAATAGCTCTATTTGAGTAATGTTCTAATCCAGATTATGAGCAAGAGCTATTCAACTAAGTAATGAAAAAATCAATTTAAGAAATGAAGGCCAGTCAAAACAAAACATTTCAAAAAAAGTATCCTCAAGAGCGGTTGCAAAGACCATCAAAAACGTTATGATGGAACTGGCTCTCATTAGGACTGCCCCAGGAAAGGAAGACCTAGAATTACCTCTGTTGTACAGGATGAGTTTGTCAGAGTTACCAGCTACAAAAACCACAAGTTAACAGCTCCCCAGATAAGATCACCTAAATGCTTCACAGAGTATTTTGGTTTGTTTAATACTTTTAAGTTATTACGTAATTCCCACAGTCCACATATAAAACACTAGAGAGAGGTGTCTGCCCCACCCTCTCCTTCATGTAAGATGTAAGCTCATACAGGTTGCCAGGTAGACACAGAACCACCTTAAACAAGCATAATACTGGGTTAAGTACTTTTGCAATGGCAGTGTATAATCATATTCATATAGCTACTCTGTAGGGTAATTTACCACAGCAAGAATGTATGTGAGCCAGACGGACAAGAAAAAACAGGAATCAGGACATCCAATTTGGAATAAAATTTACTGAAGTAAATCATTGTAGTATTGCAGACACGCCAGTAGATGAATCAGACAAAAAGTAAGGAAATAAGATAAAAGTATAACAGGAAAAATGTTGTAGATGGTCAAAAGTAAAGTATTCCAATCTCGAGAGCCACAGGAAAAGTCTTTTTTATCAGGATACACGTTCTTATTGGTTCTATAAAAATCACAGAAAGGTGGAATACTGATCCGCATGTTCCCACAACTCATAACATGATCAGGATGTATCATCCTATATTAAGGAAACATGTTGAGTTTGAGCACCGACAGCTCTTATCAGCAGAGCTTCAGCCAGTATTTTCTTATCTGAACTGTGTGGTACATCACAGTAATCTGTGTGCTATGTAGCTTCCGAATCCGTCCACTTCTATTAACCCCATGTCCCATTTCCACACTCAGGATTGGCAGGTATAGACAATAGCATGGAAACAGTGTAGTACAGCATTGGAAACGGACGAGCTGGCTATTTTTCTGCTGAACAGGTAATCACTGAGCTTCACTAAGGCTGCTAACTATAGCTGGGTAATTTTATTACCACCACTAGTGTACTACAGATGGGCCTTTTATTTGTGGATTCTTGCAGCCATTTCACACACTTGTTTGTAATTATAACTGACTGTTCTTTTGAACTTTTATTTTCTGTCCTCAAGAGATGCCAGTGGTTGAACTAGTTTAATTAAAGCAGCAGTCTGTAATTTTTAAGGAATTTAATGATTTGGAGACCTCTCTGGTGAGAATGTGTAATTACACAGAGCATGTGGAACAGTACTTCCAATGCAGGTTATTGTAAATAAATTGCTGTGTGAAATTTTGCATCTTTGAGTTTTATATTTTGTCTCAGGAATACTAGTGCTTTTAATTTAGAATAACCAAAAAATAATAAAGACTGCTGCTTGAATATCTGGTTTAGGGTTGTGCCATATCGTATCGTACGTCATAATATCGCCAAAATTTGTGAATATAGTGAACGATATTATAACCTGAAATATCGTGCCATATCAACCACCCCTAATTAGCACATCAGATTACTACTTTTTTTGCTGTTTTTAGCAAAATATAAATTCTGTTCTCATTTCTTATTAAATATCTACTAGAGACAGATTATATCTATCCAGTATCATTTATTTTACTTTAATCCTGGATATATGGAGATATTTTAAGTGCATAATTAGTATAATGACATTCTGGATTATTGACTTCTCTTACAAATCTGATAAAATTATTATTTTAAATATCTCAATTATTCATATCATATTGCATGCAATAATACAATTCGAAATAATTATTTTAATTCAGTGTTTTGTCATTTCGCCAAAAGTATCGTTATCGTGAAAACACCATGAAATATAGTGATATTATTTTAGAGCCATATCGCCCACCCCTAATACACATCTGCTTCATTTCATCAGTTAAAACAAAAACATCTCATATATCAAACATCCCATCGTTCCTTTAAAAACACTTTTTAATTAAAGATGAACTCAGACGTCAGTCTCAGTCGCGGGTGGTGGTCTGATTTAACACTAAGTGACAGCGGCGTGAAAGCAAGCTGGCGTGAAAAGTCAGACCCTGTCAGACAGGAAATCTCTGCGCTAATGCTTCAGTCATGCTGTCTACAAAAACAACTAAATAAATAATTAAAAAAACTTACAAATGAATGAATTAAATACTGTATTTGAGTAAATTGTATTTAATAAAGCGACCTTCAAGAGTTTGTGTTAACAAAAAAATACAGCATAGACTCTGGAGGGTGATGCAGAAAGACAGCAGTATTAGGGCGTTTTCACACCAGCACTATTTGGTCCGGTTAAAACGAACTCTGATCCGTTTGTAACTTTAGTGCGGTTCGATTGAGCAGGTGTGAAAACAGTAATCGCACTCGGGTGCGGATCAAAATCTAGCTGGTCTCGGTCCGGTACCAAACGAACTCTGGAGCGGTTCGCTTGTGATGAGAACGTGATCCGGTCTCGATCGGATCCAGCTATTAAATATAGTCCATTTATTTGAGCTAAACGGCTGATAAGACGCAGTCTAAACTGATATATTAGCCAGATAACGCTAATTAGAGCACTCTATGACCCTATTGTGCGTCTTTTTGAGCCACTTCTTTGTTGCCTTGGCTGTATGTTTTATTTTGGGTCATTGTCGTGCTGGAAGACCCAGCCACAACTCATTTTAAATGTCCTGGCAGAGGGAATGAGGTTGTCACTCAGGATTTTATGGTACATGGCTCCATCCATTCTCCCATTCATGTGGTGACGTAGTCCTGTGCTCTTTGCTGAGAAATACCCCCAAAAACATAATGTTCTATTGCTCTGTGCTCCACAGTGGGGATGGTGTTCTTTGGGTCATAGTCAACATTTCTCTTCCTCCAAACACGGCAAGTTGAGTTAATGACAAAGAGAAGAGAATCATCCACATGTTCATTTACAAACTACAGATTTGCAGGTCTAAAATCTTGTCCTCGACATTCTTAGAAAGTTTTTTGGTCTTGTCCATGTTGTAGAGGTCAGAATCTATATTTACCAATATACAGTCATTCCATTTGACTGTCTGCAGATGTATGTGCTGTCTGTCTGCACAGATGATGTAATTATTCTTGTAATAGCAATGGAGTTTCGGGAGAGGGCGCTGTTGGATATGGAAACAGTTCAGGCAGTTTCATGTAGAGATCTGAGTCACTGATTCAGAAACACTTATTTACTGCCAGACACTCAACAGTCATTAACTCAAACCAACCTTTACAAAACAGACTAACACAATACAGACAGCTGTAATCTTCTTTTTATTCTACTTCTTTTAATAATAATAATAATAATAATAATAATAATAATAATAATAATAATAATAATAATAATAATAATAATAATAATAATAATAATTTAATAGGAAATTTGATAGAAAAAGTGAAATTAGTGATATGAGGAAAGAGGGTTTATTGATGTGTGATATATTGATTATAACATGTGTTTTTACCAGCTTGTGAAGGACTTATTAATATTACCTGAACCACATTTATTTGAAGGGTATATATATATATATATATATATATATATATATATATATATATATATATATTTTTTTTTTTTTTTTTTTTTTTTGGAAAAACTATATATGTTTCTTTATATATACTTTTATTTAATTAATATATCATATAGCAGATGAACACAGTGATATTTGAGAAGTGAAATGAAGTTTATAGGATTTACAGAAAGTCTGCAATAATTATTAAAACTAAATTAGGCAGGTGCATAAATTTGGGCTTCCTTGTCGTTTTATTGATTGGAATACCTTCAACAATAATTATTGGAACACAAACGTTATTGGTAAGCTCATCAACCCTTGACCTACATATATTTGGTGAATCCATTTATGAGAAAGGACAATAAATCTTTTTCCCTCTTTGCATCTTCTCTGAAGAGCGACAACATGGAAGCCTCAATAAACAACTCTCAACAAAAAAAAAATGAAAACAAAGATTATTTGACACCATGGTTTATTTAGAGGATATAAAATTAAAGGATTAAAGGATATAAAAAACTAAAATCTCAGAGATTTCAGCTGCAGATTCCACTGTGAGGAACAGAGTGAGGAAATGGAAGAACCACAGACACAGTTCTAGTTAAGACCTGAAGTGACAGAACAAGAAAAATCTCAGATAATCAGAGGAGAAGGATGGAGAGAACAGTTATAGTCAACCACAACCACAGACCTCCAGAGCTCCAAACACCTACATCATCATCTTGCTGCAGATGGAGTCACTGTGCATCGCTCACTATTCACTATTCAGTGCACTTTACGCAAGGAGAGACTGTATGGAAGAGAGATGCAGAAGAAGCCTTTTCTGTTCACACGCCACAAACAGAGTCGCTTGAGGTATGCTAAAGCTAAAGCACATTTAAACAAGCCGGCTCCATTTTGGAATAAGGTTCCGTGGACTGATGAAGCTAAAATTGAGTTATTTGGAGGGTGGTTATTTATGCATGGAGGAAAAAGAACACAGCATTCCAACATAAACACTTTACTGCTCCCCACAGTAAAATCTGGTGGTGGTTCATCATGCTGTGGGGCTGTGGGATCAATGCAGGTACTGGGAATCTTGTTAAAGTTGAGGGTCTCATGAATTTCAGTCAATATCAGCAGATTCTTGAGAACAATGTTTAAGAATCAGTGAGAAAGTTGAAGTTAAAGCGCCGGGGCTGGATACTTCAACAAGACAACGACCCTAAACACTAAACACTAAACACTGCTCACAATCTACTAAAGCATTCATGCAGAGGAACAAGTACAACGTTCTGGAATGATCATCTCAGATCATCTCAGTCCCCAGACCTGAATATTATTATAAATCTGTGGTGTGATTTAAAGCGGCTGTTCATGATCAGAAATCGTCAAACCTGACTGAACTGGAGATGTTTAGTAAAGAAGAATGATCCAAAATACCTTCAACCAGAAGTCAGACTCTCATTGGAAGTTATAGGAAGAGTTTAGAGGCTGTTATTTCTGCAAAAGAAGGATCTTGATATAATATTGAATATAATATTGAATTGCTTATTTTCTTAAAAAAAGTAAAAGATTCCTGTTTATAATGTTCTTGCAATTCATTTGTTTATGGACTTACTGTAAAACTTCTGAAGTTCAGATCCATCATCTTTTGGAAAGGTTTTTAATTCATATACTAAAATAAACTTACAAAATCTACAAACCCACCCCCTGTTTGGACTCCTACCCTCAGGTACAGGGCTTCATTCAGTCAGTGTGATCCAGAACCTCCAGGTTTAGAAACAGCATGCATGTTCCCATTGCCCACATTCTGCATGAGTCACGGATTGTTAGCTATCTCCAGTATTTTTGAAGGCCCTTTGCTGTTTTACATTCTAAACACTGGTTTAAATCTGCTTAGCCTGCTGGCAGAAACATGGCTGGTTTAATCTTCTGTACCTGGTAAAAAATAGCTTTCATTAAGATCACCTATCTAACCACATGCATGGTTTCTACACTGCTCGAATCGACAATGCTTATCTTTTTCGCTATGTCATGTTTCCAAACAACAAACATGTTTGTTGAGCTTGTTTGTGATGCGTTTTCAATATGTGACGTCCAGTGATGGTATAGTTACTTTGAAAAAGTAATCCGATTACTGATTACTGATTACTCCGTTAAAAAGTAACTTAGTTACTTTATGGATTACTTGATTTTAAAAGTAACTAAGTTACTTTACAAGTTACTTTATTAGTTTTGCCAATACTCCCTTTATTGGAAAATGCATTTGTAACAGCAACAATGCATCTCGAGACATTTAAAGTTGAACTATTTCCTGAAAAATATAATTTTTTTTTATAAAAATAAAAGACCATTTCTCTTGAATTAACTTAACATAAATATTTTTTTATAAAATATAAAAAATGGTCTTTCTTGATTTCACTTAACATAAATACTTGTTTTCTGAAAAAAATAAAATAAAATAAAGAAAGTCTTTCTTGACCTGACATATTTAACACTGTAAATCTGAACATTGAAGCTGTTGTTCTCTGCAGGGCAGCAAGGAGTGGTTTTATAAAACAAAACCGTGTATATGGTCTAGACCAGGGATCACATATATGTGGACTGTGGTCCGGGTCTGGACCCAGACGTTGTCCAATGCAAACCCAAACCAATAAACGACTGAGAAGGATTTAATTTTGACAGTGTTCATTTAAAGCACCGGAACTTTTCTTGTCTTTACGGCTTCAGTGTAGAGGCTTTACTGATCCTTACAACCTGACTGGTAAAATTCATACATACATAAGAGGCACCGGATTTTAAGGCGCACTGACGTTTTGGTTCCACTTTGAAATAAGACTACCTTTATAAAGGGTTTATAAATTGTTTACAATTAGATTATTAATGGTTACTAATTAGGTTGTAAATGCCTTAAAAATCATTAATAATCAGTTATAACACATACGTAGAAAGGGCAACAATATAGACGGCTGTGGGTTCACTATTTGGCAAACAACAGTTCATTGTTGCCCTTTCTACGTGTTATATGTGTTATAACTGATCATTTATTACTTTTTAAGGCATTAAAACCTAATAAGTAACCATTAATAAACTAATTGTAAACCATTTATAAACCCTTTATAAAGGTAGTCTTATTATAAAGTGGCACCGGCGTTTTTTTGGAAAGTTAAAAAAATTTAACTGCACCTTATAGTGTGAAAAATACAGTATTAGAAATGATGTTTTTCACATAACAATCCCAAAAGTAACATTAACATAAAGTGACATTTCCGCAACATTACCCAGCTGACACTGGGTTTAAAGCCCCTAACCTGTTAGATTTCCTGGACTGAAATGTGTTTCTGCTGCCTTCATTTTGGTGAATGTGGCATGACCAGAGAAATGCACACGCCTGCACGCTCTCACAGAACATACTCACACGCACGAGCGCATGCACGCATGCAACACAGTACAGAGCAGTCACACTCGAGCACACGCACAAACACACATCCATTCACTCACTCGCTCGCCTTCAACCAAGCCCACGTACAGCAGGAGCGCACCAGAAAATGGGTTATTAGCACACCTCCAGTGACGTCATTCTCTCACATTACCTTCTCCTGTTATTCACCCCCTTTTCTCTCTCTCCCTCTCTCTCCCTCTCTCTCTCTCTACCAATCTCAGTATCTCTCTTAGTCTCTCCCTCTGTACCACTTTCCTGATCAACCTCTTTCTACCAATCTCAGTACCTCTCTCTCTCTCACTACCACTCTCTCTCTATAAAATTTCAGTATCTCTCTCTCTCTTTCTCTCTCTCTACAATTCTCTCTACCAATCTCTTCCTTCCTATCTCTCTCGCTCTCTCTACCACTTTTCATCCCTCTCTCTACCAATCTTTATCTCTCTACTACTATCTCTGCCAATCTATCTCACTTTCTCTCTCTCAACCACTCTCGCTCTCTACCAATCTATCTCTCTCTTTATCTCTCTCTCCCACTCTACCTATCAACCTTTCTCTGTCAATCTCTCTCTTCCTAGCTCTATCTACTACTCTTTCTACCAATCTCTCTCTACCAATCTCTCTCTCCCTATCTCTTACTCTGCCAATCTCTCTCTCCCTATCTCTCTCTACCAATCTCTCTCTCCCTGTCTCTCTCTTTCTTACCCTACCAATATCTCTCTCCCTATCTCTCTCTACCAATCTCTCTCTCCCTGTCTCTCTCTTTCTTACCCTACCAATCTCTCTCTCCCTATCTCTCTCTTTCTTACCCTACCAATCTCTCTCTCCCTATCTCTCTTTTTCTTACCCTACCAATCTCTCTCCCTATCTCTCTACCAATCTCTCTCTCCCTATCTCCTTACCAATCTCTCTCTCCCTATCTCTCTCTATCAATCTCTCTCTCCCTATCTCCTTACCAATCTCTCTCTCCCTATCTCCTTACCAATCTCTCTCTCCCTATCTCTCTCTACCAATCTCTCTCTCCCTATCTCTCTCTACCAATCTCTCTCTCCCTATCTCTCTCTACCAATATCTCTCTCCCTATCTCTCTCTACCAATATCTCTCTCCATATCTTTCTTTCTTACCCTACCAATCTCTCTCTCCCTATCTCTCTCTACCAATATCTCTCTCCCTATCTCTCTTCCTATGTCTCACTTTCTTACCCTACCAATCTTTATCTCCCTCTCTACCAACCTCTCTCTGCCTATCTCTCTGTCTCCCTATTTGTCTCTACTGCTCTCTCTTACACTCTTTCCTTCCCTATATCTCTCTCGCTCAACCTCTTTTCTCTACCAATCTCTCTCGCTCAACCTCTTTTCTCTACCAATCTCTCTCTCTAACTCTTTCTCTCTACCAATTTGTATTTCTCTCTCTCTACCAACCTCTCTCTCTCTACTACTCTCTACCAATCTATCTCTACTACTCTACCACTCTCTCTCCCTCTCCCTCCTTATCTCTCTCTACCACTTTTTCTCTCACACCCACACACTCTCTCTCTCTCTCTCTCTCTCACTTTAAGCCTGCAAACGCAGCCACCTCCATTCCTGCCTCCCTACACCTCTCTCTCTCTCTCTCACCATCCATCCCTCCCTCCCTCCAGCAGTCAGCTGTGTGGAGGTACGGCGATGCCTGCGCCTGCTCTGGAGCTCTCAGCCTGTAGAGGATGCAGCTGCTGCAGCCACTGCCTGTTTTAGTGCTGCAGTCCCTGCCTGCCTGAGTGTGTGTGTGTGAGTGAGTGTGTATCTGTGTGTGTGTGAGGGAGAGAGAGAGACTGGTCGAGAGACGTACAGAGTGTGTATGAGTCGGTGTTTGAGAGAGCGTCCAAGCTGCTGCCTCACGCGCACCGCTCCTTTCCGTCCCTCCTGGGTGCTGAAGAGGATGGGGAGGGAAGAGCCAGCCTAGAGGAGCCCCTGTTCATTTCCACCAGAGGGACCCTTCTGAAGGGGGGCTTTTTCCCCACCTCCTCTGCATCAAAAAGCACCTGGGGAGGCACCCGATCGCTCGGCATGGCTGCGAAGGAGAGACTCAAAAGCAAGATGAGCAAAGACAGCGTCACCCTGCTGCCCTGCTTCTACTTCGTGGAGGTAGGTTAAGAAAGGGGCATCCTGGCACCTTGGCTCTGTGACTGACAGGTGGTAATATTGGCAGCTGGTGTTGGTGTGTGCCAATGAGCTGTAGACCAAGACCAGGCTACATCTTCATGGATGTGCTGAAAGCTTTTCAGGGATTTGGGAAGGAACTGTCATTCCGACACCAAGCATTCCCTATAATTAAGCATCAGGAGAACTGAGAATATCTTGTATTTTGAGCTGATGGTCTGGCCAATGACCTGCAGACTGGACTAGACATTGAACGAATGTTAAAGTGCTTCTCTAAGATTTGGGGATCCACTGCAACTCTGACCCCAATCCTGGTAATTTGAGTTACTGGTCATTCCAGTGGGCTGTAGACCAAGCTACAGGTTCATGGAAATGCTTGTAAGCTTTTCAGATATTTGGGAAGGAACAGGTGTTATGCCAATGAGCTGTAGACCAGACTACAGTAGGTGATTGTGAAAGTGCTTCTTTGCTGGGAAGATCTGGGTTGGCACTGCAACTCGATACAAATCATGGTTGAATAGATATTTGATTAGGCAACATGTGAACATGCCAGTAGTCTGTAAACCAGCCTAGATGTTCATGGAAGAGCTGTAAGCTTTTCTTGAGTTTGGGAAAACATTGCCATGTTTGATTGAACGTTTTAGTGGCCATCAAAGAGAATTGTGAATGCCATGTTTGTTGAGCTGGTGGTCTTGCCAGTGGTCTGTAGACCAGACTAGATGTTTGTGGAAATGCTGTAAGCTTTTTAGGTATTTGGGGTGGAATTATAATTCTGCCACTAATTACATTTAAATGGATATCAAGAAAACTGTGAATAGCATATCTTTTGAGCTGGTTGTTGGACCAGTAGGTTGTAGAGTTTACTAGATGTTGGTGAAAGTGCTTCTCTATTATTTGGGAAGCCAATGCTATTCTGACCCCAATTATGGTTGCATGGACATCAAGAGAACAGTAAATATCATGTAATTTGAGCTACTGGTTGTTCCAGTGGTCTGTAGACCAGACTACATGTTCGTGGAAGTGCTGTAAGCTTTTCAGGTATTTGAGAAGAGATCAGTGTCATTTTTAATAATCGGTAGACCAGACTAGATGTTGGTGAAAGTGCTTCCTTGACATCTGGGATGGCACTGTTTCTCTATACCAATCATGGTTGAATGGACGATTGATTAGTCAATGGGAGAACATGCCAGTGGTCTGTAGACCAGCCTAGATGTTCATTAAAGTGTTGTAAGCTTTCCTAGAGTTTGGGAAAGCATGGTCATTACAACTTCAAGCATTTTTGAATGAATGTTTGATTGAACGTTTGAGTGGCCATCAAGAAAAATGTGAATGCCATGTGATTTGAGCTGGTGGTCATTATAGTTGTCTGACCAGATTAAATGTTGTTAGCTTTTCAGGGATTTGGGAAGGAATTAAAATTCTGACACCAATCACTTTTGTTTGTTGAGCTGGTGATCATGCCAGTGGGCTGTAGACCAGACTATATGTTTCTGAAAGTGCTTCCCTGACATCTGGGATGGCACCGTTTCTCTATACTAATCATGGTTGAATGGACGATTGATTAGGCAATGAGAGAACATGTTACTGGTCTGTTGACCAGTGTAGATGTTCATGGAAGTACTGTAAGATTTTCTAGAGTTTGGAAAAGCATTGTCATTACCAAGCATTTTTTTCAAATTTATGTTTGATTGAGCGTTAAAGTAGTCATCAAGAGAAATGTGAATGCCATGTATTTTGAGCTGGTGGTCATGCCAGTTGTCTGTAGACCAGATTAGATGTTTATGAAAATGCTACCTTTTTCAGGGATTTGGGAAGGAAATGTAATTCTTACAACAATTACATTTGAATTAATGACTACTCATATTTTGAGCTGGTGGTGGGGCCAGTGAGCTAGATGTTGCTGAAAGTGAAAAGGATTTAGAAAGGCACTGCTATTCTGACCCCAATCATGGTTAAATGGACGTTTAAATGGGTGCCAAAAGAACATTGGAGGATTGCTATTCTAACAATGCAGTGCTTCTGCAGTGCTTCTTCACTTCACGCTGTGAATGTTATAATGACGGCAATGTTATTTTATTTAGTATTCTGTTTATTAATAATATAACAGTTGGGTTTGTGCACTGCTGTGTGTTCTTGTGATAAGATAGGAATGGACGTTTGACGGTTGGCTGCAGTCAGGGTTCAAATTCATCAGGGGTGCAGGTGTGTTTTTCGTTGCCAACATAGCAATGTACCAGAAACTTACCTGAACACACCTTTCTTCCAGACTATCACACCCATCAGTGCAGATATATTCACAAGCGATGTTGCTTTTTTTTAATGGTGCATGCAAGGTATGAAAATAGACTTTTAGACCTTTCTTTGCACAGGGTGTAAGAAAGGGCTCCTTTTGCTAATATACAAAAAATATGGATGTGCAGACTCACAAAGAACATTCTGAAACCTGAATGAAGTTGAGTGGAAGAGCCGAGTAAAATGGTAGAACGAATGAGTTGGTCTGATTTAGTGAAAGTATGACTGAAAAATGTTCAGATCACCACCCCCCCAGTGACTATATATGGACCCCCTTTAAAATTTCTACCCCAAATCATGGTTTGATTCTGTATGGACCCTAAAGCGGTTCTTCTAGGGAATTAAAGCATCATTTGAAAAGTCTGTAACACTTTACCGTAATTTACTAACATTTATTAACAGTATTGTTACTGTTATTAACTAGTTAGGACATTATTATCATTATCATTATTTTTTAAATTGATGCCTTAACTCATTATGGATATCATTCTTTTTTTTCTTTTTTTTCTGATTTTTTCCCCATTTTCTCCCAATTTGGATATCCAATTGTCCCACCCCTTTGTGCGTCCCCATCACCGGTGACGCACGTGACCCTTGGAGGATGCGGACGAGCACACGCCTCCTCCGACACGTGTGAAGTCAATCACCCCTTTTTTCGAGCTGCTGCGGATGAATCGTTGCCTGAGCAGCTAGCGCACTCGGTGGAAAGCACAGCGCCTAGGTTCCAATACATCAGCTCACAGACGCCTCGTGCCGCCCAGCGCCACCTTAAGTGTGATGGGGAGAGAGCGCCATCTACCCACCCCAGAGAGAGCAGAGCCAATTGTGCTCCCTCTAAGCACCGGCAGCTGATGACAAAGCTGCATGAGCGGGGGTTCGAACCTGCGACCTCCCGCTCATAGTGGCAGCGCATTAGATCGCTGGACCACTCGGCGCCCGTGGATATCATTCTTAAACTGTAAAATTTAGAAGGGGCAAATAATAAATAGTTGAGACAATACATAACCACTTAACAATGCTTATTATTGTTTTTTTGTGACCCATATTGTTGGTCATTGGTTTTGTCAGTGTGTTCTAGATTAGATTACCTGTCTAATCCTGTAAGATTAGTGCAATCCAAGAATGCCGTGCTATTCTGTCACCAGGCACGTTTGAACAGGCATCAAGTGAACTGGCATAATTAGCTTTTTCCTCCCAGCTTGACCTCTATTCATCAGCGCTGCACAGCTGTGGGCAGAAGCTTGCCCAGATTTTCCAACTTGCAGGTTTGGTAGTGTTGAGACAGTCCTTCAGAATTACATAGTGATTTTACCCTGTATGGACAAAAGTATTGGGACTCCTTCTCATTAATGGTTTCTTCTGAAATCGAGGGTATTAAATCCTGATTTTGTCGTTTTTGTCTTCTAAGATTGTCTACAACACTGCAAAAAATCCATTGGCAAAAACTAGACATAATATATGCAAATTAAGACAAATATATGTATATTATGCAAAAAAATCTGCCAATGGGGTAAGCTACTTTCTTAGTAAGATTTCCTACAAAAAGCAGTGAAGTAACACCTAAATCAAGCAAAAAAGTCACTGTTTTTTGGACACAAGAATCAGAATACTTGATTGCTTCAAATTACTTAAAATAAGGTACAAATTCTAAGTAAGAATGATTAAGATAATTATCCCTAAAATAAGCAAAATAATCTAACACTTACACACAATGCTTAGTAAGACAAAAAGTCTTATCAGAGAAGAAAATAAGATTTATTGCCTTAAATTTTGAAAATTTCACTTGCTAAGATTTAGTTTTTTGCAGTGTAGATTTTTTAGGTTTTAGGTTTTTGATTGCATCCAATATGGTGCAGGGTTTAAATCAAATTTAACATCAGTATAATATTGTTTATTGTAATGTTAAATGTTATGATAATAGACACACTTTTTTGCATGTTTTTGTGTATTGTGTCTATAGTTAGTAGTTAGATTGCTAGGTTTCTTGGCTAATGCTAGCTAGCTAGACAACAAACTTGTAGCAAAAAGGGAATAAGGGTAGCTAGCCAGCTCTTTAAACTGTCAGTTTAAACTGACGGACAACTTCAACGACTTACAATACATGCTTTGTTGAGTAGATGTTCCACAGTGAAATAAAGTTCTACCTACTTTATTTTAGTGTGGAGTTGTTTAGCTAGATAGCTAAGGGTAGCTATAAGCCCAGAGCTAACCATAGGCAGCTAGCTAGTTAACTAGCTAACTCTTATTAGAAGTGCACGTCATGCACAGACCAGTAAATAATATACTATATGGCTAGTGGTGAGTGGTGCTCACCACTTAGTATGTGGTGCTCATCACTTAGTATGTGGTGCTCACCACTTAATAGCTGGCGCTCACCACTTAGTATGTCCCTTCAGGAGCTACAAATGTAAATTTGACCTCAACCTCCACCGTAATCTGCCCCGCCCAAAACACATTTTTTTCTAGATCGGTTCACTTAAGTTGGGTATCGATCTGAACCTGCTTTCAAATATACTTGTTTTTAATGGAGCTAAACTGCCTATAATGCGCAGTTTAATCTGATGTATTAGCCAGATAATATACAGCTATAAACAAAATGCTGTCTCTGCTGCTCCATGTTGTTTACACATGCTGTAATTTGCAGCATTCACTGCACACATCTGCACTGCAGTGAATCACAGTTAATCACAGAATATGGTCATGAATAATCTTATTAATTTTGTTAATTCGATTGACACTAGAAAAAATGCATTCATTAGAAGGGACGACATGTTAAGACATAGACTGCATCCTAATTAAATACTAATTGCTAATACTCACTAGTGTTTTGAATATCTAGTATAGATAAAAGTGTGCAAGTTGAGTATATATAAATAACCAAGATACATACATACTCAGAACAGGTCAGTTTTGAGTGTGTTTATAATGGACACTGATATCGCAAAATGCAATTGTAAATGAAAAAGGAGTAGCTATTTCCATATGGAACAATATTAGAGAAAAAGGGCAGATCAATATGGATGTGCAGCGTCAACAGCAGCAGTTAAACCTGCAGTGACGCATGTTGGCGTAGCAACGATTCATTCATACTTCTGCTTCTTCGTACAGAACAGATTAGTATGTTAATATATTATGTACTAACTTGCCAATCAATATTAAAGGAGGCATATTTTGCAAAACATACCTTTTATATGCTACTGCCCCTATGAACACTCCAAGTGGCGAAAAAAAAAATCCATATATCTATCGATTTCTATGAATTAGCTTAAAGGGTTTAGTATCAGGAATAATCTACAGCTTTTTTAAACCGTTTGGATGGCTCCATTATTGTAACAAAACTCCATGCACTAGATCCTCACATTTTGGTTAAGAACCTCAGACAGATTTGTCAGCAGACTTCGTCCGAGAGAAGGATCTGTAGCTACTCTTGATGGCAAGTCAGCAGATGAGGGATTTTTTGTGCTTCTATCACAGTTAAGCATCATAAACATGATTTATATAGCCGATAGACCTATTCTAACTTGTGCAAATATGTCCCCTTTAATATTAGTGAATAGTACATATCATGTAGTATTAGTGTGTAGCATGCAATCGGGTCGCAGCCGCGTCTATGTCAGCTGTCACATGCAGACACAGGCTGTGGCCTGGTTATCTCAGCACACTGTGCAGGAATGGAAATAGGACAGGTAAGCTCTTGAGGAATAGCCAGCATGAGCACAGATTGCAGGACTGCAGCACAGTGCTCGGGTTTATGATGCTTATCTGGATGGAAATCTATTAAAATGTACTAATATTAGTTTTAGTATATTAAAAATGACCTTTTAATACGATAAACATCTTTTAAAAGCTTTTATATACTAACTCATATAGAGATACTGTAGCACGACAAAATTTAGCATTACGATAAGTTATTAGTAGTACTGTCACATACCGCTATACTGCTAGAGGTGCTGCAGAGTGCTTTGTAGAACACTAGCTAGTTAGCATTACAAGAACTTATACACTGGAGTAATAGTAGCTCAGCTCTGTGGAGTCAAACACTTGTCTTGCTACATCCTGTCTGGAGAAAAAATAAAAATTAGAACAGCACTTTATCTGAGGAGCTCCTGCTGCTGTTCCTCACTGTATGAGTGTTTATATCTGAGTAAAAGAGAAAAACAACAGCAAACAGCAATTATTTACTCAGAGAAGAGACAAATGGAATTGCACAAACAATCCACAGCTCAGAGAAAAGTTACTCTCGAATTGGTCCTGGGTACAGAATCATTTTTTTTCAGCACAAGTGATAAAACTCCATAAAACTCTGGATACGAGGTGAAAATAAACTTCAAGAGCAGTAACTATAGCCATTTTAAATATATTATTATTGTAGCTTGAAGGATAATTTTAATGCACACTGAACTGAATTCACTCATGAACTGAAATTGTGGCTGATTTTAATACTACAATGCCTCTAATCGCTTCAAGAATAACATATTGTAAATTGATATTAACCCTTGTGTGGTGTTCATATTTTTGTTACTCGTTTACTTTGTTACTTGTATTTAATTCAGCAAAAATTGAGCAATTTTACATTAAAATGCTTTACACATGCTTGCTTCACCTAAATTGCAAGCAATATAAACAGCTTACATGGTTAAAATTTGCCCTTTACCTTTCTTATGTTACATTTCTTTTAAAAAGTGCTACTCTTTTTTTTATTAGTTTTTTAATAAAATGTGAAAGAAAATGAATTTAACTCAAGATATGAGTAGAAAATGTGTTTAGTTTCAAATTTACAAATGAAGTAATGTTTATTAGCCCTTGGCCAAACATACTGTATGTAATATAAATCTGTGTGTGTGTGTGTGTGTGGGGGGGGTGGTGTGGGGTATACAGTGTGTGTTTATCGAAAATGTGTTTTGATATATGTTTTTCACAAAAAAATGAGCCAATGCCAATGAGTTTGAGTTAGAAAAAATGTTATTTTTGGTACCATTTGATGAAAATAAAAACGGGTCCCACAGACCCGAACACCACACAAGGGTTAAACTTCTTTAATACTTTTTAGTGCAAAAGAGCTTTTGAAAGAGAAATATCTTATTTGACTTATTCTTACATTTTGAGTATTTTAGGTCAATTTATAGTGTTTATGGAACTAATAACATGTTAAAGTTGTTAGTGTATCTTTTCTTAAGGTCTATTGTTTACATTCTTCAGCTGTCTTTCTGCTAATAAAGTCTCATTTCTTCATATTTTGTGTAATTTTGTGTAAAGAATAAAGTAAACCCAATACTAATCAAAGCCTTAGTGTTTTATATTATATTTACTCCTAACTGCAGAATAAGTCACAGCCCTATACAAAAGCCCAGTCATGCAAAAATAATAAAATAATAATAAAAAAAAATACTGATATACTGTGAAGCTGCCAGAATCTTGAAAAATACTGCAATACACATTTTTGGTCATACTGCCCAGCACTAGTTGTGAGGTGTTATCTTTTGAGTGAGGTTAATTAAACATTGGTCATTGTGCTCATGGTAAGGCCAGGAGAATTATGGGAGTTGGAGTGAGGGGGATGTTTTTTTTGTCTATATCTGAAGCTAAAGTTCTGGTATTTAACAGTCCTCTATCTACAGAGTCATGTTTCTACAGGGTATACTCCATAGAAGGCTAACATTACCACCCACAGTGGACAGTGCAGTGCAGTTGGAGGGTAATGATGGTGACCGGCAGTGTCTGGCTTGAATTGTCTGTGTGAACAGACAAGCAACTTTTTATTTGTGATATAAAAGCATCTTTATGTGTGTGTAACAAGTGGGGGTGTACGCTTGTTGGAGATGCACCTGATTTGACAGTTCACTGCCAAGATAGCAATGAACATCTGACTGTTGATGTCTGTCTAGTAGAGCTGGGCGATTAATCGATTTTATCGATTAATTCGAATTTACAGTTAAGGACGATGTGTTTTTATGAAAATCGATTTTCTCTGAGTTTCTCCTCCCTCCCTCCCTTTCCTCCCGTCGCGTACCCCCCGCCCCTCCCAACCTCCCTCACTCCCTCCCTCCCTCCCGTGCGTGTACCTGTGTCAGTACCTAAACTATGTTGGAGAAAGCTTTCTAAAAGTTACTGGATGTTCTCAAAGTTTTTAGCTTGTTTCTGGTTGCACTTCAACCAAAAAGGAAACATTTTAAGTGGAAACAAATTAAATAAGAAATAGTTTTTTACCATTTCTTTATCACCTTTAGTTTGATTTTTAGTATCGAAAATCTGATTTATTTTTTTTTTAAATCGAAGATTTTTTTTTGGGCCATATCGCCCAGCTCTACTGTGTAGGTTGTTTTCAGGCAGTGGCACACCTGTGTTTTTTGTTGCCAAGATAGCAAAACACCAGAAATGTGCCTGAACACACCTCATTTTAAGACCACCATACCCATCTGTGTAGATACACTATATTCATTCACAAGCACTGTTGCTTTTTAAACAATGCAGGCATAAGGCGTGAAAATAGACTGTTGGTGGGGTGTGAGATAGCAATAAACAATGTGTAGAATAGGACCCAATGTGTTTAAAAACAAACTATCAGCTCATCTGTGCACTTATGTTGGTCAGTCAGCTTTATGAGGTAGAGTCACCTGGAATGTTCAGCTTTCAGTTAACAGCTGTGTTTAACTCAACAAGAGTTCATTACTTGGATTTATTGTCTCTAAATGTGTTTGAGAGCATCAGTTGTAAAGTTGTGAAGAGGTAGAGTTGGTATAAAGTGAATAGCCCAATTTAAATAATGTTTTAATCCATATTATGGCAAGAACTACTCAACTAATTAAAGAAAAAAATACTTTAAGAAAGAAATGAAGGTCTGTCAATCCGAAAACATCAAAAATGTTATGATGGAAGTGGCTCTCATCAGGACCAGCCCAGGAAAGGAAAAGCAAGAGTTTCCTCTGTTGCACAGAATAAGTTAATCAGAGTATTTATGGAGTGAATTTTGTGCCAAAAGTTTTACGTAAAAAAATAAAATCCACAATCAAAATTTTAAGAATCAAAAGTAAAACATGTATGTTGCAAATTCAAAAGAGAAAAAATATATATCAAATATATATATTTAAATATACTTGGTTATTTTATTATTCTTTGCACTTATTTGAAAATTATTTTAGTTTGGATTTTGCCAGTCTTTGCTTTCATTTTTGGATTTTTTTGGATTTTCTGTGGATTTTTGTGGATTTTGCTGCTAAAGACTTTTGCTTCTGGAATCTCTCCTTTGCTTCTGCTTCATTTTTTTGGTTCTGATTTTTGGCACACTTTTCACGGGTGGGCGGGGCTTAGAAGAAGGCGTTCCCCTTTAATCTCTATTGGTCACCTACCCTGAACTCTCGTCTGAGACAGACCACGCCCACCCCGCCAGCTTCAAGCGCTCTTCCAAACATGGCGGAGCGAACGGGGTTCAGCTCACAGCAGCACCAGCAGGTACTTTTCCAATTAAATTTCATACAGACGTTATGTTTAATGTTATATTTCTTTTTTAAGTAAGTGTTTAACTCTATTAAGATGCTCATGTTAGCGGGGTGTGCTAAATATCCATGCTTAAATTATACTAGTTAGTTAGTGAACACTAACCTACCTAGTCAGTGAGTTAGCTAGTTAACCTAGGTCATCTGGTCAGTGAGTTAGTGGGTTAGCTAAGCTAGTTAGGTAACCTAGTCAGTGAGTTAGCTAGTTAACCTTAACCAGCACTTACTTGGCTTTACCCTGGGGCATAATAACTAGCTTAGCTAACCCACTAGCTCACTGACCAGATGACCTAGGTAAACTAGCTAACTCACTGACTAGGTAGGTTAGTGTTCACTAACTAACTAGTATAATTTAAGCATGGATATTTAGCACACCCCGCTAACATGAGCATCTTAATAGAGTTAAACACTTACTTTTAAAAAAGAAATATAACATTAAACATAACGTCTGTATGAAATTTAATTGGAAAAGTACCTGCTGGTACTGCTGTGAGCTGAACCCCGTTCGCTCCGCCATGTTTGGAAGAGCGCTTGAAGCTGGCGGGGTGGGCGTGGTCTGTCTCAGACGAGAGTTCAGGGTAGGTGACCAATAGAGATTAAAGGGGAACGCCTTCTTCTAAGCCCCGCCCACCCGTGAAAAGTGTGCCAAAAATCAGAACCAAAAAAATGAAGCAGAAGCAAAGGAGAGATTCCAGAAGCAAAAGTCTTTAGCAGCAAAATCCACAAAAATCCACAGAAAATCCAAAAAAATCCAAAAATGAAAGCAAAGACTGGCAAAATCCAAACTAAAATAATTTTCAAATAAGTGCAAAGAATAATAAAATAACCAAGTATATTTAAATATATATATATTTGATATATATTTTTCTCTTTTGAATTTGCAACATACATGTTTTACTTTTGATTCTTAAAATTTTGATTGTGGATTTTATTTTTTTACGTAAAACTTTTGGCACAAAATTCACTCCATAAGTATTTTGGTTTGTTTAATACTTTTAAGTCACTACATGATTCCTTATGTTCCTTCATAGTCTGAATAACTTCAGCATTCATTTACAATGTAATAAAAAATATATAAAAATAAATAAAACATTGAATAAAAAGGTGTGTCCAAACCTTTGGTTTTGTACATTTTGATTTGATGATGCTGATGATGCTGTATTTCTGTTGCTATGGTATGTGATCAGTGCTCACATGATGCAGTATTTAAGTCACAGGGACAGATACTGTACTGAAGTAGCTCCACAGAAAGCATTGATCCGTCACTGAAGGGATGCACTTTGTGTCTTATGGTCCCTTTTATCACACTCTGCAGTGAGGCGACAAGAATCGTGAGTTAGAATGCCACTGTGATTTTATCTTTTATGAGTTATGGTTAATATTTTATGACATGTTCTATGATATATTTCACGCTTTAGCTGTGTTTTACTGAATGATGTAGTGATCTTTTTCACATCCATCTGTCTGTGTGTAAAAAGCTTTAAATATTATCATGACTGGCTAAGCAGGACTCCACATTTAATCATACACATATATATATATATATATATACAGTCACGTATTCTCGGTGCTGAATGCATTGATCTACAGGATTTACAGGGGTTGGACAATGAAACTGAAACCCGTGTCAGTTTAGTGTTGGAGGTTTCATGGCTAAATTGGAGCAGCCTGGTGGTTAATCTTCATTAATTGCACATTGCACCAGTAAGAGCAGTAAGAGTGTGAAGGTTCAATTAGCAGGGTAAGAGTAAAGTTCTGCTCTAAATATTGCAATGCACACAACATTATGGGGTTCAAAAGAGGACAAATTGTTGGTGCACGTCTTGCTGGAGCATCTGTGACCAATACAGCAAGTCTTTGTGATGCATCAAGAGCCACGGTATCCAGGGTAATGTCAGCATACCACCAAGAAGGACCAAACACATCCAACAGGATTAACTGTGGACGCTGTAAGAGGAAGCTGTCTGAAAGGGATGTTCGGATGCTAACCAAACTTTAATATCGTCCAATATAAACAGAGTACATATAAAAATCACTTTTTAAATGACAGTTTTATTTAATAAGGGAAAAAAATATCCAAACCATCCTAGCCCTTTTTTAAAAAAGTGTTTGTCTCCCCCATAAATTAACTATGATTTACTACATTTTTGGAAAAAGTTCAATTTCACTATTGACCACAACAGGCCTGATTACTGCCAGGCCTGTAGAATCAATAAATCACTTAAATAGAACCTGTCTGACAACACGAAGCAGATAAAAGATCTCAAAAAGCAGCACATTATGCTGCAATCTAAAGAAAACTGATCAAAATTATTCCAGAAGGACATGGACAACTCATCCAGGAGGTCACAAAAGAACACAGAACAACATTTAAAGAATTGCAGGTCTCACTCGCCTCAGTTAAGATCAATGGTAATGATTTAATAATAAGAAAAAGACTGGGTGAAAGTAGTATCCATGGGAGAGTTCCAAGGAAAAAAACACCTCTTTCTTTGGTATTTGTTTTTTGGGTTTACTCCCTTTAGTCTCCCCTTTATTAGGTAAAATACATTCTATAAAGGGTTTAGGCAGTGTGTTTTGGATCATTCAACTAGTTTGGTTGCATTTTTCTTTAAATTGAGAGACAATAGTACACCCTGCATAAGGTGCATCGTGACCCCGTGACATCGTTACACCCTGTCAACAGTAAATTTTCACACCTTGTGTCTGCATTGTTAAAATAGCATTAAATTTTAGGAATAAATCTACACTGATGGGGTGGTGGTCTGAAATTATATTGGCGGCAGAAAACCCAGGTGCTCCACTGACTGAAATAACCCTAGTGCACTGTACACCCCCGCTCGTTAAACACACACACAATGACACCCTGCCACAACAATACACAGAATAAAGAATAAAATAACATTGCTGTTTCCTTAAATGAGCTGCAGGTGTATCTTCAAAGCATGAACAAGCAGCTAAGTATTCTCTACTGAAATGCACAAAGCACCGCACTGTTAAGATACGAATGCGCCAAAGTCAGAGCTCACCTGCCTCTTAAAGGGAATGACAACTGAATGGTTTATTTAGTGTTACCCCCAAAACACATTGCAATGTCCTAAAGAAGAAAGTCGTCACTGGTGTACTAAGTAACATATGTCCAAGACCAAGAAGAACCACAGCAGTTGATGACAATAACATTTTGAATGCTGTAAAGGAAGAGCCTAAAACAACTGTTAGTTACATCAGCAACAACCTCTAGAGAACAGGAGTGAAGGTATCAGTATCTACTTAGTACACCAGTGATGACTTTCTTCTTTAGGACATTCCAAACAACTGTATTTTCCATCCTCTCTCAGCCTCACAGTTGCTTGTTTTTCACCTTCAAACAGCTTTCTGGTTTTCTTGATGGTTTCTTCTTTAACTGTAAATGAGTAAATAAGTCTGCAAAGATAAAACACAAATCTGAAACTGAGCGTTCAGACATTCAGCGCTATTTATTGTTGGAACAATCAATGTAACAGGACACACCTTTGCAACAAAACACACCTGACAGTCACTTGATTGGCCTCACTGTTCCAATACTTTTGGATGAAGACTGTATTATATAAATCTAACAATCTAACTCAATTAAAAAGCATTGATTGTGCAATTAAAAAGCAGACAATGTACAATTTTGGAAGTATTGAGCAATACAACTTAACTAAATTGAATCTATGTGTACTAAATCATCATCTAACTCAATGAATCAAGCAATTTGTACTGGACATTATCTGTTGTGTTTTTTTGAGCCACCACAAAATGGCAGCCTCCCCAAAATAGAGCGCTGTAGGACATTGTTTCAGATACAGCCTACAGTCTGCAGTTTTCCACGGCTGTTTGTGCACATTTGCTGTGCTTCGTTTCAAGCCTCCCTCCGTCACTGTCTGCCTCTCTTTGTCTGGAATAAACACTCCCCTCGCTGGAGTCTGACCCTCTAGTCTGGACCCCGCTCACGTTCTACACCAGGGATGCAAGCTGGTTCTGTAAGGTAGACATTTAACAATGCCACTGTTTGAGCGGTGGTTACTGATTCAAACCAATAAACAGCTATTTTTCTTTATAGTGCTTTCTTGAATGTATCTAATTGAGCAATCCCCAAAATCTATTGATTAAAAGAAGCTCATTGCAATCTTACACCCCAAGAGCGTGCATTGTTTAAATAGCAACAGTGCTTGTGAATATATCTACACCAATGGGTGTGTTGCTTTGGAAATTTTGTGTGTTCAGGTTCATTTCTGGTGTATTGCTATCTTGGCATCAGAAAACACAAGTGCACCACTGATTGAATACAACCTAGACAGATATCTATCAATCGAAGAAGGTTCATTGCTATCTTGGCAGTGAATTGTCAACACAGATGCACACCCAACACATGTACATCCCCGCTTGTTATGCACACATGGAAACTGTTGTCAGCTATGCAAATTTTTACATCAACATCAGGTCAGGTCAGTTTCCTCTGCTAAGAAGCATCGGACACGTTCAGGTAGCTGCGCCCCAGAAATAGCAATCCGCCAAAGTCAGAGAACACCTTGCTCTTAAAGTGATGGCGAGTGACACACTGATTGGTTTACTTCACATTACACCCAAAACACCTAAACCACACTCATGATGAGTTAAGTGAATTAGTACATGCCTTTTCCTGTCGTTACAACAGTAAACATACGCCGACATGCCTTAAATCAAGCTACTCAGTGTGATTTTTTTAATTCTGTGGCCGATTCTGTGAATCAATTCACAAATGACAAAAATTGATTTTCTACATAATACCTGTAACTGAAAATGTAACAATGACAAGATGCAGCATGTAGAATTTAGAAATGTGAAGGTGTAGCATCCCTGACTCACTACAGAGCTCAGATACACTCTTATATCCTTTCAAAAGCAAGGCCACTCCCACTGCGGGGCTTCAGAAGCTCCACCCACACCGACAACATCTGTTAACTTCCACTCCAACATCTAAATCTAAATTCTTTTACTTCTTTTTACTTGCACTTACTTGCAATATCGTACCTTCACACCAGGTCCGTTTTCTCTGCTGAGAGAAGCTTCGGATATGACCAGGTAGCTGCGCTGTTAAAATAGCAATCCGCCAAAGAGAGAGAGCATCTGATTGGCTTATTTCTTATTACACCCAAAACACACTCATGATTAATTTAGATAATTAGTACATGCCTTTTTTTGTGCTGCGAGCCAAGCAAGGAGTACTTTTTCCGCCGTAATGATAGCAAAGACACGCTGACATGCTCTAAATCAAGCTGCATCATGCCACAGTGACAGCTCACCTAAAGATCTCTACAATAGGGCCCTATGTGTTCATTTAGAATAAATCTTGATCTAAAAAAAAATTTTATGTAGTTTTTTTTTTATTTTTTATAAAATTTAGACTTAGACTTCCTTTATTGTCATTCTTAATCCACACGTGTATGCAGAACGAAATTTCGTTGCATTGACTCGCCCGCAAAAAAACAGAAAAACAAACAAAAATATATATATATACATCTACACATACATACATCTACACATATATACATCTACACACATATATAAACACATACACATGTATGTGTCGTGTACATACATACATACGTACACATACACACATATACACACCCATACATACACATATTAATGTGTTATGTAAGTAAATGCAAAAATATCTGGAAATGTATCAGCATAAATATTAAATATAGTTATATCAAATAGATACATAAATGTACATCTACATCAATATGCATACCTCTAAGGTAGTAGCATAAATATCTATGAATAAAAAGTGACTTGTGAAATTAGAAATATGTAAAAGTATGTAAAAGTAAGTAACTAGTACTCAGTTTGGCGTTTTCTTAACTTTTTTTTTTTTTTTTTTTTTTTTTTTAAACAACTATGCTGGGAAATAAAGGGTGTTTTCTGATTATGTTTCATGTAGAGATGCACCTTGTAAAATAAGCAGCACTATTAGAAAATCTGATTAGATTAGATAATCAATAATACTTTAAATAGCGCTGTTAATTAAAACAGGTTTAATCGAATCCTCCCAGCCTGCCTGGGAGTCTGGTCTCGTCTCATCTGGAGTCGTTTCCAGTATCCACAGTGCATCTGCAGTGATGAACTGGAACTGGCACGCTGAGGCCCACATCACGCTTAATGCACTCGCGCTGTCCGGCCGTGTGAATGAGCTGTAGCTGAGGGAGTGCTGTGTATGAGTCTGAACGTGCCGAGGCAGTGTGATTAACAGCGCTCAGCAGCTAAAAGAGCTCTTTAATTTAGCATTAAATTACACTTAAGGTTTGATGAGATGCTGAGGTTAATATATAAAAAAAAATTAAAAATGAAAAAAAAAAAAGAACCCGGCCATTTGTCGACTTGGATCCGTTTCCGCAAAATTACAAATGTAGGCCGAGTGCACAGATTGGTCCCCGGAGGAGGATGCTCCTTTTTGATCATTCCTTCAGACGGCTATAAATGGAAGAAGGGGAGATGCTGAGTTTAGGCTCTCCTGTGTAACACTGTTGTGAACTGGGTGTGAGGAAACAGTGGGCTCTAATTTAGTGATCTATAGCTCACAGGTCAATTGTGTATCGCACGCCGTGGTTTAGGGCATGTTGGTGTGTCTTTCGTAGCGTGAAAGTACAAAAAATACACCTTGTGCAGCTCAAAACGTGCAAAAGACATGTACTAATTATTTTAATTAATCATGGGTGGGGCATGTCTCGGGAATAACATGAAATAAACCAATCAGTTTGCCAGTTGTCATTCCCTTTAAGAGCCAGGTGCACTCTGATTTTGGTGTGTTGATATTTTAACAGAGCAGTGTTTTTGTGTGTCTCAGCAGAGGATATTGAACAATGTTGTTTTATTCTTTATTCTGTTTATTGTTGATGTAAAAGCTGGGTTTGCGTAGCTGACTGTTTGACAGGGTTTTAATCAGTCAGTGGAGAACCTGTATTTTCTGCTGCCAAGATTGAATCACACCAGATATTTACAGATTTGAACACGCCTCATATATGTGGATATATGTGGATATATTCCTAAACTCTGACGCTATTTTAACAGTGCAGGAACAAGGCGTGAAAATACACTGTTGATGGGGTGTAAGATAGCAAAGAGCATTGCGACCCGCCTTGCACAGGGTGTACGATAGGGCCTGTAGTGTTATACAACAAAAGAAACAGCTCCAACAAAGTTCAGAGTTCACCTCAAGCACATTCCACAAATTGAGGACAGGTCAGGACTGAAGGCAGGACAGTCCAGTACCTATACCTTCTTCTTCCACAGATGTATTAAACACAGAGTGATCTATTTTAAGAGTTTATTTCTTTTATTATTGATGATTATGGCTTACAGCCAATGAAAACCCAAAAATCAAATCAGTGTCTCAGAAAATTAGAATATTATGTAAAACCAATTGGTACTTTTGTCAGTGTGGGCAGTGTGCCAAGTCCTGCTGGAAAATGAAATCCACATCTCTATAAAAGTTGTCAGTAGAGGGAAGCATGAAGTGCTGTAAGATTTTGTGGGAAAACAAAACTGCACTGACTTTAGACTTGATAATAAAACACAGTGGATCAACACCAGCAGATGACATGTCTCTCCAAACCATCACTGATTGGTGGAAACTTCACACTAGACCTCGAGCAGTTTGGACTGTGTGTCTCTCCACTCTTCCCCCAGACTCTGCTCCTTTGATTTACAAATGAAATGTAAAATTGTAAAACTGATGATCAGTGATGGTTTGGAGAGACATGTCATCTGCTGGTGTTGATCCACTGCCAAAGATCGATGTCAGTGCAGTGTTTTGGTTCATGGATTGCCAAAAAATTTGCTAAAAAAGCCAGGTGGTTGCTAAGGTGTTGCTATAGTGTCTGTGATTGTTGCTTAAGTATTGATAACCGGTTACTAAACTGTTGCTATTGTATCTGTGGTGTTGCCAATTGGTTGTTATCATAACCAAGTCCTAAAGCCAGGTTCTAGTATAGTGGTGTGTCACTTTGTACACTTTGTGATGCAGCATTAATACAGAAAAGGACATAGAGATCTTAAAGCATAATATGTTGTCTTTTAGATCACATCTTTTCTGAGGACTCCAGCAATGCACAGATGCACTGATTTATTGATATGCACAAGTTTTTTAGCATTCCTTTAGATGGCAACAAATGACAAATGACAGAAGAGCAAAAACCTTCAAAAACCTTGCATCTCTAATACAGCATCTTTACAGCACAAGTCAGTTTGGAGCATTTCTATTGGTCCATTCGTCAGGAAATTATTATACAGAGTTAAAAAAAAAATAAAACCAACTGTCAGTTTGGATTGCATTCAACAACAAGCATATTGGTGAGGTCAGGATGTTGGATGGTCACCATCCCAACTCATCCCATTTGAGCTGGATTGGATGGAGCAGTTTCACTCCTCCACAGTTTAATGCTGGGTGATTTACGCAACTAGTGCCAATGGCGTCACATTTATTTATCGGCTCAAAAGCCAGGTGGTTGCTAAGGTGTTGCAAGTTGTTGCTAAGTGGTTGTCTGTCAAGGTGTTGCTATGCTGTCCATGGTGGTTACTAAGGTATGATATATGTGCAGGAATGATACATGCTTATACTTCTCACTATTTTGTAAATGAATGTAGTAGAAGCAAAAAGTCGTCTGAAAACGAATGACTCCAGTAAAGTACAGTATAGATAACCAACATTTTTACTTAAGTAGGGTAATATATCAAGTATTTTTACCTTATTACTTGACACTGTGAGTGAACACAGTGGTTAAAAACTCCAGCAGCACTGCTGCTGTATCTGATCCACTCACTCTACCACCAGCACAACACACACTAACACCTCATACACCACCACCACCATGCTAATCAGTGCTAATCACTGCAGTGCTGAAAATAAAAACCACCCACCACCCAAATAATAATAATAATAATAGCTGCTCTGTGGTGGTCTTTCCTGTGGGGAAATAATTAGAGATGGATGGGTGTAGAGACAAGGATGAGATCATAATTCTATGCTTGATCAGTGTATAAATATTAATGTATCAGAGCTGTACTGAGTCCTGTGTTTGAGCTCAGGGCTTTCTCTAGACTCTGACCCATTTGCTCCAGCTTAGTAAAAGTCTTATTTTTTCTTAAGTAGACGGTAAAGCACTTCTTTTATGTGCTCAGATAAAAGTGTCTTCACCAAATGACAAAACGACAGCTGCAAACATCTGTGGAAAGAAAAAAAATAGTCTTTCTGCTTTGTGATGAAAGTAAAAATGATCCAGAATGAACAAAAAAAAAAACGCATCTTGAAGTTCTGACATCAGTCAGAATGGTGCTGGAAGAGACGGATCAGTTTGGCTGAGTCTCGGAGGAGGTGTTCACCTCCCTGCAGAGGAGATGATGACGTGTCCTCCTCACACTCAATTGAAGTTAGCGTTCAGTCGAATGTTCAATCAGATGTAAGCCACTGTGAACTCAAACTGATTCATACTGCAGCTGGAGCTCCTGTTGTTTTTTTAAGCCTTAGTTTTGGAGATGGACAATTATCTGCCAATAATGATGATATACAGTTTATAAACTTGATATAACTGCATTTTTTTTTTATTTGCACTATTAGGCACACCATATTATAAAGCTCACTATCAACGAATCTCTATTATCTAGTCTATTTTCCTACATAAGGCGCACTGGGTTATAAGCAACAACTAGTAAGGAACAGGGGTGATACCATGTTTTCCTTCTCAGAGGTAACTTAAGTAAAGCTAGTAAAGAAAAGCTAAGCTAAGCTAAGTAAACAAACCAATTTTTAAATTTTTAAATTTCACAGATTTCTCTCCTAAAAACAGCTTGAGTACGTGAATGAGTATAGTGTAGGGGTGTGACGAGACACTAATATCACGAGACGAGACGAGACGAGACACGATACTGTGTTCACGAGAACCAGACGAGACGAGATTTAAAAATAAAATTCCTAAAAAAAATCATATAACGCAAACTTAACAGACTGGTTTCTCTCACACATTGATTTTATAAGAAATAGAAATAATAATAAGTAAAAATAAAAATAAAACTTTTCTAGGTCTTATATAGTGCAAACAATAAATGCAAACCACAACCAGTCATATTAAGACTATGGTTTGTGTTTTTTTTTCTCCTAAACCTCCTAAAATACCGTTTATTGTTTCCACTGGAAAAAGGCAAAATGCAGCCTATGCGACACATAGGGGCGCTGCACTAAAGGGTTCGCCAAATGAAAGCCCCAAATACATTTTCTCTCAGGAGAAACAGCCAATCAGCTTGCTGGTTTTGCGGAGCGCGGTGGGCTTGTAATGACAGAGCGTATCTCCTCCACCCCCTCCCCCCTTCCAGGGGCGCTGATTCTATGTTTGCATACACCACAAACAGTATGTAGTTGCACTCCTGCTGTGTTGCCAGATCCCGCTTAAAAAGTCCACACTAACCTATTTATTTCCCGCGAGACAGGTTAAAGCTTGACGAGAAATATCGTCACGTTTTAATCTCGTGAGATCTCGTGCCATGAGATCTCGTCACACCCCTAGTATAGTGCTTACATTTTATACAGTAAGCTTAGATTTCCAGATTCCACTAAAGCTGAGTGCAGCAGCATTAGCATTAGCGGTTACCTCGCTAACCATGGTTAGCGCTAGTAAATGCTACCAACCAGCGCTACACTAAAGAACACTTAATTTCCGGCAAACTAGGGTGTTATTAGCTAGCGGTTCGTCCCACATAGGTTGTTTTAACACAGTAATCGCGCAGACTACAGTCTAATATGCTCGCCTCTGAATGGTGAAAGAACTAGCGCTGTTAATGGCTAATGCTAATGCTGCTCCAGCAGTGCTAGCCGGGGTTAACAGCAGGTTACAGGCTGATAAAACTAATCTCTAAATGGTAAAAGAGCTAGCGGTTAGCAGCTAATGCTGCTCTAGCACTATAAGGTCCACCATATTACAAGGCTCACTATCAATAAATGTCTATGTTTTTCTTCTCGGAGGTAACTAAAGTAAAGCTAGTAAGTAAAGCTAAGTTAAGCTAAGTAAACAAAACTGTAATACTTTTAAAAAAAAATATTTTAAATTTAAACTACACAGATTTCTCTCCTGAAAACTGTTTATTTGGGTAAGTAAAGTGCTTCCGTTTATTTACAGTAAGATTAGATTTCCAGACTCCACTAAAGCTGGGTGCAGCAGCATTAGCATTAGCGGTTAACCTCGCTAACCATGGTTCCGGTAAGCTAGGGTGTTATTAGCTAGCAGTTCATCCCACATAGCTTGTTTTAACACAGTAATCGTGCAGGCTACAGTCCAATGTGCTCGCCTCTGAATGGCGAAAGAGCTAGCGCAGTTAATGGCTAATGCTAATGCTGCTCCAGCAGTGCTATCCGGGATTAGCAGCAGGTTAACTCACCTCAAATTGCGAAAGAGCTAGCGGTTAGCAGCTAATGCTAATGCTGCTCTGGCACTATAAGGTGCACCATATTATAAGGCTCGCTATCAATGAATGTCTATTATCTGGTCTATTTTCCCATATAAGGTGCATCAGATTATATAAGGCGCATTATGCCACACTAGTAAGTAACAGGGGTGTCGCCATGTTTTCCTTCTCGGAGGTAACTGAAGTAAAACTAGTAAGAAAAGCTAAGTTACGCTAAGTAAACAAAACTGTTTCTGTACTAATTCTTTAAGCTTGGTGCAGCAGCATTAGCATTAGCAGTTAACCTGATTTCAGAAGAAACATTGAGTAAGCAGGCGTCCCATCACTTACTGATTTTCTTTCTTTATAAGTCAGATTTTGTTCTGTATCTCTAAATAGTCATTACTGTAGGACAGTTCCTCAGTGCCTCGTGTGGCCTGAGGGTATCAGGACAGTGTTGTGTAGCTCTTCACTTGGATCTTCTACCCAGCTTCAGGCAATACCAGGTTAACTCCGTGACAGAGACCCAAAAAAGCAGAAGACCCACCACTGAGCCTGTGAAAAAGCCATATGCATATTCACCTCACTGTGACCACGGCCTTCTGCAGCACCAATCTGACCTCCTGCTGAACCAAACACTGCAGCAGAAGTGACAGCAGCTTCAGGGCATCCAGGCCAGTCAAGTCACTTCTTAGCTTTTCACAACTGTGATGCTTAGTAAAGAGAGTATAACCCCAAAATCAGTGTAAGATATCTTTAAAAATGTATTAATGTACATCTATTTTAAAGGTCATGGTGAACATAAGGCTTGTGTTGTGTACAGTAAAGTTGTGAGTGGTATTAGTGAATATAGTAACTCTGTATTGTAGAGCTTGTTGGTGATAAAGGTCATGGTGATCATAAGGCTTGTGTTGTGTACAGTAGTAAAGTTGTGAGTGGTATTAGTGAATATAGTAACTCTGTATTGTAGAGCTTGATGGTGGTGATAAAGGTCATGGTGAACATAAGGCTTGGGTAACACTTTCTATGAATGTCATCTTTATTAGACGCTATAACCATATTCATAACATATTGTAATGCATTCATAAGGCATTATACACATGGCTATAAATGTTTATAAAAATGCATAACCCATTTTAGCCATGTTTGTTAAGCATTATGACCTGTGATCATAAAACATTATAAGTTGTGCTTATAATATATATATATATATATATATATATATATATATATATATATATATATATATATATATATATATATATATATATATGTTAAAATAGTATATATCTATCCTTAATAATCTAGTCCTACAACAAAAGTCTGGCACTTTACTTAGAGCGCACAAAGACCTGTTATAATACATTATAATTGACTATAAGACTATAAGAATAATTTATAAGTGGTTAAAATATATTTATAAGATTATTTATGGTGTGTTTATAAGTTGGCTATAATGAATTATACATTTTTATAAATATGTATAGCCATGTTTATAATGCCTTATGAATGCATTATAATGTGTTATGAGTATGTTTATAGAGTCTTATAGAGATGAAATTCAAAGAAAGTGTTACCAAGGCTTGTGTTGTGTAGAGTAAAGTTGTAAGTACTAATAGTGAATATAGTAACTATATTGTAGATTTCTCTGATTTGATTAATTAATAATGACAATAATGATGATTTTGGGGAGGTTTTGTTTGGTCTGCTTTAAACTGGCCTACATTTCTGCTTTGACAGTTCTGAAGGATGCGTGTCTGCAGGGAGCATCCTGTAACGCCAGTTTATTTTTGGTCTGAGCTGATTTTGATGGTCATCATAGCAACAGTAACTAAGGGGAGGCGGGACTTTGTGTCAGTAGATTGTAAAGAGGCAGCTGAGGCATATAAAAGAAATGATCTGCCAGAGCTTTGGTTGCCTCAGTGTACGTCCTGCAGCACTG
Source organism: Astyanax mexicanus (assembly GCF_023375975.1). Classification (NCBI taxonomy): domain Eukaryota; kingdom Metazoa; phylum Chordata; class Actinopteri; order Characiformes; family Acestrorhamphidae; genus Astyanax; species Astyanax mexicanus. The sequence continues at coordinate 39,280,001 of NC_064425.1, forward strand.
AGTATCGATGTGTGTGTGTTTTTTTTTTAAATGAACCACAGTAAGAGTTTGTTTAACCCTGGAGTTTTTCTCAGCATCTAATCAGAAATCAGATGTCTTTTATCCTTCATAATCATATTATTTATAGCTTGTTGAATTCTATTTTTTACTCTTCTTATTTTTCTTATTAAAGGAGAACTCCGGTGTAAAATTGACTTTTGTTTTAGTAAAACATAATAAAAGTACTTACCTTTCATGAATTGTACATCTTCGTTCTCCCACAGCTTTTCAAGATCCAGAAATTTTAACAGTTTTTCCAAACACCCTTCAGACTGGGTGACATGGGGCATATTTTTTTCCATTAATCACCCAGTCATTAGGACTCCCCCTATCACTAGTGATGCCCCAACACACCAGGAGGGTGAAGACTAGGACATGCTTCCTCTGATACATGTGAAGTCAGCCACCGCTTTTTTTCAAGCTGCTGCTGATGCAGCATTGCTGAGTAGCATCACAGCACACTTGGTGAAAAGCGCAGCAACTCGGTTCCGATACATCAGCTCACAGACGCCCTGTGCTGCCGACATCACCCTAGGAGTGATGTGGGGAGAGAGCGCCATCTACTGTAGCCACGCGAAGGGAGCAGGGCCAATTTTGCTCCCTCTGAGCACCCTCTCAGCTTGATGGCAAAGCTGCACGAGTGGGGGTTCGAACCTGCGACCTCCTGCTTATAGTGTCAGCGCTTTGCTTTAGATCGCTGGACCACTCGGCGCCCACCTTTTAAGAGTTGTTGTGTACTTATGGAAAAAACAAATGTGAGATTTTTTTTTATCACTGTACTTCATCTGTTAGACATCTTATTCTTCTCTTCACTGCTAAAACTGAGACTTGAAACTGAGTCCAGTGTTAAACTGAGCTGAAGGTGCTGTTGCCATGTGGGTCAGCCAGAGTCTTTTGATGATGTAGGAAACAGTACTCATCGCTCTCTGGCTTCATCTGTAATTTCTCTAAAGAACATATTTCTACTTGTAATATTTAATAGAGTAGGTAATAGAGTTTTATAGAGTTTTCTGTGTTTCTGTGTCTTTTTCTAGTTATTATGATGATGAAAGTGTGAAGGAGCTGTGTGTAAGTGTGTATAAATGCTATAGTAGAGAGAGAGAGCAGTAACACCACCTGTTGCAGTTCTGTTTTACTACAGACTAAGGCTTGGGAAATTGATATATATATATATATATATATATATATATATATATATATATATATATATATATATATATATATATATATATATATATATATATATATATATATATATATATATCAATATATATATATTTTTTCAAAGTTCAGTTTATTTAATCTCTATTTTAGCTGTAAGCTATTAACAAATGAACCTTTAAACTTTTTTTTAAACAAAATGTAATTTTTTTGTTGTACAATATACTCTTTACAATATACTTTACTACTTTAACATTACTTAAATGACTTTTTTCAATTTTTAGTTCATTTGTTTTTCTGTAATATTTAACTATATTAACTCCTTTTTATCTCCTGCAGCTCCCGATCCTGGCCTCCTCTGTGGTCAGCCTTTACTTCCTGGAGCTGACGGACATCTTCAAGCCTGTGCACTCAGGCTACAGCTGCAACGACCGGACCCTGAGCATGCCCTACATAGAGCCCAACAAGGAGGTCATCCCGTTCCTCATGCTCTTCAGCCTCGCCTTTGCTGGACCAGCAGCTACGGTTAGTGCAGATCTTAGTTATTCACATATTAGATAAACGATTACTGATCCTAAATAATCGACACTCTGAGTTTTCTATGTTCAATTTTTTTCAGAAGGAGCAAAACGTGATTACTTACAATACTACTGTCACCACTTAGCAACCACCTGCTGTCAGAAATGCTGTAGGAACCAACTAGCAGTTCCTTAGTAATAGTCTGGAAACAGCATCCTAACAATGCTGTCTAATACCACAGCAACCACCCAAGCAAGCCACAAGTCACCTCTGAAATGCTGTAATACGGTTTAGTAAAGTGTATACATCTTAACATACAGCACCACAGCAAGCACCCTAGCAAGCCATGTGTAATACCATACCAACCACCTTAGCAATCCCCTAGTCTCCTTCAAATTACTGTAATACAATCTATTAAAGCATATAAATGTCGGCATATAGCACCACAGCAACCACCTAACAATACCCTACTATTCCTGTCTAATACCACAGCAACCACCTAACAATACCCTACTATTCCTGTCTAATACCACAGCAACCACCTAAGAACACCCTAACCTCCCTGTGTAATACCGCAACTTTTCAGAGCTGGGATTGGCTAGAATTAAACTTTGTCATAAGACAAAGTATATATCATATATATCTGTCCCCTCGTGTCCTGACTGTGGTTGCACTTATAACCGTGATTAATCCCTGAGTGGACTCGTGCATCAACTGGGGTATTTTCAGGCTGGACGAACCGCTAGTGATCCATCTCTGAGTGTCCGGCCGCAGGACAGTGTCCCCTGTCACATCTCTTTATCTTCTGATACGGGTTTATAAGGAGGGACTCATCAGTGCTTCTGGGATAAGTGCCATGATTAAGAACAGCAGAAAGAATGAGTAATGCTGCTGTAGTTGAGAGATTAAAAAACTCATCATAGCAACAAACTGCAGATACTTTTAATACTTTTTAAACTTTTATTGAATAGCCCACCTCCATTCGCCCCCAGCTTTCTGAAACACATCGCTTTTAGCCTATGTTCCCAACTTGTTGTCATGTTCACTACACCCCAAGTCCATTTAAAAAAATCTCATGTAAAAGAGGTGTTATTCAGGCTCATTGCTGTTACATTTTCCATCGTAAAATTCTACATACATTCTCTACTAGGAACAGGTCAGGACTGTAGTCAAGTCCTGTACCCATACCTTCTTCTTCCACAGCCATGGCTTTTGTGTGCAGCATGTGGTTGTGCATTGTCTTGTTAAAAAAAATGCATGGATGTCTATGTAAATAAAAGGCTTGGTCTAAGATCTCAGTATAGTTTTCTGTATTAATGCTTCATCACAGAAGTGTACTGACACACCCCTATACCATAAAAGAAGCAGATGAGGTGCATTTCTTCTAAAACAATAGAATACTGGAATACTGATTCTCAATCTGACCACAATACACTGGGTTTCCAATGTGTGATGGTCTTTTATCCCAGAAGAGAAGTGGTAATATGTTACATAAGTAAAGTTGTAAGTGGTATTAGTGAATATAGTAACTCTGTATTGTAGAGCTTGTTGGTGATAAAGGTCATGGTGAACATAAGGTTTGTGTTGTGTACAGTAAAGTTGTGAGTGGTATTAGTGAATATAGTAACTCTGTATTGTAGAGCTTGTTGGTGATGATAAAGGTCATGGTGAACATAAGGATTGTGTTGTGTACAGTAGTAAAGTTGTGAGTGGTATTAGTGAATATAGTAACTCTGTATTGTAGAGCTTGTTGTTGGTGATAAAGGTCATGGTGAACATAAGGATTGTGTTGTGTACAGTAGTAAAGCTGTAAGTGGTATTAGTGAATATAGTAACTCTGTATTGTAGAGCTTGTTGGTGATAAAGGTCATGGTGAACATAAGGCTTGTGTTGTGTACAGTAGTAAAGTTGTAAGTGGTATTAGTGAATATAGTAACTCTGTATTGTAGAGCTTGTTGGTGATGATAAAGGTCATGGTGAACATAAGGATTGTGTTGTGTACAGTAGTAAAGTTGTGAGTGGTATTAGTGAATAAAGTAACTGTATTGCAGAGCTTGTTGTTGGTGATAAAGGTGTGTAGAGTGTAGAGTGAGCGTCTGTGTCGTATTTTAATGGGAGATGAATTGGGACAGAGCGGAGACAGTAATGAAAGCTCTGGAGGTTCTGGGGTACGGTATGTAAATGGATGTTGACTGTCCTGAAATGTGTGTGTGTGTGTGTGTGTGTGAGGCTGGGGGTTCGGCTGTTTAGTAATATGCAGATTGTGCTGTCAGATTAGCATATTGTCCAACCTCAGCAGAAAGTGACTCTTCTTGCTTAACTCACTGCATCAGGTGACTCTCGCTCACTCTTTCTCTCTCTTTCTTTCTTACTCTCTCTTTTTCTTTTTTTCTCTCTATCACATTCTCTCTCTCTTTCACTTTTCTCGCTCTTTCTTGGGATGTTTTCACAGTTGGATTCTTCAGTTGGTTTGCTCTGGTCTGAATCAGTTGAGGAGTTTGTAAACTTGGGGCGTTTTTCCCTTTGGTTGGGTTTGCTTAGGTTGGGTTGGGTTATGTTAGGATGGGTTGGGTTAGGTTGGGTTTGCGTTAAGTAGGGCTTAGGTTGGGTTTTGTAGATAAGGTTAGCTTGGGTTCGGGTGGGGTTGGGTTTGGTTGGGTTGTACTGTGTTGGGTTTTGTTAGGTTTAGGTTAAGTCAGGATTGAATGGGGATAGGTTTGGTTGGGTTTTGTACACTAGTTTGGTTTGGGTTCTGTTGGGGTTAGGTTTGGGTGGGTTGGGTTAAGTTGTGTTGGGTTTGGTTGGTTTATTTGGGATAGGTTTAGATTAAGTTGTGTTGGCTGGGTTTAGCTTTGGTTGGGTTTTGTAGATTAGGTTGGCTTGGGTTCAGTGGGGTTAGATTAGTTGAGTTGTGTTGTATTAAGTTTGGTTGGGTTAGAGTTTAGGTTAAGTTGGGTTTTGTGGGTTTTTGTAGGTAAGGTTAGCTTGGGTTCGGGTGGGGTTGGGTTGATTGGGTTATGTTGTGTTTGGTTAGGTTTAGGTTAAATCAGGATTGGAGGTTTAGTTGGGTTAAATTGTGTTGGGTTTGGTTGGTTTATTTGGCATAGGTTTAGATTTAATTGTGTTGGCTGGATTAAGCTTTGGTTGGGTTTTGTAGATTAGGTTGGCTTGGGTACGGTTGGTTGGGTTGTGTTGTGTTGAGTTTGGTTGGGTTAGAGTTTAGGATAAGTTTGGTTGGGTGAGTTTTGTAGGTTAGGTTAGCTTGGGTTCGGTTGGGGTTAAGTTTGGTTGAGTTGTGTTGGGTTTGGTGTGGTTAGTTTGGTAGAGTTGTGTTGATTTTTGTTGGTTTGATTGGGTTAGGTTCAGGTCAAGTTGGATTTGTTTAGGGTTAGGTTGGGTTGTGTTGGGATTGTTTGGTTGGGTTGGTTTTGGTTTGGTTTAGAGTAAGTTGGGTTTGGTTGGGTTTTGTAGATTGGGTTAGCTTGGGCGGTGTTAGGTTTGGTTGGGTTGGGTTGTGTTAGGTTTGGTTGGTTTGATTGGGATAGGTTTAGATTAAGTTGTGTTGGCTGGGTTTATATTTGATTGGGTTTTGTAGATTAGCTTGGCTTGGGTTCGGTTGGGGTCAGGTTGTATTGGGTTTGGTTGGTTTGAGTTGGGTTAGGTTTAATTGGGTTTGGATTGGGTTTTCTTTGCTGTGGATGTAGTAGTGGTTGGGGTGGGTTGGGGTTGGAACAGGTTATGGTGGGTTGAGTCTTGCTCACTCATTTTCTGTTATCTATTATCTTCTTCGCAACTCTTGCTCTTTCTTTCTTCCCCTAAACTGTCTCTCTCTCTCTCTCTCTCTCTCTCTCTCTCTCTCTCTTTCTCGTACACTTACTCTTTTTTTATTTTGCTCTCACTCTTACTTTTCTCTTCTTCTCTTTTGCACTGCACTGCATTTCTCTCATATACTCCCTCCCTTATTTTTTCTTTCTCTTATCCCATATTTTCTTTCTCTCTCACACTTATTCATCTCTCTTTCTCTTTTGCTTGTATTTTATTTTCTTGTAAAAGTTCTCCAGCCTCTCTCTTCTTCCTTTTCTTTCTTCCACATTCTTGCTCTCTCCCCTTTTTCTTTTCCCTGTTTTGCTTAATGTTTTCATTTTCTACCCCTTTCACTCCTCATCTCTCTCACTCACTTTCTCACACTCTCACTTTCACTCACTCTCACTCTTACTTACCCTCACTCACCTTCTCTCTCTCGTTCACTTATTCACTCACTCACTCACTCACTCTCACTTATACTTTCTCTTTTACTCACTCCCTTATCACTCTTACTCATTCTCTCTCTCTCTCTCTCTCTCTCTCTCTCTCTCTCTCTCTCTCCCTGCATGTTATCCTTGTCACTGTAAGCTCAGTTTTGACTGTCGTTTACCCAGAATGCAGTGTGAGTATGAGCTGGTGATGGATAGGTCATGTGTCATGTTGTGGATGTATCATCCAGCCCCTCTGAGATCCATCTCAGTTCTCAGTTACTTTACACCACAGACCTTCTACTGTCTTAAACCCCCTTTACACAGCTTCCACTCACTGGCCACTTTATTAGAAACATCTACAATACATTGTGCTTCGACTGGCCACTTTATATATGAACAAATAGTGTATCACTAGTAAATGCCATAGTCATTGATTGCTGGTAATTCGGTAACGCTTTCTTTTACAGTACCCTAAGTTCTAGGTATTAACCAGGTAATAGTGAGGTACAAACTCTGAAGTACTAAGTAATTATTTTGGGTAACGAGATGGTAAGTACCAGGAAAGTCTTGCCTAATTACACTGAAATATCTAGGTATTAACCAGGTAATAGTGAGGTACAAACTCGGAAGTACTAAGTAATTATTTTGGGTAACGAGATGGTAAGTACCAGAAAAGTCTTGCCTAATTACACTGAAATGGAACTAGGTAATAAACAGGTACATGGGTGGTACAAACTCTAAAGTACTAGGTAATTATGTTGGTTAACAAGATGGTAAGAACCAGACAGTTCAATTTAATTACACTGAAATGTCTCACAGGTTCTAGGTAATAACCAGGTAAGTGTGAGGTACTAACCCCAGTAACATGATGATAAGTACCAATATAGTCTCCTTACCCTGATATACCTCACAGGTTCTAGCTAATAACCAGGTAAGTGTGAGGTACTAACCCCAGTAACATGATGATAAGTACCAATACAGTCTCCTTACCCTGAAATATCTCGCAGGTTCTAGGTAATAACCAGGTAAGTGTGAGGTACTAACCCCAGTAACATGATGATAAGTACCAATACTGTTCATTTTAATCAGTCTCTATTTATTTGATTTAAAAATAAAAGGTCAATACCTGATAACAGAGAAGAAATAGCTTATTTCTCTTTACTGAGTTCTTACCATTTAGTTCAACAAATAACCCTCTGTAGAACATCCTTCTGTAAGTACCATATAAAACACTGTGTAACTAACAGCACTTTCTGCTTAATAAAGGAGTAAATGGACTGTAAAAGAAAGCAGAGCTTATTTCTCTGGTTTTACTCAGTTCTTACCGTGTAGTTCAACAAATAACCCTCTGTAGAACATCCTTCTGTAAGTACCATATAAAACACTGTGTAACTAACAGAACTTTCTGCTTAATAAATGAGTAAAATGACTGTAAAAGAAAGCAGAGCTTATTTCTCTGGTTTTACTCAGTTCTTACCATGTAGTTCAACAAATAACCCTCTGTAGAACATCCTACTGTAAGTACCATGTAAAACACTGTGTAACTAACAGAACTTTCTGCTTAATAAAGGAGTAAAAGGACTGTAAAAGAAAGCAGAGCTTATTTCTCTGGTTTTACTCAGTTCTTACCATGTAGTTCAACAAATAACCCTCTGTAGAACATCCTACTGTAAGTACCATGTAAAAACACTAACTGTTACACTCCCCAGGCGTGGGTTAGGCTATAACAGTTTGCGACCCCGGGTGAGCAGGGCATAGATCAGCTGAATACAGGATACAGAGAAGACACAGTGAGACGGTGTTTCCAGTGAGTTCTCAGCTTAATCTCTTTATTTAACAACAAACACAAACTAAACCACTTTTACTTTGGTCTCTTTTCTCTTTCTTTTGCAGTTTCACATACACATTGCATCTCATCTGCATTTTACATACATTCACAGAGAATCCTTTTTTTTTTTTTTACTTTTTTTCAGTTAACAAAACTCTGTATATCACAGTACATATTACCTTTACTTTTTAATCAGCAAACCCTCTTAATACTGTTTCTACACACACACAAAAAAAAAATATATATATATATATATATGAATATAAAAATACTACTCTATATTAATACATTTACATATGCATACATAAACCAATACTCAAACTTCTTTCATATTAACACACTACATTACCGAAAACACCTTTAACTTTTACTGAGCACACTAACTACATCTTAGTGCTTTTAAATCTCATTTTAAGCAGAGTTTCTAATATTTGTATCTGCATAGAGTGTATAGAATTGACCAAAGTATAAAACTTGAACAAAGTGTATAAAAACATGATTACTTAGAGAAACCTTAAACTGTAGCTTATCTAGCTGTAATAACTCATTATTGTGGTTGGCAGAGGCTCTATATTTACTTTAACAAGGCCAAACTGGCTCTTAAAAAGAGAATAAAATTGACTTGACTTTTAATAAACATGTATTTAACTAACAGCGACTGCTAATGCTAGCGTAAATGTATAGAGAAACAATAGGAATGAAGGCGCGAAATTAGCCCGAGCTACTTTGAGAAACAGCGACACACGGGCACAATTACCGAGCGAAAATAGCTAAAACTAGAGCGCGAACACACGAGAGATAATTACAGGCTTAAACACGGTTATAGAGCGAAGTTAGCGACCGAAAGAGCGAGAGGAATAACAGCGGGGAGCCGGTAAGGAGCGCGGTTAGCGGGGGCAGTGGTTAATGCTAGTGGCAGAGGCAAGAGCGCCGGCCAGGCGCGTGGCTAGCGGGCCGCGGGAGTGAATGCTCCCCGATGCTGAGCGTCCACCAACACACAAGACCATAGCGGCTCATATTACACAGCAAAACCTTTTAACGAACATATACACTCAAATATCCCTCTTATAGTGCTTTGGAAACATTTATACTTGCACAGTTCCACATATTTCCCCACCTGGATACAGAGAAGACACGGTGTTCCCAGTGTGAGTTCTCAGCTGAATCTGAGACCCATCTCCTGTTGCTCACCTAAGCCACAGCCTAGCGCCCGCCCCCTGGCACTGCTCCCCCTACAGGACTGGATGTTTCACGTTTCACATACAAAAACCCATTCAGAAACCCAAAAGAATGTATATTACATGGTACTTACAGAAAGTTGTGTCACATTTAAGTAGTTATTATATATATATATATATATATATATATATATATATATATATATATATATATATATATATATATATATATATATATATATTAATATATATATAATAACTACTTAAATGTGACACAACTTTCTGTAAGTACCATATAAAACACTGTGTAACTAACAGAACTTTCTGCTTAATAAAGGAGTAAAAGGACTGTAAAAGAGAGCAGAGCTTATTTCTCTGGTTTTACTCAGTTCTTACCATGTAGTTCAACAAATAAGCACTTCAAAAAGAACAACATACAACTTCAAAACAAAACAGAACTGTTTACTGTTTATTATTTATCTCTTTTTTGACACAACCAAGCATGCATTACTGAACTTATATACACTGCTCAAAAAAATAAAGGGAACACTCAAATAACACAATATAACTCCAAGTAAATCAAACTTCTGTGAAATTAAACTGTCCACTTAGGAAGCAACACTGATTGACAATCAATTTCACCTGCTGTTGTGCAAATGGAATAGACAACAGGTGGAAATTATTGGCAATTAGCAAGACACACTCAATAAAGGAGTGGTTCTGCAGGTGGGGACCACAGACCACTTCTCAGAACCTATGCTGTCTGGCTGATGTTTTGGTCAGTTTTGAATGTTGGTGGTTCTTTCACACTCGTGGTAGCATGAGAAGGACTCTACAACCCACACAAGTGGCTCAGGTAGTGCAGCTCATCCAGGATGGCACATCAATGCGAGCTGTGGCAAGAAGGTTTGCTGTGTCTGTCAGCGTAGTGTCCAGAGGCTGGAGGCGCTACCAGGAGACAGGCCAGTACACCAGGAGACTTGGAGGAGGCCGTAGGAGGGCAACAACCCAGCAGCAGGACCGCTACCTCCGCCTTTGTGCAAGAAGGAACAGGAGGAGCACTGCCAGAGCCCTGCAAAATGACCTCCAGCAGGCCACAAATGTGCATGTGTCTGCACAAACGGTTAGAAACCGACTCCATGAGGATGGTATGAGGGCCCGACGTCCACAGATGGGGGTTGTGCTCACAGCCCAACACCGTGCAGGACGCTTGGCATTTGCCAGAGAACACCAGGATTGGCAAATTCGCCACTGGCGCCTTGTGCTCTTCACAGATGAAAGCAGGTTCACACTGAGCACATGACAGACGTGACAGAGTCTGGAGACGCCGTGGAGAGCGGTCTGCTGCCTGCAACATCCTTCAGCATGACCGGTTTGGCAGTGGGTCAGTAATGGTGTGGTGGCATTTTTTGGAGGGCCGCACAGCCCTCCATGTGCTCACCAGAGGTAGCCTGACTGCCATTAGGTACCGAGATGAGATCCTCAGACCCCTTGTGAGACCATATGCTGGTGCGGTTGGCCCTGGGTTCCTCCTAATGCAGGACAATGCTAGACCTCATGTGGCTGGAGTGTGTCAGCAGTTCCTGCAAGATGAAGGCATTGAAGCTATGGACTGGCCCGCCCGTTCCCCAGACCTGAATCCGATTGAGCACATCTGGGACATCATGTCTCGCTCCATCCACCAACGTCACGTTGCACCACAGACTGTCCAGGAGTTGGCGGATGCTTTAGTCCAGGTCTGGGAGGAGATCCCTCAGGAGACCATCCGCCACCTCATCAGGAGCATGCCCAGGCGTTGTAGGGAGGTCATACAGGCACGTGGAGGCCACACACAATACTGAGCCTCATTTTGACTTGTTTTAAGAACATTACATTAAAGTTGGATCAGCCTGTAGTGTGTTTTTTTCACTTTAATTTTGTGTGTGGCTCCAAATCCAGGCCTCCATTGGTTAATAAATTTTATTTCCATTGATGATTTTTGTGTGATTTTGTTGTCAGCACATTCAACTTTGTACAGAACAAAGTATTTAATGAGAATATTTCATTCATTCAGATCTAGGATGTGTTATTTGAGTGTTCCCTTTATTTTTTCGAGCAGTGTATATACAATGAAAGCTGAGGACAGCTTTTATTGGGGTAAGCAGCTTGCGGGCAGGAGCTTGCCTTCGCCCCCTTGACCCTTCCAAGCCACTTCAAATTTTCTATTTCTCTGATCTTACTATGTATAGGTACATGTTTGAGTAAAATGAATACTGTTATTTTATTCTATAAACTACTGACAACATTTCTCCCAAATACTAAATAAAAATATTGTAATTTAGAGCAGAAAATGAGAAATGGTCAAAATAATGAAAAAGATGCTTTAGTGCTTTCAGATCTCAAATAATGCAAACAAAAGCAGTTAATATTAATTTAGAAACAACTATAATAATGTTTTAAGATTTCAGAAATCAATATTTGGTAGTTTTAATAACCCTGATTTTTAAGCAGTTTTAATTTATATATATAAGTTAAATATATATATATATATATATATATATATATATATTTAACATGTAAGACCTTATTCTACAAATTATGTTTAAAAAGGGGGTAAATACACATATTCAACACTTTATTCTTATGGTATACTTTTTCACCCTTAAACCTTGTAACATGCTCTAATGTCTTTAAACATATGGCCAAGTATTCCATTCCTGTGCTGTCTTCCTAGTGAAGAATTCCACTCTATAAACCTTAAATTCATTTTTAGGGATTTCTCAGTCAAATAAATAGAGACTGATTAAAATGAACAGTATTGGTACTTATCATCATGTTACTGGGGTTAGTACCTCACACTTACCTGGTTATTACCTAGAACCTGCGAGATATTTCAGGGTAAGGAGACTGTATTGGTACTTATCATCATGTTACTGGGGTTAGTACCTCACACTTACCTGGTTATTAGCTAGAACCTGTGAGGTATATCAGGGTAAGGAGACTATATTGGTACTTATCATCATGTTACTGGGGTTAGTACCTCACACTTACCTGGTTATTACCTAGAACCTGTGAGATATTTCAGTGTAATTAAATTGAACTGTCTGGTTCTTACCATCTTGTTAACCAACATAATTACCTAGTACTTTGGACTTTGTACCACCCATGTACCTGTTTATTACCTAGTTCCATTTCAGTGTAATTAGGCAAGACTTTTCTGGTACTTACCATCTTGTTACCCAAAATAATTACTTAGTACTTCCGAGTTTGTACCTCACTATTACCTGGTTAATACCTAGACATTTCAGTGTAATTAGGCAAGACTTTCCTGGTACTTACCATCTTGTTACCAAAAATAATTACTTAGTACTTCCGAGTTTGTACCTCACTATTACCTGGTTAATACCTAGAACTTAGGGTACTGTAAAAGAAAGCGTTACCGGTAATTCTAGAGAGTATAACTTCCTTTTCCTTGTTTGAAAGACCTCCTTTCCCATTGGCTGTGCAGTGTCAGCACTGGTGTCATAACAGAATTCATAACAGAAGATCACTGGTTCAATCCTGTTCATGCACAGGAAATTTGGCAGTGTTAAATCAACACTGTTAGTGTTAAATCAACACTTATTAGTGTTAAACTTTACACTTGCAGTGTTAATTTAACACTAATAGTGTTGATTTAACACTGCCAAATTTCCTGTGTGCAGCTTGCTATCAGCTACCGGAGCCCTGAAAGAGCACAACTGGCCATGCTCTCTCTGAGTGGGTAGATGATGCTCTTTCCCCACATCACTCCAGAGGGTGATGTCGATCAGCACAAGGCTGCATCTGTGAGCTATTGTATCAGAACCGAGTTGTTGCGCTTTCCTCCGAGCCTGTGATGCTACTCAGTAATACTGCATCAGCAGCATTTCAAAAAGAGGCAGAGTCTGACTTCACATGTATCGAGCCCTAATAAGTGGGTTGGGTAATAGGCTGTGTACCATAGTGAAAAAAAACAGAGTAAAATCCTTTCATTTACAGAGAGTAGGTCAGTGTATTATTAAATTTAAAACTGCATCTTCTCCAACTGCATCTATCTATCTGTAATGATTCACTCTTCAGTCCTCTCTTCAGTGCTTGGCTCCCCAATGAACAACAGTACCCAGGATCAGTCAATGGAGACAAAAGCAACTCTTCATTCAGAGAATTACTGAGGCATATAGGCTTTTCATAAGGCACAGCTTGGTTAGTCACTGGGTTGGTGGGTGGGTGTGTATCTGATTGTGTCATGGATGATGCTAGCATGTCCTGTAAATCTGTAAATCCTGCATGAATCAGTCAGTGGGTTGGACGTGTTAGAGAATTAGTAAACTAGTATTGTGTACCATGTGTACATTTTTGCAATGACTCTTGATAGCTTGGCTGTTCATTGCTGGACACCATTTATACCACCCACTGGTACTCAAAAAAGTCCCCAATAGAGCCTCATCACTCCAACTCATCCCAAAGGTTCCCATTGGAGTTTAATCACTCTATTGTATCGTAAAGGTGCCCAGTAGAACTTTCCAACTGAACTTATTTCAAAGTTACACATTCAAATTTTATCAATACAACTCTTCCCATACGTCCCCAATAAAACTCTACTCCAACTCATCCCAAAGGTACCCAATGGAGCATCATCACTGCAATTCATTCCAAAGTCAAGGCCCAGTAAAACGTTAACACTACAACTTATCCCAAAGTTGGCCAGTAGAACGTTTTTACCCCAACTCATCCCAAAGGTCCTCAATGGAGCCATATCACTTCAACTCAACGCAATGGTCCCCAAAGGGGCTTTATCACTCCAACTCATCCTTAAGATCACCAATGGAGCTTCATCAATGCAACTCCTCCTTAAGATCTTTAATACAGTTTCATCACTGCAACGCATCCCAAATATCTCCAATGGAGCTTCATCACTCCAATATAGAATGTAGCTTTATTAGTCCAACTCATCCAAAAGGAATTCAACAGGGTTTCGTCTTTGCAGCTCATCCCAAAAGTTCCCAAAGGAACTTCATCACTCCAACACATACCAAAGCTCCCCAATGGAGCCTTATTACTCCAATGTATCCCAAAGGTGCCCAAAGAATTCTCATCACAACTTATCCCAAAAGGTGCCCAGTGGAACTTCACCACTTAAACTTATTCCAAAGTTGGAATTTTACTGATACAACTCATCCCAAAGGTCCCCCATGGAGCATCATCACTCCAACTTATTCCAAAGTTGCCTAGTGGAATTTTTCTATTCCAACTCTTTCCAAACGTCCCCAATGGCGCTTTGTCACTCCAACTTATTTCAAAGGTCCCCAATGGAGGTTCATTACTCCAATGTATCCCAAAAGTGACCAAGAATGTCCTACTATCTTAATTCATCCCAATGTTGCCCAGTGGAATTTGAACAATCCAACTTTTCCTAAACATTCCAAATGAACTGCACTTCAGTTCTTCCCAAAAATCCCTAATAAAGCCTCATCACTCAAACTCATTCCAAAGGTTCCCAGTGGAGCCTCAGCACTGCAACCCATCCCAAAGATACCCAATGGAGCCTCATCACTCGAACTCATCCCAAAGCTCCCCAATTGAGCCTCATTACTCCAAAGTATCCCAAAAGTGCCCAAAGATTTTTCATTATCCCAACTCATCCCAAAGTTCCCAGTAGGGCTTAATCACTTCAGCTCATCCCAAAGAGTTTTGAAGATCCTTATCACTCCAGTTCATCTTATAGGTGTTCATAAGCTTTTGAATTTCCTTCTTTTTTTTTAATTACGGACTGTTACACCCTATCATCGACTGATCACCACAATTAAGTCCAGATCTCATCATCATTGAATACGTTTGGAACAACTTTGGAATGGTGAGAAGAAGAAAATGCTCTAAAGTTCAAAGTCTAAACTAGAAAGAAGTGAGAGAAGAAGTTATAATATGTTGTTCTAACCACATAAGCATCTGAAATTATATGTGTAACATACAGACGCGACTTTTACCCAGTAATAGACTGTTATTGATTATGTAATTACCAATATTGGCAAATACATTGCGCAGCATTGATGTACTGTATAGCAATGTGTCGTTTTGGAGGACACTGCGCCTTCATTACCCACGCTGCCACATGTGGAATTGATTGAAAGTGTGTGTTATTGTGGCTGCAGTAATGGAAGCGTGGCTGATTCCGTTAGCATTGACCCAGGTGGCCATTAGCTGTGTTATGCTTTGGAGAGTGTGTTTGTGTGTGTGTGGGCAGTACTGCAGTGTTACACCTGGTTTAATCACGAAAAATGTCTCCCCACAGATTATGATTGGGGAGGGGATCCTCTACTGCTGCCTGGCCAGAAGAAACCTCGCCATTAAAACCGAAGCCAACATAAACGCTGCCGGCTGCAATTTTAACTCCTATATTCGTCGGGCTGTAAGGTTTGTGGGTAGGCATTCATTTTTCATGCCCTTTTTTATTATGCAGACAACCCCATTATGCTTTAAATGAAGAAGGAAGAAGGTTATTGATTACCGATACCAAGATGGGCACATGGTTTTATGACAATAATCATTTCTAAGGAACAGCATTTATGCACCTATATATATTTATGCACCTATATATATATATATATATGATCAAATAGGACATTTAGATCAGTTTCTCTGATTTTAATATTTATTGGTATATGATTGAGTAAATTGCGTAAGCAATTGAGTAAACTACTGACAACGTTTGTCCCAAATTCCAAATAAAAAATATTGTCATTTAAATCATTTATTTTTCAGAAGAAAAAAATTACGAAAAATATGCAGTGTTTCCAGACCTCACAAAGACTTCAGAAAGTTCAGATTTTAATTTTTTTTTTCATGTGTCTTGGCATGCTCTCCACCAGTCTTACACACTGCTTTTGGGTGACCTTATGCCTTATACCCCTGGCTCAACAATTCAAGCAGTTCAGCTTGGTTTGATGGCTGGTGACCATCCATTTTCCTTTTCATTACATTTCAAAGGTTTTCAATTTTAGGGTATTTTTAATTTGGAATTTTTGAAGAAATGTTGTGAGTAGCTTATAGAATACAACACTGCTTATTTTACTCAAACATATAGCTATAAATTGTAAGAAACTGGTAATTTTGAAGTGGTCCTTTACCCCCTTTTTTCTGAGGTGTATAAAGACTATCATTTATTTTTCCTACCAAGGATTTTTCCCACAGCTCTGAGAGCTCTACAGTGTCCCAAAAATGCATTATGAGTCTCGATACTAATTAACAGACAGCCAAACAAACGGAGCGGACAGCAAGCCATCAGGGTTGCCAGATTGTTACAGTGGGATTCGGATAAAACCAAGTCACTGGGTAAAACGTGTTGAAAATCTGCATTAATGCATAGAAAACCACCAAAACAGCTGATGTTCATCATATCAACAATATTACAGGGTTTATACCAACACGATCCTAAATAAAATGATATGGTAACACTTTACTTGGATGGTCCATTTGATGGCCTCTTTGATGCTCAACTGACGTTCAACTAACATTCAACTACATGTCTATTAAATGCAAATGACCTAAAAGGTGAAAGTAAATGATTCTCTATTGAATATAACCCTACATTCAACTCTAATCCAAACGCTTATCTTAATATTTTAGGATTGGGTTTAGGGTTAGATTTTAAGTTTAGGTTAAGGTTAAGGTTAAGGTTAGGTGCAGGGTTTGATTTTATGGTTGATTAAGGGTTAAGGTTAGGGTTAGGTGTAGGGTTAGATTTTATGGTTGATTAAGGGTTAAAGTTAGGGTTAGGTGTAGGGTTCGA
Organism: Astyanax mexicanus; assembly: GCF_023375975.1. Lineage (NCBI taxonomy): Eukaryota > Metazoa > Chordata > Actinopteri > Characiformes > Acestrorhamphidae > Astyanax > Astyanax mexicanus. Next base: position 39,296,747 of record NC_064425.1, read on the forward strand.
TTTTATGGTTGATTAAGGGTTAGGGTTAGGGTTAGGTGTAGGGTTAGATTTTATGGTTGATTAAGGGTTAAGGTTAGGGTTAGGTGTAGGGTTAGATTTTATGGTTGATTAAGGGTTAAGGTTAGGGTTAGGTGTGGGGTTAGATGTTATGGTTGATTAAGGGTTAAGGTTAGGGTTAGGTGTGGGGTTAGATGTTAGGGTTGATTAAGGGTTAAGGTTAGGGTTAGGTGTGGGGTTAGATGTTAGGGTTGATTAAGGGTTAAGGTTAGGGTTAGGGGTAGCTTTCGATTTTATGGTTGATTAAGGGTTAAGGTTAGGGTTAGGTGTAGGGTTTGATTTTATGGTTGATTAAGGGTTAAGGTTAGGGTTAGGTATAGGGTTGGATTTTATGGTTGATTAAGGGTTAAGGTTAGGGTTAGGTGTAGGGTTGGATTTTATGGTTGATTAAGGGTTAAGGTTAGGGTTAGGTGTGGGGTTAGATGTTAGGGTTGATTAAGGGTTAAGGTTAGGGTTAGGGGTAGCTTTCGATTTTATGGTTGATTAAGGGTTAAGGTTAGGGTTAGGTGTAGGGTTTGATTTTATGGTTGATTAAGGGTTAAGGTTAGGGTTAGGTATAGGGTTGGATTTTATGGTTGATTAAGGGTTAAGGTTAGGGTTAGGTGTAGGGTTGGATTTTATGGTTGATTAAGGGTTAAGGTTAGGGTTAGGTGTGGGGTTAGATGTTAGGGTTGATTAAGGGTTAAGGTTAGGGTTAGGGGTAGCTTTCGATTTTATGGTTGATTAAGGGTTAAGGTTAGGGTTAGGTGTAGGGTTTGATTTTATGGTTGATTAAGGGTTAAGGTTAGGGTTAGGTGTAGGGTTGGATTTTATGGTTGATTAAGGGTTAAGGTTAGGTGTAGGGTTGGATTTTATGGTTGATTAAGGGTTAAGGTTAGGGTTAGGTGTAGGGTTAGATTTTATGGTTGATTAAGGGTTAAGGTTATGGTTAGGGGTAGCTTTCGATTTTATGGTTGATTAAGGGTTAAGGTTAGGGTTAGGTGTAGGGTTTGATTTTATGGTTGATTAAGGGTTAAGGTTAGGGTTAGGTGTAGGGTTGGATTTTATGGTTGATTAAGGGTTAAGGTTAGGGTTAGGTGTAGGGTTGGATTTTATGGTTGATTAAGGGTTAAGGTTAGGGTTAGGTGTAGGGTTAGATTTTAAGGTTTGGGTTAGGTGTAGGGTTCGATTTTATGGTTGATTAAGGGTTAAGGTTAGGGTTAGGTGTAGGGTTAGTTTCTATTTTGAATCATTTACATTCAACATAGGGTTAAGTTAAATTTAATGGACATTCAATTCAGTGTTGGTTAAATGTCAGTTGAGCATCAACAAAGCCATAAAATGGACCATCCAAGTAAAGTGTTCCCAATAAAATAACTTAATCATCTTAAATATCACTAATTACAAAAAAAACATAATTGGTAGTTTTGTTTACCCACCAAATCACAGTGTTTCCTCCAGTCAATTTTAGACTCATTTCAACATTTGGCATGAAACCACCCAATCTGGCAACAGTATGAGCCAGTGGATGCTGTTAATTTCAGATGTATATATTTGAGTCAGGACCACCACAGAGCAACTATTATTATTATTATTATTATTTGGGTGTTGGGTGGTTTATTCTCAGCACTGCAGTGATTAGCACTGATTAGCATGGTGAAGGTGGTGTATGAGGTGTTAGTGTGTGTTGTGCTGGTGGTACAGTGAGTGGATCAGATACAGTGTAACAGATGCAGTGCTGCTGTACAGTTCGTGTTGGTCTTCCTCTAGTCAGGAAACATTAGGTTGGATATGTCTGGTTGGTGGTCTGTTCTCAGTGTAGCAGTGAAACTGAGGTGTTTAAAAACTCCAGCAGCACTGCTGCTGTATCTGATCCACTCACTGTACCACCAGCTCAACACACACTAACACCTCATACACCACCACCACCATGCTAATCAGTGCTAAAGAGAAACAGATACAGAACTATAGTCTATAATTATTATAGAACTATATGGTCAGTGGAGGTGTTATGAATATTCTGGCTGGACATTGTATGTTATAATATTATTGTATTCTTCAGTTGACTACAAATCTGTTTTCTGCTGTGTGTGTGTGTGTGTGTGTGTGTGTGTGTGTGTGTGTGTAGGCGTGCACATTTTTGGCCTGTGCATCACGGCCCTCATTACAGACATCATCCAGCTGTCCACAGGGTACCACGCTCCGTACTTCCTGACCGTGTGCAAGCCCAACTACACCACCCTCAACACCACCTGTGATGAAAACGCTTTCATTGTGGACGACATCTGTTCCGGATCTGACCCTACAGCCATCAATGCCGGCAGGTCAGAGAAACACCGCAAAGTGTCCTTCCTCCACAAGGGCACTTATAACTAATATACAGTATTTTCCTGCAGTACACTACCAGTCAAAAAAGTTTGGATACAGAAAACTATTTTCTACATCATTTCTAGCACAGAAAAACGGAGCAAAAGAGTCTAAAAACGGAGAGAGTGCGCATTTCTAGCACAGAAAAACAGGGCAAAAGAGTCTAAAAACGGAGAGAGTGTGCATTTCTAGCATAGAAAAACAGGGCAAAAGAGTCTAAAAACGGAGAGAGTGCGCATTTCTAGCATAGAAAAACAGGGCAAAAGAGTCTAAAAACGGAGAGAGTGCGCATTTCTAGCATAGAAAAACAGGGCAAAAGAGTCTAAAAACGGAGAGAGTGCGCATTTCTAGCATAGAAAAACAGGGCAAAAGAGTCTAAAAACGGAGAGAGTGTGCATTTCTAGCACAGAAAAACAGGGCAAAAGAGTCTAAAAACGGAGAGAGTGCGCATTTCTAGCATAGAAAAACAGGGCAAAAGAGTCTAAAAACGGAGAGAGTGCGCATTTCTAGCATAGAAAAACAGGGCAAAAGAGTCTAAAAACGGAGAGAGTGCGCATTTCTAGCATAGAAAAACAGGGCAAAAGAGTCAGAAAAAAAACGGAGAGAGTGCGCATTTCTAGCACAGAAAAACAGGGCAAAAGAGTCTAAAAACGGAGAGAGTGCGCATTTCTAGCATAGAAAAACAGGGCAAAAGAGTCTAAAAAAGGAGAGAGTGCGCATTTCTAGTGCAGACAAAATGGGGCAAAAGAGTCTAAAAGCGGAGAGAGTGCGCATTTCTAGCGCAGAAAAACGGGCCAAAGAGTCTAAAAACGGAGAGAGTGCGCATTTCTAGTGCAGACAAAACGGGGCAAAAGAGTCTAAAAGTCGCTTTAATTAAGCAGTTTAATATTAAGAGACATCATGAAATTAAACATCAATTTGAAAAATCTTAGTTTACACAATACTGTCAAAAATAAAGATAATCAGGATAATCAGGAAAAAAAATATTATTTAAAGTGGTATATTTCATTATTTGTTTTATTACAGAGTGTGGCCCGTGACTACAAATATATTTCTCCTTCTGGCCCCCAACAAAAAAAGTTTGGACACCCCTGATTTAGGAGCTCTTACCTTGGGGGATGTTAACTTGCAGTTTCTGAAGCTGGTAACTCTTGGTAACTTGCTCTTTCTTTCAGTTACTTCATATTTTTTTCGCTATTTTTCACAAAGTCCTTGAAATATTTTGTATTAACTGATCTTCATTTCTTAAAGTATTTTTTTCTTTACTTATTTGAGTAGTTCCTGCCATAATTAAGCAATAATTCACGAGAGGTAGTGCTTTAATCAAAATAATCCATAGGACTGTGGCTCCATGCCTACAACCGCAACAAAGCAGTGCCAATATTACATGTTATAGCACAAAACTTGAAAAAAAGAAAAAGAAAAGTTAAAGAACATGAGGAAATACGATCTGTTTGGTTATAAACACTCAGCGAGTTAAAATAGTTTGGCTTGTAAGTGCTGCATCGTTGCTACGTTACCTGAATATGACGGAGTAATACATGGAGAGCTTCGGTTACAGTGCATTACCGCATGATAATGGCACTCATAAAATGCCTCTCAGCCAATTACATTGCAGGGTCAGAAATAACTGTGATATAATATGGATTAGAACATTACTCAAATATTCACTATTCACTGTATACCTGTAACTCTACTCTTCACCACTTTACAGCTGATGCTCTCAAACACTTACTGGTACCGTATGTACTGGATATCAACTTAATTGTATGTTCATTGTATGTATTTCCACTTAATTTGTTAGAGCAAGGTAATTAAAATGTAATCCGAACTGGTCATACCTGTCCTTACCATGAACACAATCAACCTCACTCACAAGATATCACCTCACAACTTACACAGGTGTTAATGTTCCTAAGCTAGCCCTTGATTGTATATACTATATTGCTAAATTTCCTTCAGGATCAATAAAGTATCTATCTATCTATCTATCTATCTATCTATCTATCTATCTATCTATCTATCTATCTATCTATCTATCTATCTATCTATCTATCTATCTACCTACCTACCTACCTACCTATCTACCTATCTATCTATCTATCTATCTATCTATCTATCTATCTATCTATCTATCTATCTATCTATCCAGCTCAGGAAAAAAATAGGATTTGACCAAATTGAAATGCTCTGGAATATAATCAAGAGGAAGATGGATTATTACAAGCCATCAAACCAAGATGAACTGCTTGAATTTCTGCACCAGGAGTAAAGGCATAAAATTATCCAAAAGCAGTGTGTAAGACTAGAGGAGGAGAACATGATGCAAAGATGCATGAAAACTGTGATTAAAAACCACCAGGGTTATTCCACCAAATATTGATTTCTAAACTTTTAAAATTTTATGAATATGAACTTGTTTTTTTTTTGCATTATTTGAGGTCTGAAAACTCTGCAGCTTTTTTATTGTTTCAGCCATTTCTCATTTTCTGCAAATAAATGCTCTAAATGACAATATTTTATTTGGAATTTGGGAGAAATGTTGTCTGTAGTTTATAGAATAAAACAACAATGTTAATTTTACTCGAACATAAAGCTATAAATAGCAAAATCAGAGAAACCGATTCAGAAACTGGAGTGGTCTCTTAATTTTGTCCAGAGCTGTATATACAATTGTGATATTTTAATTCTCCCAATCCAGGTTTAAATGTTGTAATTCATTTCATAATCAAAACCTCCCCACAGTCTAACACACTACAATTCTGATCAACTCAAATAAATAAATAAATAATTAAACACCTCCCATGTGTCTGAATAACATCAGCACTGGAGTGAATTGGTATTTTTTAGTTAAACGCTTCCGCAGAATGTTTAATAATAATGCGTTCAGCCTGTCTCCTGTCTGTCTCTCTCTCTCACACTCTGCAGTCTGCTGCATGTTTGTAGGACGGTTAGAGAGCGACAGCACTCGGCGTTCTGTAAAACCCACACAGAGTTCAGGCCCGGTGCGCCTGTGAAGCTCTAACACACCCACACACACATCCATCCTCACCACTATGCTTTTCAATCCTCAACAGATTCTCCACTCAACTACACCCGTTCTGCTCAGACTTCCTGCAGCTCCACTGTCCTCAGCCCCAAAGCTGATGAAGCACATGATCACAGGATGTATAGGGATGGATGGATGGATGGATGGATGGATGGATGGATGGGTTTTAAGTTGATGGTTAAATGAGTGAATTTAAAGATGGATAGATGAATAGTTAATAAGTGTATGGCTGGATGGATGGATGAATGGTAAGGTATGTAGAAAAATAGATAAATGGATGGACATAGGGGAAGGTAGTTAGATAAGTATATGGATGGATGGGAAGGTATGTAGACAAATAAATATGTGGATGGATGGATGAAAAGATTAATGGAAATATGTATGCATGGATGGTTAGATGGGTGGATCGAACAATGGTTACATTGCTACATAAATGGATGATAAGTTAATGGATGGATGGATGTATGGATGCATGGATGCATGGATGGATGGATGGACGGGCAAATGGAGGAATGGACAAGTGGTTGGAAGAAAGGTTACAAGGCTAGATAAATGGACGATAAGTGAATGGATGGATTGATGGATTGGTTGGTACATAAGTGGATGGATGGATAAATGGATGAATGAATGGATGGAAGAATAGATGGATAAGTTAAAGGTTAGTTTGTGGATGGAAGAATAGTTAAATGGATAGATAAATGGCCGATAAGTGAATGGATGAATGGATTGATGGATTGGTAGGTACATAAGTGGCTGGCTGGATGGATGGCTGGACAAGTGGATTTTTAGATGGGTGGATAGAAAAATGCTTACATAGCTAGATAAATGAAAGATAAGTGAATGAATGGATTGATGGATTGGTTGGTACATAAGTGGATGGATGGATGGATGGATGGATGGATGGATGGATGGATGGATGGACAAGTGGATTTTTAGATGGGTGGATAGAAAAATTCTTACATAGCTAGATAAATGAAAGATAAGTGAATAGACGAATTGATGGATTGGTATGTAGATAAGTGGCTGAATGGATGGATGGATGTATAACTGTTTGAAAAGTGACTAGATGGATGAATGCTAAATGAATGGATTACATGGATTGATAGATGGATTAAGGGATAATGGATAGAAAGATATATGGACAGATGGATGGAAGGAAGGATGGCTGGATGGATGAATGGATTGCTGGACAAGTGGATGGTTAGATGGGTGGATAGGAGAATAGTTACATGGCTAGATACATTGATGATAGGTGAATGGATGAATTGGTAGGTGTATATAAGTGGCTGAATAGATGGATGGATGAAAGGATAAATAGACAAGTGGATGGTTAGATAGGTGGATGGAAGAATAGTTGGATGGCTAGATAAATGGTCGATAAGTGGATGGACTGATGGATTGGTTGGTACATTAGTGGCTGGCTGCATGGATGGATGGATGGATGGATAGATGAAGAAGTGGATGGGCAAATAGATGGTTAGATGGGTGGATAGAAGAATGATTACATGGCTAGATAAATAAACAGATTAATAAGTAACTAGATGGATGAATGCTAAATGGATGGATTAGATCAATTGATGGATGGATTAGGGGACGGATGGATTGAAATATGGATAAATAGATGGATGGATAGGAAATGTATAAATGGATGTATGGATAGGTAGCTTGGTTAGCTAGGTTGGTATTTCTTAATTTATAATTTATCTTAATAAATCAGCGTGCTGGGTCAGCTAGGTTGCTAACTACTTTAGTTAACATATAAACCTGCTTTATATTTTATACTGTAAATGTATATTTCACCTGTAAGAAAGGCACGTTTATAATTGAGCCCTTCCAATAAATAACCTTATATTGAGCCTTTTCTGCTATTGGAAATAGTCAGTTATAGTATTTTTGTTTTTATTTTACATTAAAAAGGTAACGTGTATTTTATTTAGACTTTAATATTTCTTAATTTATGAAGAAAATTTAAATATATTTTTCCTCCAAATGGGACAAATGGTGGTTATATGGTTAGTCATTGAAGGGGCATAATTATAAAGTTATAAGACAAGACAGAGTGTCCTGAAACTTTTGACAGGCCACTGTTGGTATACATATATAAAAGGCAAGTGGTCTGTAAGTGGACCTGCCCTTCATGGTAGATCTGCTCTCAGTGTGGGTCTGATGGTTCCTCAGTGGAGCGGAAGATAAAAGTGTGTTTTTGTCGTTGCAGGAAGTCGTTTCCGTCTCAGCACGCCACCCTGGCTGCCTTCGCTGCTGTCTACATCTCTGTAAGTACTCCACCTGTCTCACTCTAAGCTCACCTGTCTCACTCTCAGCTCATCATTTCTGATCTGATCTCCAGTGTTCAATCATCTCTCTGTTCTTTAATCCTGTAAATTATGTTGATTGGTGCTTTGGGGTTGCTAAACAGTTGCTGTGCTATCTCAGGTGGTTGTTACGGAGTTGCTAGGTACAGCAGTTCCTAGGTGTGTTCTCTGGTGTTGCAAGGTAGTGGCAACAAAATGTATCAAATCAAAGGTATATCCCATTCATTACTCAGGTAGAAGTATAGATACTAGGGTTTAAAACTTAAGATTTTTACTTAAGTAAAAGTGTAAAAATTACTTAATTAAAACTACTTAAAGTATAAAAGTAAAAGTAATGTATGGGTGAAAAAATTCTAATTGCTAAGGTGTTGCACAGGGTTGTTTTTTTGTGCGCTTTTTGTGCTTTTGTGCTTTTTGCACTTCTTAGATGTGTGATTTATTGTTGCATAAGTCACTTCAATTGTGCTGCTTGGTGGTTGCAGTGTAGTTGCTATGGTGTTGCTAAGTGTTGGCTAGATTGCATTGCGTAATGGCTTTGGGGTTTGCTTGTGGTCCCACTTTATAATAAGTGTCCCTAACTACTATATAGTTACACGGTAACAATCCATGTAACTACAGTGTAACTACTGATTGTTACAGATTAACTACAGAGGTACAGGTTATGTAATTACACACGTGTATTAAGGTTTATTTTGACTTGTGTAAGTACACATATGTACCAGAGTGAGTGTACTTCGCTCTCCAGTTGCCACACTGTAAAAAAATTCCTTGTAAAAATACAGTAAAATACTGGCAGCAGGGTTTCCAGCTCTTTACTGTAATTTTTTACTGATTCTGTCCTGTATTCTGATTTACAGTTCCTTCCTGTTTTATTCAAAACATGCAAAGACCGTGAATTTGACAAAATACAGTAAAATACTGGCAGCAAGGCTTCCAGCTTTTTACCGAATTTTTTTAAGTTTTTGTGCTGTATTCTAAATTACAAATTAAGCTAAATTGAATAAACACAAAAACAGCATTAAATATGTTATAGTACATTTTTTTATTAAACAAAATGACAATATAATAACAACCTCAGAGCAGATACACTCAGTGAGTTATATAAACAATCTGTCCATCAAACCCCTCTCATTCTCAAGCTCAAAAAAAGTAAGAATAAAAAAATTAGTTGTTTTCTGGTAAAGGCTAGTTAAAATAAACTAAAATGCTTCTTTGAAAACAAAAATGCAAAAAATGAGTGTGTGAACATTTAACCCTCCTGTCGTGTTCGGGTCAAATCTGACCGATTTACAACTTAAAACACTCATAAATATTGTGTTTTACATCTGATTGCCTCAAGGCCTTATGATATCCTCCACACCATGCACTTGAACACATAAAAGTGATGATCACCTCTTTCATTGAATTTTGAGGGATTTATTCAACCTTGTTACACCTGTGGTGTTCCCGGTCAAAAGGGACCGCCATAGGAAATGAATGGGTATCCAGCATATATTCATTCATCAGACACAAAACATCCCCATAAACACCACCCCAACTCACTTACTCACTCACTCACACACACATTCTCTTACTCACTCACTCACACACTTAGACACACACTCACTCACACACTCACTCACTCACACACACATTCTCTTACTCACTTACTCACTCACTCACACACTCACACACTCACACACACATTCTCTTACTCACTTACTCACTCACTCACACACTCACACACTCACACACACATTCTCTTACTCACTCAGTCACACACTTACACACACACTCACTCACACACTCACTCACTCACACACTCACACACACATTCTCTTACTCACTTACTCACTCACTCACACACTCACACACTCACACACACATTCTCTTACTCACTCACTCACACACTTACACACACACTCACTCACACACTCACACACTCACACACACACACACTTACACACACACTCACTCACACACTCACACACTCACACACTCACACATTCTCTTACTCACTCACTCACTCACTCACTCACACACTCACACACTCACACACTCACACACTCACTCACTCACACACTCACACACTCACTCACTCACACACTCACTCACTCACACACTCACACACTCACTCACACACTCACACACTCACTCACACACTCACACACTCACACACTCACACACTCACTCACTCACACACTCACACACTCACTCACTCACTCACTCACACACTCACACACTCACACACTCACTCACTCACACACTCACACACTCACACACTCACTCACTCACTCACTCACACACTCACACACTCACACACTCACTCACTCACACACTCACACACTCACTCACTCACACACTCACACACTCACTCACTCACTCACTCACACACTCACACACTCACACACTCACTCACTCACACACTCACACACTCACACACTCACTCACTCACTCACTCACTCACTCACACACTCACACACTCACACACTCACACACTCACTCACTCACTCACTCACACACTCACTCACTCACACACTCACTCAACTCTCTAACGATTTCTGAGTATAAACCACATTCAGCCCAATTCCACATGGCAGATGCAGAGACTCAGCTAATGCTACCACACATCAGCCAAGCCCTGAGCTGATTCTTTTTCTACTTCTATCTGGGACGGGAAGCCAGTGTACCTCTGCAAGAACGAGAGTGATATAAGAACGGGGTGAAGTGAAAGTGAGAACTCTGTCAGCACAGTTTTGGACGTACTAAAGCTTCTGAAAAGTTGCATCAGTCTAACCTGCATGAAGTAACAGCATGTACGAGTTTCTTAGCATAAGCCGGTGAACCAACTGAACCCTGCAATGTATTAACTTCACTTCAGTACCGTCCCTTTATATTTCACTTTATACTAAGATATATAATACTGAGATTAGCCAGAAACAATACAGTATAGAACTTTAGCAAGGACTGATGAGTTTATCAGTTTTTAGGTCAGTTGCAGTACTACCTGTTTTTTTATATACATATTGTATATATGTATCAGAATTAGAAGAAAAAGAGCTGGTATCAGTTGGATTAGAAGGTGGGAGAGACAGAAAAGCAGTGTTAATTTGGTCAAATTGATCAACAAAGACCAAAAAATTGGTTAAACTTTGGTTGAGTGGTCCAGTGTCTTCATTGGACTGAATAGACCCTTAATTTGAGACAAATAAACTTTTGTCCATATAATATATCAAAACCTCATATTGTCCCAAACAGCTTATTTCGTTTTTCGATGTTGCATCTTTAGGCGTTGAAAGGCTTTCTAGGATAAGTGGTGTTTAAGTGAAGTTTAGAGGTAAAAAAATAATAAGTAAATACTGTGATGTAACAGTTTTGGATTTTTTGAAACAGCCTTTTTTACAGCTCTATTTTGGATCTGCTGGATCTTATTCTGTAGGAAAGAGGCACTGCAGTGTTTAAGTTTCTCGGTTTCTCACTTTTGTATACTGAAGATATGTTCCATATCATGACAATATTGTTAAAATTTTAAATAACATAAAATGTATTTATTTTTTGTTTTGTTTGTTTATGATTAGGTGGTAAATGTTTCTGTTACATTGAATCGTTGGTAACACTTTAAAATAAGACTACCTTTATAAAGGGTTTATAAACGGTTTACAATTCGTTTATTAATGGTTACTAATTAGGTTGTAAATGCCTTAAAATCATACTTAGAAAGGGCAACCATATATATGGCTGTGGGTTCACTATTTGGCAAACAACAGGTCATTGTTGCCTACGTATGTGTTATAACTGATTATTAATGATTTTTAAGGAATTTGCAACCTAATTTTGTAACCATTTATAAACTAATTGTAAAACATTTATAAACCCTTTATAAAGGTAGTCTTATTTTAAAGTGGCACCGAAGTGTTTGTATGATACATTATTAATTTCATTACATTTTTACCTTTATAAAATTTCAGACTCTTGGTAAGTTACTGTTGTTGACTGAAAAAAAAAAAAAAAAAAAAAAAAACAGATTTTTTTGTTACTACTGAATATTTAAAACTGATATATTTATGACAAATAAAACATTAGCATTTATTTTGTTGCTGTAGATTATTCGTGAAAATAATTAAATATGTTTCTGTGGGGTTTTTTTTCTTATTATCGTAATATCGTTATTATAGTTATAAAAATTAGGGTCCCTAGTTAACATTAAGTTAAAGGTTAAGTTAGGTTAAAATGCTGTTTAAAGTGAGTTTTAGGGAAAAGCTGAGGTAAATGTTTTAGATGTTTTGGGATAAAGTAATAATCTGCTACAGTGGGAAATATATCTGTGATTTCCTCCTCTGAAGAGATGCTGTATTGTGTGTAGATGCTGTAAAGGGTAAATATATTAACTGTACAGCGGGGTGCTTTCTATCCTCAGATGTATTTCAACGCTACACTGACCGACTCCTCCAAGCTACTGAAACCCCTGCTGGTCTTCTCCTTCATCATGTGTGGAGTCATCTGTGGCCTAACTCGCATTATCCAGTTTAAAAACCACGCCATCGACGTCTACTGCGGCTTCCTCATTGGAGGAGGCATCGCCATCTACCTGGTGAGTCTATCTACATTTATTAACTAAAAAAAATATGCACTAGGAAGTTGATAGTTGGAATGTAATGAATCTTTATAAATATGAATCTCTCACCAAGGGGTACACTACCCAAAAGTAGCCTCTGAGAGCCTTTTATAGTGTAGTGGTTGAAGCACTTTCAAGCCCTCATATGTTTATCACAGTGTGTATCACACAAAAATGAGTACACTTCTCATATTTGAGAATATATTTGATTATATCTTTTTATAGGGCAACACTGAAGATGTGACTCTTTAATACAATGTAAAGTAGTCAGTGTACAGCTTGTATCGATAAAAAAAGTGTCAATATAAGTGTCAATATTTAGCATAGTAACCATTATTTTCCAGCACTGCTTCAACTCTCTTGTGAACAGAGTTCACTAGAGCTTCACATGTTATGTCTGGACATCACAAAGCTGGTGGATGTTAGAGACCTTGCACTCCTCCACCTTCCATTTAAGGATGCCCCAGTGACACTCAACAGGATTTAATTCTGGAAACATGCATGGCCAGTCCATCACCTTTACCTTTAGCTTCCTCTGCAAGAAAGTGTGTTTGTTGTTATACTGGAAAACTGCTATGTATCTGAACGTCACAGTGCATAATGGAGTTCAGGAATTCCCAGTGCTAAAATCACTCATAAAGCCCCATGATGCTACCACCACCATGCTTAACTGTAAGCAATCACAGAAAAACTGTTTAATGGCTTTCTTGTGTGTCAGCTTCAGAAGAGGCTTGCTTCTAAGAGAGTGCCATGCAAACAAATTTGATGCAGGTTGGCCTCCCACTTGTTCAAGCTCTGCAGCATGGCTGGCAGCACTCATAGTTCTATATTTTCTATATTTTGTTGACTTGACTTCTGTGCTTGACCCTGGGTAGGCCTGTGCTAGTGGAGACTGTCTTGGTACTCACTTTTTTTGGCAGAGGTTTAGACATTAATGGCTGTGTATTGAGTTTTTTTGCGGGATTAGTAAATTTACACTGAGCTGTACACTGACTACATTCTGTCAAAATGTTCAGTCTTCAGTATTGTCCAATGAAAAGACATAATCAAATATTTACAAAGATCCATCCATATATACACTAGTGCATGTAAAAAAAAAAGTTACTTGGTTTCAGTAATTTAGTTATATAGATGTATTACACACAGAGTGATCTATTTTAAGTGGTCTTTTTTGTTGATGATTAGGGCTTACAGATATGAAAACCCAAAAATCAGTATGTCAGAAAAGTAGAATATTATATAAGACCAATTGGTCCTTTTGGCAGGTTGAGCAGTGTGTCCCAGATGAACTGGCTCTCCAACCAATCACTGATTGTAGAAACTTCACACTAGACCTCGAGCAGTTTGTACTGTGTGTCTCTCCACTCTTCCTCCAGACTCTGCTCCCTTGATTTACAAATGAAATGTAAAATTTACTGATGATCAGTGATGGTTTGGAGAGACATGTCATCTTCTGGTGTTGGTGCACTGTGTTATATCAAGTCTAAAAGACAACTTTTATGAAGATGCAGATTTCATTTTTCAGCAGGACTTGGCACACTGCCCACACTACCAAACGTACCAATTGGTCTTTTGTAATATTAACATTTTTGAGACACTGATTTTTGGGTTTTCATTGGCTGTAGGCCAAAATCATCAACAATAAAACAATTAAATGCTTAAAATAGATCACTCTGTGTGCAATACATTTATATAATATATGAGTTTCACATTTTGAACTGAATTACTGAAATAAAGTATTTTTTTACATTTTTGAGATGCACTAGTATTTATACATATATATACCGAAGCCAGATTCATGCCTCTGCAGTCAATGATAGTAATAGCGGTACTGGTTGGTGCCACTGGATGAGCAGCTGGTCTCCTGCGTTGGTCCCGGCTGGCTGTGTTTCTGCTGAGCTCGAGTCAGTGAGGAGGACTCGGGGAGGTTCTGTTCAGAGTGATGAGACAATGCTGTGTTTAATAAGGTTATAAATAGCCTGTATGCAAATCCCGCGTGGCTGTTTTCCTGCCTTCCTCCCACACACTCCTCCACTCGTGAGTTTCTTCTGGCTGTGCCTGGTGGAGCTGTTCCCCGGGCCCTGCTGCTGCTCTCTGATCTCCAGCATGCTGATCTGAGTAAAGCGCATCGCTACAGCTCTCCTGTGAGCTCGGGGAACAGAGCGTGCATCGTCCTGCTCTCTGTCCTGCACTGGGGAGAGGGTTTACTGGTGTAGAGCAGCAAGAATAGACTTAGATATAGACTCTACTGCTTATCTACTCGCTCTGAATTTATCACACATCCTCCTCAAAACCTGAGAAAACATGGTACCACTTTAAAATAAGACTACCTTTATAAAGTGTTTATAAATGGTTTACAATTAGTTTATTAATGGTTACTAATAAGGTTGTAAATGTCATTACATTTAAAAATCATTAATAATCAGTTATAACACGTAGAAAGGGCAACAGTGACCTGTTGTTTGCCAAATAGTAAACCCACAGCCATCTATATTGTTGCCCTTTCTACGTATGTGTTATAACTGATTATTAATGATTTTTAAGGCATTTACGACCTAACTAGTAACCATTAATAAACTTGTAATTGTAAACCATTCATAAACCCTTTATAAAGGTACTCTTATTTTAAAGTGGTACCAAAAACATTTTCTTTCAAACTTCAAACGAGCACTGGATGTTAATCTTTGGGTGAGTAAAGTGCTTCAGTTTTTTTTTTTCACAGTAAGCCTAGATTTACAGTATCTTAACGCAGTTAGCAGCAGCGCTAGACATGGTTAGCAGCAGCGCTGGCCGCAGTTAGCAGCACTTAGCGCTAGTAAATACTGCCTGACAGCGCTACACTGAGGAACACTGAGTGTTCTGTTAAGCCAGGGTAATATCAGCTAGCGGTTCGTCCCACGTAGCTTGTTTTATTTCGATAAACACGCAGACTACAGTCAAATATGCTCTGAACTCTGAACAGTGAAAGAGCTAGCACTGGGTTTAGCGGCTAATGCTAATACTGGTTCAGCCTCAGTGCTGGAGAAACTTCCCTGAAACTCCTTTACTGGCTTTAGTGGCTTTACTGCTCCTTGCAACAATTATTAGGCACTTTTTATTTAGAAAGTATTTTGAACTGTACACTTCAGTTAAATTTTAACTGAGGAACAAATGAATTAATGAATACCTGTCATAGTTTTTTATATTTTGATGTACCTTTTCTTACCTAAATATTAACAAACTATTGTAGGAGACGGTCACACATGCAAGAGGTTAATTTTAGATGGTCATAGGCTCATCAAATATGTTTTAAAGAGTATCTTCCTTCTGATGCAATTTTAGCTGAAATATGTTGCTCTATAATATATAAAATATACCTATGGTATATAAAATATACCAGCCCTGATTAAAATGCTTACAGATAAGATAATAAGCAAAACAGACAACTTTCAATCACGTTTTTTTCTAATAAACTATAATTCTAATGTAATTCTAATGTTCTAATGTAACCTCTGCTTATATTGTTACATTTTTATATCCCCACAGAATTTGTTTTTTAAAACGTTATTCAGCTCTATTTAAAAAGGTGTGGTTATTGTAAAAGGGCTGGATTACACCTAGCCTTGGTGGGGCCAATGACTGTATGGGCAGAACCATAGACTGTGTGAGCTCTGTAGAGGCAGCCCTCAGGGGCGGAGTTATTTAAATGAGTAGGCTGTCTCTCCACAGTCTTTCTCCCTCCTCTGGTCTCTACTGCGCAGAATCAGGTGTCAGGATCGCCAACATGGAGGAAGATTTTGGCTTCATTTTCATTGAATGAACAGGAACGGCGACACGTCGTTCATCTTTTTTTACAGTCTCTGGGCGATACTAACTGTTTTCTGAGATGAATTAATGCTTCCTTCTGAATTTAGAAGGAAAACATGGCGACACCCATGTTCCTTACTAGTGTCGCATAATGCGCTTTATAGTCCGGTGCTCCTTAGGTATGAAAATAGACTATGAATAAGACATTCATTAATAGTGTGCCTTGTAAAATTCTGTGCCTTTTAGTTTGATAAATATGGTCTTGCCTCATTTTTGAGGTTTATGTTGAAGTTTTTCCTTCTCGTGACAGAAAAAGTTTATAAACACTGAGTTATATGCATGCCTTCTGTGGCCTGTATTGTGAAGTCTGAAGCGTAGACTGTTCGCGCCCTCAGAAACGAATGTGACAAAAGCAGATGAGCACAGATAACACAGTGTGACGTGATGTCAGCTGCAGTCTCCTCAGCTCTTCTTGTTGTTTACTTTGTTGTGTTAAATCAGACCGACTAATAAAGCGGGAGAGGCGATGCTTCGGCCCTGATCTTCCCCCTAGTGAAGAGAACTTAAGATGAGTGTGTATAAAATATGATATACTTATTTACACCTCATTCATTGTTTTTCAGAAATGTATTTTATGATTTCCTTATTATTATTATTATTATTGTTTATTGATATTTTATTGATAAATAATATATTTGGTCTTTGCTAAAGCCACTAGTTGTCATTTGGCTTCTACAGTATGATACTCTTCAATTCATTCCATTCAAAAGTATTAGATGGAACTCCATCATTCCAGAGAACACAGATAATTTACTGTTCGTCAGCTCAATGCTTGGAGCTTCATACCTCATTTACCTAAGATGCAATCCAGTAGAGTAGAGTATTTAGCAAAAATGTTTGAAGCTTCTGAATGAAATCTCATAGAAATACTGTTCCCCTGGCAATCGCCAAACCCACCAAACATATTCTACCTAAGAACTCAAGTCCATTCATTATGTTCTTGCTACTGAGAAACGCTCAATGGACCCAATTTTATTGATCTATAGGTGAGCCATTTACTGTGCACTGTGCAGCTTGATTTAGGGGCATTAGTGTGTCTTTGCTATCATAACGATTTGAAAAGTATGCCTTGCACTTGCCCATTTCCTTTAGAGCCAGTTGTGCTCTGACTTTGGTGTATTGATAATTTAACATTGCTTTGCTTATCAGCAGAAGACATGTTATAGTATTTTCTATTCTTTTCAATGTTGTTGTAAACGTTGGATTTGTGAACTGCTTCCTGTCATTGTGTGTGTGTGACAAGTGGGGGAGTACCAATGTTGTCCACAAATGCCATGCCTGTGTTGCCAAGATAGCAAATGAACATCTGACGGTTGACTGTGGTCAGGGTTTTAATTCAGTCAGTGGCGCACCTGTGTTTTCAGTTGCCAATGTACATGAATACACCTCAATTCCAGACCACCACATCCATCCGCATAACTTCCTATACTTTACTATCTAAACAATGCAGAGGAAAGGCTTTTTTAAGCTTGTTGTGCTGAATGACTGCCTGTTGCATTGTTTCCTGTCGTGCCATGGTGCCGATAGTGCTGATGTTCTGTTCTTTTAGAGGAATAACACAGTAATACTGCTGCTCTACAGGTAATTGACGATAATGCAGTGATAATGTCGTTTTTCTGACTCAGAGAGTGGTTCCCTAGTTCCGTTCTCAGAAAGGTTTTTGTGTTTTCTCTGTTTTAACTGACCGATGATTCATGAAAGGTCTGATAATTGTCTGATGAGTCAGATGCATTAGATTAAGAGAAGTGAATGTATTCTGTATACTCTGTACAGCACATAACTGTTGTCGGACCAAAGCATTGCATCTGGGTTTAGTTTATTCTTATGAATTGTGTGTACTTAGGAACAGAGCCTATTGTGTCATTTCTATTGGTCCATTCCTAAAAAAATATTCACACAATGTGAAGAAAAGCTGGTGTTTTTAAATCATGTTAAAAAGTTAAAAAATAAAATTGTCGTTTTTTTTATTTTATTTAAAATTAGCTGAAACAGTCAGTGTGCTTTATGTACTGATTCTACTCTCATTATATTGTATAATTATATATTTATATTAAATTCATCCAACTATGATAGAAAAACATATGGAATTAAACCAAAAAGTGTTAAACAAACCAGATTATGTTTTATATTTTAGATTTTACTAAGTAGCACCTCTAGATTAGATGACAGCTTTTTTTCTTGTTTTCTTTCCTTTTCCTGTGGTGGTCCTGATGAGAGTCATCTTTACTTAGTTGAGTAGTTCTTACTATAATATGGATTAGAACATTACTCAAATAGCACTATTCACTGTATACCTGTAACTCTACCTCTTCACAGGTTTACAACTGATGCTCTCAAACACTTTATTAAGAGACAAGAAATTCAAGTAATTAACTCTTGATGAGTTCAGCACAGCTGTTAACTGAAAGCTGAACATTCCAGGTGACTCTACCTCATAAAGCTGACTGAGAAAATCCAGCCAATATGTGCAAGACTTTGTGCTACTTAGAGTAATCTAAAATATTAACCATTTAAACATTTTTGTTAACTAAATAATTCTGTATGTTTTTTTCTTGAATGACTTCAGTATTAATAAACAGTGTCCAAACGTTAGACTGGTACTATATGAAATAAATTATTATTGACAATTTATGTAAAAAATAAATAAAATTAGAATGTTTTGTGATAGAAATAATGTGCTCTGTTTTAAAGGGGCACTAAACCACCTGATTTTTGATGAATCCATCCTCAGCTCAAATTTGAAAAATGCTAAAAAGTGGGAGGGATAGTTTGGGAGGGGCACTGGGTGATGTATGGGTTTAGAGGTGAGGCAGGAGGGAGAGCTGATTGGGCTGAGCAGTGTGCCTCTGACAGCGGTGAGACCCAGATGATTGGACGTCAGCTGGGGGGAGGTAATATTGATTGGCTAATTTGCATATTGTGATGTGTCTGCGTACCATAGTACATGGAAACATCATCCACACCTATATTACAGTTAAACCTGAGAGGGCGCTGCATGTTTTTTAAAGGTTAAGAAATGTTTACAATTTTTTAAACATGACTGGTTTGTTTCATTACTTCAAAGGAACATATTTCATTTATTATTGGAAAAAAAAAATCTGGTTTAGGGTTTAGTGCCTCTATAAAATGCAATGAAACAACCTACTGTAACACGCTCTCTCACTGTACCTCCCTGTAGCTCTCTCTCATCCTAGTTCAGAAACAAATGTAGTAAAAATGGCTTCCCCGGTGTTACAGCGAGGATACAGTGACAGGATACATCCACACAACAAGCCTCTCTGCTCTGCTCACTGCCGTCTTTCTGCCTCGCCGCTTCCTGTTGGTTTCTGTTGGTGACCCATATCTGTCATTAGTGTGAACACAGCTGTGTTCTGAACCGACACATCGCACTGCCTGATCCACACGTGTCACTAACAAGAACAGAACATTGTGACACGATGTACACTGATCAGCCATAACATTAAAACCACCTGCTCACCCAGCCAGCATGCTCATGTGGGACTTACACAAGTAGAACTTAGGCTAGATGGGGTCCAGGTGCGTTCCAGGTGGGCATAATGAGCTCTGAGTGGGTTTGCACTAGGGCTGCACAATACAGTCATATGAAAAAGTTTGGGCACCCCTATTAATCTTAAACATTTTTAGTTACCCAAATATTTGGGTGTTTGCAACAGCCATTTTCAGTTTGATATATCTAATAACTGATGGACACAGTAGTATATATATATATATCAGAAAGGCAGAGAAAAAGAATGGTGAGAACCGTCAAGGACAATCCACAGACCACCTCCAAAGAGCTGCAGCATCATTTTGCTGCAGATGGTGTCACTGTGCATCGGTCAACAATACAGCGCACTTTGTACAAGGAGAAGCTGTATGGGAGAGTAATGCGAAACAAACCATTTCTGCAAGCACGCCACAAACAGAGTCAGTCTGCTTTTGCATACCTAAGGCGACTCTGTTTGTGGCGTGCTTGCAGAAATGGCTTTTTCAAACTTTTTCATATGACTGTATATCTCTTCCCTTAAAATCCACCTTTTCTTGTTCTTTGTGAAATACTACAGGTCTCTCTGAGTTGCATATGCATACTATAGTAGCTAGTCTTCAGTAGCTAAAAAAAGAAATTTCTCAGAAAAACAAGTTGAGAGAGAGAGATGTAAAGTGCCAACGTCAACCAGTGATTTCATACCCTCGCCCACCTCGGCCCAGGACCGCCCACAGACAGAGCTTACATCTTTTGTTTATAGAGCTTGTTAGCGTTAACTACCTTGTGTAAGTAACTGTAGGTTTAAATCGGATCTCCGGTTGATTCCGCGTTTTACCGAGAACTTAAATAAACACTAAGAAAGCACGGTTTGACAAGGTAGCACAACTCGACAGAACACCAGTCAAAACAGGTGCCGTTCGCTTTGGATTTTATGATATAGAGCAAATTCTGGGGCTTCGACGTGGTAAAACTGCCCAAGCACCGAATCACCAAGTCAGAGGTAAGAGTTTAGTAGCCTTAGTTTAGCTGAAAGAAACGTTTCTCGTTCATGGGGCAGCTCAAGTCTGATGTTAAGGGAAGTTTAAGGGTTAACTTTAATTAGCACTTTATAACTAAAGCTGTATCTCTGAAAACATTTTGTTGTTTAAGTTTTAGAGCTGTAAAATGTATACTGTAGGGGCAGGCAGCAGGTTGCATTCTCTGCTGCAGGGCTGTTAGCCAATCAGAGGTTATATACTTGCGTAAATGTGTGAATATTCAAGAGCAAGAGCCAAAACCTGTCTTTCTTCAGAGACCACTAATTCAGTGATCTAAAGCAGAGCTAAGTAGTTTTTTTTTTTCACAAAAAAAACAGCTCATATGGCATTTATTCATAATAGAGACCACAACTAGACATTTAAAAATGCATTTAAATACGATGGAATGAGACCTTTAATTAATCAAGGGCTTTGGTGAATTGCTATTTTAATGGTGCAGCTACCTGGATGTGTCCAACACTTTTCATCAAAGGAAACTGGTCATGTAGCTTGCCATCAGCTGCTGGAGCCCTGAGAGAGCACAATTGGTCTTGCTCTCTCTGGGTGGGTAGATTGCGCTCTTGTGTGTCGGAGGAGGCATGTGCTAGTCTTTACCCTCCTTGTATTGTGGCATCACCAGTAATGAGGGATAGTCAGCTGAGTAGCAGCTTAGCTAAATTGGG
Source organism: Astyanax mexicanus (assembly GCF_023375975.1). Classification (NCBI taxonomy): domain Eukaryota; kingdom Metazoa; phylum Chordata; class Actinopteri; order Characiformes; family Acestrorhamphidae; genus Astyanax; species Astyanax mexicanus. The sequence goes on from NC_064425.1 coordinate 39,318,137, forward strand.
AAAAAATTGGTTTAGCTTCTGTTTTGCTTTTCTTGTCTTGGTGTTCATTGTTATGAAGCTTTAAAACACTGGAGACAATGTTGATGTGTGTCTCTCTCTTTGTCCTGCAGGGTCTGTATGCAGTAGGGAATTTCAAACCCAGTGAAGACACGTCTCTCCACCAGCACCACCACAATCACCATCACCCACTCCATCACCTGCGCCCACCGCAACCTCACCAGCCTCAACCTCCACCCATGCAGCTACCAGCCCAGCCACAGCCCATCATGCCCCCGCCAGCCCTCCGAGAGCCCCTGCGTACCCTGCCCAACCTCACCACGGACCACCCGCGCCTCCTACACGCCAAAAGCTACAGCGTGAGGGAGCGACCCACGTCGGCGCGCTCCGAGAGCATCCTGCTTCGCGGACCTCAGCGTCACAGCGACTCCCTCACCAGCCTGAAGAGAGCCAGCACTGAGGTGGAGTGCATAACACCCCGCAGCCCAATCTGCAAGGAGAGCCTGGTGACCTTTAGTAACACGCTGCCTCGCGTCCACTCCACAGTAGGTGTTGCGGAATATATTTGTTAACGGTTTCCTACCACAACCCTACTGTACCCCACTTCCTTGTCCTTGAACGTTTTATGGCTGTTTAATTTAAAACTGTTCCACAGTTTCTAACTAACAAACCCCAAAAAATATGCCAAGAAACGTGTTGCTTGTTGCCACATGTATGTGGTTGTGTATGTTCATTGAACAGGCTACCATTAATAACATAATTTACTCCAATCACAGACGACATGTTGTATGCACTGTATACAAGTGATTTTTAACTTAAGTCCTTTTTTAAGTCTTATTAGATTCTATTGTTTGTTTTTTGTAATGATATACAGGAGTTGGACAATGAAACTGAAACACCTGTCATTTTAGTGTGCGAGGTTTCATGGCTAAATTGGAGCAGCCTTTGTGGCCAATTGCACATTGCACCAGTAAGAGTACCAGTAAGAGCAGTAAGAGTGTGAAGGTTCAATTATCAGGGTAAGAGCACAGTTTTGCTCAAAATATTGCAATGCACACAACATTATGGGTGACATACCAGAGTTCAAAAGAGGACAAATTGTTGGTGCATGTCTTTCTGGAGCATCTGTGACCAAGACAGCAAGTCTTTGTGATGTATCAAGAGCCACGGTATCCAGGGTAATGTCAGCATACCACCAAGAAGGACCAACCACATCCAACAGGATTAACTGTGGACGCTGTAAGAGGAAGCTGTCTGAAAGGGATGTTCGGGTGCTAACCCGGATTGTATCCAAAAAACCCTAAAACCACGGCTGCTCAAATCACGACAGAATTCAATGTGCACCTCAACTCTCCTGTTTCCACCAGAACTGTCTGTGGGACAATCAATTATTGTGCTCTAAAACCAAGTGATTCAGTTTCATTGTCCAACCCCTGTATTTAGCTAATAGTAGCTTCTAGTGTTGTAGTCAAGACCTTTAAAGCCAAGTCTGAGTCACCAAGACCGGGAGTTGCCGAGAGCAAGGCCAAGACCGAGACCAGATAAAAAGTTTTAATTGCCATGTAATTATAAAATTATAATGAATTATTATTATTTTGTCATTTAAGTCTAACTAAGGCAATGCAACTTTTGAGTATGAATGATCAGGCCCATTTCAACAGGACAGGCAAACCAAGCAATTGCATGAGTCCCCGAGCGGATAATGAATTGAATGCCATGACAAATTGTGTGAGAGGCCATTTAAATTCTAGGAATTACCAGTATACATATACACCAGCTGTTCACTGTCACTTTAACAATTAACACTAGAACAGAAAAAGCTAACTGACATTAGTTTTACTTTCAAATTATGAAAACAGCACGCCAAAACATCAACCTATCTTTTATATTTGACAGTATATAGATTTTTAAACTTTACACGTCCTTACTCATCTTAAGTTTATTTAACTGAACTGAGTTTTATATGTTTATATGGCTTTTCGCCTCAAACAATCTTGGTCAAACAACAATATAACATTTCAGTAAAGATGGTGGTTATAGTGTGTTTAATACCATTGATTCGCTGTTTGAACTACACTTGATACAATGTTTTTTATTATAATGTTATTACATTTTTGACCAAGACTGAGGCACAATTTTAGAGCTCTAGGCAAAACTAGGAATTAGTTCATATATTTGACTTTCTCAAAATATGACCTGATAATAAGAAACGAAGGCTAACATACAAGAAGTTTGGGGTGATGATACGTAGTGAGGTCCTTTTTGCCTTGAAACAACCCTGTGAATGATATTGATGATTTCCCCAGTCATTCTATCCTTTAACACAGTTTGCAAAATAATACCTCAACAATGCATATTTGCATCAATGCCATTTATAAAAAAATTCTACTATCTATACTACAGTTTGCATTAATATTCAATTCACTAAAACAAATTACTAAAAAGAATATAAATAATTATTTATCCAAATCCAATTACTACTACATGATTAATCGACTTTAAGAATCGTGCACATTAAATAACTTTGCTACACACATCGAAGACGAAGATTTAGTTTCAGTTTCTAATAAAAATTATCTCAACAACAATTTTCAAGTCCTGCTCTCCACAAGACGAGACAAGACCAATTCCAAATGAGGTTAAGTCTGAGCTGAGGCCAGACTCACTCATTTATGAGGCCAGAATCAAGTACTACAACACTAGAAGATACTGTGTTACAACCCTAAATCACAACAAGTTGGGACAATATGAAAAAAAAAGAGAGTGATCTATTTTAAGTGTTTATTTTATTGATGATGGTTACGGTCAGTGTATCATAAAATTTGAATATTATATAAGACCAATTGATACTTTAGGCAGTGCTTGAAAATGAAATCTTGCTGCATCTCCATAAAAGTTGTCAGTAGCAGAGAGAAGCATGAAGTGCTGTAAGATTTTGCAGGATAAAACTGCGCTGACATTGGTCTTTTGTTAAAACACAGTGGATCAACACCAGCAGATGACATGTCTCTCCAAACCATCACTGATCATCAGTATATTTTACATTTCATTAGTAAATCAAGGGAGCAGAGTCTGGAGGAAGAGTGGAGAGACACACAGTCCAAACTGCTTGAGGTCTAGTGTGAAGTTTCCACCAATCAGTGATGGTTTGGAGAGACATGTCATCTGCTGGTGTTGATCCACTGTGTTTTATTATCAAGTCTAAAGTCAGTGCAGTTTTGTTTTCCCACAAAATCTTACAGCACTTCATGTTTCCCTCTGCTACTGACAACTTTTATGGAGATGCAGATTTCATTGTCCAGAAGGACTTGGCACAATGCCCACATGGCAGAAAGTACCAATTGGTCTTATATAATATTCTAATTTTCTGATACAGTGATTTTTGGGTTTTCATTGGCTGTGAGCTATAATCATCAATGATAAAAGAAATAAACACTTAAAATAGATCACTCTGTATGTAATCCATCTATATAATATATGAGTTTCACAGTTTGAACGGGTCAGTCCAACACCGGTACCCTCTTTTTCCACAGCCGTGCCTTTGGAATGTGTTGCAGTATGTGGTTTTGCATTGTCTTTTTGAAAATGCAGGAACATCCCTGGACTTCAAAGACATGAAGACGTCTTGAAGCCAGTATATGTTGCTATTGTCCCAACTTTTTATGATTTGGGGTTGTAGTGAACAATGTGAATGTACTGTTATCTTTGGCTGGAAGCTCCTGCCAGCTGTACTGTATACTTTGCACTGGGTGTTTCCTCTAGCATACCATTCTAGCTGCTGAATCCCTTTCTTTGTATCTTTTGAGGCGTCCTTGCAGACTGAGTTACCCTATTCTCAAAACTATCAAAATGGCTACCAGGTAAATAAGGTGAATAGATCCTTGAACGTACTCTGGGTGTTGTATTAGTCCAGCATGCACGTGTTTGCACTTTTTGGATTTAAATGAACATAAGTAAATGTAGCATTGTGTATAAATGGTGTATAAGTCTTTTGTTTCTGTTTTTTCCCTCTGTGTTTGTGTTTAGCCTTTCCCCCAGGCTCCAGAAGAGCCCGTCTCCCGTCGTCACGCCGCCATCCACTCTTCAATGGACTCCACGCGATCCAAGCAGCTGCTCTCGCAATGGAAGAGCAAGAACGAGAACCGCAAGCTCTCTCTGCAGGCCATGGAGGTGGAGGCCGATCCGGGCCATTCGCCTCAGCGCTCTATGGAACTCCGCTGCAGCTCAGAACCTGCCGCTATGGGCATGGAGATGGGCGGCCCAGCCAGCCAGTACATGAAGCTGGCGGCTAGCTCTGTGCCACTGCCCAACCACAACCACAACGGAGGTGGTGGAATGGTGGGTGGAGCCAGAGTGTCCATGCAGTCGCGACCAGGTTCCTCTCAGCTGGTTCACATTCCGGAGGAGACACAAGAAAATGCCTGCTCTTCTCCGCAAGATGATAGTGGGGAGGCTAGCGATGGTGGAGGAGGGAACTCAGCTCGATCCAAGTGGATGAAAGTGGCTGAAAAGAGCACCGTCTGCAGGACTAACAGCCAGCCACGCATTATGCAGGTGATTGCCATGTCCAAGCAGCAAGGGATGTTGCACGGGAGCCCAAAGAGCGAGAGCAGCACCCTCAGCTGCACCGGATCCATCCGCTACAAGGCCCTGATGGACCAGGAGCCCAACGCAGGCATTGTGCACGTGGAAGCGCACCCAGAAAGCAGACCTATGGTAAAAATGGAAGGTGGTGGCTCCTGGCGGTGGAAGCCTCCTCAAGAGCGAGGCAGCATTCGCCAGTCCTTCGAGCTTAACGACCTTAACCGGGACTCGGAAAGCTGCGACTCCCTCAAAGACGGCTACGGCTCCGTCGACGGCAAGCAAAGCCTCCCGGACATGAGCAACCCCTCTCTTCATCATCCGCACTTCCACCACCACCACCACCCGCACGCCCACCCGCAGGCCATCACCACAATCCGCGTGACGCCGGTGGAGACGAGCAGCGAGGCCGCCTCCGAGACGCTGTCCATCGCCTCCAGCCGAGACTCCACCCTCCAGCGGCGCAAAAACAACAGCGTCAGCGTCAACGTCTCCATGCTGCCCGACAGAGGACCCAGCCCGGACAACACCAGGAACCTGCCGCACTTTTTCAAACACTCCCCCACACCCCCTCCTACTGTGACCTTCAAAGAGTGAGCTCCGACTCTCTGAGTCTTCTTTCTTTCCCCTCGTTTCCTGTTCCCGGAGTGGCCTTGCTCTACTGCTCACACTTCTCTACAGGGACAGATGGGAGCTAATACTGGATATCTCCATTGCCCTCCATTCTGACAGCCAGCTGGCTCTCTCTGACCCACGGAAGGCAGTTGTAAGGGGAGTTGTGCATTTTCCCTCTCTTTTTTACCATACTGTGACATTGAGAAGCACAAAAAAATGCTTTGTTTTTTCTCTCCATGTCCATGGTGGACTTTTTGCTTTTTCGTTTTGGCTTAATTCGACTGTGTTACGTTTTCACCACGATTATACAGTCAAAGACATTTTTTTTGGTCGACGATATTGTCTACACTACCTAGACAGTGTTTTTTAAACTCCCATCGTCCTTTACTAACAAACACGTGTGTTGCCTCAGACGACAACATGGCGGTGCTTTAGAAATACCATACACTTTCATACCATATATCCCAGTGTGGAAATATACAGTATATATATATTTTTCTCAGTGTAAATATATTTGTAACAGACCATATAGTTGGGCCTCTTTAGAGCATCACTGGCTGTTAATTATCCTTACAGCGTTGCTAGCAAGTACTATAGACGTGGCTTTTAGAAGGGTAAGGGGATGTAACTGTAAATTTACGTTTACACAGAGTAGAAGTGGAGTAGTGGATTTGCCAAACTTCAGAACAGATACTGTAGACTGTTGAACATGAAGGTGCTACAATGTGTTCTTTGAGTGGTGCCATAGAAGAACCAAATTTTGATCTAGAGACAAGTATTCCATGTATGAGATCTGCATGTGTGTGTAGAACCTTTAAAATGGGGGATGTCCTGAATCAATTCGGTAAGATGTGCTGTTAATGACAGCAGTGTAATAAATAATGTTTTTTACTTCACTTCTGTACTTAAGTACTAAAATAATGCTGTATCTGTATCTACTGGAGTATTATTTTTACTACTTTAATTTTTTCTTTACTACATATTTTCCATGAAGGAATCATTCCAAACCACATTATTACTAAATCCAGAGCGGTAGATGCTCTGCTCTGTCACTGGGTTTGATGAAGCTGCTTATCGTTGAGTGAATCAAGAGATCAAGCTGATCTTACAAGAAGATCTCGCTGCTTCTGTTCTACCTCTGAGAACTTTCCAATGCTTTCTGTAATAACTACACTAATAACACAGTACTGTACTTTTACTTTCAGTACTTCAGTACTACATTTTACAATAAACTACTTACTGCAATACCTAAGTACAAAAATGTTAAATACGTTAGTACTTTTACTTAGGTTCAGAGTTTAAAGAACACTGCACGATTCATCTGCAGCAGCTCGAAAAAAGGGGTGATTGACTTTGCACGTGTCGGAGGAGGCGTGTGCTCGTCTGCATCCTCTGAGGGTCACAGGCGTCACCGGTGATGGGGACGCACAAAGGGGTGGGACAATTGGATAAAATAAAAAATACAAATATTTGGGTCTGGAAATCTGACCTGTAGGAATTCAGATTTCCCAGTTCAAACAGATTGCAGCATAAGGCTGAATCCTTATCTCATTCAGTCCCCTACCCCTTGTTTTAAGTAAACAGCTAGAAGGAGGGGTGAAATCCTCCTTCTGAGAATTGGGACAATCCCTTAAGAACCTGATACAGATATAACTATAGCAGTGCAGTCCCAACACTTCCCCTACCCCTGAACGAGAATCAGTACATTTTACCCCTAGACGTGAAGGCGCAAACCAGCAGTGGTAGGGCCAAGAGGTGAAATGGTATTGAGCCTAAATATCCACTGAATGTGACTGCTGTACTATTTAGGGTGTACTGGAAAGTAATTATTAAAAGTTCTATTAGATGTTTCTCACATTTGCAGCGGCAAATCCCATTTGGAAATGGTGTCTACAACACACCAGAGGGCACTCTGCTGCATTATAATTAAGATTAGGAATCGTATCGAACTTGATAGCCTGATACCCAAACCATTAAAAACACATGAATCAATATGGACGTATGATGGACACCAATGGAACCAACAACCCTGTTGTCGATGGTATAGTGCTCTAACCACTGAGCCACCACTGCCCACAATTCTGCCCTTACTGATCACATAATTCTACAAGGTTCTTCATGTTCACACATCTCTACTACAAACATGGAATACTTCTGTATTAAAGCAAAAATGTCCATTAAATAGAATCACTCAAAGAACCATTTTACTACCTTTATTTTTAAGATTACAGGGAAGGAAAACATGGGGGTGGGAGTTATTTTAGTGCCCCATTTTGTAGTGTTATCTAAATAAACAATCTGTTTATTACATTTAGTTAGAAAGTGCTCTTGGATGGCATCGAGACAATGATTTTTTTAGCAAATGTTTGCCTTAAGCTAGGCATCAAAATGCAAAAGAGGATCACATTCAGACACGCCTTTTACCTGCCTTTTATTTAGTGAACACTGGGTCCTCAGACTGTGCTTTATATTATTATTTCTGGCTTGTTTTGTTCTGGTGGGTTGAGCACTCGTTGTATATTGCATTACCATGCATTTGTTGTCGGGCTGAGTTGTTGCAGTGATGTTAGCGCTGAGTCTGTTTTCCTTTTCCTCCTCCTCCTCTTCCTCCTCCTCCACATTGTCTAGGAGGGCTCAGAGAAAATGAGTCACCCTCCAAACACTGCATTCCGCACACAGCCTCCAGAAGGCCATTTCCAATCACGTTGGTTTCTGTTTGGGCTTTTCTACGCCACAGGAATATTATTTCACTGTTAGTTAGTATTCGTAGAGTGCCTAAGAGAGATTTATAGCGAGCTGCCTGTAGATTACTGTATTTGTCCAAATGTAGTACAGTGACGACTTAATAGGGTACAGAATCAACAAACACACGCACACACACACACACATTTATACATTCCTTCAGGGTGTTTCGTGACAGTATTGATGGTACACTGCAGGGGTCTTTAGTAGGCCTCAATTTTTTTTATATGTTACTGACTTATCATACAATGAATTAATGAAAATAATCAAATCAAATTGATTTATACATCAATTTTTACAACTGCTGCAAAGCAGTTTTACAAAAATCTGTTATAACGGTGGCATTGGTTTCACTTTTGAACTTTTGGACTTAAGATTTGTGTATTGATTTGGAATCTAGCCTAAAGAAGTATGTCTTGCTTTAGAGTCTTCTCTAAAAATTCATGACTTGACTTGGACTCTAGTCTAAAGAAATATCACTTGACTTGGACTCTAACTAAAGGCTTGCAACTTGGCTTGGACTTTAATTTGACTTTGACTGAAGCCTAAAGACTTCTGGCTCATAATTTAAAGACTCAAAACTTGACTCGGACCTTAGCCTAAAGACTTCTGACTCGTAACTCAAATACTTACAGACTTTAGCCTTAAAGCTTGTCATTTGGCATTTGTCATTTGATTTGGACTCTAGTCTAAAGTCTTGTTACCTAACTTGGACTTTTGCCTAAAGACTTGTGACTTGATTTGGACTCTAGCCTAAAGCTTTCTGACTTGACTCAAAGTCTTCTCTAAAGACTTCTGACTTGACTTGGACTCTAGTCTAAAAACTCCTGACTTGACTTGGACTCTAGTCTAAAAACTCCTGACTTGACTTGGACTCTAGTCTAAAAACTCCTGACTTGACTTGGACTCTAGTCTAAAGACTCCTGACTTGACTTGGACTCTAGTCTAAAAACTCCTGACTTGACTTGGACTCTAGTCTAAAAACTCCTGACTTGACTCAGAATCTCCTCTAAAGTCTCCTGACTAGAACTTGAACTCTAGACTCTAGACTCCTAATTCTTAACTTGAATTGCACACTTGGACTCTAGCCTAAAGACACAATTTGATGTGTCAAATTCACAATTTGATGTAAACTCTAGCCTACAGATTTTGGTTTTGAGTCTTGTCCAATGACATGTGATTTGACTTGTCATGACTTTTGCTTTAGCCTAGAGACTCCTAACTCATGACTTTATTTAACTCTAGCCTAAATACTCCTGACTTGTGATTTAATTTAATTCTAGGCTATATTAAGGATTTGGAGTCTTGCCTAAAGACTTGACATGGACTCTAGACAAAACACTTCTGACTTGAATTTGACTCTAGCCTTAAGATTCATGATTTGACTTGCACTCTAGCCTAAAGACTTGATTCTTTATTTGACTTGGACTCTAAAGGCATGTGACTTTATTTAAATGCTAGCCTAAAGATTCCTGATTTGGACCCAGCCTTAAGACTTGTAACTTGCTTGTAACCTAACCATAAAGACATTTGACTTGACTTAGACAACCATAAAGACTCCTGACTTGTGACTTGACATTGACTCTAGCATAAAGACTCCTATTTGATGACTCGATTGAACTTTAGCTGAAGGACTTTTGAGTTGACTTGGATTTTAGCTAAAGACTTATGAGTTGACTTGGACTCTGGCCCAAAGATTTATAAGTTGACTCGGATTCTAGCTAAAGACTTATGAGTTGACTTGGACTCTGCCCCAAAGATTTATGAGTTGACTTGGATTCTAGCTAAAGACTTATGAGTTGACTTGGACTCTAGCCTAAAGACTTCTGAGTTAATTTAGACACTAGCCTAAAGACATATGAGTTGACTTGAACTCAAGCTAAGAGACGTATAAATTGACTTGAACTCTAGCTGAAGTGTTATGAGTTGACTTGGACTCTAGCTTAAGACTTATGAGTTGACTTGGACTCTAGCCTGAAGACGTATGAGTGGATTTTGACTCTAGCTAAAGACTTATGAGTTGACTTGGACTCTAGCTAAAGACTTATGCGTTGACTTGGACTCTAACTAAAGACTTATGAGTTGACTTGGACACTAGCCTAAATATATATGAGTTAATTTGGACACTAGCCTAAAGACGTATGAGTTGACTTGAACTCAAGCTAAGAGACGTATAAATTGACTTGGACTCTAGCTGAAGAGTTATGAGTTGACTTGGACTCTAGCTGAAGAGTTATGAGTTGACTTGGACTCTAGTTGAAGAGTTATGAGTTGACTTGGACTCTAGCTGAAGAGTTATGAGTTGACTTGGACTCCTAACTCATGACTTTATTTAACTCTAGTTGACTTGGACTCTAGCTGAAGAGTTATGAGTTGACTTGGACTCTAGTTGAAGAGTTATGAGTTGACTTGGACTCTAGCTGAAGAGTTATGAGTTGACTTGGACTCTAGCTGAAGAGTTATGAGTTGACTTGGACTCTAGTTGAAGAGTTATGAGTTGACTTGGACTCTAGCTGAAGAGTTATGAGTTGACTTGGACTTTGGCCTAAAGACTTATGAGTTGACTTGGACTCAAGCTAAAGACTTATTAGTTGACTTGAATGCTAGCTTAAAATGTATGAGTTTATTTGGACTCTACCTATAGATGTATGAGTTGACTTGGATTCTAGCTAAAGACTTGTGAGTTGATTTGGACTCTAGCTAAAGACTTGTGAGTTGAATTGGACTCTAGCTAAAGACATATGAGTTGACTTGGATTCTAGCTAAGGAATTCTGAGTTGACTTGGATTCTAGCTAAAGACTTATGAGTTGACTTGAACTCAAGCTAAGAGACTTATAAATTGACTTGGACTCTAGCTGAAGAGTTATGAGTTGACCTGGACTAAAAACTTAACCTAAAGACTCATAACTTAATTTAGACTCTGGCTTGGAGACTTTTAACTTGACTTATGAGTTGATTTGGACTTTAGCTAAAGACGAATGAGTTGATTTGCACTCTAGCCTAAAGACTTATGACTTGATTTGGACTCTAACCTGAAGACTGGTAAATTAATTTAGACTCTGCACTCGAGACTTGTAACTTGACTTGGACACTATCCAAAGACGTGACATTTCTTGGACTCTAGCCTAAAGACTTGGGACTTTTCTTGGACTCTAGCCTAAAGGCTTGTGACTTGTCTTAGACTCCAGCCTAAAGACTTGGGACTTTTCTTGGACTCTAGCCTAAAGACTTGGGACTTTTCTTGGACTCTAGCCTAAAGGCTTGGGACTTTTCTTGGACTCTAGCCTAAAGACTTGTGACTTTTCTTGGACTCTAGCCTGAAGGCTTGGGACTTTTCTTGGACTCTAGCCTAAAGACTTGGGACTTTTCTTGGACTCTAGCCTAAAGACTTGGGACTTTTCTTGGACTCTAGCCTAAAGACTTGGGACTTTTCTTGGACTCTAGCCTAAAGGCTTGGGACTTTTCTTGGACTCTAGCCTAAAGGCTTGGGACTTTTCTTGGACTCTAGCCTAAAGACTTGGGACTTTTCTTGGACTCTAGCCTAAAGACTTGGGACTTTTTTTTTCCTGGACTCTAGCCTAAATACTTCTCATTTGATTTTAAGTTTAGCTTAAAGGCTCAGCAAAAATATGTTTGTGTCTGTTTTTTGTACGATAAGTCAGTAACATCATTTTCATGGCAGAACTTCACCTCCTAAAAATTGTCAAAACAAACCTGATTCCACAATACAATGAAAAACTGCATCTGCACCAACTCTTAGTGGGTAAGACTGTTGACCCCTGGCTTAATATGTGAGACTAAGAGGCAGGCAAGACCTTGTGAGACAGTGATACAGTCTGAGATTCTGCAATAGAAACTGATTCAGTCGTGTCCCCTGGAGCAAAAACAGTAACAGTTGGTGATTGGTCGAATTAGTTCCAGTCACCACTCAGTTTAAGGCAGTTGTGTTTTTACTGGGAAAGTACAAGGCTGAATTGAAACTGTGCATTTGTATCCTAGCCGCCTTGTTTACATCCTTGCTAATACCATGGTTTATTTTATGAACTTTTAATTTCAAATTCTAAAATAAAAAAGGCCAAAAAAGAATGTAATTATAATCCCATAATAATCTTTAACATGGTGAGAGTTGTTTTGAATTTAGTCACTGTACAGTATCATTTATTTATATGGACAACCTTATTGAATTAGGTCATTTTTTTGGTCATATTTATTTATCTATGTATTTATTTTTGTTTCATTCGAATTTAGATAATTTACATTAATATACATATACATATTTTCAATGGAGTGTACGTACGTACGTCTTTATCAGAATATATCAGAAGTGAATTTTATATATGACTGTACAGTATAAATGTACCTTACATTATGGCTTTAAACTGATCTTACAGCTGCATGGTCATTTGATACTGTATGTACTCACTCTAACTTTTCCTTTTTTAAGTTTGGTTTGGTTTGGTTTTGTAAATGATGCCTTTTCATGGTGATGGTTGGTACCTTGATTTATGCTCTACCGTGCATTCTGTTCAATCAGCTGAGTAACCGCTGGATCTTTGTACCTCTGTATATAGATATTTGTAACTTTGCGAGAGAACTCGTGTGGTAGTGCACATTGATTAGGAGACAGACGTTACTTTGGATAAAGTGTCAAACATTCATATGAAGATTTGCTTTTAGTAAAGATTTACAGGGTGCACATTCATTTCAGTGCCATAAAGAGATACTCTGAAATAACGAGGTTGAAAACGAACAAGCTTTTTTTTGGAGTTAACTTTTAGAACGTCAAACGATAACCGGACATTTTCAGCCCTATGAGGTTTTGCTTTGTGTTTTGATTGGGGATGGTATGATGATATGTCTTATACATATTGAAATAAATGTTTGGTATCAAGGTTAACCAAGAATTGTGTGATTTTTTACTGTTTTTTTTTTTTTTATCAATTGGTTCCATTTAAGGTAACACAGGAAATTTACTACAGTGACTTTGAATGCTTGCTATGAAGAAAAGGGCAACCATATATTAAAAGTAGATTTAACTATGATAACGCAATGGTTATTGCAATTTTACTAAATTACAAATTACAATACTACATTGCCATCTGTGTCATCTAGTGTGTCAATTGAAGGGTCATGTTGTCCTAACACTTCATTCTAACCATATATCCCAACAAGAATTGGGAGACCAGTTAACACCCTTCGATGTGAATACAAAAAATGTGAGCAAGTGTGTTAAATGGCTACGAGAGTCCAATTTCCAAATACGGGTTGCCAGATTGACACACAACAGCAAGCAACGACAAGTCTTACTCTTTACCTAAACAGTGAATATATATGTTCAATCACCAAAATGTTTGTTCCTACTACGCTAGTGGTGGTATTTGTGATATTTACCCAGCTATGGTCAGCAACCTTACTGAAGCTCTGTGATTACCTGTTCAGCAGAAATATGGCCACCTGTTTGTGTGCTGTTCTGTCTTATACCTGGCAACCCTAGGGTGTGGAAATAGGGCTGACTAAATGGCGATTGGCAGATTCGAAGACCACAGCCCATACAGATTTCCGTAATGTACCACACAGTTCAAATAAGAAAATACTGGCTGAAGCTCTGCTAACATCTGCCATTGCTTAAGCAATGAAAGCATGTTTCCTTTATACCTGACGATACATCCTGATACATGATGCATGTTTTGAGTTACTACAGAATATATCATCCTTAATAGTCCTTTAATTGTAGTCTTATGAATTGACAGATGAAACAGATGGCAGACATGCAACCCAACATTTAAATACATACAGTATATATATATATATATATATATATATATATATATATATATATATATATATATATATATTGCAGAGATCTCACTTCTCCTGTGACATCCGTAATTCTCACATGTTTTAAAATGAGCTCTCTGATGCCCACAATGTATCGACAACATTCCAGAAATCTGGATTTTTATTTTATTGTGGGCTTGTGGGCTCACTCGCACTTTTTTTTTTATTAGTGTCGTCTTTTGGCTGGATTTATACTCAACATTCAGTTTAGTTCTGTATCTCTATTGTACGGGTTTTAAACATATATATAAAATATAAAAGCCACTGCCTCCGCCTGTATCGCCCATTACGAGCAAATGAGTGTAAGACATGCTGAGGTAAGTTTACAGTTGTTCTTTCACTACTGTGCTGCTGTATTGATGTGCTTTAGGATAAGTGAGGTCATAGGTAGGATATTTGGTATTTTGTAGCTGTTTGTCATCAACACACAATCTTCAATATTTCCCACAGAAGACCATTCAAAATTCCATCTTCCCTTGTTAAAATCCAATATGAAAACAATGCCACGAGCCACAAAAGAAAGAGCTGAAGTTTTAAGCTCGTGTAACTTTGCGAGATTATATCATCCTGGCGGATTGCCCTGTGAATGCCGTTGCTTGGTGAAAGGAGGCGTTTTCCCGAGCTGAACATTTGCCGCGGCGCTGAACAGTTGGTCCTACTCCTCCGGATACATCCACAGCTCTTCCACCAGCCCATCTGTGAGAGTGTAGACCAAGAACGTTCCCAAGGTCTCTCAGTCAGAGGCTCTTCCCATGCAGCCCCGGGGTGCGCTCTCAGAGAACGAGCATAAGGATGGGTGACATGGTGGTATTTCATCAATATCAAGATTAATTACACTATAATACACCAGAGATGGGCACTTGAGTCTCCAGCCTTAAGGCAGTAAATCTGTACATATATGCTGTAAAAGCCTTCAAACTACAGACCAAGATGCTTTATGATGTTTTGATACTTTCCTTTGAACACCAGTTGATACTCAATCTGCAGGGATTGGGTTATGTATGATGTAATGCTTGCAGCTAATAATAAGGCTAAAATAAAAATAAAACTGTAGGAAAGACCTAAAACGAATGCCTTGGTTCGTACTACATGGTACAACATTCTTAAATCCCAAAGATTTAAGATTTAATTCATATATGAATATCAGAGACTCCAGATTAAACTCATACTAGAACCCCAAATAATTAAGAACCAACACATTTATGAACTGCATTGATGTAACATTTGACTTATACTTGAACCCCAAAGACTTAAGATTCGACTCATTCTTAATCCCCAGAGATTTAAGATATGACTCATTCTTAAACTACAGAATTAAAAAAAATTGACTCATACTTGAACCACAGAGACTTTACATTTGACTCATTTATGAACCCCCGAGACTCAAGTTTGACTCATTCTTGAACCCCAGAGATTTAAGAATTGTCTTATAACTCTGGAGACTTTAGATTCGACTCATAATTAAACCATAAAAACTTTAGATGCGACTCATACTTAAACCATAAAAACTTTAGATTCGACTCATACTTAAACTATAAAAACTTTAGATTCGACTCATACTTTAAAACCATAAAAACTTTAGATTCGACTCATACTTTAACCATAAAAACTTTAGATTCGACTCATACTTAAACTATAAAAACTTTAGATTCGACTCATATTTGAACCCTGGAGTCTTTAGATTTGATTCATACATGAATCTCAGAAACAAATCTGTTCGCATGCCTTCATTGAATAAATTTTATTTTTTGTCTATAATGTTTTCTGCAAAAATATTGATACATACACTATATTGCCAAAATTCTTAGCTCTTTTGCCTTTGTGTGCATATAAATTTGAGTGACATCACATTCTTAATCTATAGCGTTTAATATGACATCAACCCACCATTCACAGCTATAAAAGCATCAGCTCTTCTGGAAAGCCTCTCCACAACTTGGAAGGAGTGTGTTTAAAATAAGACTACCTTTATAAAGGGTTTATAAATGGTTTACAACTAGTCTATTAATGGTTACTAATTAGGTTGTAAATGCCCTAAAATCATTAATAATCAGTTATAACACATACGTAGAAAGGGCAAGAATGACCTGTTGTTTGCCAAATGGTGAATGCACAGCCATCTATATTGTGGCCCTTTCTACGTATGTGTTATAACTGATTATTAATGATTTTTAAGGCATTTACAACCTAATTAGTAACCATTAATAAACTAATTGTAAACCATTTATAAACCCTTTATAAAGGTAGTCTTATTTTAAAGTGGTACCGGAATTTTTGACCATTTTTACAGAAGCTGATTTGTGAGTTCAGAAGTGTGCAGTAGTCATGTTGGAGTAGGAAGAGGTTGTCTCTTAACCGTTCCTCAAGGGTGGGATTATGTAATTATCTCAAATATCTTGGTACAATAAAACATTGAAAGCTACTCCTAAAAAATAACCCCACACCATAATCCCTCCTTTTACAAATTTTCCACTTGACACAGTTTAATCAGACAGTATAATTTTCCTAGCGAATAGCAAATCAAGACTCGTCCATCAGATTTCCCTGTGGAGAACTGTGATTAGTCTTTGCTTTTGGCAATATAGTGAATATATGTACCTAAATCACTTGATATGTTCTCAAGTATTGCAACATTATTATGTTCTTGCTAGATCACTTGCCCTACATGAATGCACTGACCCGCTCCACCATTCACTTACAAATGACACTCATTTATCCAGTGAGCTGAATAAAAGCCACCAGTTTCCCCTTC
Source organism: Astyanax mexicanus (assembly GCF_023375975.1). Classification (NCBI taxonomy): domain Eukaryota; kingdom Metazoa; phylum Chordata; class Actinopteri; order Characiformes; family Acestrorhamphidae; genus Astyanax; species Astyanax mexicanus. The sequence continues at coordinate 39,334,663 of NC_064425.1, forward strand.
CCTGCCTTTGTACGTTTGATGCTGGAGGGTCTTTGGTGGCGTATATGAAACATTCTCGCCAGACTGCACGGAGCACGGGGAAAATGGGTCTAGTTAGCATTGCTGAATGCTATCAGCGGGCCTTAAGTAGGTCACAGAGCTGACCTAAATTGGAGAAGAGGACTTGCTTTTCTGCAGCTTAAGCAGCATCCCTCAAGACTAAAATGATTGTGTGCAGAATGAGGGAGGAGAGAGGCCTTTAATGGGTGAGGAGTGAAGAATGGAGGTAGAGAGGACAGTCAGAGATTGAGGCAAAAAGATTATGCACGGTCTGCTGAAGAATCGTCAAATTAAATCAAATCAATTTTTAGCATTTTTTCATATTTTTACAACTGATGCATTTGCAAAACAGCTTTACAGAAATGTGGTAGCAGGACAGTCAGACAAAACATACACTAAACATACAACACAGAACCTCCAGTGAGTGAAGGAGGCAAGTAAAAACTTCCTCAGACCTGTAGGAGGAAGAAACTTTAGGAGGAATCATGCTCACATGTACCTTATTTTCACAACTGGTGCAGAAGGCGCTCCTGTCTCTCTAACACTCAGCTCTACCTGCGATCTCCAGTTTCTGGACTACGATACCCAGAATGCACCTCACTCCGACATCACTCAATTACCTGATCACTTGACACTGCACACAGCTAGCACCACCAGAAAGTCAATCACCGGAGTATTGATTTCACCGTTCCACCCACTATATACACATATACACATTCACTCCACACACACATTGCCGAGTATTGTCTGGTTTACTCACAATAAAAGCATTATTCCTTGCCCGTGTTTGTCTCTATGTTGTGACCTTGGATTGTTTAATTACCGACTCTGATTTCTGCCTGCCCTTCGCTATTGATTTCCTGTGTATGACACTTAGATCGATTATCGTTTATGGTGTTTTTATCCCCTCTGGCTGATGTTTACCGTAACTGAGCCTACTCGTCTCACTAGTACTATTCAGACTAATATGTAAGGTGGGATCCATCCTCCTCTGGTCAAACAACTTATTAGTTTAGGTCTTCCATCTTAAGGTCTTTCTTAAGGTACATTCATATAAGCGTAATGCAGTGGAAGCAGTTAAAAAAGATGAGTTTCTCAACTACTCTGTATTATCACAAAGTTATTAATAGAAACATCAACAAACCCCAAATTCGATGCACTGGTGCGTTCATCAACCCCAGAGGATTAATACAATAGAATTCTATGATGTTGGTGTGAAAAATGCCTATTAAATTGAAGTAGGTTGTTTGAGTTCTTTGGGGGGACCGGGGTTAATTTCTTAACTCAAAACAAAAACGTAAAAAAATAAAAATATCCCGCACAAGAGTGTTGGAACTGTCAGGTAATCTGGCAGAAATGTACCTCTCAGAAATCTTCCTCTCATTCATTTTTTTAAAGTGACTTAAGTGACTCTGGGTTCATGGCCCCAAACTGTCCCTGTGTCCTCTAGATTAGCAAACTGTGTGGGAAAAAAGGAGCTATGGATTAGTCCATTTAATCCACTTCAGTAGCTGCTGCAGTCGCGAGCAAATCTCAGTGTTTTGCAGCAAACAAGCCAATGATGCTTCAGATCTTCACAGTAAAAACACTTGATCAATGGTCTGGTATATCTAATACTGTCTGTTTAAGGATAAAATCCCACACTTCTACATAAAAAGCCAATGAGGGGAGAATCAGCATTAGGGGTGTAACACTCTGACCAAACTCAGGAGTTACTTATGAAATCCAGAACCTAATTTAGTGGGAGAAAAGCTTGAGCAAGCAAATACTAGTACTAGTACTACTATCAGAGCTTGCAAAAGTAGGAAGTTTACTGTTTCCTAACAACATCAGCAACAACAAAGCAAAACCAAAAAATTAACATTAGATAAATGTTTTCTAATTACAAAAGATCATGAACCTTATGTTTCAAGTCCAGGGTTCCAGAAAAAAATGAATAAATAAAAAAAAATTAAAATCACCTTTCAAAAAAAAAAAAAAAAACACTCAAAAACAACTACAGTCCAAGACAACCACAGTCCCAAAAAAGACACAAAAAAATCAATAATAATCCAAGCAAAAGGAATATCCAAAAAAGGTTAAATGATAATTCAAGCAAAAAACTATATCCAAATATTAAATGTTTATCCAAGCAAAATAATGTCCAAAGAAAAGTTCAATGTTAAGTTAAGTAAAAATAATGTCCAAAAAAAATGTTCAATGATAACCCAAGCAAAAATAATGTCCAAAAATGAAATGATAATCCAAGCAAAAATAGTCAAAAAATTAAAAAATAGTCAAAGCAAAAACAAAAAAACAACAAAAAAAAAAACAAATTGTATCCAGAGCCCAACAAGTATCAAACAAAATCAAACAAACGAGGCAAAAGAAAACCAGAATAATCTCACCCAGCTCCTTGATCTATCTCCACCGGCTAGAGAACAATTATATTTCCAAGGACAAAGAGGTGACAAATAAAACCAAAGAGAGCCAAAAAATTGTTAGGGCTTAAAAGCAGCCATGCCTTCTCTGGCCTCCCTTCTCCCTGACCTTGACTCTCAAAAAAAATGGCTGCCCTACTTCCTGTTTCCTGTAGGCTTATATTCAAAATAAGAGTCACCTTTTTAAAAATATACTGAAAACAGCTTAAAATAGACAATAGGTAGAGGCCCAAAAACATATCTTATCTTCCTTATGAAAAGGAAACTAGGAATTCTACTTTCTGTGGAATAACCTAAATAACACTATCTGAAACAAATGATAGTATTAATCAAAAGTAGGTCTTACCACTCTGTGCCTCGAGGAATCGTTTATTTAATTCACAAGCAGCATGTCTTTAATGCTGCACCATCTTGGCTGAAGACGCCCGGAATAGAGCGGTGGCGCTGAATCCAGGTAAATTTGACCAAATATTAATGTACCTTAATAACATAAAGACAGCTCTGTGGAGTGCTGATTATTAGGAATACTGTCTAATGTGTGTGGTTAGTTTATTAGAACGGATGGTTATTGGATAAAATTTTAATAACCACTAACTTAGTGCCTAACGTCCCCCAATGAAGTAGTTGTCAATTTTAGGGTTCATAAATGTACAGCCATGAAATGACTGTATTATGTCATTTAGTCTTAATGATGTCAATTAATCAGGTCTGAGTAGTGCAAAATGTAAATAAACAAAAAAAGCTACATTTTTAATACTTTTGCTGTCACAATTATTCCACAGGTCTTGATGTATTTCGGAGAACATCCTTTGCCCAAGTTGCAGAATCCACTGACTTAGTGAGAAAAGAATGCAGCACGCTTATCCACTTATTTTGTTGAGTTTTATTTATTTCTGTTTGGAATTTTGAAATGTATGTTGTGAATTTAAAATCGAAAAAAAGAAAAAAAAAGAAAAAAGGAAACTGATTGATCATTCATTATTAAGTAAAATGTCTTGTTTTCTCTTGTGTACTTTTAGTTGCTCTTTAACCAAGCAAATATGTTTTATGCGATTGCTCGATTAATCAAATCGATTTTTCAGTGGAGTACTCGATTGTGCAATAGCCAAAACAAGCCAGATATATAAATATAGGAATGTAGATAACAGGCTCTATTGTAGGTTTTACTGGTTTATAGTTTTTAAAGTCATGCTGAAAGTTTCACATTTCAGTTCAGGGTAAATCTGTCTGATTGTATCTCCGTATTTGGTAAGGATTCTGACTGGAGCAGATGATGGGGTCATTCTGGAATCAGCTCTAGGGGAGAAAGAGACAACGTCAAGTCCATTTCCATGACTGTCAGGCAGGTCCTGTCAGGGTGATGTCCATGTGGAGGAAGACATGGGGGTCCTTTTTGACGGCTGAAGTGGCGTAGAAATGGCTGACGGAGAAGACAGAGAAGAGCTGGAAAAAAAGGGTGCATTATAATAGGAATGCAGGACTTTAAGTTAGTGTCTAGCATATGGTTGTGTTCAAAAAGAAAAAGATTCAACCCCAAAAACAGTAAAGTATTTTAGTAAGTTTAACATTTAATTTTTTATCTTGTTCACAAAAAAATCTGTTTGTGATTTCCCCATTTAAAAAAAAAAAAATTCAACCTCTTAGTCACATACAAATTTATGACATAGTACAGCTTGCTTTGGCAAAAATAACACTCTTCAGACGTAAAACATAGTTTGTCACAGGTTTCTTGCAGAGATCAACAGGTATCTTAGCCCATTCCTGCTGGGCAAAGGCCTCCAATGGCCGCTCCAGAATCTTCCAGACCTTCTTCTGCAACCAAGCAATGGTAGAATTGGAGGTATGCTTGGGATCGTTGTACTGTTGAAAGATTCAATTTCTCCCAAGCTTCAGCTCTGTCACTGACTGCATGACATTTCCACCAACTGAATTCATGCTACCTTCCACACGGTGGAGATTCCCTACGACTGATGTATGACTGATCCACCACCATGCTTCACAATACGCAAGGTTTTCGTTTCTGTACAAGCCTAGTTCTTCCCCCTCCAGACGCTGAGCAATAGGCCCAAAGAGTTAAAATCCCAAACCTGCCTTGCAAAACAGGCAGTGCAGCAGCTCCTAAATGTGGAAGCATCTGTATGATGTGCTCTTTTCACTAAGCAGTGATAAACATGTCTGATGGAAAGATTTATCCGGATATTTTTTTTTTTATGATGATAAGCCATAATGAAAACAAGCTGAAATGAAATAGGAGTCACAAGGCTATTTTTAAAATAAAAAAGTAGAAATATAAAGTCTTCAGAAAACAAATTTATCTAGTAAAATATAGATAACCAACATTTCTAGGTTACTTGACCCCACTGCTTTCAAATGATGGAAAACAATACACTAAATCTTCAACCTATCCTTTTACTGAAATTCACTTTTATTTTACTAAACATTTATATGATTGCATTTCACCAAAAATGAGAGGAAATCCTGCCATGTTCCTGTGTCTATTTTAGGGACTGTAAAGCCCTATCTGGACAGAATTAGTTTCTTAAGGGGTCCTTAAGGGGTATTTTTCTCTGTGATTTTATTCCTGTCCCTTATTCCCAGACGTCCTCTGAGAAAATTAATGTTTTTCGCTGAACTCTGTGGTCCCGTCCGTATGCACATCTCTGAATTTCGTTACCTCATGTTTAATAAAATAGCTATTTGTCCACTGTGCATTTTCACAGAGATTCACATAACCACAACATCGAGTGGAAATGGAGGAGCTACTGAACTTGATGTCATGTGAGTGAGAAAGCCAAAAAAACTCCTTGGTCCTCCTGTTTTTTCAATTACAGTCAAGATACAATAGTTTTATCACTGAGTATAAGTGTGAAATATTTTTACAGACATCCCCCTAAAAAACTAATCCTGTCCAGATAGGGCTTTAATATAAATACAAGACAAAACAATGAATAATGACCACATAATGTGAAACAAATGGTACAACACAAAAGAAATGTACATATATATTTTACTCACATATATATGTTTGACATCACAAGGTAACATGTCGTGAACGTTAAACAGATATATTTATTACTCATTTTGTCTGGTTTACTGAAGTAGTTTAGTAAAAGTGCTTCAGCGGTCTAAAGCGCTGCCACTGTGATCGGGAGATCGCTGATTCGAATCCCTGTCATGCAGCTTGTCATCTGCTGCTGGAGCCCTGAGAGAGCAGCACAATTGGCCTTACTCTCTCTGGGTGGGTAGATGGCGCTTTTTTCCCACATCACTCCTAAAGGTGATGTTGATCAACACTTGGCATCTGTGAGCTGATGTATCAGAACCGAGTCGCTGTGCTTTCCTCCGATGTGCGCTGTGATGCTACTCGAAAGGTAAAAGTTGGGAAAGTAAAGATGGTGGTTCCAGTTTGTTGTTTATCATTGCTTGAACTGAACTCAAGAGTTCCAATCATGTACACAGTGCAGCATCACTATCGTGACCACCCCCAGCCCCCCTCCCCCCCCCCCCGGGACGCTGTCAGGACCCACTAGAGGGTCACAACCCCCAGGTTAAGAACCCCTGCTCTAGCCTAAGGCTTCACCAATTTGTTCCAGTAGGAGAGCAGAGCTGGAGGCCAGGCGGAGTGTAATAACAGGGTCTGCAGTGACTGTGGCTCTTAGAGCTTGCTGAAAGCACTGCACAATCACTGCTGTCCTATTTAGCTGCCACCAGACACAAAAATCTGGGAGGCAAAGGACTGTAAGTTTGCCATCCCTGCTCGGTTGCCATGGCAACTCCGGAGCAGTCTCTGGATAGAAGGAGGCTGTTTCCAATCATTTTATTTTTCTCTCTCTCTCTCTCTTTTCTCCAGCATGAATGTGTGTGTATATGTGTGTAAGTGTTTGTGTGGTCGGCGGCCTTGGCCGAGCCAACTCTGAATCTTCAAAACCTAAAAAAAAATAACATGAGTTTTCTTTATGACCATGTAGAGTTCTCAACCCTGGTCAGGTCTGGAGGACCCCATCTTTATATAAACGTATTGTACAGGGGTTGGACAATAATTTTAGTGTGGGATTTTAGGTTTCATGGCTAAATTGGAGCAGCCTGGTGGCCAATCTTCATTAATTCTACATTGCATCAGTAAGAGCAGAGTGTGAAGGTTCAATTAGCAGGGTTAGAGCACAGTTTTGCTCAAAATATTGCAATGCACACAACATTTTGGGTGACATACCAGAATTCAGAAGAGGACAAATTGTTGGTGCACGTCTTGCTGGTGCATCTGTGACCAAGACAGCAAGTCTTTGTGATGTATCAAGAGCCACGGTATCCAGGGTAATGTCAACATATCACCAAGAAGGACAAACCACATCCAACAGGATTAACTGTGGACGCTGTAAGAGGAAGCTGTCTGAAAGGGATGTTCGGGTGCTAACCCGGATTGTATCCAAAAAACATAAAACCACGGCTGATCAAATCACACAGAATTCAATGTGCACCTCAACCAGAACTGTCCGTCACCACAATAAATTATTGTGATCTAAAACCAGGTGTTTCAGTTTCATTGTCCAACCCTTGTATATACATTCATGCGATCTTCACATATGAAATATATGACTACAGGGGTGTGAAAAAGTATTTGCCCCTACATGATTTCTTCTTTCTTTCTTATTTTTTGCATGTTAGTCACTCTTAAATGTTTCAGATTATTAAACAAATTTAAATATTAGTCAAAGACTAAAAACAAGTAAACACAAAATGCAGCTTTTAATAAAGGCTTTTATTATTAAGGGAGAAAAAATGTCCAAACCAAACATGGCCCTGTGTGAAATAATGTTTGCCCCTACACCTAATAACTGGTTTTGCCACTCTTATAATGCAGCAACAACTGCAATCAAGCGCTTGCGTTAACTTGTAATGAGTCTCTCTTTATTTCATTATTGTTGTAATTCCACCACGTTAAAGGGTTTTCCAGAATGAACCGCCTTTTTAAGGTCATGCCACGGCATCTCAGTAGGATTCAGGTCAGGACTTTGACTAGGCCACTCCAAAATCTTCATTTTTTTTCTTCAACCATTCAGAGGTGGACTTGCTGGTGTGTTTTGGATCATAGACCACTGAAGTCATGCGTCATTCTGTAGTCCTCATACGGCTTCCGTGTCTAAGCGTTTTTTCCCAATGAGGAAAATGAATGGGCTTTTCAAAAACACGTCTCTGTCACATTCTGTGGTAAATAAATCTGTTCAGACCCCTGTACGTTTTATTCTGTGTACATTTTACTCCTGAACATCACTGGATCCTCTGAATCATGAGATCGTTTAAGGGTTGTAATGAGAAAATGCTAACTTAAAGCTAATGCTACAGCGGAGTGAACTGACCTCCTGGCGCCGCTGCAGAGATTAGCAGGGGACTGTTTTCGGCGTAACACCAGAGAACTCCGGCTGTAAGTTAGGAGCATTTTACACACAGCTGATCCAACTAAGGAACTAACTGCCCTCACTGATGAGAGCTGAGAGTGATACAGCATAAAATAACTAAAACAGGTCAGTGATACTCCAGAACCAGCTGTAACACGTTTTAACATTTACCCTCTTTATTATGCAGTGAAATAAATGGGTGTTTCTGGTTTGTTGTCTCCTCAGTGAGGGCAGGTAGTTAGTTAATTAGTTGATTAGTTAGTTGTTAGTTGATTATTTGGGTCAGGTGTTGTAATTAGTATAAACTAATGACCGTAATTAAATACTAAACCCTTCGGGGGAGCACTGCTGAAATGATAGACATTACTGAAAGAGTTTTCACCTGTTTAAATGCTTTAATGATCCTCTGTGAAGCAGAATAATCCAAAACGTGATCTGACCGGAGTTCACTAGTGTTGTGCATAATCCAGGCTGAATCATTTTCCAGCCGCGGTGCTGTGACGTCAGTTAAGCATTAGCTTAAAGTTAGCATTTTTCTAATTACTTCCCTTAAACGATCTCGAAATTCAGAGGATCCAGTGATATTTAGGAGGTAAATGTACACTGAATAAAATGTACAGGGTTCTAAGCAGTAGTGACTGCCCCTTGGTCCGGCACCGCGTAGGCCTCTGGCCACTTCGTGAAATAGTCCATCGCCACCAGAACAAAGCGATTTCCAGAGTCCGTCACCGGAAAGGGGCCCAGCACGTCCACGGCCACCCGCTCCATCAGGCTGCCGCACTGGTAAGGGTGAAGTGGGGCGCGGGGCGCCCTCGAGGGGCCCTTCTTGGCAGCACACACGTCACAGCAGTGCACGAAGAGTTCTACAGGCCAATAGAAGCGTTGCCTCAGGCGCTTCAGAGTCTTGGTGACACCAAAGTGCCCAGCCCCAGGTGACCCATGAACTCCCCGTAGGATCGATCCCCTAAGCGCCCGCGGCACCACCACCTGAAAAACGCGCCGCCCGTTTGCCGGATCCTCCCAGGTATGGCACAGCACGCCGTCGGACAAACTAAAACTAGCCCAGTTGGAGCGCAACGCCTTAGCAATCGGGCCCAGCGGCACCACCTCCTCCCACGACGGTGTGACGTTCGCGCTGAGCGCGTGTACTGCCCAGGACAATTCGCGATCGGCGCGGCAATAGTTGCGTTCCGCCTTGTCCAGGCGGCGGCTATAGTATGCTATTACGCACTCAGAGCCGTCCTGAACCTGCGACAGGACTGCTCCGAGGCCGTGGTCGCTCGCATCAGTATCCACAATGAAACTCTCAGACACCTTCGGATACGCTAGAATCGGAGCATTGCACAGGCGGCTTTTTAGCTTCTCGAATGCCCGCTCCGCCTCGTCAGACCAGCGGAATTTCACACTAGGCTTAGTCAGAGCATGAAGCGGCGCTGCCACGTCCGCGAACCCCTTAATAAACCACCTGTAATACGAGGCGAGCCCCACGAAGCTGCGAACCATTTTTGCGTCTCGCGGTGTGGGCCAGTCACGGACCGCCTCCGTCTTTTTGGGATCGGTTTCCACGCCAGCACCGCTCACTACGTGGCCCAGGAAGCTCACGCGCTGCCTTAGCAGATTACACTTTGCCGGATTGAGCTTCAGGTTAGCCGCCTGAATCGCGCCGAGCACCATTTCAAGGTGAGACAGTGCGGAGTCGAAGTCGGTTCCGTGCGCCAAGACATCATCCCAATAAACGACGCAGCACGACCGCAGAACCCCGCATAAAACACGCTCCATAAGACGCTCAAAAGTAGCCGGCGAGTTACACAATCCGAACGGAAGCACCGTGAAATGCCATAGGGCTGAGCCGAGCGAGAAAGCGGTTTTCTCCCTATCCCCCGCCGCGAGGGGCACCTGCCAATATCCGCTCCTCAGGTCTAACGAGCTGAACCAGGCTGAGATAGACAGCTGGTCCAGCGTATCGTCGATCCTGGGGAGCGGGTAGGAGTCAAGCTTCGTGACAGCGTTAAGTCGCCGATAATCCACGCAAAAGTGCCAATTTCCATCCTTCTTTTTCGCAAGGACCATGGGCTGCTCGAAGGCTAATGCCCGTACTCGCCATCTCGCGGACTAACTGCTCCGCCGCTACGCGCTTTGCTAACGCCAGACGGTGCGGCCTCAGCCTGATGGGCTGGGCGTCACCCGTGTTTATCGAATGAACCGCAAGGCTAGTTTTAGTACACTCGCACTCAGACACAGCGAAACTCGTGCGAAAACGGCCGATCAGTTCGCGCAAACGGAGTTGTTGGGGACCAGATAAACCCACACAACTGTGCTCCAGCATCTCCTCTATCGGATCTACACTCAACCCCGCATCCAGTGGACCCTCTACCGTATCACGCACCGAATCACACACATTCCCTCCCACCAGTTCACTTACCCCTAACTCGCCGCATATCTCTATGGGGAGTCCAGTCACCAGAACCGAGCCCCGTGCACAGTCAATGATAGCTCCGACGCGTGAGAGCAGGTCCTTGCCCAGAATGCACGGGTCGTTGATGCGTCCTACCCAGAACTGTTGTTGAAAGGGCCCCTTGCCGACATCAATCGTCAACTCCGTTAATCCTAGGAGACCTATAGGCTCCCCGGTGACTGAAGAGAGAGCGATGCCCTGGCTGTTGTCAGTCACGAACTCGCCCGCTACCTCCGTCGCGAGCTCGGGCCGTATCAGTGAGACTGACGAGCCCGTGTCCACCAGCGCGTTCACCGTCACTCCATTCAATGTGCATCTCAGGAAGTAGCCGCTGAGTCCGGCAGTTCCGGAAGCAGATCCCGAGGGTAAGCATAGCGTTCCTGGGGCCACCGTAACCCTCACTGGGTGCTCCCGGCTCCGTTTCCCGGCCGGCTGCAGTGCGCTCGCTTGTGGCCACGCCCCCCGCAGTGCCAGCACTCCAGTTGGGCATCAGACCGGCTCCGACCCCACCTCTGCGAATCACAGGCAACCCGCGACGCCCCCCACGGTCCAGGATGGCTTGAGAGGATGAGTTCAGACCGCTCCGCCACCTCCACCGCGGACTCCAGGGTCTGCGGGTCGGCCAGCCTCACGTGTTTGCTCAGCTCGCTCGGCTCGAGGGCGCACAGAAAGTGATCCAACGCGAGCCTCCTCTGGGCCACTCGCGGAAACGTTGGGTAAGCTTGGCGGGTAAGCAGGGCCATCTCCGATGCCAGCACGCCCAGTGTCTCTCCCTGCTGCCGGCGTCTGTCCGCCACTAGCATTTTGGTGGCCGCCTCCGACGGTTGGCGGCTGAAACGTGTTCTCAGCGCCCGCGTCAGTTCAGGCAGCTCGCAGCGGCACTCGGCGGGGAGCTCGATCAGTACCCTCAGCGCGTCGCCCGGCAGCGCCAGGCAGAGGTTGGCTGCCGTCTCGGCGTCCGTCCAGCCCGCACCGCCCGCCACGATCTCAAGCTGAGCTTCAAAGGCTGTCCAGTCAGCGCTGCCGTCGTAGGGGGCAAGGCGGGATTGAGCCGTCAAGCCCGCCATCCCGGAGGCTTGCGCCGCCATCATCGCACCGTCCGTTCCGCGAGTCGGCGCCGCTGTCATCGCGCCATCCGCTCCGTGAGCCAGCGCCGCCGTCCTCGCGCCATCCGCTCTGGGAGCCAGCGCCGCCGTGCTCGCGTCGTTCTCTCCCCGGCCACGACCTCCGAACAGCCCGCTGGCGCTGTCAGGTCCGAGTCCACTCCGCTGGAGAACCTTGCCTCGAGTCCGTTGGTCCGCTGTCTTCCTCCTGAGCCGTTCGATTTCCCCTGCCAGCAGCTCAATATCTTCCAGCAGGGTCACTTCTGACACCAAATGTGGCGTGGAAGAGGAAGGAAGACCCGTGAGACTCATGCTGAATGCTCAATAGCTCCTTTATTAAACAGGCTTGCCACTCACTTACAGTCTTTAACAAGACTAGGAGAGCTAAAACCATTCTATCTATAGGCTACCAACAGAGCCAAGTGACTAAACTCACTATCCACCTACTTTACGGTGAGTGCCCTAACCAGCACCCATCTGCATGGCCCCTCCCCATACCCTAGGTTACGGGGGAGGTACCAATTATGTAGGCTGGAGCAACACAGCAAAACAAAACACAAGAGGCCCCACACACAGAAGAATAGAAACATGCCTACAGGCAGCCACACACACAACCCAGAGCCGCCACAATATTTATTTACTACAGAATGTGAAAGAGGCCAGTTTTTGAAAAGCCCATTCAAACTCTGTATTGACTTGAACCACTTAGACACGGAACCCCAAAGGGACCCCAAATATGGGCATAAACAACATGGCGCCGACTACAAAATGACGACACGACTTCAGTGGTCTATGTCGATGGAGGAATGTTATAGACAAGCACTTATATAACTTCAGAATTTAACACACTATCTATCAGACCTCACTCCCATAATTCAACTGGCCTTATCGTGAACACACTGACCAGTGCTTAATCAACCTCACTCACAAGATAACACCTCACAGCTCACATTTGATTTATAAGCCTGATAAAGTAACACTTTATGATGATCAATTTATTTACTACTATTCTACCTTTCATATATATTTTTATCATGTCATGTACAGCCCATCATTCCGAGTAGTAGGTGGTCTGTACTGCTTAATTAAGCCAGGTAAAAGACCAGGATGTTGCTTTTAGGAATGAGGATGATTGACCACAGATGAAAAGTACCTAAAAATAAAGACTCTGAAATGTTTAAATGTGTCAGATTTGCAAAAACCAAAGAAATAAGGAAGAGGCAATATTCTGATGATCTAATTTCACCTGCTGTGGATCCCAGAGCTAATCAATTAGCCAGTTGTGTTATCGTTAGAAAATGCCATTAGCACGAGGAGTCCTGAAGCTCTAAACGGTAGCGAGCAAATGATATGGTGTCAGGCGTTTCACCAAATGAAAGTAGGGTTCATTATCTCTGCAGAAGCTCTGAGGAAACAGAACAGAAAGCGTTTCTGTTTCCCGCTAATAGCAGCTAGCGCACACACAGAAATAAAAGTGTAAAACTGAGCACAGAACACACAGGCGTCTAAATGAAGTTGTTTCGTGGCTTTTATGCTTTGCTACAGCTTCCTCCAGGGCTCTGCAGTGTCCGGGCCCATTTCTGCAGTTCCTAAGCTAACATTACAGGAAGCCTAACATAATGTGTAATGTAGCAAAGTTAGCAATTAGGCTACATTTGTCCCCTGGGTGGCCCAGCGCACAGCGAACACATCCCGCTTATTTATTTTTTAATCTATTTGAGTGTCCCTCCAAGCCAAACAACTGTGGGCCGCTTGTTAGTAGTTTAAGGGAGCTACTCTGCTAATGAAGGGAAGGCCTGCAGAAGCGAACCCGAGCAAATGAAGATGCTAACATTATCGCTGCATCTCTTTATAGTGTTTTTTGCTTTGTAGTTTTTCCATGACAGCTATTAGAAGCTCTAGTGAAATAAACAGAGCTGGCAGGCCAGCGCAAATTCTGTTGACAGCATCAACAAAATGTAGTCATGGTCTTCAGATGAATTTGGGTCAGTCTGCTGCATTGAAATTAGGTTATGTGAGCATATGAAGGAGTGTTGCTTAGGATGACATTCACATAGCTATCCATACAGTGAAAAAAAAAACTTGTTTTATGTTTTTTCTTCATTTAAAAAAACATTACTTCAGACAGTAAAAAATAAGCTGTTTCATTTAAAATATTGACTTCCTCAATATTATAAGTTGAATATGATTAAGAATTTGCATACAGTTGAGTCATAATGTTCAAAATAGCTTAATATTAAGCAGGGCTGTCAATGTTAAAGCGTTAACGCACACAGTTAATTCGGAATCAGTGATCATTTTTTATGCAATTAATTACGCCACCAAGTTTGACCCTAACCTCCACCGTAATCTGAGACTCCCATGATGCCACTCTTCAGGGAAGACGCAAAAATGAGAAAAAACTTGCAATTTGTCACCTTAACCCTTTCTCATAATAGGATTCACCTGTGTATGTAGGTCAAAACTTTCCAAACCAACCAAACGTACAGATGCTGGAGCATCTGTGACATACACAGCAAGTCTTTGTGATGTATCAAGAGCCACGGTATCCAGGGTAATGTCAGCATACCACCAAAAAGGACTAACCACATCCAACAGGATTAACTGTGGACGCTGTCAGAGGAAGCTGTCTGAAAGGGATGTTCGGGTGCTAACCCGGATTGTATCCAAAAAACATAAAACCACGGCTGATCAAATCACGGCAGAATTCAATATGCACCTCAACTCTCCTGTTTCCACCAGAACTGTCCGTCACCACAATAAATTATTGTGGTCTAAAACCAGGTGTTTCAGTTTCATTGTCCAACCCCTGTAACTGTTTCACACATAAATTCAGTCTGAGCCCAACTGCATAGTCGGGTTTCATAAAGTTCAGACCCATATTTCCTACTATTGCTCAGAGGCCACGAGGGAGAGGAAGTGATGCTATAAGAGAAACGTGTGAAACGAGCGTGAGGAAGAGAAGTGTTTCGAAAATCCTCACAGTGGAAGCGGCACCTCAGTCTCTGGGGAAGAGGGTTGCTCATATATACAAAGGGTTTGCAACCTATTTTCCTCATCAGGTTTAATAATATGATCATCATTTATGGTGTAATCACTAGTGATTAACTTCCTTAGATGTCTAGTTTTCTGAAAGCAGTTCAAACAAGAGTGGATTTGTGGTCATAAATAAACCATTAATGAAGGGCTAGTGGTTGACAAAAACAAACTGTGCCCCAATAAGTGATCTACAGTCTCTAATGGGCATTTTGGCACTTCTTAGGAGTGTAATAGCACACAGCAGTGTTGGCGAGGCACATAGTTAGTGAGCTGTGCTAGCTAATGCTAGCAGGAATAGACAAAAAAGATAAAGAAAAGATAGCGACAGGCAGACATACAGTTACAGAGGAAAGATAGCTAATTGTTCTGTCCTCCTTATACTCCGTGTATAATTTGACAGGCAGTTAACTCATTTCCCATTTACCACACAGAGGAAGTAGTTTACTTGTTTAATGTAGCAAGTTGAGAAAAGGTAAAACTGAAACAAGACAAACACAAAATGTGCTACAATTAGAGGATATCTAAATCACAAATGACTAGAATGAGTTTTGTATTACATTTCTTACTTCTCTATGGTATATCACTAACATCAAAGTCTACAGAGATTAAAGATGCAAACTAACACCTAGCATACAAAATACTACCTTGTACCAGGTAAAAAACATGTCAGAAACATTAACATACCAACGATGCTTGAAAAGAGCTTGAGCAGATGGTAGATGGAACAGGATTATTCGGCAGGTACAACCATGCTTGCTTCACTGTACTCACTAACAGGCTACTAGTGATGATGTCATTAAAACTAGACAAACTAAAATAAATTACCAAAAAAGTCCACTAGGGGGCAGCAAAGCGCATTAAATCAAATCGCCACTGTAGGCAGCACACTCCCCGCCTGGCATCTCTGGATGCCACGTTTTGCCGTTCTTACGTAGCCACATTTAGTCATTAGAAGACAGAAGCTGTACAATCTCAGTAACTGGTCTGAAGAGTAACTTGACATGTCCATCCTCGACAACTTTCACTTCCACTTTACGGATTTTTCCATCCTTGCTTGGAAACACTTGGGTGACTCGTCCCATTGGCCATTCATTGCGCTTTGCTTGATTGTCCCGTATAAGTACAATAGCACCTGGCATGATGTCTGGTTTGTCAGAAAGCCATTTTCTTCGCACTTGAAGAGTAGACAGATATTGTTTTCTCCATCTGTCCCAAAATGTACTGGCCAGGCTCTGAACCTGCTTCCACTGACGTCTATAAAGGTGTTCACAGTCAAACTCCCCAGGTGGGATTGGGCAAGATCCAACCTTTTGAGTCAGTAATGTAGCAGGTGTAAGAATCTGTGGGTCTTCAGGGTCATTTGAGACAGGAACCAGAGGTCTTGAATTTACAATAGCCATTACCTCTGCCATTAGCGTAGTAAGCACCTCGTGAGTGAGTCTGGAGGAATCCAGTTGTAGGAACATTGAATCCAGGATTCGCCAGGCAACTCCGATCATCCTCTCACATACTCCACCCATGTGTGATGCATGGGGAGGATTGAAGATCCAAGAGCAGCCCTGCTCGGAAAGAAAGCACTCTGCCTCTTGGCTTCTGAGATTAGATGGAATGTCCAACTCATGACATGCTCCGACAAAGTTTGTTCCTCGGTCAGACCTTATTGTCTTGAGTGGTCCGCGCACTGCAATGAATCTCCTCAAAGCATTTATAAAGCTCGAAGAATCCATGGACTCTATGACTTCTATATGGATTGCTCGTATACTCAAACACGTGAATAGAACCGCCCACCTTTTGCTGTTAGCAAGGCCACCACGTGTACGGCGCGAAGAGATGGTCCATGGCCCAAATACATCTAGGCCAACGTGGGTGAAGGGAGGATCCGTGCTGAGTCTATCTGCAGGTAAGTCACTCATTTTTTGCACTTCACATTTGCTGCGGAGCTTTCGGCAGATGACACAGTTGTAGATAAGGCTGCCTACACACCTTTTGGCTCCTAGGATCCAAAATCCTGCTGATCGAATGGCACCTTCAGTGATGTGACGCCCTTGGTGGAATGATTTTTTATGAAAATGTCGGGCAAGAAGTGTTGCAACGTGGTGCCGACTGGGTATGATGATTGGTCTTTTCTCATCAACTCCAACATCTGATTCACCAATACGACCCCCTACTCTTATCAGGCCGTCTTTGTCAATGAAAGGATTCAATGATTGAAGCGAACTGCCTTTAGGCAGGCTTCTCTTGTCATTGATGCATTGAAGTTCTGCTGCAAAGGCTTCTTCTTGCACACTTTGAATGATGACAATTGTTGCTCTTGTGTGATTGTCTGCTGAGCTTGATGTGTGACAGATATGCCAGCCTTTGCAAGCCTGCTGATCTGTAGTCTTCTTGAATTGACAAGCAATGTGGATTAAACATGCAATAGCCCGTTTCAAAGTTCTCCAACATGAAAATCGCTCAAAGCGGAGCGCTCCAAGTGGCTTGCTCCTAACCATGGTTTTGAGTGTTCCTATTTCAGGACGAACCTCCACATCTAAGTCAGGCTCAACCAGCTCACAACTTTCTGTATGATATTCATACTGCTCAGGGTGTGTTAGAAACGCAGGTCCGGTAAGCCATGTAGTTTCTTTCAGTTGTGCTGCAGTGACTGATCTTGAGGCACAGTCGGCTGGGTTAAGCTCAGTAGGCACGTAATGCCATTGGTCAGGAATAGAGCATCTTCTTATACGCTGGACTCTGTTGCTGACAAACACATGGAATCTTCTCTTTTCATTGAAGATGTATCCCAGGACTATTCTACTGTCCGTGAAGAAACTGACTGTGTCTATCTTTGAGTCAAGCTCAGCTGTGATGAACTCAGCTATGTCTGTAGCGAGCACAGCTGCACAGAGCTCTAGACGCGGGATCGTGAGTTGCGGATGTGGCGCCAGCTTTGCCTTTCCTAAGACGAAACCTGTGTGGTAGGCTCCAGATGAGTCTGACACCTTCAGGTAGGCAACAACAGCTACTGCCTGTCTCTCCATGTGTCCCACGCTTGTTTCCTTTCAGGTGGTAAAGGTGCATCCCAGTCTTCAGCATGTGATGCCAGATCTCGAAGGAGAATTTTTCCCTGTATGAGGACTGGTGCAGCAAATCCCAAGGGATCATACAGGCTGTTGATTGTTGAAAGGATTCCGCGACGTGTGAAAGGTTTCTTTTCACTGGATACCTGAAACGTGAATGTATCATTCTTAAGATTCCAGCTGACGCCAAGACTTCGTTGTACAGGTAGAGAGTCGACACTGAAATCAAGATTCTTTAAATCACTGGCATGATCCTCAACAGGAAAGGCTTCCATGACTTCTCTGTTTGGAGACACTATCTTGTGTAGACGAAGGTTTGAGCATGCCAGCATTTCTTGAGTCCTTTTCAAAAGATCCACAGCAACCCTTGCAGTAGGTACAGATTTGACCGCATCATCAACATAGAAGTCTCTTTCCACAAACTTCTTTGCATCAGTTCCAAATTCGCTTTCTTCCTCTTGAGCAGCATGTCTAAGGCCATAAATGGCCACAGCAGGGGAAGGACTGTTTCCAAATACGTGCACTCTCATCCGACACTCAACAATTTGGTTATTGGGGTTGTTGTCCTGGAACCAAAAAAAACGCAGGAAGTTCCTGTCTTCAGGTCTGACTATAAAGCAGTGGAACATCTGCTGAATGTCCGCCATAAATGCAACTGCATCCTTCCTAAACCTAATGAGTACTGCAAGAAGACTATTGTTGAGGTCTGGGCCCTTCAGCAGAACATCGTTCAGAGACACTCCATCCCAGCGAGCACTTGAGTCGAACACCACCCGAATTTGGCTTGGCTTTCTTGGATGATATACGACAAAAATCGGGAGGTACCAGCACTCTTCATCTTTTGTGAGTGGTGGGGCCAATTCAGCATGTCCACACTCAAACACTTTGCCCATGAATGTGAAGAACTGGTCCTTCATCTGTGGCTTTGACTTGAAGGATCGCTGTAGGGATGTAAAGCGATTCCAGACTTGAGCCCTGTTGTTTGGAAGACGTAGCCTTTGAGGTTTAAAGGGCAAAGGAGCCACCCAACTGTTGTCAGTATCTCTGTAGAAACCCCTTTGCATGAGGTCCAGAAACATCCTATCTTCCACAGAAGGAGCTATCCTTTCATCATCTTTTGTTCTTTTGAATGTAACATGACCCAGAGAATTTTCCACTTCTGACTGCAGTTGTGAATGAATGTTACTAGATGCCATGTCATCATACTTCTCCTTTATGAGATAATGGTTTGGACATGGTTTAAAGACAGTCCTACGACCATTCTCCAGAGTGTGTGTGAATAGTGTGCTGATGGTTTCCGATTTCTTGACACCGCCCAGACAGATGTTGCCCACGATGACCCATCCCAAATCCAATTTTTGAGCAAAGGGCGCGTCATGTGGTCCGTTGATCTGCTCATGTACTTTGTGAATTCTTATGATGTCCCTTCCAAGCAACATCAGAATTGGAGCATCAGGGTCTAGCTCTGGAATCTGTTCTGCCAGTGAGTTTAGATGCTTATGGTGGAAAGCAGCTTCAGGAGTGGGAATTTCTGTCCTGTCATTAGGGATGTCATCACATTCAATGAGAGTGGGTAGTGGGATGCTGACTTGCCCATCCATAGACTCGATCTGGAACCCACTAGCCTGTCTTCCCGAGGTGCTGACTGTTCCTGCACATGTCTTTAGTGTGTAAGAGGATTGATGGCACCTTTTGATACCAAAAATATCAAAAAAGCTTGACTTTACCAAAGAACGATTACTTTGATCATCAATAATTGTATACAGCTTGATTGCCTTTTCTTTCTGGCCAGTAGGGAAGACCTTTACTAAACAAATCTTGGAACAAGATCTTTCACTTGAGTCTTCACCACAGACCTCAGTGCATGTTGCTGTCACTGAGTCAGAACTCCCAGTGTCTTCCTCCCCGCCATGCACAGTCACAGGTGATGAGGACTTTGTGGGCTGCAGGACAGGTCCAGGATGAAGCGCAGCAATATGCCTCTCACTATTGCATTCAGTGCATTTAACAATTTTGTCACAGTCTCTTGCAAGATGTGAAATGGAACCACAGCAACGATAGCAGATGCCGTTCTGCTTGAGAAAAGTTCTTCTGTCCTCTAGAGTTTTTTCTCTGAATCCACGACATTTGTGTAGCGGATGAGGTCTGTTGTGTATGGGACATATCTTGGATGGGTCCACAATCTTGGTACGTACTGCATGCACAGGTGGGATAGGATCTGCAGCAACATCCATCTTGTGGACTGAAATAGGTGCCCTGGACTTGCCATCTCTGGAAAAGCGTCTCTCTACTCTTGTAGTATCAGCAATAAGAGGAGCTAAACTGAAACTCGGATCATTTCGCATCTTCGCTTGCTGACAGACAAAGGTCACAAAGAATGAAAACGGTGGGAAAGGTGTGTTGTGCTCATCCTTGTATTTAGAGCCTTGAGCCATCCATTTTTCTTGGAGAGCAAATGGCAGCTTTTGTACTATGCCACTTATACCTCTTGCTGTGTCCAAGTAAGCAAGTCCTGGAAAGGCACCTTCCTCCTTTGCTGCTTGAAGTTCCATCAGCAGATCACCAAGTTCTCTGAGCCTCTGATGGTCTTTATTAGAGATTCTATCAAAGCTGTCAATCCTCTTCCACAGCGATTCCTCAATGACTTCTGGAGCTCCGTAACACTGATTTAGTCTCTCCCATGCCATCTGGAGACCTTTCTTAGGGTTGTTGACATGTACAGCCCTTATCCGTTTCACCTGCTCTGCAGACTGACGACCAAGCCACTTAACCAAAAGGTCAAGTTCTTCCTTTTCGGTCACACTTAGCTCCCCAACAGTATTCACAAATGATGCTCGCCAAGCTCTATAATTTTCGGGTCTGTCGTCAAACTGTAAAAGCCCAGTGGTAACAATTTCTCGTCTAGCCATGAACTTCATGATGTTGATCATACTTTGGTCCTGAAGTTGCTGTCCCTGTTGCAAGTGAGCTTGATAATTCCTGTCTGGAGGTCGGATAGGTGGATATTGATGAACACTGCATGCTTCATGTTGATCCTGCAAACCACTGTATTGCTCGTCTTTTATTCCACTACCTCTTCCATGAAGAGAAGGGCATGCTTGTTCATATGTCTCCTGCCGTCCCACTGATGGAGTCAGTCCTATTGTTGGCCTTATATCGGAAGGTTCTCTCTTAGTGATGCTGGATGCTGGAGGATCTTGAATGAGCATTTTGTCTGTTTGAGGCTCATGTGTGTGAGAAACATTTAAATCTGACTCCATTTTGATGCTTGAATTTGACAGAGAATACTTTTGTACATATTCTCCAGTGCGCTGCATGGGGTTTTGAGGCTCTAACTCCAACTGACTGTCAAGTTTTTGACTGAGATCATCATCCATCCTTAGAGCTGCTTCTAATGCTTCAGCTTTTGCTGTTGCCGCTGCCGCACTTTTCTTTAAACTCAAGGCATCTAAGGAGGCTTCCAAGTGTGCTTTCTGTACTTTCATATCTATTTCCTTTTCAGAAAATGCCATCAGAGCTTTAGCTGCCTCAGCTTCAGCACGGGCCATAGCAGCGACTCTGCTTGTAGTGGACCCTTGTGTGTGCCTTGATGAACGCGAGACTCGGGACCTTGTATGTAAGGAGCGACTGGACGTAGTACCCTCTCCTTCCATGATAAGGTAGTTATAGTACTGAAGTTATATAATCGAGGCTAAAGCAGTGCCGAGACGATGTGCCAAAATCTTTGTTCCGATCTCCTGTGGATCAGCTCTAAGAGAAGCCGTTGTTTTACTGTTCTGTCCTCCTTATACTCCGTGTATAATTTGACAGGCAGTTAACTCATTTCCCATTTACCACACAGAGGAAGTAGTTTACTTGTTTAATGTAGCAAGTTGAGAAAAGGTAAAACTGAAACAAGACAAACACAAAATGTGCTACAATTAGAGGATATCTAAATCACAAATGACTAGAATGAGTTTTGTATTACATTTCTTACTTCTCTATGGTATATCACTAACATCAAAGTCTACAGAGATTAAAGATGCAAACTAACACCTAGCATACAAAATACTACCTTGTACCAGGTAAAAAACATGTCAGAAACATTAACATACCAACGATGCTTGAAAAGAGCTTGAGCAGATGGTAGATGGAACAGGATTATTCGGCAGGTACAACCATGCTTGCTTCACTGTACTCACTAACAGGCTACTAGTGATGATGTCATTAAAACTAGACAAACTAAAATAAATTACCAAAAAAGTCCACTAGGGGGCAGCAAAGCGCATTAAATCAAATCGCCACTGTAGGCAGCACACTAATGCTAGCAGGACTAGATAATAAAAAGATAAATAAAAGATAGTGACACGCAGACATACAGTTACAGAGGAAAGATAGCTAATGCTAGCAGGAATAGATAATAAAAAGATAAATAAAAGATAGTGACACGCAGACATACAGTTACAGAGGAAAGATAGCTAATGCTAGCAGGAATAGAAAAAAAAGATAAAGAAAAGATAGTGACAGGCAGACATACAGTTACAGAGGAAAGATAGCCCCTGAACAGAATTACCTAATGCTAGCAGGAGTGTAATAGCACACAATAGCGTCGGCCAGGCGCATGGTTAGCGGATCAAAGTAGCTAATGCTAGCAGGAATACAGAAGAGATAGTGACAGGCAAAAACAGTTACAGAGGAAAGATAGCTAATGCTAGTGCAAGAAGATTAATACACCTGTCACGTCTCCTCGTCTCCCTGCCTGGGTCATCCGTATATATGTATGTATGTATGTATGTATATATATACATATTCTGCACTAATCCTCTACTTTACACAGTTACATTTCACGAGAAATATCTGTAACACATATATGAGCACATTTTGACTTCCTCTTAGTGCTTCAATCTTATTTTGAGTTGAGTTTCTGGTAACACTTTACTTGGATGGTCCATTTGATGGCCTCTATGATGCTCAACTGACATTCAACTAACATTCAACTACATGTCTAATAAACGCAAATGAACTAAAAGGGTTAGTTCAATTTAATGGACATTTAATTCAGTGTTAGTTGAATGATAGTTGAGCATCAACAAGGCCATAAAATGGACCATCCAAGTTTCTTATACTGTATCTGCATTGAGTATTTTAAATTGATCAAAGTATGAAACTCGAACAAAACTGGATGTGAACAGGAATAATACTTAGTAAAAACACAAACCTGTTGCTTATTTAACTTGCATAATCCCAGTACAGTGGTTGGCAGACGCTCTAGCTTTACTTAACAAAGCCAACCCAGAAAAAAAAAAAAAACAAGCTCCAAAACAGCTTTCACACTTAACCAAATGTACCAAATTCACAAAACAAACAACTTCCACATTGCGGAAAAAAAAGACAAATGAGAAACTAACTAACCTACAAGAGAGAGGTTTCTAATAAATTGGCCAGAGCGTGTATGCACTCGTGTTAAACAGGATGTATTTAAGACCAGAGTGAAGTGTACAGAGTCTCTGGGGATTGTGGGAAACTGATGGGGAAAATGTCAGCCCATTGTTCGCCTGCAGTTCTGATTCAGCTCTAACTCACTGCTGGGTGACACTCATTAGGATCCAGCTGACAGGAGAAGAAAGGAGTGTGTGCGAGTGAGCGAGTGTGTCATAGCTATTGTGTCTTATTGCAAACCCCTCAGAACTGAGGTGATCCGAAGCAAGGAGTCCACATGCTCTGAACTATGAGGATAAAAAATCTATTTCTGGCCCTTTTTTTTATACAGATGCCACTCCATTTTGCATGGTGTTTATTCCTAAAATTACCTATATTTATAGCCTTATTACATTAAATCTTTATATCTGTGTTGAGATGAACAGCTTTGACTATCTGGTTCCAGTGGTAGATGTCAAGGTGTTGAAATATTAGGCAGCAAGTAAACAGTCAGTTCTTGAACTTGACAAGTTGAACAAGAAAGAACTGGCATGACTCTCTACTGTCCAGAGAATGCTTTCTACTAAATAATTGATGAGTGGTCTAGTGGATTAGAATAAAAAAAAGTCCAAAAACAACACATCATGACCCCAATCTGAAGAAATTCAAAAACTTTAGATAAGAAAACAAAGGCATCGACCTCTATTAGTCTGGAAATTGTCACAAATTAGGCTTTTAGGAACATAGTAGGAGCTATTATTCACAAATGGAGATAACGCGGAACACTGGTGAACCTTTCCAGGAGAGACTGGCCTATCAGTAATGCAAGAAAGATCATCATTGTTGCAAAATGTGTATTAATTTAATTTGTTTGTATCAAAAATAACACTGCACAAGACAAAGTAGTGCTGAATAAAATATTTTTAGATTTAATGACTTTTAAGTGCTGCCTGTGTTTAACATACTGTACATTTTAAAGTAAGAACCATATATGACATATGTATGTAACTGCAAAATGTGTTTTTTTATTGTTTGTTGTCACACCTTATTTTTTATTTAAATTTTTTTGGTCCTTCTCGCTCCTGTCCTCTGTTCTCTTGTTTTGTTTACCTCTCCATGTGCTTCACATGGCTCTGTTTTGTTTTTGGTTTTGTCTCCACCTTAGCCCCGCCTTGTCATCTGAAATCCCACCTGTCTCATTCGTAACCCCGCCCCCTCGTTACTTCCACAGGTGTCCCTTGTCTATGCCTGTGTATAAATACCCCATGTACTCCTTTGTTCTCTGTTGTGCTTTTTGTTTGACCCTGTCTGGATGTTTTGTATCGGCGTTTGTTAAGCAGTTTGTTGAGTTCTGATTTGTTTTCTTTAGATTGTTTGTTTGTTTGTTCATTTCACTTCTTTGTTTGTTAAGGCCTGGTTAGTCATTTGTTTTATAGTCTTTGTTTTTTAGCTTTTGTGTTTGTTTCTTTGTCTCAGTTTTTGTTTGTTTTTGTAATGTCAAAAAATAAAAACAACTTCCATTTGCATCCTGCCTCCAACTCGTTACAGTCACGTAAAATATTTTTGCCTTGCGGCTTACCGTAGCTCTTCTATTGGCTGTTGACACTGTTGATGTCACTATTTGTGTAAGCCAAGTCTCAAGATAATATTACCATCTTACACTGAACGATATATAGAGATGACTGGACCGCATCTTGACTCTTATTATAAGCAAGGCTCTGTAAATTTGTGTGCAACAGTGAAATCACTTGAAAATCGTTAGGTGTAAGGACAGCACTACATACATCGTATTATATCATTACAATGCAAACAGTTGAACACTAAACAATCCTCTTTCAAAACAAAAGGACAGAACAACAGTAAATTAATTATCTCCCATCCATACAAGCGCTCTGTCTCTGCGATGCTTATAGAGCTGTAGGATGGTACGGATGGTGTGAGAGGATGAAGAGCTTTCAGGCGAAATGGTAAAAACGTAATGAAAGAATGGCCTTCTGCCATCAGCCTTCTCTCCCCTGGCTTTTATAGCAGCTCTTTTCTTTTCTTTTCTTTTTTTTTTCATCCAGCATTTTCATAGTTAGATGCTTGACACACTGTGGAGGGCACTAGAGAACATACAATCCACTATTGCCCGAGTAGAAATTCACCATGGCAACCGTGCCACCGCAGCAACTGGAGCGCCATTCTCAGCACCGGCCCGATCTCAGCATGCCTCAGATCGAACCCGAGCTCTGCCTGCTGCAGACCGGCCTTTAAATATGCACACCATCATCACCTCTGCATTATTAAAGCAGCAATATTCGATTAATAATGGAATAAACATATGCACTTCAATATGTGTGCATATACATTCGTGCATGACCAGTGTTACATGTGAATCTTTGATAGTGTGATGTATACGTGTGTGTATATGTGTGTGTGTGTGTGCACGTGTGTAATTAATTCATACACTTGAATGTGCGTGCATGCATGTGCACGTGTGTTGAGCTTGAATGGATATTAATAGAAACTGCTGTGCTTCACCTGTGTTATGTATGCATGGATATTAATAGGCACACATGTGAGCGTGTATTTAAGCCTATATAAGTGAAAGGTTTTAAGCCGTTTAAGCCATTTGAATCTGGACTTTTTGTTGCCCATATTCTGGTCCACATTCTAATTTTTACTTGCGTTAACCTTTGCCATAACATTAGAATAAATACAAATAAACATATTAAAAATGTGTTGGTCAATGAGAGTGTCTACCTGTAATTGAGGCAATATAACATTAAAGTACTAAACCCAAATAAACATAATACAGTGTGTTCAGTGAGAGTATCTACCTGTAAATAATTATATTTACAATTATATACCATTGGTCGGTGAGAGTCTATATCTGTAATTAAATCTATATAACAATCAATTAATAAACCCAAATAAACATAATAAAGTCAGCGATCACTGAGAGTGTCAACCTGTAATTAAATCTATATAATATTACAATATATAACCCCAATAAACATGATAAAGTCAGTGATCAGTGAGAGTGTCTACCTGTAATTAACTTTATATAACATTAGAATAATAATAAACCCAAATAAACATAATAATAAAGGCATGTGATCAGTGAAAGTGTCTACCTGTAATTACTTCTATATACCATTATATACCATTGGTCGGTGAGAGTCTATATCTGTAATTAAATCTATATAACAATCAATTAATAAACCCAAATAAACATAATAAAGTCAGTGATCAGTGAGAGTGTCTACCTGTAATTAACTCTATATAATATTACAATATATAACCCCAATAAACATAATAAAGTAATTGTTTAGTAAGAGTGTCTACCTGTAAACAACTCTATATAACATTAGAATAATATACTCAAATAAACATAATAATAAGGGCACATGATCAGTGAGAGTGTCTACCTGTAATTACTTCTATATAACATTATAATAATAATAAACCCAAATAAACATAATAAAATCAGTGATCAGTGAGAGTGTCTACCTGTAATTAACTCTATACAACATTAAAATAATAAACCCAAATAAACATAATAAAGTTAGTGGTCAATGAGAGTGTCTACCTGTAATTAACTCTATATAACATTAGAATAATATACTCAAATAAACATAATAATAAAGGCACATGATCAGTGAGAGTGTCTACCTGTAATTAACTCTATATAACATTAGAATAATATACTCAAATAAACATAATAATAAAGGCACATGATCAGTGAGAGTGTCTACCTGTAATTAACTCTATATAACATTAAAATAATGAACCCAAATAAACATAATAAAGTCGGTGATCAATGAGAGTCGCTACCTTTAATTAACTCTATATAACATTAGAATAATAAAGCAAAAGTAAACATAATAATAAGGATGTCTACCTGTAATTAACTCTATATATCATTAGTATAATAAACCCAAACAAACATAATAAAGTCAGTGGACACAGAGAGTGTTTACATGTAATTAACTCTATATAACATTAAAATAATATAGCAAAAATACACATAATAAAGTCTATGACCGAAGAGAGTGTCTACCTGTAATTAACTCTATATAACATTAGAATACTAAACCCA
The DNA here is from genome assembly GCF_023375975.1 of Astyanax mexicanus. Classification (NCBI taxonomy): domain Eukaryota; kingdom Metazoa; phylum Chordata; class Actinopteri; order Characiformes; family Acestrorhamphidae; genus Astyanax; species Astyanax mexicanus. The sequence continues at coordinate 39,361,652 of NC_064425.1, forward strand.
AATAAACATAATAAAATCAGTGATCAGTGAGAGTGTCTACATGTAATTAAGTCTATATAACATTAGAATACTAAACCCAAATAAACATAACAAAGTAATTGTTCAGTGAGAGTCTCTACCTGTAAATAACTCTGTATAACATTAGAATAATAAACCCAAACAAACATAATAAACTCAGTGGACAGTTAGAGTGTCTACATGTAATTAACTCTATATAACATTAGAATAATAAAGCAAAAATAAACATAATAAAGTCAGTGATCAGTAAAAGTGTCTACCTAAAATTAACTCTATATATACTCTATATATATTTATACATTAATATAAATAGAACACACATGGGCTGTAGTCTGATTGGTCTGTAAATTTACATGTACACTGATAAGTGTGATTAACACCTTAACCATCTTCACAAAACATCACATCACACACTGTACTCTGAAGCTTAGAGAGGGGATTATAGATTATATCTGCAGAGAAAATCCTCCTAAATTTGGATTTTAGCACATTTTGGAAATCCAGAGAGGCAGAGTGGAGATTTAACATTTAAAAATGCTGTAACTCAACTGGAAATAACCCTTCACTTTTTATTTTTAGCATTTATATTAATGAAATGGGTTGCATCACTATCTAAAAATATCAAACATTACATGGTTCAAAAGTATCAGTATTAATAAGCTGAGCACTATTGCTGTGTTCTTTATCCTCCATGCATAAATAATCACCCTCCAAATAACTAAATTTTAGTTTCATTAGTCCACAGAACTTTATTCCAAAGTTAAGCTGACTGTTTTAGCATACCTCAAGTGACTCTGTTTGTGGCGTGTGCTCAGAAAAGGCTTCTTCTGCATTTCTCTCCTATACAGCCTCTCCTTGTGTGTAAAGTAAGCTGAATAGTGAATAGTGAGCGATGCACAGTGACTCCATCTGCAGCAAGATGATGATGTAGGTGTTTGGAGCTGGTCTTGGGGTCTGTAGGTTGACTATCACTGTTCTCACCATCCTTCTCCTCTGATTATCTGAGATTTTTCTTGTTCTGCTACTTCAGATCTTAACTAGAACTGTGTCTGTGGTTCTTCCATTTCCTCACTCTGTTCCTCACAGTGGAAACTGCAGCTGAAATCTCTGAGATTTGAGCTTTTTATATCCTTCCTCTAAACCATGATGTTGAACAATCTTTGTTTTCAGGTTATTTGAGAGTTGTGTGTTTTGAGGCTTTGTCCCAATAATTAGTGATAAAATTATTTAAATCAATAAAACGACAAGGGTGCCCAAATTTATGCATGTCTGGCTAATTTTGTTTAAAGAATTGTTGCACATTTTCTGTAAATACTATAAACTTCATTTCACTTCTCAAATATCACTGTGTTCATCTGTTATATGATATATGTATCTGAAATTGCTCATCTGAACAACCAATGATTTATAAAGAGAAATCATGAAAATGATCAGGGATGCCCAAACTTTTTCATCCCACTGTACATTGATGTGTTTACATGCTGTTTAAATGTGCTAGTAAAGTACTGTATAATGGTTACTATATCAGCCGGTTTTGCTAACAAATGCTAACCTGGGAAAATGCTAATTATGCTAATGGCCTTGTGATGAAATAAATGATACCAGCTCTGCTTAATATGTCAATAAATCTGTCTTAAAAAAAAAACACTTTTTTACAGTAAGTTCTTCATCTTAGAGGCTAACATTCCTGGAACCTTGCTAAACGTTCTTAAAATTAGCTGTTATTTACTACATACTGTATATGATTAAAACTGAATCAGTTATTTTTTTCAATACAAATTGTAAAATTACCATTTTTCTTAACATATATTTTTTGTATTTTTGGCCTTAATAGGCACCCTTGCAACAATACTCTGAATAAAAAATACATGTAATGGTGTTATATAAAAATATGTAATAAAACTCTTTTAACACTTTTAACTAACATGGAGAGTTTGATGCCCTGATACATTATATGCATATCTATAATAATAATAATAATAATAATAATAATAATAATAATAATAATAAATCCAATAAATAAACAATATATCTGAATTGATAAACAGATTGATTGATAAAAAGAATACTTTACTGATGCTTTAAAGAGAAAATCATTGTTTAAAATGATTAAAATCTTATTTCTACACCAGCCACTGTTTCCTGCTGCTGCTAATCAAATGATGATCCACAGCGCCATCTGCTGACATAGTACAGACAGAACTAACACAGAGACACAGAGTACAGCAGACTGTATTCTTTTCAGGTATATATTTTCCATTTGCAGTCTGACACACTGAAAACAAAGAGCTCTTAAATATAATAATACAAGACACACATTTGCACAAATTAGCATCGGCATTTTAATAATAATAATATATTTTAACACACATACAAATAGACAAACACACATGTTTTACATTGTAAATTTATTATTGAAGACTATATTAAAGCTATACAGGAACACATGCAGAATTGTGTTACAAAACAGAATATATTTTATACTTTAGATTCTTCTAAGCAGCACATTTATCTTTAAGGACAGATCTGCTCACTCTTGGTGAGATTTTAATCTCAGGGTCTTCATGAGGGAGAGTCACCTGGAATAGTTTTCTCAGCATCCTGAAGGAAGGAGTTCCTGGAGGTGCTGAACAATAGCTGCTGTTTTTCCTTCACGCTGTGAAGCTCCAGCTCATCCCAATTAAATCACCTCAAATCACCATCTCAGTTCATCAGTTTTAGATCGGGGGATTAATGTGGAGGACGTATACTTTTTTACTGTTTACTACATAATTACATATGTGTCACTTAATTGATTTTACATGTTTAATATTAATCTACGATGTAGAAAATAAATTACATATAGAAAAACATAGAATAAAAAGGTCAGGGTTCATACACTTTTTAATCAATTACTTTTGTATGTATTTGCAGCAAATTTTCATGAACATATGATCTTTAAAACATCAGTACAGAAATGTACAATAAAAAAAATGCATGTTAAAGTTTATTATAGTAAGCCTATATCTTACCTTAAAATATTTAAATTAAAAAATGCTGACATAAATTGACATATATTGTCTATTCCTTATATGTGTCTAAATTATTAAATGCAATAAATGCATTAAATCAGCATTTTTCTCTCACTGAGTGAATTTACAGTTATAGTGGAGCTGAAACTCCATCGAAGTAGAGTAGAACCCACGCAGCCATCTAGCTAATGCGAAGTGATGTGATGGATTTGTCCAAACATTTAATTATTTAAATGTTTTAAATGAATAAATGTTTTTTCTCAGTCGATAAAAAGAAACACAAATATTTTTAGAGCAAATTTTCATGACTTTTCCTCAATTTTCTGTGTATTATTTTCATTTATTAAGGCCTGTATATGGCTATTTTCAAATTCCATGACTTTCCCAGGTTTTTTATGATCGTACGAACCCTAAAAGCGCCCAAACTGGTAGTGTATATATTATTAATATATATATTATATATTTATCATATTGTCTCCATATTAAGCTGAGGTAAAGTTTAAGCTGTCCACTCTGTAGAAGTGATTAAAAACATTTTAGGATGTGCTGCCACTATGATCGGGAGATCGCTGGTTTAAATCCAGTTCATGCAGCTTGCTATCAGCTGTCAGAGCCCTGAGAGAGCACAATTGGCCTTGCTCTCTCTGGGTGGGTACAGTAGATGGCGCTCTTTCCCCTCATCACTCCAAGAGTGATGTTGATCAGCACAAGGCTGCGTCTGTGAGCTGAGTCAGCAATTCTGCATCAGCAGCAGTTCAAAAAGAGGCGGAGTCTGACCTCACATGTGTCGGAGGAGGCATGTGTTAGTCTTCACCCTCCTGGTGTTGGGGCATCATTATCATCTGAGGGGTAGGATAATCGGCAAAGCTAAATTAGGAGAAATATAAAATATAAAAAAAAATACATAAATTAATTTGCTTTTCTTTTTTTTTGGAAATCTAAAAGTATCTTTAAAACAGAACAAGAACAATTCAACATGTCTGAAACTCTAGATCAACCACGTTTCTATTAACTGACATGATGTTCACTAACACAGTCCACTTTGTGGTGCAGTTTGCCATAACAGGATGAACACATGATTAATAGTCCTTTTTAAATCTCATTTCATGTTTTTTTTTTATATATATATATAATTTTGTGGTGTTCTGAATGAATTTCCTGGTGAGCCGGTTTTAGTGCTCCTGATTTAGGCGCAGTTGGGTTTTAGTTGGGTGGAGGGGTGGGTGGGGTAGAACAACAGCTCTAACTTTGAATATTTATGACATGCAAATCTATCATCACTGATTAGCTAACAGTACTGTTCCTCTATTGTTCCTTTCATGCCTTTTCAAGCCAAGGTGGGCGTGGCCATGAATTCTAACTTACAGGTTGATGTCAGTCCGGAGGCTTTTCCTGATTCACAGTTTTTTTCTGTCTGTTTTCTTTTATTGGCTATTTCAGACAATTATGTAGAAACTCTGAGCGAGCTTTTGGTTTTCAAAAAAGAACTAAATGATTTGTAACAAAATTATATATTTGAGTTTTGAGGGCCAAAATGCTTTTCTTTATATTGGTCCGTGCATCAGAAATCCATGATGAGTGAATCAATAGAAATTAATAATAGATTTTAACACGAACTTGCATTAAAAATATAATACAAATATAAAAAGAAGGTTTTTTGTGCTCTTGAAAAAAATGCCATTTTCTAAAGATTATGCATGGTAGCAACCAAGCTGTGAATGTACGTGCATGCTGGTGTGTGTGTGTGTGTGTGTGTATGTGTGTGGGCAGGCTCCATGCTGAGCTTCCTCTGCAGTCAGAGTGAGGAACCAATTTGCCAGAATCAGTCTGTCAGAGAGCGAATCACAGTGAGAGACGAGCTAATGACAGCCTGTTAGAGTGCTGTGCCCATGACTATAGCGTCATCACACAGCGGTGTGTCAACTCTCAGACTCATAGTTTAAGCCAGGGTTCACATCCACACACTGAAAAAGCTGCACTCAATCACTTCATTGATTTAAAATCTGATTTTCTTACCAAATATGATGTTTATTTCAGTCTGGTCACGTTATCTTTTTAATGAGATTTACTGTGGATCAGACATTGGTCTAAATTCTTTACCCTCCTAAACTGACACTCATGTGCTAAAGAGCAGAGCTTTATGTGAAGTTTCGGTTTCATCTACTCTAGCATCAGAGGAGCTTTCAAGAAGTCTCAATAGCTGCAGCTGGGTTTTAAATAAAAAGATAAAAAAATGACAAGCTCTTTGAAAGTATCTTAAAATTCAGTTGCAAAGACCATTCAAAACTTTATGATGAAACTGGCACTCATTAAGACAAGCCCACGAAAAGAAGAGCAAGAGTTCTCTCTGAGTTACCAGCCTCAGAATCTGCAAGTTAATTAACAGCTCCCCAGATAAGAGCACCTAAATGCTTCACAGAGTATTTAGGTTTGTTTAACATTTTTACTACACTAGTCCTTATGTGTTCCTTCATAGTCTGGATAACTATGGGAAAAAAAATCTGAGCACACGCCACAAACAGAGTCGCTTGAGGTATGCTAAAGCTAAAGCACATTTAGACAAGTCAGCTTCATTGTAGAATAAGGTTCAGTGGACTGATTAAACTAAAATTGAGTTATTTGAGAGGTGCTGTGTGATCAGTGCAGGTACTGGGAATCTTGTTAAAGTTGAGGGTCCCATGATTTCCAGTCAATATCAGCAGATTCTTCAGAACAATGTTTAAGAATCAGTGAGAAAGTTGAAGTTAAAGCGCCGGGGCTGGATACTTCAACAAGACAACGACCCTAAACACTAAACACTGCTCACAATCTACTAAAGCATTCATGCAGAGGAACAAGTACAACGTTCTGGAATGATCATCTCAGATCATCTCAGTCCCCAGACCTGAATATTATTATAAATCTGTGGTGTGATTTAAAGCGGCTGTTCATGATCAGAAACCATCAAACCTGACTGAACTGGAGATGATTTGTAAAGAAGAATGATCCAAAATACCTTCAGCCAGAAGCTTTAACCAGACTCTTATTGGAAGCTATAGGAGTTTAGAGGTTTTTATTTCTGCAAAAGAAGGATCTACTAAATATTTATTCATTTTTCTGTCTACTATATGATATATTTAACTGAAATTACTGATCCAAACAACCAATGATTTATAAAGAAAAATATTGGAAATTATCAGAGGTGCCTCACTCTCCACTTTATTGGATACATCTCACTTTGTAGCTCCACCCACCCTGCTGGTGTTCAATTAGAGACTGTAGCTCATGTAATAAGGCCTGCTATGTCGTACTCATCCTATAATCCTTCCTCCATGATCACTTTCTGACCACACAGTCATTTCCAGCACGGGGCTGGGTGGGTAACAGATGTGTCAGTGTGTGAGCTGGTGACAGGGTGTGAGAAGCCGAGGCCTGCTCAGATGCTCGGGGTTTATGAGGATGAGCAGACGCTGAGGTTGTTTCACACTGACCCTTCAGATGCCAACCTCATCCAGTAAACTCAGACACGTCCAGATTTACAGCTCAGAGAATGTTGACTGGAGGCAGAGTGACTGCTCGAGGGGTTTAAAGACCCCCAGTATTCCAGTATTGAGCTGTGGAGTAAGATGGATGGATGAGGGATGGAGAGATGAATACATAGCAAGATCAATAGAAAAGTAAAGACATAGCTGGACTGACAAATGGGTGGACAGATAATAGTTAGATTGATAAATAGAAGAATGAATAGATTAATAAAATGATAGATAGATAGATAGATAGATAGATAGATAGATAGATAGATAGATAGATAGATAGATAGATAGATAGATAGATAGATAGATAGATAGATAGATAGATAGATAGACAGACAGAAAAGCAGAGATAAGGATGGATGGCAAGGTAAATAGAAAAGTAGAGAGAAAAAGTGGCAAAAAAGTGGAAATATAATAGTTAGATTAATGGATTGATGATGGATAGACAAACAGACAGATACAGAGATGTGTAGATGAGAGATGTGTAGTTGGACGGATGGAATGGGTGATGGACAGATGTAAGGACAAACACTGACTGATGGGAAGATGATGGATAGATGGAGGGACAGAACATGAAGATGGATAAATATAAAGGATGAAATATAAGACAGGCCGACAGACAGGCAGACAATACATGCACAGAGAGAGACAGAAAAATGATGGATGGATGAATGGATGGAAAGAAAGAGAGAAAGACAAACTAATGGCTAATAGATAGATAGATAGATAGATAGATAGATAGATAGATAGATAGATAGATAGATAGATAGATAGATAGATAGATAGAAAGGCAAATTGATGGTTAATGGATGGGCAGTCTTAGACAGATAAAGAGATGGATGATGAATGGATAGATAAACAGACAGACACATAATGAAGGTAAAGACAGATGGAAATTTGGATGGATGGACAGAGAGACGTAATTATAGAGGAAGTGATTGATGGACAAATGAATTGATAGACAGAAGGAGAGGACGGTAGTTGAATAGGCAAAATGAGTGATAGATGGATGGACAGACAGAGAAATAAAAAGGCAGATGAACAGATGGAATGGATGATGGAAGGATTTGTGACCAAAATCTTGGTGCCATTGTTTCTGTACAATGCATTTCCTTAGAAAGAGAGAGCAAGAAATAAAGAAGAGAGAGAGAGAGAGTTGTAACCCCTGAAGGCCTGAGGGCTCTGGGTCTGGGATTTGATCAGCAGGTTTAATACACACTCTTCCACTCTCTCATCTGATCAATAGAGGCGGGGGAAAGAGCGGGTGTGGGTGCGGATGGGGGTGGGGGTGCGGTTGTGGGGGCTTTATTGGATTATGACAGTAAAGTGGGTTAAGTAGTTTAATAGATGGCAGGCAGGCGATGGGGCACCAGTCTGATCAGAGCTGAATGGACAGCAGTAGAAGTGACTGAATGGGTATTGAATGGTATTGAGTGAACTGTAACACACTAACACCACAATGAATTACTGTGAACTCAGAGACGGGGGGGAAGAGGAGCTGCTGACCCTCCTTAACCCACTTTTCCTTTATCACACACACACACACACACACACACACACACACACACACGTGCGGGTTATGATATTATTATAGAACAGCATCGGCAGAATTCAGTACCGATGTTTTGTCAGTATATCACCTTTTTTATGACAATATATAATCCACTTTGCCTTAAATGGCACTGTATCACCCTACCTGAGGCTATATTACCCTATATTACCATATATCACTCTATATGACAATATAGTATCTTATATATCAGTATAACACCTTATATGGTCTTTAGAACCCTATATCACTCTATTTATTGCACTCTATGAACCTGTATTAACTCATACGACCATTTATGACATTACATTACATCATTCCATATGGCCCTACGTCATCCTTAGTGACACAATATCACAATATTACTTGAAATGATCACCCCATGTAACTCCATATAACCCCATGCATCGCTCTATATGATCATATAGTATCTTATATAACAGTATAACATCCTATATGGTCTTTAGAACCCTATATCACTCTATATATTGCACTCTATGAACCTGTATTAACTCATACGACCATTTATTACATTACATTACATCATTCTATATGGCCCTACGTCATCCTTAGTGACACAATATCACAATATTCCTTGATATGATCACCCTATATAACTCAAAATGAGCATTTAGTATCTTATATAACAGTAAATTAGCTTATATAACACTACATTAACCCTATATCACATCATATGGCTATTTTTCCAAAAATCGTCAGTGCGCCTTATAATCCGGTGCTCCTTATGTATGAATTTTACCAGTCAAACTTATACAGGAGTTTTAATTTAGTTCCCAGCACAGAGACTGGAGCAGTATTAGCATTAGTATTAGCCACTAACCGTGCCAAGCGTTAGCTCTTTCGCTGTTCAGAGGTGAGTATTTATCAGACTGTGGCCTGCTGCTAACCCCGGCTAGCACTGTTAGAGCAGCTTTAGCACTAGCATTAGCTGTGTACCGTGCTAAGCACTAGCTCTATCACATTTTTTGGGCGGTATTGTCGACCTGTAGCCTGCTGCTTACCCCAGCTAGCAATTAGCCGCTAACTGCAGTGCTGGCTCTGTCGCCGTTCAGAGGTGAGTAAATCAGACTGTAGCCTGGGTGTTTACAGTGTTAAAACAAGCCACGTGGGGTGAACCGCTAGCTGATAGCACCCTGGCTTACTGGAACACTCAAGGTTCCTCAGTGTAGTGCTGTCGGGCGGAATTAGCTGCTAATGCTAATGCTAATGCTGCTAATGCTGCCTTAGTGGAAATCTGGACATTTAAGCTTACTGTAAAAAAACAGAAGCGCTTTACTCACCCAAATAAACAGTTTTCAGGAAATTTCATAGATATCTGTGTTGCTTAAAGGGGACATGAAACATTTCAGTTTGTACAAGTTTTCTAAGGGATTAAATATAATCAAATTTATTTGGGGGGGATTTTTTATATAAAATGTTTACACACTAAATTATAATATATTTATGCTTGTTAGGTTTGAGCTAGGGCGCCGCCATGTTGCTCGTGCAGCACTGGTGATGTCACGAGGTTGGTTGGTAGAAGACTCCAGGTACAGAGCTAGCGTAAAAGAGCTTATTGTTTGTGGAGATTATGGATGAAGACGAAGCTGAACTAGGCTAACATGGAGCATTTAATCAGAGATCTTTCCTGTATAAACCTGAGCAGATCTTTTCAGATGCTTTTCTGAGAGAGAGAGACGTTTAGGGAGTGTTTAATCTCTCTCTACGTGAGATCCGTGCAGGAAGCCTGCAGCCCGTCAACAGCAGGTACTGCCATCCAGTTAGCCAGCTAGTTTATATACATTTAGCTATTTAACATGTAAAGTCCAGAGTTCATTAAGACAGAATGAAAAGTTCATGATTTAAGTGGATATTGAAACAGGCGCTGTTTGGTTGATAAACCGTTCAGTTTAGATGTTAGAAAGCTTACTGGGTTGCTTCATCTAGTTAGCGTTAGTTAGTTAGCTAGCGTTGGCTAGCTATGGTAAGATAGCTAGATAAGTAGCTAACGCTAGCTATGTTATCTTTAAATTGTCAGCTTATCTAGACTTTCGGTAAAGTTACCTCTCGCTGCTCTGTTGGGTGAGAGCGTTGTTTGGCTCGTACAGCTTCTGCTCTCATAGTAACGTTACCCTCAGTCGGACGGTCTGTACATCCCTTATCAAACTTATCAGATTTGTTAGAGTGAAAATACATCTTGTGAATTATACTAAATACTTGAAGTGTTTCATGTCCCCTTTAACATCCAGTGCTCGTTTGACTTGAAAAAATATTTTTTAAGAAATACAGTTTACTCGCCACACTGCGAGGAGACCTGCTGAATTAGAAAGGAAATAATTCATTGAAAGTTTATTGATAGTTATATATAATCCTTATAATCCAGTGCACCTTATAGTGGAAACAATATGGTATATGAACCTATTTCACATTATATTGCAATTTATCATCCACATCTCTCCATCTCCCTACTTAACACTATATCATCCTAAATCACCCTATATGACAATGTTGTATCTTATATAACTATATGTCACCTTATATGATACTACAGCACCCTATATCACTCTATTTCACCCTATATAAACCTGTATTAACTTATATGACCATAAAGTAACGTTCACTGGGATCAGCTTGCAGTTTAGCTGCTTACCTCCCAGCTATGTTTTCTCCAGGAATGTGTTGGCAAATGCCGACACTGACCTTGGTGGTAATTTGTGGTAGACTCCTGTCTCATGTCTTTGCGTTTGATGAGGTGGAACAGGATGTGTGACAGTTGCAGCCCAGAGAGTTTCAGGTTCAAGTTATTTAAAAAGACCTCTGTTATTTTTACACACATTTTTACACTTAGAGTCAAATGCGACTTTAAACCTTTTCTTTTTAATCAGCTTTATTTTTAGAAGTTTACAGCAGAGGTGAGCAACCCGGGTCCAAGAGATTTACCACCCTTATCAGTTCAGATTCAACAAATTTAGCTCTAATATTAGGGTAGATTTTTTTTTTCATGATTTTCCTTTATTAATCATTGGTTGTTCAGATCAGCAATTTTAGTTAAATATATCATATAGCAGATAAACACAGTTTTATGTGAAAAGTAAAATAAAATGTATAGGTTTCACAGGAAATTGCTGAAAAATTCATTTGAGCATCCCAATAGAAAAATTACATCAATATTTAGTAGATCCTCCTTTTGCAGGAATAACAGCCTCTAAACTATTCCTATAGCTTCCAATGAGAGTCTGTTTGAAGCTTCTGGTTGAAGGTATTTTGGATCATTCTTCTTTACTAAACATTCAAATCATCTCCAGTTCAGTCAGGTTTGATGATTTCTGATCATGAACAGCCCACTATAAATCACACCACAGATTTATAATAATATTCAGGTCTGGGGACTGAGATGATCTGAGATGATCATTCCAGAACGTTGTACTTGTTCCTCTGCATGAATGCTTTAGTAGATTGTGAGCAGTCTTTAGTGTTTAATGTTTAGGGTCGTTGTCTTGTTGAAGTATCCAGCCCCGGAGCTCTAACTTCAACTTTCTCACTGATTCTTAAACATTGTTCTCAAGAATCTGCTGATATTGACTGAAATCCATGCGACTCTAAACTTTAACAAGATTCCCAGTACCTGCACTGATCACACAGCCCCACAGCATGATGAACCACCACCAGATTTTACTGTGGGGAGCAGTAAAGTGTTTGTGTTGGAATGCTGTGTTCTTTTTCCTCCATGCATAAATAATCACCCTCCAAATAACTCAATTTTAGATTCATCAGTCCACAGAACTTTATTCCAAAATGAAGCTGGTTTGTCTAAATGTGCTTTAACTTTAGCATACCTCAAGCGACTCTGTTTGTGGCGTGTGCTCAGAAAAGACTTCTTCTGCATTTCTCTTCCATATAGCCTCTCCTTGTGTAAAGTGCGCTGAATAGTGAATAGTGAACGATGCACAGGTGTTTGGATGTCTGTAGGTTGACTATGACTGTTCTCTCCATCCTTCTCCTCTGCTTATCTGAGATTGTTCTTTGGGTCTTAACTAGAACTGTGTCTGTGGTTCTTCCATTTCCTCACTCTGTTCCTCACAGTGGAAACTGCAGCTGAAATCTCTGAGATTTGAGCTTTTTGTTTCCTTCCTCTAAACCATGATGTTGAACAATCTTTGTTTTCAGGTTATTTGAGAGTTGTGTGTTTTGAGGCTTCCATGTTGTTGCTCTTGAGAAAAGATGCAAAGAGGAGAATTAATTTGACAGTGAAAGATTATCCGAAGTTTGGAGAAGATGTGAATAAACAATATTTTCCTACACGTCCTTCATTAGAGGCTACTTTAGGAATGTCACATCCGGTTGCCAACCTCCTTTTTCACAGGCCATGTAAATATACACAGCGGCTGACCCTTGACTGGACCCTGTGAGCTTCTGCAGGTCAAGATGATTTATTACAGTGTTTTTCTGCTCTGGAAGAGGATCATTCTGTGCGTGTCAGTGTGGTTAAGCCATGTTGTGTAAAGAAAAAAAACTGTGTTCTTCATTTTTAAAATAATTTTAACTGGTATTAACACACAAATTAGGCGGCTTTTAATGTCTTATTATTTGCTTAATAAAGCCTTAATTACACATTTGTAAATTATTTATTCACTACTTATTAGGTTTTATTCTGTGTAAGTGTTATTGGTTCTTAATTAGCGGTCTGTTATGAAATGGAAATGAAAATGATTAATAATGGATGTATTAGTTCTTATAGTGCACAATAAACAGTTATGTTAGCACCCTGTTAAGCAGATTATTAAGTATAAACTATTAGCTAATTCGAACAGAACTTCACTTTAGAATATAGTACACATCTTGGTCTATTAGTGACTTTATTAACTCAATAAACTCCAGCACAGCCATAACCTTGCCAAACTCACATAGATCACATAGAACTGCTGCCAATTATACACTAATAACATGTAGAATTAGCCAATACTTAATAGTTAATAAATAGTTAATAAATAATTAATAGTTAATAAAATATATTAAAAGTACATTAATATAATGCTTTCATCAAATGTTTGAAAGTAACCTTTGATCAAACTTTTTAAAAAGTACAATATAGTGTATTAAAAAAATCCACTCTTATGAAGTACACTTTTAGTTAAATGTAATTCAGTATACTTCTAAAATACTTCTTTCCAAATATACTTTTGTACATTTTTAGCAAAATGTGTTAAAAACAACTGTAACAGTAGTTTAAGTAAAGTACAACGTATCATGTAACTTTTTAGAAAGTAAATTAAGTTACTACATTTATTTAGATTTTTTTTATTACTATTACTATTATTATTTTTATTATTATTGCTTTTATTTATTTTTTTAGTTCATTTATTTATTTGTATTTTTATTGTATTATGTAAAAGTTAGTTTTAGCTTAATTTTAACTAATTTTTGTAGTATTAATCTTATATTCTTTTAATCTTAATTTCTTATCAATTAAACTAAGCTTTATTATTATTATTATTATTATTATTTATATTATACAATATTTATATTATTACAATATTTATATTATTATTTTTTATCCTAATTATATTATTATTAATCTATTTTTTATATTTAGTTTACTGTTATTTTTAAATTAGAATTTTGAATATTAAGCTATTATTTTCTTTGTCATGTCAATCCCTGTTTTTGTAAATGCTCGGCTACATTGAAAATGAGGGTTTTCCCTCAATGTACCTCCGAGTCAAAGTAAAGGTTGAATTTATTGATTGATTGATTGATTTTTAAAAATAATGTACATTTGTAACATGCTAAAAATTGTAGTACAGGATATAAAAATATTTTTTTATGCCCAACAAAGTATACTAGAAGTGTGCTACTTACAAAAGACAGGAACAAGAAGCATATTTATACTGTAAATATATTTAACATCAATCCTAGTACATTTCTAATATACTCAGTGTATAATAAATTGTGATACAGTTCAAATATTTATTAAATGTATTATAATTTTACTGTAAGCATATTTAAAATATGGGGTTACATACATGAAGTAGTTTATATGTTACTTATTTAAAATAGTTCCATTTTAGTACAGTTAAGTACACTTAGGACAATTTAAGTAAGACTTTTGTGCTATTTTTATATAATTAAAGTATAATAAGAAGTCCAAAAAAAGTTGTTACATTTTAGCACTCTTTAAATATACTGTTGATTAATAAAGTGGCTACAAGAACACTTTAGTGCACTATATCCAATCCAATCCAATCCACCTTTATTTATATAGCACTTTAACACTTTCGAAGAAAGGACAAAGTGCTGTACATAAAAATAAAAGAATATTCAAAATAGAAATAGGTACATACAACAATCAATACAATAAACACTCTAGGTATCAAAGGCTAAGGAGAAGAGGTAGGTTTTAAGAAGCGATTTAAAACTGGATAGTGTGGAGGCCTGTCTAATGTGCAGGGGCAAGCTATTCCATAACCTAGGTGCCACTACAGCGAAGGCACGGTCCCCTCTAAACTTGTATTTGGTTTTTGGGACACTAAGAAACAGTTGGTCAGCTGACCTGAGCGAGCGTGTGGGCTTGTAGGTGTGTAGCAGCTCTGAAAGGTAGGGTGGTGCTAGACCATTTAGAGATTTAAAAGTAAATAAAAGGATTTTAAAATGAATCCTAAAATAAATGGGCAACCAGTGGAGTGAGACTAAAATGGGGGAAATGTGCTCATATTTACGTGTGCCAGTTAAAAGCCGTGCTGCTGCATTTTGTACAGATTGTAACCGGGCAAGAGAGAAGCCTCTAACTCCTGTATACAGTGAGTTACAGTAATCCAACCGGGTGGTAACAAAGGCATGGATTACTGTCTCAAACTGTGTTTTGGGACAACAGATTTTACTTTGGCCAGCTGTCTCAAGTGAAAAAAAGCTTGATTTTACCACTGCTTTGATTTGAGTGTCCAGCTTAAGATCTGGGTTCATTTTTACTCCCAGATTTGTAATGATAGGTTTAGTATACTGAGCCAAAGAACCTAGATCTACAGGTTGGGTCCCAGTGGTGCCACCGAAGACCATCACTTCTGTCTTATCTTCGTTTAGCTTAAGAAAGTTACCCGCCAACCATGCTTTTATGTCCTCAAGACATTTTAACAGAGGTTCGATAGAGCACTTATCTTTTTTCTTTAGTGGCACATAGATTTGACAATCGTCTGCATAGCAGTGAAAAGAAATTCCATGCTTACAGGGAGAAAAGCAGTGGGGCTAATATTGAGCCCTGTTGATAATGAGCATGATAATGCTTAGTTTACACTATTTTAATCTACTTTTTTGTCCTCTAGGGTTTGAACAGGTATCTCAGGATCCAGATCAGCAATGTTATTCTCTTCACCAGTGGTCAGTGGTTCTAATCTTATGTCTGATTGGCGTAAATAAGAATTAATCGTATGAGACAAATGTACCAAATGTACCAAATGTACTAAATGTACTAAATGTTTGTGAATGGACCAGGGTCACACAGTTCACATGGTCTAGGATTGTATCTTATCATATCTTTGGGGGGCGTGGTCGTTCAGAAAGAAAGAAAAGTGCACTCCTTTCTGATTGGAGCACTGGAGTGTCAATCACAACAGGTCTCTCCGCCCACTGCACATGCCCACACCACCCTAGTAAGCAGCCAAGTAGTATTAGAGCTCTCTGAAGGCTCCAACTTTCTTCAGCTCCTCCTCGTGTTTAGGCCTCAGACAGCTGGTAAGAGCTTGTGCTTTCTTCACTAGACTTCACTAGAAGTGCACTGCTTTAGTCTGGGGGGTTTTAGTGTGGTCAGCTCTTTCACGCTTATCCACAGCAGCAGCAGCAGTACAGTTTATTACAGCAGTTTATTATGAGTGCATGTAATTAAAGCAGAGCGCTGTAATTTCCCCTCCAGGGGCTCATCTAATCTGTTAATGCTAAGCATGCAGAAGTCTCACTATTAGAAGGTTTGCACCCCAGGATCCAGCAGATTAAATGACTTGTAGAAATGGGAGTTCACACTCACACCCAGGACTGCTAATCTGTTTAGGTGTACAGTTTAATATCATCTACTGTGTTATGTGTTAATGTATAGGGATTTTATTCCTACACTTGTGATCATTTTATAGCATGTTTTTTGAGATAATACACTGATAACCCTTTATAAGTATATACTGATACTGATGTTTCCATATGGAATTTATGAAATATAGGCACAAAATAGAATAAAATTAAATAATATGTATTAGCCATGTGCAATATTGTATATCATACACAATAATATCCTTGTATTTTTTTTTTTTTTTACGTTTTTTTAAACAAAAAAAATCCATATCCTGATAACACGAGTATTCTTTCTTGTATTTATTGTGGGGGTATATATATTTTTTTGTATAATTGTTTATGTTTGCACTATTTAGCGTTACTGTCCAATTGTGAAAACAAGTATCTCTAAAACAGCTACTACTTTAAAGGACAGAGATAAAACCTTCTTAAGTTTCAATGAAATCAATATAAAAACTGTTTATTTCAGGTCATTTTGGAGAAATAATAATAAATTAAAATTATGTGGTAATTTAAAAATTGAAGATACTTGTTTTTCTTGGACAGACACAATAGTATATATACATAAATATAAATATTCAGCACTTTAGTATTTCGGTAGAGTTTTTGTTGCATTACTTATATACTTATTATTTTATACAAAATCAGAATAATGACAAGCTATTGTTCACACAATAGACCAAATGTTGTTTATATATATATATATAATATATAATATATGTTTGGAACGGTTATATTTCCACGTATATATATATATATGTATATTTATGTATATATAAATTAGGGCTGTACAATATTAGAAAAAAACACATAAATTGTAATATATATATATATATTTGTTTCTGCTGTATATACACACAAATTTCAGTATAGGTTAAAAATCCAGCTTAATAATTTCTGGTTATCTCTGTGTTTATATGAGAAATAAATGATCCTTGACAGATGAAACAAAATAATATATTATCTTTTTAAAATAAAATGTTCATATAAATTTCATAGCATTAATTGAAATTGGCTGTACATAGCATTGCATGTCCTGCAGTGTAAATAATGCACATGCACACAGTGTGATAATGATCAAGAAACAATATATTGCATATAGGTGATAGGTAAATAAAAGTATGGTCTTATGTATAACTACATATATATATGTCTCTCCATATTTGTTGATTTTTAGTTTTAGTACATCATTTTAACAGACAAACTCTCTGTTCAAATTTCGTGAAATATGAATATATTTCATTTATATTGCCTTGTTTTAGACTGATTAGGATTTTGCACAGCTACAGTTTTCACACATTGTTAAAAATACTGTATATACAGCTCTGGAAAAAATAAGAGACCACTTAAAATGATGAGTTTCTTTGATTTTACCAAATTAAAAACCTCTGGAATATAATCAAGATGGATGGAAGATGGATGATCACAAGCTATCAAACCAAGTTGAACTGCTTAAAGTTTTGCAAGAGAAGTGCCATAAAGTTATCCAAAAAGCAGTGTGTAAGACTAGTGGAGGAGAACATGATGCCAAGATGCATGAAAACTGTGATTAAAACCCAGTGTTGTTCCACCAAATATTGATTTTTGAACTCTTAAAACTTTATGAATTTGAACATGTTTTCTTTGCATTATTATTTTTTGTTATTTCAGCCATTTAAAATGTTCTGCAAATAAATGCTTTAAATTACAATTTGAAATTTGGGAATAGAATAAAACAATAATGTTCATTTTATTGAAACATATACCTATAAATAGCAAAATCAGAAAAACTGATTCAGAAACTGAAATGCTCTGTTAATTTTTTCCAGTGCTGTATATTACACATATATAAATATGTACCCGATTTAAAAATGGGCCAATCTTACATATATGAAGCCTAAATGCCACATAAATTTTTCCAACAAATATGACAAATGTATCTACATTTTCATATTTTCTAATAAAAGTAATATACAGTATATTTAAAATCTATGTACAGTATGAGCTTTTGTAAAATGTTTTGTATTGATTAAGCTGGATTTCAGTGTTTTGCAGACGTTTGATTGTATTCTCAATGTTGTCAGGAGCCTGGACTGCAGCCCTTTCACCCACTTTACCATAGGTTCATGGTGCTGCTGTTTTCTGTTTACTGTTTGTATAGTAGCAGGTTAGTATTAGCCTTCTTAGCATTAGCATTGGCCTCCTCTGCTGCATTAGCCTTTTTATTAGTGCAGTAACTAATTGATTAATTGTACAGATCGACTGTTTTGATCAGGGGTGTCCAAACTACGGCGTGCGGGCCATTTGCGGCCCGTTTCCTTTTTTTGGAGCGGCCCGCAAGGTATTTTAGAAATAGAATGAAAGTTTTCCGGCTGTTAAGCAGGTTTTGATAATGTGAGATTCAAAGTTTGAACGCTAGGTGTCAAAAACGGGCCAAAGAGTCTAAAAGCGGAGAGAGTGCGCATTTCTAGCGCCAAAAATCGGGCCAAAGAGTCTAAAAGCGGAGAGGGTGCGCATTTCTAGCGCAGAAAAACGGGGCAAAAGAGTCTAAAAGCGTAGAGAGTGCGCATTTCTAAATGAAAAAAATAAAAAATAATAATGAAATAATCAGGAAAAAAGTATTATTTAAAGTGGTATATTTCATTATTTGTTTTATTACAGAGTCTGTGGCCCGTGACTTAAAATATATTTCTTCTTCTGGCCCCCAACAAAAAAAGTTTGGACACCCCTGCTTTTGATCATATTAGTGCTCTTAGCACTTCCTCACTAAAACACTCACTGAAACAGTAACGGCTGTGTGTTTATGACTGTTCACAATAGCTGAGAGCTGCCGGCTGTGTTGTTGCTGTGGGAGCAGATGCCGCAGGAGATTTGGTGCTGAAGGCAGTGCTGATCAGATTAGAGCAGATTAGACCAAACGTCTTCTCACACAGAACTGAGTGAGGAGCCGTGCTGACCATGTGGAGCTGTGCTGTGGAGCGTACAGTACACACACAGGCAGTTACACTGATTTATCCGTTCAAATAAAGCAGTATTTTTACCGCTATCACACTGTTAAAAAGGTGTGAAAAGTATTCCCATTCATTACTCTGTAGGTAGAAGTACAGATACTAGAGTTTAAAATACTTCTGTAGAAGCTGAAATATCATCTCAAGCTTTTTACTCTTTAAGTAAAAGTGTAAAAGTACTGCTTTTAAAACTACTTTTTAGTTTAAAAGTAAAAAGAATGTAAAATAGGGGGGGAAATGCCACTAAGACAGAAGCTTAGTCTGTGCCCTATAGTCCTATAGTGCACTACCCCCCCTCCCCAAAACATATTTTTCTAAAAGGCACAATGACTATAATGTAATATTATTAAAATGTTAATGTTGATAATATTAATTGGGATGCACTAGGCTGTTCCCCAAGAATGTATTTTAGTAGAGTGTAAATATATTAAAGTTAAAGCTTAGTTGGACTGGAGTTTACATATGTCTGCTATGTTCTTGCTGGAGTGTGTGTGTGTGTGTGTGTGTAAGGGGGGGGGGGGGGGGGGGGGTTGGGCGTGTGCTGGTGTGATGGATCACAGTATAAACCAATAGGGAGTCGGAATGGTATATGTTTATACTTCTCATCCAATCACAATCAGATTCACTCTATCTGGATGGAGAGATTTATCTGGATAGGTTTTTTTTTTTTTGAACAATGAGAAGTCGGAATGAAAACAAGCTGAAGTGAAATAGGAGTAACGAGGCTATTTTTAAAATGCAAGGAGTAGAAAGTTCAGATAATTGTGTGAAAATTTAAGAAGTAGAAGTGAAAAGTTGTGTGTACTTAGTTTTAGTAATTAGTGTTAGTGATTACTGCTAAAAATGCATAGGAAAAATAGCATTAGACAAAAATGAGACATGAGATCCTGCTGAGCTTAAAAAGAGTAGAAACTGAGATTTTGGTTTTAGGCACATACTGTGGAGATCTGTGGAGATCTTTTGGCAGCCAACAACGGTGTCCTTGGTGACCCAGTGCTCTAACAGAGACCTTATTACTGAGGAGACAGGCCACTGACCGCTGGATGAATGGGATTTCTCCTAACGCTAATCATAGAGCCCATTCCAGGACAAAGCCAATCAGCTTCCTGGTTGTGGAGGAGTGGAGGAGAGTCAGCATGCTAGTGGGAAATCTCTTCCTTGCTTTGGAGATCTGCGCAGGCGCAGTTTTTCAGTTCAAATCAATCTTCATTCAAATGATCTCTTATCGATTCATAAAAACTTTAGATCGATCTTAGCCTGTTTTTCTCGTGTGTTATAATCATTCATCTGCAGAGGCGGAGAGCAGCTGCAACCATAGACCAGCAGTCCCAAAACATTCTGCAGTTTTATTTTTTCTTTTCCATTTTATTCTTAATGTTACTAAAGCCTGCTAGACTAGATAAACATGATGGGCCCTGTTTTTAGCAATCTTAAAGTGAGCAGTCAACTGTTCAGAGATGGGTTTCCCGAAAGCTTCGTAACGCTAAGAACTTTGTTAATATATTTACACATAAAGGAACATACATAATAACACATATGACTAAATTAACAAACAAAATTAACTATATTAATGCTACAATCTATTTGAACATTTTGCGAAGCTCTTTGGGAAACACTGGCAGAACTGGCTCGTTCTTTACTCACGTCATTCATTAGTTTCTTTAAGGGTGTGTTGATGTGTCTTTGCTGTCTTAGCTACAGAAAAAGTACACCTTGCGCAGCTGGAAATGCACAAAAGGCATGTACTAATTCTGTTAATTAATCATGGATGTGTTTTATGCGTAACATGCAATAAACCAATCAGCATATCAATTACCATTTCCCTTAAGAGATAGGTACGCTCTGACTAAGATAAAGGTGCAAACATCCGCTGTGTTCAATGCTTCTCAGCATAGGAATTCAGATAAAAAAAACAATACAAACTTTTTTTTTTAATAATAAATTCAAAGCATTTTAACATCTTTTGCTGTAATTGAAGTTACACTGTGTGTACATTCCATGTATAATGTTGTTGTGTTGTGGATACATTAAATAATAGTAATAATAAAAAACATTAATGTACCTGTCGTGCGTTAATTCTCCTGGTAAACCCTGATGATTTGGAATATTTTTATTATTAGTTTACTCTTGGCCTCTAAAGATAATTACATTTAATCTATTATTTTATCGTACAATATATGGACACAAGCTAAATAATTTGACCTATAGACAAGGACCCATTATGTAAATGACTCAGTATGTTTATTTAAAAACACAAATTTTATTTTATTTGATTATTGTATTTATATAAAATACTGTATAGGCCTCTCACAGTAATTATATTATCAATATAAAAGATTTGAACACAGTCGTTCCTGCTCGGCCTAATATTGCTCATTATGTTTTATTATATCTAAGTGAGAAGGTTACAATCATGTGACTGGCTGAAATGTCGACTTTAAAAACAATGTATTTTTATGTATTTTAATGTTTTTAAATGTGCCATTTAATTAAAATGTCTAAATATTCTTAAGCATTACAAAGTTCATTACTCTTTCAAACTATGTAATTGTGTTATTATGCTATTAAATTATAATTTCTTAGGGGTATTGTCTTGTCTGTCTATGTATCTTTTCCCTGCACTTGGCCCTGTGTGTTCCTCCCGTGTCTCTGCCCCTGTCCTCTGTGCTCTCACCTGTGTTCATTTGTAGCTCCGCCCCTTTGTTACTTGTCCCCACGTGTTTCCTGTCTCCTTCTGTGTATATATAGCCCTTTTGTGTCTGTGTTCAGTGTTGGTTCTTGTGCATTCTTGCTGCACCTGACAGGCATTAAACATGACAATGTTTTAACATGACAATAATATTGTTTATTGCAATTATTTCTGGGACAATATATCATTGTTCACACAAAATAATTATTGTGAAAGACCTAGTTCTTTGGGAATTTCTTTTACCTAAAATATTTCTAAATTAATCAACATCAAATCGAATTCAAACTTTCAGACCCAGCGTTCATTACAATGGACATCATCTGTTTTCTTTTGTTTTAAATGTCACGTCTCTAGGCTCTCCTCTCACACACCCGAACTCTATTTCCCAAAATCCCACTGGCGATGACGTCACCGTCAGCCGCTCACCCTCACCCAATCGCGTTACGCTCCACCCGTTCAGAGTCACCTGTATTCTAGGAAGTTCCGGTTCATAGTAATTCTAGGTTTTGTATATATAGGCTTCAGTCAGCGTCCGTACTTTGCGAGGTAGTGCCGACTCATGTTGCGTACTGAGCGTTATTCCAAACCCTTTTCTGTCTGCCCCTTTGTTATGACCCTTTTTTCTGTATTACGGATTTTGCCTTTTGTCTTTGCCCTTATCAGATTTGTTGAATTATCGGACTGTCTATCTGGCTTTGGATCTTGGACTGTTTTCTGTACTACGATTCCTGCTTCGAGTGTGAGTGTTGTTCAACCTGTTCTCTGGCTGTGTTATTCTGTTTCCAACTCTGTAAATAAACCCGTCTTTACCTTTTACTCGGCGTGCGTCAATCCTATCTGTCTGGCGTCACATTTAAAATGTTCTGTTGTGCATAACACTATTTGATACCTGTTGTCCATGAGACTAGTCCAAGTGCTAGTCAATGTAAAAGTTTACAAGCTATTGGAACAGTATCTTAGCCCCGCCCACTGCACTAGAAAAAAAAAACAGCAGCACTGGAGGAAAGGAAACAAAGTAAGAGGTTGTTTTTACTCATTTTATGTGTTTTAGAACAGTTAGGTCAATATTAAATATAAAAGAAAAATGTCAAACAGATGCTTCAATTGAAGTGGACTTTAAAAATATATTTGTTTTCACTAATATTATGTGATGTAGAACACTTAAAAAAAAAACAAATGCTTAGGAAATATTTCCAGCATAGAA
Source organism: Astyanax mexicanus (assembly GCF_023375975.1). Classification (NCBI taxonomy): domain Eukaryota; kingdom Metazoa; phylum Chordata; class Actinopteri; order Characiformes; family Acestrorhamphidae; genus Astyanax; species Astyanax mexicanus. Next base: position 39,384,674 of record NC_064425.1, read on the forward strand.
CAGAATTCAGGTCTGAAAGAATCAGAATTGATTGGATTCTGTAAATCAGTGTTGATCCCCAGCTCTATTAGTGTCAGTGTGAAATCTGAGATTCTCTATAGACTGGTAATAAGGTTAGATATGTGTTCTGTAGGAATGTGTCGTGTCACTGTGTGTCCCTGTGTTTCGGACAGCGTGAAGCCCGTAACGCCCGGCGTGAGAGATGACGTCACCTGTTGACAGTTCTCAGGGATGAGGTAGACGGGGTCACTCAGTGGGGCTCCTCTGGGGCTGGAGCTCTGGGTGGCCCACTATTCTTAGATCTGGCTCAGGGCTGCAGGAATGTAGGAAACGGCAGGGTTAGCTTGCTCATCCCTCTGTAGCTGTGTCCTCTAAACTGGAGCTTTACATTTCTATCTTCTACTATCTTCTACACTACCTAGATGAACACAGTGATATTTAAGAAGTGAAATGAAGTTTATAGGATTTACAGAAAGTGTGCAATAATTATTTAATCAAAATTAGGCAGGTGCCTAAATTTGAGCAACCCAACAGAAAAAAAGCATCAATATTTAGTGGTTCCTTCTTTTGCAGAAATAACAGCCTCTAAACTCTTCCTACAGCTTCCAATGAGAGTCTGGCATCTGGCTGAAGATATTTTGGATCATTCTTCTTTACAAAACATTCAAATCATCTCCAGTTCAGTCAGGTTTGATGATTTCTGATCATGAACAGCTGCTTTAAATCACACCACAGATTTATAATAATATTCAGGTCTGGAGACTGAGATGATCTGAGATGATCATTCCAGAATGTTGTACTTGTTTCTCTGCATGAATGCTTTAGTAGATTGTGAGCAGTGTTTAGTGTTTAGGGTCGTTGTCTTGTTGAAGTATCCAGCCCCAGCACTTTAACTTTAACTTTCTCACTGATTCTTAAACATTGTTCTCAAGAATCTGCTGATATTGACTGGAATCCATGAGACCCTCAACTTTAACAAGATTCCCAGTACCTGCACTGATCACACAGCCCCACAGCATGATGAACCACCACCAGATTTTACTGTGGGGAGCAGTAAAGTGTTTATCTTGGAATGCTGTGGTCTTTTTCCTCTATGCATAAATAACCGTCCTCCAATTAACTCAATTATAGTTTCATTAGTTCACAGAAATTTATTTCAAAATGAAGCTGGCTTGTTTAAATGTGCTTTAGCTTTAGCATACCTCAAGCGACTCTGTTTGTGGCGTGTAATTAGAAAAGGCTTCTTCTGCATTTCTCTCCCATACATCCTCTCCTTGTGCAAAATGTGCTGAATAGTTGAACCATCTGCAGCAAGATGATGATGTTGGTGTTTGGAGCTCTGGAGGTCTGTGGTTGTGGTTGACTATGACTGTCTTGTGGTCTTAACTAGAACTGTGCCTGTGGTTTTCCAAAACTGACAGATAAAATATGTCAAAGAATTTAAAGAATTATTGCACACTTTCTGTAAATCTTAAAAACTTTATTTCACTTCTCAAATATCACTGTGTTCATCTGCTATATGATATATTTAACTGAAATTGCTGTTTTGAACAACCAATGATTTATAAAGAAAAATCATGAAAATTATCAGGGGTGCCCTTACCTTTTTTATTTACCACTGTAATTAAGTATGCAAAGAAACAGATACAGAACTACAGCCTGTCATTGGAAAACTACAAAATGTTCCCATATGATCAGAGGAGCTGATAAGATGAATAACTGGTGTAGAAACAAGGCCATAATGTTATGCTTGATTGTGTATGTACAAGGGCGGTTTATGACACACACACACACACACATAAGAAGATTCCATATTCAGTGTAAATGTGTTGATTGACGTTATCTGAGCGCATGTGAATAATCTGAGCGTGGGAGCAGCTGAAGGTGCGCTGCTCTTCAGTATCCAGGCTGTGAGCTGTTATGTGTGGAGCAGATGCGCTGGGTTGAGTCAGCAGATGGACGGAGACGAGACGGCTGGAGTCTGCCTCACTTTTCATGGAAAGTAAAGAGAAGTAATAGGAGACGGAGGGTCACTGAAACACTGAGCCCCCTGCTGGCATTTCTCCATGGAGCTGCTTAGTCTTGCCTTTGAACTGAACTGCACTTTAGGCTTTAGCAGAGGCATAAAGAAAAATGTAAATTTCAGTAAAGCTGTAAGTGGTATTAGTGAATATAGTAGCTCTGTATCTTAGAGCTTGTTGTTGGCGATAAAGGTCATGGTGAACATAAATAAGGCTTGTGTTGTGTACAGTAAAGTTGTGAGTGGTATTAGTGAATATAGAAACTCTGTATTGTAGAGCTTGTTGTTGGTGATAAAGGTCATGGTGAACATAAATAAGGCTTGTGTTGTGTGCAGTAGTAAAGTTGTGAGTGGTATTAGTGAATATAGTAACTCTGTATTGTAGAGCTTGTTGTTGGTGATAAAGGTCATGGTGAATATAAGGCTTGTGTTGTGTACAGTAAAGCTGTAAGTGGTATTAGTGAATATAGTAACTCTGTATTGTAGAGCTTGTTGTTGGTGATAAAGGTCATGGTGAATATAAGGCTTGTGTTGTGTACAGTAAAGCTGTAAGTGGTATTAGTGAATATAGTAACTCTGTATTGTAGAGCTTGTTGGTGATGATAAAGGTCATGGTGAACATAAGGATTGTGTTGTGTACAGTAGTAAAGCTGTAAGTGGTATTAGTGAACATAGTAACTCTGTATTGTAGAGCTTGTTGGTGATGATAAAGGTCATGGTGAACATAAATAAGGCTTGTGTTGTGTGCAGTAGTAAAGTTGTAAGTGGTATTAGTGAATATAGTAACTCTGTATTGTAGAGCTTGTTGGTGATGATAAAGGTCATGGTGAACATAAGGATTGTGTTGTGTACAGTAGTAAAGCTGTAAGTGGTATTAGTGAACATAGTAACTCTGTATTGTAGAGCTTGTTGGTGATGATAAAGGTCATGGTGAACATAATAAGGCTTGTGTTGTGTAGAGTAGTAAAGTTGTAAGTGGTATTAGTGAACATAGTAACTCTGTATTGTAGAGCTTGTTGGTGATGATAAAGGTCATGGTGAACATAATAAGGCTTGTGTTGTGTAGAGTAGTAAAGCTGTAAGTGGTATTAGTGAACATAGTAACTCTGTATTGTAGAGCTTGTTGGTGATGATAAAGGTCATGGTGAACATAATAAGGCTTGTGTTGTGTAGAGTAGTAAAGCTGTAAGTGGTATTAGTGAACATAGTAACTCTGTATTGTAGAGCTTGTTGGTGATGATAAAGGTCATGGTGAACATAATAAGGCTTGTGTTGTGTACAGTAAAGCTGTAAGTGGTATTAGTGAATATAGTAGCTCTGTATTGTAGAGCTTGTTGTTGGTGATAAAGGTCATGGTGAATATAAGGCTTGTGTTGTGTGCAGTAGTAAAGCTGTAAGTGGTATTAGTGAACATAGTAACTCTGTATTGTAGAGCTTGTTGGTGATGATAAAGGTCATGGTGAACATAATAAGGCTTCTGTTGTGTAGAGTAGTAAAGTTATAAGTGGTATTAGTGAATATAGTAGCTCTGTATTGTAGAGCTTGTTGTTGGTGATAAAGGTGTAGAAAAGTGTAAAGAGGTGTTTAGCTTGGGCTTTACACACTGAAAGTTAATGGTTTAATGATATATTATGGGCTGTAGATGGAGAGGTGTGCACTCATTAGCACTACTGATGTTTGGGTCTGGCTGATCTGCTGCAGTGCACTGATCTGAAAGCTGAGTGATGGATGGTCGTGAGCTCTAGCCTCAGGCTGACCTGGTTGTCAGTGAAAGCCAGCAGTGTGTGTGGAGGTCACCCACCCGCACACACCCGCAATCAAACCCTGCGAGGCACATTATTTTTGGCAAATCTGTGCGTCGGACCCCCCAGCAGAGCTATTCCTGGCGTGGCAGTGAGGACGGCACTGGTGATCTATGTACAGTCGCTGCAGTAGATCTGTATCTGTATCAGTTTCAGCTCCTGAAGTCTGACCTACATAAACATACATGATCCTTCATCACCGGGCGGCCTGTAAAAACGACAGGACATATGATACAAAAAAAGTGTTTCCTGGAGGAAATGCAGAATGGTCTCACAACTAAAATGGAAGGGAGGAGGGATGACAAAACTACAAATAGATGAGTGTGGGTCAGTATGACTGTGGTATACGGTCTTTTTCTGCTTACCCAAAAGATTTTAGCCACACCTCCCTTCTCCCATTTGTGCTCTTAATATTGTATTTGTTAAAACAACAATATCAGGTCAATCAATAAAAAAAGTGTGAAGTGTAATATCTAGACCAATTTATATGTTTCTTTCCTGTAAAGCTATGAATAGTCTCCATAATGTTTGTTTAAGTTCAATTAATATTAATTTTGTCAAACAATGATTAAATGTTCTGTATATGATCTTTTCTGCGCTAGAGCACCAGCATCTCATAGCAAAACAAATGTGATGTATTCAGACACACCCTCACTCCTCCTGTTTGTGTTCTCGCAAATGCACATCCTTATTAATAAATTAAAAATGTTTATGTGGTAAATTGTATATATTTTGTTGTCTTTCCAGAGTCAGGATGGAAGAAGCGGAGCTGCTAAAAGAGCGCCTTCAAGCCATCACGGTAAAGTAGTCGTGTAGTATGTGGTAGTGTAGAGTTACAGTAGTGCTTTTACATGGATCAGCCACCCTTTTTTTTTTCATGTCATTGGTTTTAATGTAATGGCTGTTCGATGAATATGATATAGAAAATATGCAGTGCACAAAATATATAATACTATAATGCTTTTCAATCAGACCAGTGACTGTAGAAGACAACAGCACAACATTAAAACCTCTACAGGTCTAACGTGGATGCGTAGCTCCACCTATCCTCATATGTTTTTAATTACAAAATAGTCCCACCCCTTTTTGTCAATTTTTTCTCCTCTAAAATGTCTCTCCATCTTTAGTGTCTCAACAAATCCAGCATTTATTTTTCCACATTTTTATTTCCCCCAGAAATTCTTAAGTTACACTTAAGAATTAAATGATTGACAGGCAGCTTTGGCTGGAACAGACCAGTCGTCTGATTTACATGGAGTAGCTGAGTTGTAGTTGTACTGTCAGATAGATAACTAGCTATTTAATCAATAATGCGATTATTGTTCATGTGGTAATTATAGTGTCAGCTGTTTTTTGTCTGATATTATCTTAAAATAGACCCTGTGATCTAATTAGCTGTTAGCCATTAAGCTAACTTTAGTGCAGTTACATTTAGTGCTGGACTCAGTTGTAGCTTTTTTTATTCAGAATAGCATTTAAAACTTTTTTCGTATTTCACCAGTTCATGCCTGCTCTCTCTTGCAGCAAGTTGGTACTTAACCCTTGTGTGGTGTTCATATTTTTGTTACTCGTTTACTTTGTTACTTGTATTTAATTCAGCAAAATTAAGCAATTTTACATTAAAATGCTTTACACATGCTCGCTTCACCTAAATTGCAAGCAATATAAACAGCTTACATGGTTAATATTTGCCCTTTACCTTTCTTATGTTACATTTCTTTTAAAAAGTGCTACTCTTTTTTTATAAAATGTAAAAGAAAATGAATTATACTCAAGATATGGGTAGAAAATTTGTTTATTTTCAAATTTACAAATGAAGCAATGTTTATTAGCCCCTGGCCAAACATACACATTTATATGTAATATAAATGTGTAGGGGGGCGTGGTGGATGTACAGTGTGTGTTTATCGAAAATGTGTTTTGATATATGTTTTTCACAAATAATGAGCCAATGCCAATGAGTTTGAGTTAGAAAAAATATATTTTTTGTATCATTTGATGAAAAATGAAAACGGGTCCCACAGACCCGAACACCACACAAGGGTTAAACTGAACCACAGTAGCTTTTGTTCTTCTCAGCTGTAAACAGAGCTGAGTTCCAGTAATGTAATTTATTTATATTTAAGTTAAAATTTTCTCATTTTCTCCCAGCTAATCAGCTAGTCAGCTGTATATCCTGCATCACAGGTGATGCCACAAAACAAGGAGGGTGACGACTAGCACATGCTTCTTTCTACACATGTGAAGTCAGACTCCACCTCTTTTCGAACTGCTGCAGATGCAGCATTAGGGAGTTCAGAGGAAAGCGCAGCGACTCGGTTCTGATACATCAGCTCACAGATGCCTTGTGCTGATCGACATCACCCTAGAAGTGATGAGGGGAAAGAGCTTCATCTACCCACCCAGAGAGAGCAAGACCATATGTGCTCTCTCAGGGCTCAGGGAGCTGATGGCAAGTTGCATGAACGGGATTCAAACCAGCAATCTCCCGTTCATAGTGGCAGCACTGCTGGACCACAAGTACAGAAACTTAATGGAACTGAGACAAATTGAGCATGCAATGGAAAATTCACTTTACTTCTGGTCCTTTAGGTTGTGCTGTAAACTCAACCCACCTTTTATGGAACCAAAGTTTCCATGTTTTTATTGTCATTTAATCAGACAGTGTAGTTTTTAACACATTATGTATATTTACTATGAGAACTGGTCTGTATTTGAAAACTGTTTTGACACGTTTCTGCAGGACAAAAGAAAAATACAGGAGGACATCGCTTCAAAGCGGCTGGAGATTGACAGAGAGAAATTAAAACTCCAGCACTTTAAGGTGACCGGCCTTGTCGATAGAAATGCTTCAACTGTTTAGTTTTAAGAAAGATGACAATAGATAGGAATTACGTGTGGGAATCACAGGGCATCCCTTGATACGAAATTATCACAATACAGTCCCCACAATAATAACAATGATATCACGATACTGTGATTTTCTGATACTCGATATATCACAAGAAAATTCTCTATGATACTTTACATCATCTGGGTTAAGATTTATTGGTGTCAGATTCACAGATTTCACAAATTTAACAACCAATAATCTTCACTGCACGTTTACCCTGATTATAGCGCCACCATGTGGAGTAATGAAGCAAAAAACATTAGTCAATAAAATATTACTTCAATAAAAATATCTATATTTGGCACCATGTGTCCATACAATATGATATAATCAATATAATATCGATATATTGTCCCACCCCTTATCAAGCAAGGTTTAGCATGAAGTTTAGCATGATGATTTAATTTAATGAAAGACAGATAAGCACAGGTATGACTATTGCACATTGCACACATTGTGATAGCAATGATGAAACAATATTTTTTGCAGTTCAGTTGTAATTGCTTAAATTAATTTGACTTGAGAATAAGAAATAATTTAGGGTGTATGTGTTAATTTTCACATCAAACAGAAAAAGTCCATGCGGGATCTTTGGCTGATGGATGGAGCGAGTGCTGAGAGTGGTCAGGAGTCTCAGAAAGCTCAGGAAGACGCTCAACAGGCCAAACTACTGCAGCGCAACATTCACAGGTAGGCCCAAGAGGACTCTTATGTGGTGCTTTTGGAAAATCTCTCAGGTGTTTGTGAAAGCATATGTGCATGCTATACTGCAGCTAGAAGTGAAGATTTTAGTGAGTAATTTAGCGTGCTCACTAAACCAAATCAAGTACAAGACACACCTACTCATTTAGTGTTTTTATTTTTTTTTTCTACACTGTAAATGAATACTGAAGTCATCCAGACTATGAAGGAACACATGATAAATCATGAAGTAACTTAAACGTGTTAAACAAACCAAAATACTTTATTAACCTGTGGTTTCTGAGGCTGGTATCTCTGATGAGCGGTCCTGATGAGAGCCAGTTTCATCATCTTAACATTTTTGATAGTCTTTTTTGTGACTGCTGCACTTTGCATTACATATTTGAGTAGTTCTTGCCATAATCTGGATTAGAACATTACTCAAATATTCACTATTCACTGTATACCTGTAACTCTACCTCTTCACTACTTTACAACTGATGCTCTCAAACACTTTATTAAGAGACAGGAAATTCAAGTAATTAACTCTTGACCAGTTCAGCACAGCTGTTAACTGAAAGCTGAACATTCCAGGTGACTCTACCTCATAAAGCTGACTGAGAAAATCCAGCAGAGATGTGCAAAGCTGTCATTTAAGCAAGTGGTGCTACTTTGAAGAATCTAAAATATAAAAGTTGTTCAATTTTTTATTTACTAAATAATTCCATGTTTTTCTTCATAGTTCGGATGACTCCAATATTGATCTGCAATGCAGAACATTTTAAAATACACTGAATGTTAGATGTTTTTAAATGTTTGACTGGTACTGTAGGTCAAAATGTTTTTGTGGACACCCTTTCTCCTTGCTGACACAGCTTGTATTGTTGTATTGTATTGTCAAGAGTAATTGCCAGTACAGTAGGACTCTCTTGAGCATGAACATGGTTGGCACTATGCCTAAAATTAACAAGATATGGCATAAGCTATCTGAATTGATGTGGCTTCATCCAATATTTTTGGTTCTGAATACAATCAACAGCAGTTACAACAGTTACTCCAACAGAAACAGTATAAAATCTTTTTTTAATATCTTGATTTCAACAGAAACAATGAACAAACAGGTGTCTGAATACTTTTGGCACAGCAGCCGGTCGTCTGCTTGTTGCTGATAAAGGTGTTGAGATGACTGCAGTGTTTTCCTGCTCTGTGCCTCAGCATTGCTTCCTTCAAATCCAGCCAATGAGACTGAAGCATGAGGCAATAGATGTGCAAGTTGCAGTGATGTGAAAAAGCCTCCCATATTTAGAAAGCTGTTGCACTCTGCTCGAGCAATCCGGGAGCTGGCACGCGCTGGCACTGCCGCGTTCACGATGAGTCTGTGAAATGACTGAGAGTGGTGATAAGACGCTAAAGGCCACGCTGGGCGTATCTCACTCCAGCGAGAGTGAAATCATTCAGCATCAGCAAATATTTTCTGCTATTAAATACCGCGGCTTACGGGCAGCCTCCTGCCAGCGGACTGCCAGCTGTTGCTTGTCCTTTGGGACGGTGCCACCCTCAGCTCATCCCACTCTGTTAGTAAATGCCAGGCTGATGAGGTTGTGTGTGAAGGGTGAAGAAAACAGTGCCAGTAATGCGGTAATGCTGAACCGATGCCCAGTGTGTGTGTGTGTGTGTGTGTGTTCATTTCTACACTCATTGTCAAAGAAATAGCTGTACCCAGAAGGAGGTGTGGCATTGTAATGCTTTTCTGAATGAAGATAAATGTTAGCAGGAACTAAAATTGATTAATTACATATAGGCTGATATTGCCCATATGTATTGAGCTACACATAAGTCATAAGTGTAATACATGTGCAACAGAACATGCCAGATGTCTCTGCATATAAAGTTGTAGAGGTTCTTAATGGTGTGCTGTCCTCCAATATCCTCACAACGTTCCTACAGATTTTCTGGTAGGGGTAGAGTGATAGAGTGTTGGTAAAGCATCCAATATCATCTCACACATTGTCAATCAGGGATAGGTCTGGTGATGCAGCTGGTCAAGGCATAGCATGGCATATATTTAGCATGCATGGCAAAATATATGGACTAGCATTGCCCTGTTGGAATAGCAAACATTGGACAACTCTGTCACGTCTTGGCCTCGTCTCGTGTCTCTGTGTGTCTTCCCCACGTGACCTGTGCTCCCCTGTGTCTCCCGTCTCAGTACTTTTCCACCTGTGTCTCATTTGTAGCTCCGCCCCTTCCCCAGGTGTTTCTAATTATAGTGTGTTTCCTGTTTCTTTAAATAGCTCTCCTCTGCCACTGTCTCCGTCGGTCTTTGCACCTTCCTCTGTTGTCTGTCTCTCCGCGTTTCTGTGTTGCTATAGCCCTAGTTCAGTGTTTATTCATAGTTTGTTTCCCTTGCTCCCTATTCTGTGTTTTTCTGTTTATTTCTAGTTCCCTGCTTAGTGTTTAGCTTCTTGTTGTTTTTGCTGTGTAAATATGTTCCCTGTATATATCCCTGCCTTATTTAGTTTAGTACTTATTCTGTTCCTCGTTGATTTTCTTATATATATATATTCCTTGTTTATTTTTGTTATTATTATTATCTCTTGTTGACTTAGTTTATGTTCTCTAGTTTCACTGGGTTGTTTTGGTTTTTGGTTATTCGTTTATCTTTGTTAAGTGTTTACTTGTTTCTTGTTTCATTGTTTATTTGTTATTTATTTAATAAATTATTTATATCGCTCTTACCTGCACTTGTGTCCGCCTCCTCGTTGACCTGCCTG